>NC_053146.1:49788115-50418568 GCF_016808335.1 Panicum virgatum
CGTGGGAGCTCGAACCATCGGGGAGGAGGGGCGCGGAGAGACGGATCAGAGGGGAGTTGAGGAGAGAGAGTGGAGAAGGAAGGAGATATGAGAAATAAATAAGGAGAGGGGAGATGGTAGTTGAAGATGATTGGAAAAAAAAATAGAATAGTGGTATAGAGTAGATATATATAGTATGGATGGGTGCGGGATAAAGTGGTATAGAGAAAAGAATCTCGATGATCAGAACAGAATATTTCTTTTAGAGGAAGGGAATGGAGGATGCCGAGTGCAGACAGCCTAAGGGAGCTTAACCCCTAACCCCCCTAGATCCGCCCAACAGACCATGAGGAGCGGATGAGCACCTGGCGATGGCAGCTGTTAAGAGCATGTATTATGGTGAGCTATAAGCATGCTGAATGCTGAGATGGAGGGGAGAGAAGAGGAGAAGTGGGCTGTTAACTTACAGCCAACTTCGACACAAGAACCAAAAAAATTTGTAAGATAGACAAGTGGGTCATGTATTAATGGTAGAGAGCTAAACCACTATAAAAATGGGCTGAGAGATGAGATGCAAAGATTCTTGCAGCCAGCTATAAGCTAAATCATTAACCTTGCTCTAACCCACCCCGCCCTATGCGGCACGTTAGCCCGTAGGTCACACACAAAGAGTGGTGCCGCAGCTTTTTCTCTTGCCTACAAATAGCATCGAGACTCTCCTCTCTAGAACAGAACGCGGAGCGCTCACCATCAAACATGAAGGCCCTCTTTGGGAGGGCTCCGCGGGAGCAGCTCCAGCTCCGTGCTACAGTGTTTCGGCACTGTGCAGAACTATGATGCACTGTAGCATGGAGTCTAAACGATTCAGCTCCATGCTACAGTCACTGGGGGAGGGGAGGAGCCGGTGGCAGTGGCGGACCCAGGAATTGAAACTAGGGTAGTCCTAGCAAAAAAAATTCTAAGTGTAATTCGGTATACTCTAATAGCACTTTGGCAAAATTACGGTATATAATGATTAAAATTTACAATAACATAAGTATAAAGGCCTCATAATCATTCAATTCAACAAATTAGTTAAGAACCATGGTTCCATTAAGTGAGATTGAGATGAAATCACAGAATCATAGTCTCGTGGAATACAGGAACAGAGTACTGACCATTGAGGGGAGTGCAATTGTGCAATCGAGTTAGGCAGCCAGCTACAGAGGCGCCGGACGATCAGTGCGGCCGCGCGGGTGTGCGGGAGGCTGTTGGCACAGGTGTGCTGGTTTGCCGTGGCTGCCAGCCACGCAGGCCCGCAGCAGGCGGGAGGTGCGCGCGCCGCGCTTGCCCAGCAGGGAAGCTGCTGCTGCCGTCCGTGCAGACTTGCGCACGACGCCGGCGGGAGGCGCGCGCGCCGCGCTTACCTAGCAAGGAAGCAGGCAGCAGGGACCGCGGGAGGCCGGGCGTCTGGGTCAGGCGGGCAGTGGCAACTGGCCGGCGCGCGACCGCGGGTGGCGGCGCCCGGTGCCGGAATGCCAAGGCGCTGAGGCGGAAGGGGAGTCGGAAGGAGCCCGAGATTGGGAGACGGGGGAACTTGGGCTGAGGAAGAGGTTATTTGTTGGGCTAGGATTGATTGTTGGGCCATTAGTTAAGCCTGGGCTTTAATTTTTAAGCGCTAAAAGCTTTTTGGGCTGAATTTTTGGGTAGTCCTGGGCCTACCTGGACTACCCATTGGGTCCACCACTGGCCGGTGGAGCTGGGAAACGTGGCTCCTCCAGCTCTGAGCTACAGGAATCTACAGTACTGCTATAGTAGATGGAGTCGTCGGAGGCGAAGCTCTCCCAAACAGGGCCGAAGAGCAAGCATGTTTTTTGCAGGAAGAAGCAGCAAGACGGTGCCATCAAATGGGTGGCATTGGGCACCATCCCGAGAGTAATATTGTGATCTTTTGATGTTAAATATCTAACGGAAAATATGTTAATGATAAATAGCTAAATATTTGTTTTTAAGAGTATTGATCTAATTTTTTCTTTACTCTCACACGGGGCATAATGTGAGCCTTGGGCGTCGTCCCCTGAACCGTGGCTTCCTTCAGGCTCTGGTCAAGGCAAAGACTATGTGAAAGTGAAACGGCTCCGTCCGTTGGTTCAGCTTCCTCACTGAACTGAACTTTGGCATCAGTTCCTTAAGTGACCAATGGCTGTCAGCATTCGACGTTCGCCTTTCAGAGCAAGGCGCATCCCTTTTTCTGTTTTCAGTGCCCTCGAGGTCTTGATAAATGAATTTTCTGTTCGAGAGCATCTTGAAAGTGTGTGTGCGCGCGCGCGCTCTCACATCATACATACAAATGGACCAAGATGTTAATAAGCCACACTAAAACCTCCTGTCAGCCGGCCATGTTGTTCACCAAGATGGCGCCCAACGCTTGGCGGGCTCTTGTCGCGGTACTGCTCGCTGCCGGGTACGCGGCGCTGGCGTCGTCGGCCACGACGCACACCGTCGGCGGCGTGCACAGCTGGATGACCGGCGTCGACTATGCCGCCTGGGCCAGCGACAAGACGTTCGCCGTCGGAGACCAGCTACGTGAGTAAAGCCCCCCTCATTATATTAGGCCTAGCTAGCTAGCTGCTATGTGTGTCGCTATGCTGCAGCTCAATTACCCATGATCCATTATTAGCAAAAGGTTAATTTGTGCGGGGGAAACCGTACGCACGTGCACGTGCCCGCAGTGTTCAGCTACGTGAGGACGGATCACACGGTGACGGAGGTGAGCAGGAGCGGGTACGACGCGTGCTCCGCCGGCGGCGACGCGCGGAGCGAGGACAACAAGAGCGGCCTGACCACCGTCACGCTCGCGACCCCCGGCGCGCACTACTTCATCTGCGTCGTCCCCAACCACTGCGCCAGCGGCATGAGGCTCGCCGTGAACGTCTCCGCGGCACCCGCGTCGGGGGCTGCCGCGACGACATCCGGCGCCGCCGGGGGCGCCATGCAGGTTCCGGTGGCGGTGCCCGTCGTCGCCGCCGCCGCGGCCGCAACAGGGGCCCTGATCAAGCTCGCGCTGCTCTGAGCGAACCCATCCGCCGCGTCCGTTGGCGCGCGCGACTCGGCGTCTCAAGGGGCAGGGCAGATCGCAGAAATACGTGCAATATGTAACTGTCCACATCTCCGATACGCTAGAGGTTTTCTGGAAATTAGTTGTTCGTGGCTAATTGCCTGCATCATTGTGCGATTTGGATCATGCGTGGCTGTCCACGGTGCGCTGATCTTCCGTGATTTGCCTCTGGAAAACCGGAAGGAAACACCGAACCGGAGCTAGCCCTGCAAATATCCAAATGGGTTGGGTTGATATGAGTTGGCCTTAAATGGGTTTAATGGGTTGGATTTGATATGAATTGTATTTGAGTAGGTTCAAATGAGTTGTGTTAACTAATGGAATGGGGTGGAGTGGGTTCTATGTAAATATGAATTGATGTGGGTTGGGTGGACTAAAATGGATATTTTATGCAAAACAGTGTGTGTATATATATATATATCATGTAAGAGCCGGGTCCTAAAAATAGAACCTCGCGTTCACACTATAAAATTTTATCGAAATTGACTGAAATTTGTTGGACTCGGTATGACTAGCAGCTACTCTGTGCAAAACAGTGTGGCTAGAATTACACGTGAGCTCCACGGCAAGAGCCGGACTCTGGAAATAAAACCTCGCGTTTACACTATAAAATTCTATCGAAAGTGACCGAAATTTGTTGGAGATGACTCAGTATGACTAGTAGTTACTCTTGCAAAACAGTGTGGTTAGAATTACACGTGGACCCATGCCAAGAGCCGGATCATAGAAATAAACCCTCACGTTCACGCTATAAAATTTTATGAAAATTGACTGAAATTTGTTGGAGATGACTCAGTATGACTAGTAACTACTCTGTGCAAAGTAGTGTGACTAGAATTACACATGAGCCCAAGGTCAAGAGCCGGACTCTAGAAATAAAATCTCGTGTTCACACTATAAAATTTTATCGAAATTAATCGAAATTTGTTGGAGATGACTCAGTAGACTAGCAATTACTCTGTGCAAAGCAGTGTGGCTAGAATTACATGTGGACCCCATGTCAAGAGCTGGGCTCTAGAAATAAAATCCCGCATTCACACGGTAAAATTTTGTCGAAATTGATTCAAAATTTGTTGGAGATAACTCAGTATAATTTGTAGCTACTCTGTGCAAAATATTGTGGCAAAACCTACTCTATAATTTTTTTTGGAAAACAAATTTTTATTGAGTTGTAACAATAGTTTGACTAATAGTTTATTACATTATAAATTAAAATGTTCGGTAATGGTGGTTTGGAGTGGTGTGAGAATGGATAGGTGGACGGAGCAGTGACCGTGCGCCACACATATACTCCTGTCTCTCTCTCCCAGGTAAAACACACGTGCAAAATTAGGCATGCGGCCCGTGTGGAGGATCCAGCAGCCTCCCAATTCCTGAGCCCACAAGATTAGCAAACCGGCCCGTGCTTTGGTATGCCTACGGCCCTGACGGAGATTTCTTCGGATTGGGATGCTACCTGCGATTATATGCATGGGCCGTGAGGCCCGTGACGACGAATCCGAGCATGGGCTCACTCCTGAGTGCCCGCCTCTCGGCGCCTCACACAGTATAGATGTCCAAACGACGGCCCGGCCCAACACTACACTAACACTATTCGACATTACACTAATCGACACTAAGTCCTAGTCGTGTCGTGCCGGCACTGCGTGCTAGCCGCTCGGCCCAGGTACTATACTACTATATGCACTTAACTGTGCCGTGTCGTGCCGCCGGCGGCACGGTTTATCACGCTGTGCTAGTGCCGGCACAGGCACTACCACCACAAAAAAGGCTCAAAATACTCAGAATTCAGTTTTGGGGACGGATTCGAGGAGACCGAAGATGGGAAAGAAGGATGTGACTAGAAGGGAAAGAAGTCCTGTGGTAGTGCCGGGCCGGGACGACGATGGAGGCAACGTAGCTTTACTGGCCGGACCGCGTCTCTGGCCGAGGACGAGAAGAGAAGAGGAGTCGAGCAGGAGGACGACAGTGTAGCACAGGAGCAAGACTGATAAGGACACGCCTACGATGCCCGTAGTTTGGTCCAATCTTTCACGGTACTTACAAATAGTTTCACTGAATATTTCTTTTTTTAGAGATATGGCTGGCACAAGATCCTATTCACGCTCAACCAGTAGCAAACTCACGTTTAACAAATCAACCAGCGAACTTTGCTCTCTCGGCAAATAAATTGATGTTAATTATCTCACCAACCAATCAGGGATCAATCGGTATATAATTAAAATAACAAGCAGCAGCCAATGTCTTTCACGATAGAATAATTATCAGATCCAAAATTGAGACAACTTATATGAACCGATTCAAACCAGATAGTAGAAAATAATGTTTCGATTTGATCCAGCACCACAAGCAGTAACAGCAGAGAAGAGATCGGCTTACAGTCAATGCAATCCAAACCCTAGATAAATCTTCCACCCGCGGCCACGACGAACCACGATCAGAAGATAGGGATCCACTGAAGAATCCGGAGCAGCGCACCCAGAAAACAATCCTGATCACGCTCCCAATCACGATCCAGAAGAATCGGCAAAGTAGATGAGATCGGACGGTGTCTCGCTGTTCGTAGGAGAAACCCTAGACGAGATACACAAATAAAATCCAATCTAAAAATACATGGGCATCAGCCCTAGGCTATATGGCACGTAGGCCAACCACAAACCCAAGTCGGACTCGACCATGACCTGAAACAGACACGGACTCAACATGACCTGACAATTGTTTCGACTACTGCGACTCATGCAAAAAAGATATGACTGCGGGATCAGATCCATTGGAAAGATATTGAAATTATCTTTCCAACAAGTACTTATATAGCAAAAACGGACTTCATATGAGGGAGATATGGCCAATTTACTTTGGGCTTGTAAAGCTGTGACGTGGCAATCCGAATTGAGTTCAAATCTTCCCATCTTGAAACTCCTTGTTAGATTCAAACCAAAGTCTTACCATACTTGAAAAACAAATTCTTTTCCACTATATTTTTGCTCAGATTAGCCCCAAAAACTATGGTCTTAGTTGAATTATTGGTAATATCATAAATAACCTCATCGTTCATATCACTTTGCCACTCACCAAAGGAACCGAACTGCAGCTTGTATGTATTTTGAACGACCCTATGGTGAATATTTTGATCAGCCATGGACTCATCATTCTTTCCCCCTTGAATCAAAGTCGTCCTCGACTTTGGAATATTTTCAGCATTGGCATGTTTGATTGGGTCAACCTTTCTAACTCTATTGTTGCATGACATGATGGCTGCAATATTTTTCTTATCCTTCTCCTTTTCCTCATCAGCTAAGGAACCAAAATGAATAGCAGAAGATTTCAATAATTTACCAGCTATAGCTTTAGAGTCCTTGCAAATATTTTCTGAATCAACAATAGGAGAAGTAGTGATGGCATCTTTCTTCCTTGCATTAGTAGAGATTTCAGAATTACCAGCACAATGGATCGAAACCGGAATAGCCATGTCATTCTCCCCCTCTAAAAACAAAGCCGTCCTCGGCTTTGGGGTCCTCGGCTTTGGGGTTATTGCAGCAACCTTTTTCTTTACTTTTGAAGTAGCAAATACCTCAGCCTTAATAGCACTAACCGGCATCGGTTTGAGCACATGATGAACTCCCTTGTGCACAAACGAATAATTATTGGAACGACCACCATGAGTAGCATCAAGGTCAAACTGCCATGGTCGACCCAATAATAAATGACAAGCACTCATCGGCACAACATCACAATCTACTGTATCCATATAATTTTCAATGGAAAATTTAACTCTAGTCTTGTGAGTAATTTTCAGTGTACCACTTTCATTCATCCACCGCATATAATGTGGTTTTGGCAGCCTCCGTGTAGGTAAGGATAAAGCATTCACCAAATCAGAACTAATAGCATTTGTGAAGCTACCACCATCAATAATTAATTTGCATACCTTGTCTTGGATTTTGCACTCTGACTGAAAAATATTGGATCGCTGCCCCATCACATTAGCAATGGTTCCGCTGGCCCATCACATTAGCAATGGTTCCATCACGTTGCACTTCATGAGACATCAAAGATAATGCACTTGTCATATCAATAGCAAGCGATGGCTCTATAGAAGAAACATTGAAAGAGTCCACAACTACAGCTGGAATTCTAATTAAAGGTTCCACTGGGTCATCATAAGAAGACTCACAAACTTGCTGCCCTAGTGTCAAAGAAAAATCAGAACCACCAGCTTTTACCTTGACATCAGCTCCAACAATGGATGTGGCTGCAGGAAGATCACTAGGCAACCCCATTATAGCTGCATGGTTAGTGGAAGCATTTTTCTCAAATTGTGTAGTACAAGAAAATTCAAAAACAACCATATAAGAACTCCCACTGCTTGATAATATATTCTTCTTTGGCTCAAGAGGATGAGCAATAGCCTTGTTCATTGCATCATAAACAAATCGTCGTCGTAACACACATGTCATATCTCCCGATGTCCGAATATGGTCATCGGCATTAAGCCACTATTGCAAAACATCATTATCAAATGTTTCTTCCGCAAAATACATCTTTATGATAGATGTAAATCCATGGCCCTTGAAAAATTCCTCCATACCATCTTGCCAATCAAAGTATTCACTGATACTTGTTGTCAGAGATAGTTGCGGCATCAATTTTATTTTGTCCAGCAAATAAGGTTGATCCATTATAAATCAGCAGCAATAATTCCAAAAGTACCGTGAGTAATCTGTCTCTGGATACCAACTGATAAGGACCCGGCTACGCTGTCCAAGAGTTTGCCCAAGACGACCATCGGCGGCCGGCGGCACAGATCCGGTGGCCGGAGCGGGAGAGGCGAGAGGTGAGCGTGAAAGGCGTCGTTCGCGGTATATATACGATGGTCGCTGTAACGGGTCTTAAGTGGGCTCCCGGTCCAGTAAACCTGTAAGTCTAACGACTATTAGATCAGGTCTAACGGCTAGTATCAAATAGGTACCGTGCCAGGCCTATGCCGGCCCATTATCCGGGTCGTGCCCGTGCCAGCACTGCGTGCAGCGGCGGAGCCAAGATCCAGAGCTAAGGGGGCTTTCCTTTCCTTCTTCCTCCTCTCATTCCTTCTTCTTCCTCCTCAAAATTTTCTCCTTCCTTCTTCCTCCACAAAATTTATAGGGGGGCTTCCATGGAAGCCAAGGTGGTAGGGGGGCTTGAGCACCCCTTGCACCCCCTGGCTCCGCCACTGACTGCGTGTTGAGGTTACAGCTCACGCACTATACTACGCTCGTGCCATGGTGACACTGACACTAAACCCACCGTATCATTCAGTGTTCGTGTCGTATTTTTAGTGTCATTTTCCGTGCCACCCATATGACACGGCCCATTTGGCCATCTATATCCCACAGTCCCACTGACACGAATCCGAGCGTGCCGGCCAGGCGCTCCGCGTGTGTGAAACAAGCAAAGAAACGCGGAGGCGACCGGCGCCTTTGCTGCTCCACTGCACTTTGGCATCAGTTCCCACGCTCGTTTTCCAGCGCAAGGCACAGCAGCAGCAGCAGCGCTTCCTGCTTCACCAGTTGTTGAGAAATCAAAAGCTTGATTCCAACGGCTGTTCCTTTCCTGTTTCCAATGCCCACGGGGGTCCAAACCCCATGCAAACGCGTAACCCTTTCTGTTACATCTATCTACAAAATGTGCAGAAGGAGTCGCGAGATCGCCGGAAGAAACTCGCACACATCAAAAACTGCTCGAAGATGCCTCCGCCAGCTGGCCTGCGCTGCGCGCAACTTTCTCGCGCCCCCTGCGGGAAGCTTTGAGTCGCCCCAAAGGCATTCCAATTCCATCGTCCTCACGCACTGCACCGCCGCCGCGCCCTTTTGAATTTTTCTTGATCAAATCGGATGAAAAGGGGTGCAAAAGTAATAAACAAATCAACGCACAGGAGAAATGCTTCGATTGACAGGGACCATTTTTTTAAAAACACATTTTACTTTATGATGAGGAACATTTAGATTTTAGAAACCTTGCGTTGTATAAATAGACCCTCCAACCTCCAGCCCAGAGTGGCCTACCATAGCAAGAATAGTGATTTGCACGTACGCCCGGGCGCCCGGCCAGCAGCGCATCATCACGGTCAGATAAGGCTAAGCATCGTCATGGCCAACGCCCTGCCTCTCGTCGCGCTGCTCGTCGCCGGGTGCGCGGCGCTGGCCTCGGCCACCACGTTCACCGTCGGCGGCTCGCAGGGCTGGACGACCGGCGTCGACTACAACAGCTGGGCCAGCGACAAGAGCTTCGCCATCGGGGACACGCTAGGTGAGCTGCAGTAGAGCTTCAGCTTCCCTTCCGCTCTCACGTCTCGTGTCATCACCGTACCGGAGCTGAGCTCGCGGGGTCGTGTGCTGCTGCAGTGTTCCGGTACGTGAGCAAGGCGCACACGGTGACGGAGGTGAGCAAGAGCGGCTACGACACCTGCTCCGGCTCCGGCGCCAACGCGCTGAGCGACGACGACAGCGGCTCCACCACCGTCACGATCACCACCCCCGGCACGCACTACTTCATCTGCAACGTCCCCGGCCACTGCGCCAGCGGCATGAAGTTCGCCATCTCCGTCTCCGCCACGCGCTCCGGCGCCGCCGCGTCCGCGGCCGCCCCGCAACTTCCGGCGACAATGGCTTCCGCCGCTGCCGCCGCGGCCGCGGCGATCAGGCTCGCGCTCTTCTGACGACGGAGCTGAGCACGGCCGTCTCGTCGATCGGATCAGTCTCAGGGTAGAGACAGTGCATGCATTGCAGGCTACACGTTCTTGGCCGCTGATGATGACATTCGTGTAATAATCCATCAGTAATTGCTGTGTCCATATTATTCCTGCTACGTTTTCTGGCGATTGGTCGTCGTGCAGCAGCTCGTGTACGTACTTACGCTGCCGTGGCGTGTCCTTTTGATGTCTGTAGCTGTGTGTATTCGTCACCAGGTGTACATCATGTATGATCGTTTTTTGTTCGGTTTATATATATTTTCGTTCAAATAAAAATTTGCTCCTCTTGTGTTCAATGGATGATGAAGTGGTTTGTGCAAGACATCCTCCTCTCAGATCGCCGTCTTGTCAGGTCAGGTAAGGGCGTGTTGGTTCGGCGGAAAACGGAGAAAAAATAAAGATCGAATCGAGGGGCAGGAACATTAGAAAAAAGCGATCCTGTCGGTTGGACACTTACTCCGTCTTTCAAAAAGCTATAGCTATTGCTCTCTTTTTTGTTGGTTGCTACAGAAAACTCTTGAACCTTTGCAATCTGGAAAACACCGGCTTCGGCAACCTTGGCAAAAGCTAGGGCTGAGAGAGAACTAGTTGACGTCGAGTTACGGAGACAGCTGATAAGAAGCTTTCCGGACCACTACAAAGCCGAAAGAATCTTCTTTCCGTTGGGTGAAGTCAGGCTGCAACAAGATAGTCAATGGGGTTAGTACGTTTCGACCTTTCATTGCCAAAGTTCAGACGAGTAACTGTTTGGTGCATAGATCACTAGATGTGCACCACGGAGTATGCTGGGACCTGGGATGGTAATGTGAGTGCCGCCATTTTTTAGGAGGAAATCAACAATTTATCTGGAAAACGGGCATGTTCTACAATAGACTATTTAGTGTAAGGCTGAGGTCTCTCTCTCTCTCACACACACAGTAACAACCTTTGATGCCAAGAAATTTCAGGAGTGGCCAGTCAGATCAAGTGCCAGCTTTCAGCACGCATTTTCTGTCGCCCGGATGGATCTTTTGGGCTGTGAGCTCAGATAATTGTTTGTTTGTTTGTCAAACTCGCTGGCATAAGTGCTGCGTGTTGGAACTGACACGCCTATGTGCTGGTCTGCTTCAGAGTTTCAGCCCAGCTCCGTTTCTTCAGTTCAGCATCAACCAAGCGCTAGCTACTGTTCATATTTCAAGTCAGGCTCCAATCTAATCCGCGGCGTGTCGACCTGTGCTCAGGTGGCGATCGCTTGCAGATCTGAAATCAGATCAAACGGCGATGAGCAGCGACAGGGTAACGGTGGGCAAGCGACTTCTGCCCATTTTATTGAGTGCCGCGTGCGCCGCGCGCATCGGCCAGTAGCAGGCGTTGTGGGCCGTGCCATCCTTGAGCGAACCCTGCTGACGGTGCCCAAGAGAGCGTGCAGCCACGAGGCCCACGACCTTCGAGAGGGATGGCACAGTCCATTTCTTCAAAGAGCCCATTTCGCCTAACTGACCTTTAATTTTTTTTTTGCCTAGCTGATAAGATACAAATCACCTCGGCCGGGCTAAGAAATTCTAATGGGCCTGCTGCGCCCTGGTAGGATCACTTTCGGGCTGCCTCTATGCTTTAAGAAGGCTTTTCGTTTGTAATCTGCTGCTTCGTTCATGATGAAGTCCTGGTGGAGTTTTTTCTTTTTTATATTTAAAAAAATTAAAATTTCAAAAATATATGTCCATTTTGGAAAATTTCAAAAGTATACCCCGGTCGCCCTATGGGGGGCGACAGGGCTCAAATGTAATTTTTTTCTTCTTCAAATTTGCAACAAAGTCCCTAGAGAAAAAAAAAGAGGGGGCCTATCGCCCCCCCAACGGGCGACAGGCCCCTATCGCCCACCCCAGGGGCGACAGGGGCCTGTCGCCCGTGGGGGGGGCGACAGGGGCCTTCCCCTCTATTTAAGCCCTGGCCGCCATTCGCCGCCATTCCCTTTGTCATTTGAGCCTAAAAATTCAGGAAAAAAGAGAGGGGTGAGGAGAAGAAAAGCGGCGAAGCTCTGCCGAATTGCGTACTCCTGATCTACAGGTAACTTCCGTATGAATCCATTGATATTGTATAACAATTTAATTTAATTAGTGGATTAGCTGAATTAGATTTGGTGCTTTAGAACACTGGTTTAGTATTACAATTTGAGTACTATTACAGACTTTTTCAAATAAAATAATTATACATTAGAATAGAATTATGACAGTACCTTATTGATATTGCAGCATAAGGCAATGGCTGTCTCAAATTGTGGAGGATTTTCATGGACCGAAGAAAAATCTAGTATAATACTTGATATCATGACCCATCTTGTTATCAGTAAGAAGTTGGATCCGTTAGCGGATGGTACGATAGAGATGGTGTTGTCCAAAGTAGTAGAGTTTAAAGATTTCACATTATTTCGAGGTATTACGACGCAAGATATAATGGGACACCTGCTAGAACGTCGGAAGATATACATGAGAGTATGTGAACTAGCAAATCATCCTAATATCATTGGATTCTTACAAAGTTCTTGTAAGATATGGATGCGGCCAGAGGTGTAGGAGATGCACATTAAGGTAACTCTCATTCAGTTCTAATCCCGTCCATCATTTTGAATCCATATTTATGAAACAGTAACATTGTTTTTTAATTATATGCTAGGATTACCCCAAGGACACGGAGTAGATTAACAAAATGATACCAAATTTCCGTAAATTGGTATGTATCTTCGGTGGTGGACTTATGCCGCAAACTAGACGAAGGAGGCGGATAAGATCTTCGGGTGATAGTACTTGGCCTGCGCAAGAATAGATGCCCGGAGGTTCGTCGAGTCATGCTTCAGCACCTCAACCACCAACTTGTGTTAACTGGGATGACGACATGGATGACTTCATGCCCCCCAAACCATGGCCTCGAACACATGATGTTCCTCCCCCTGTACATGAACCTAGAATCAGAAAGGAGACAAAGCGAAAGGCAAGAGGTTCGTCAAGTCATGTTGCACCACCTGCAGTACAAACTTGTGTTAGCTGGGATGACGACATGGATGACTTCATGGCCCCCAAACCATGGCCTCCAACACATGATGTTCCTCCCCCTGTACATGAACGTAGATCCAGAAAAGAGAGAAAGGGAAATCCAAGAGGTTCGTCGAGCCAGACTACACCACCTGCAGCACCACCATCTGTCAACTGGGATGACGACCTAGATGATTTCATGCCATGATCTATAACATATGATGTTCATCGGTTTAAGATGTATTCACATTTAGTATTGTTAATGTTGTATTATGTTTGTTCGTATGTCTCGTACCTAACTTGCATTCACTGGACATGTACATAATGTCGAGTTTGAATCGTACTTAGTCGTAATGGAGCATCGAAGTATAAACATACCATCTATTGTATGTAATGGAAAATACGAGAGTGATCAGTGACGAACGTTGAAGTGTATAAATAAGTGGTCCACAGCTATCTCATTACAAATTAACATCACACAAATAAGAAATAAGAACTAAGAAATGCATTACGTAATGTGAACCACCAAATTTTACATCATAATACAACGATAATGAAAAACACATCACACATGCAGTGGCATGTCAGAACCCGTTACAAACTACGGTAAACAGATTCTGGACTAACCTAACATGCCTTAGGTAATTTAAAAAAAACAGAACAAACACAGCGATGCAGCATGTCACTAGCACTAGGGAAGTCCTAGTAGCCGTACCCCTACGTAGCAAACTGCGTTGAGCCTTCTCCGCAGTATCCACCCATTGCAGGTGGTGCAGGCGGTGGTGCCGGAGGCGCAGGGCCCTTCTTCTTGTGACAAGGGCAGTTGCAGTAAGGAATAGTGCATGGTTCATCCTGTGAACCGGCTGCATTGCTGGTATCATCAACTTCGTCGTCTTTGTTACCCTCGCTCACTTCCTCATAATGGTTCACCTTGCATTCCAGATCAAAGATCTTTATCTGGAGGTACTCGATGAACTCCTGAACAGAATCAATTGGTGCAGAATCTACCCACATAGTAAAACCACAGTTTTCTGGAGCATCGGAAGACTGCAAAACAAATTTCATGTAAGGTGTCTCATTGAAGATAAAGAAATGAAACAACCGAGTATTACCCATGCGTGTGGACATTTAAAGAAACGCCGACCGTCATCCATCCCGTCGGTGCACATCTGCACTAAGCAGTCCGGACCATGTCTGCATTTTGGCCACGGTTCTCTACGATTATCGTATTGTCGAAGAGGAGTTTCATTGGTAAATTCACTCTTGTGCTGTGGCGGAAACTCAAACACTGGTTCCGGAAAGGAATCAGGTCCAAGAGGCCCCTCCCAAATTATGGGGTCTCCCTTTCTTCCCCCTTTTCCTTTCTCAAAACCATTGTAATTCTTCCCGCTAGACCCACCTCCAGACATTGGGTATACAATGAGGTTTGGTGTTTGAGTTGTGCTGGGAGTTCAAAAACTTGGGAGTATTTATAGGCGCACAAAGGTCTGATACCCAGAGTGTGGAGTGTAAATGCACCTAAAAAACCTACATGACAACACAGTGAAGAGGCTAGCTGACCTAACACTGAAAAGGCTAGATTCGATGCTCGAAATGACTACTCGATGCATCTCTGTGCATGCAGACTCACAGCACTGCATTGCTGCCGCTCGGTCGATCGCGCCTAGATGCCGCCTTCCCCACTACACGCCACAGACCTTCGCTATAGAATGACAGGTCCGTCGTCCTCGCCAGAGAGACTGCTTTGAAGGTGAGCTGGTGTGGTTGCCGTCTTGTCACATCTATTTGAAATGGTGGAAGAGCACTGCTATTTGAAACCCGTGATCGTCGTGCTGAGCAGTGGCAACCTGTGATCTCGTACTCGCAGCTAGATACACTATGGTTCCTATTTTGAGCTATTCGAGCGTGTAGTCGTCATCATCGTCGGCGGGTGAGGTCTCCGGATGCTTTTTAGTATTCTAGTGACATGAAAATGTGTGTTTTTAGCAGCAGACCCCGATGTATTTCTTAGTTCTTAATTCTTATCGTTATATTAATAAAATGTGTGTTTTTTAGTATTCTAGTGACATGAAAAGCTCCTAAAATATTAAGGACAAGTTCAAAGATTTCATAGACTCCCGGCTACAACTACAAATTAATGGTAAATGCTACAACACACAAAGTTAAGCTCTCAACTTAAAACATAAACAACTAATTGCAGTGGCATGTGCACGCGACAAAATAATTTCTTGTTGCATCTAAACCTACCATGCCTTATGGAATGTAAAATGCCGGGATTACATGGTACTACTCTACTGAGTGCACCTAGGATATTTGCCCTTCCTAATTGCTTCGGCCCCGGCTTCCTTCGCACGGCGTGCCCTCTGTCGCTTTCTCTCCCTGTCGCTTCACGTTCGGCCGCCGCCTTACGATCCACCTCCTCAATCCTCTTGCGGATCTCTTCTTGCTCTTTCTTGCGCTTCTCCTCTTGCTGTTCCTCGTGCTTCATTCGGCGCCAACGTTCTGCAGCCCACCTTGCTTTTTGTTCCACAATGTCCTTTGCCTGCTGCGACTGCACGGTGTCGAACCACTGCATAAAATCACAAAGAGGCGGAGGAGACTTTGTCCAACACAAGTTAGAATCATAACTCAATGTTAGGTCACAGAGAAAAATAGCGTATGTTCTCCTGCTACCTTGGCCCGGTCTTTGCTGTATCGCTTAGGTGGATCATATTTGTAGTTCTCACACATAAAGAACCTCATGCCGTAGTCATCTCCTAAAACCTCAGATTGCATGAACTTGCATAACGAACCGCAGAAGCACATTGGCACATCAATTCCTTCGGGTACGGTGGCTTTACATTTGCTCCACGGAATGTAGGTTGATCCTGACGAAGACATTGGCGCTATTGTGTGGTGCGCCAAATAAAAAAATAATGATTTAAGCAATGCACATATCGTATACCAAATCGATGCGTGAAAATATAGGTACTGTCATAATTCTATTGTCTTATACTGCAATATCAATAAGGTACTGTCATAATTCTATTCTAATGTATAATTATTTTATTTGAAAAAGTCTGTAATAGTACTCAAATTGTAATACTAAACCAGTGTTCTAAAGCACCAAATCTAATTCAGCTAATCCACTAATTAAATTAAATTGTTATACAATATCAACGAATTTATACGGAAGTTACCGGTAGATCACAAGTGCGGAATTCGGCAGAGCTTCGCCGCTTCCCTTCTCCTTACCCCTCTCTTTTTTCTGGATTTTTGGTGGATTTTTTGAGGTCAAATGAGGAGGGAATGAGGGGGGGAGGCCTTATATAGGGAGGGCTGACCCGGTCGCCCTCGGGGGGGGGGGGGGGGGGGGGCGACAGGCCCCCCAGTCGCCCGCGGGAGGGGCGACCGGCCCCCTGGGGTCGCCCCCTGGCGCCTGTAGGCTGGGCCCACTGGTCGGTTGCCCCTGGTCGGTCGCCCCTGGGGTGAGCGACAGGGGCCTGTCGCCCGTTGGGGGGGCGACAGGCCCCCTTTTTTTCTCTAGGGACTTTGTTGCAAATTTGAAGAAGAAAAAAAATTACATTTGAACCCTGTCGCCCCCCATAGGGCGACCGGGGTATATTTTTGAAATTTTCCAAAACGGACATATATTTTTGAAATTTTAATTTTTTTTAAATATAAAAAAGAAAAAACGGCGTCCTGGTGTCGCTGTCGCCTGCAATCTGGTAAGGTAAACGAGAAAATTTCTTGTAAGGCCCTCAAACAAATAGCACTTTCTTCTATGGCTTTGACGGACGATGCCTGCAGCCGTGAAGGCCTGCCCTCTTGCTTCTCCAGCCAGGGCCACGACACTGACGCGCAGCAGTGGCTGGCTCAGACCGCGGCCGACGCCAGGGAGCGGTGCAACAAGACCACGGGGATGAGCTCGGCCGCCCACGCGCCGGCGGGCGGCGGCGCGGCTCCGCCCGACTCACCAGGAAAAGGAGTAGCGGGAGGGCGGCGGCCAAGCCTGCGCCCATCTGACGCAGCAGGAGGGGATGGGGAGGCCGGACGCGGAGGCTGCGCGCACCGCGGTAGAGAAGCACGACAGGGGCGGGGAGGCCGCGGGACAGGGCACGAAGGACAAGGCCGCGTGCGTGACCGGCGCCCCGGCAGACCACGCTGCGGCGAGGAAAGCTCGAGAGGCCACGGGGAGGGCGGCCGACTACACCATTTAGGCGGCCGCGAGGGCCAGGGACGCCACTGCCGGCGCGGCCGGGACGACCGCGGAGTTCGCGAAGCAAGCGGCGGCGAAGGCCAGGGACGTGACGCTGGGCACCGGCGAGGCAGCCGCGGAGTACGCGAAGCAGGCGGCGGCGAAGGGGAAGGACTGCGACGTCGACGCGCTCGGGAAGCACTCCGTCGGGCGCGCGAGTGGAGGATCGGAGCGTCGCCGTGTCGGAGCCGGAGGCAGCTGTGGTAGTGCGCAGTGTCGACGGCCGTGGATGGCGGCGAGCGACCGGCACACGGAGGCTGTACCGGTGGGCGGGCGGCCGCGCAGCAGGCGCGCCGAGGATAGCGCGAGGCGGCGGCGGGCGGCCGGCACGCGGAGGCTGTGCTGGGGGATGGCGGCGGGCGGGCGGGCGGCGGCCGCACAGCAGGCGCGCCAAGGACAGCGTGGGCCGGGGTGGCGGCGGGCGGCCGGCGCGCGAATGTTGTGCCGCGCGGGGCAGCGGCGGGCGGGCGGGCAGCCGTGCAGGGCGGGGCGGCGTGCTGCGCACAGCACGGGGGAGCGGCGGTCGGCGGATGGCAGGCGTGCTGAGGAAGAGTGAGCAGTGAAGGCTGGGTGAGAAGGAACTTCATGGCTTTCACGGCTGCAAGCACCGGCCTCCACATTCTTAACGGAATGGGCTAACAGAGTTCACTGTAGGGTCACGGCAAGGCTACAGAAGGCATAGAAGATAAAAATAAGGCTAAAGAAGAAAGTTTGAATTTTTCAGGACCATAGAAGGAAGTGATATTTGGTTGAGAGCTTTACAAGGAATTTTCTCAAGGTAAATTTGGATCTCACGAGAGCTCAGGTAACTTTAGTGGTTACTGTAATTTACATTTTTTATTAAGTTGAAGTGTAGTTCTGTAAAAAAAAGGGTGAAAACAACTAATTTGTGAAACTAAGCGTTCTACAGAAAAAGAACATCCGAAATATTTGCTCGACGAGCGATTCAGCATCGTTATCGCCTCAATTCATTACTAAGGTGTCTTAAAATAAATTCATCACCCACGATCTTTCGGTATAGACGTCAGCCAAAGAAATATATTCGCATTGCTGTCTGTAAGCACTTTTCTCATTTTTCTTTCCCTTTTATTTCTGTATAAGCACTTCAGCTTCCTTTTGGCAGCATCACAGTTGGCACTAGATCAGGGCTGTGTTTAGATCCGTAAAATGGTGGTAAAAAGGATCACATCGGATACTGTAGTACATTGTAGCACTTTTTGTTTGTTTGTGTAATTGTTGTCCTACCATGACCTAACTAGGCTCAAAAGATTCGTCTCGTCGTGTACATCAAAACTATACAATTATTTTTTTATTTATCTACATTTAATGCTTCATGTATGAGGCAAGAGATTTGATGTGATAGGTGAATAGTGAATAGTGAAGTTTTGAGAGAGAAATTTTTGGCTGTGTTTAGTTTCAAAATTTCTCTCTCCAAATTTTACTATTCATCTATCACATCAAATTTTTTGTCTCGTGCATGGAGCATTAAATGTAGGTAAATAAAAAAATAATTGCATAATTTTGATGTACAAGACGAGACGAATCTTTTGAGCCTAGTTAGATCATGATAGGACAACAATTATTACAAACAAACAAAAATGCTACAGTATTTTTTACTACCATTTTACTTATCTGAACAGTCTAACAAGAAACGGTCGAGCAGCTGTAATCGTACGTCCATGGATGCTCTCCCCCGGACCCTCCCCGATCCCTTCGTCCCATCACCACATGCATCACACTTGCTGCAGCAGGCCCCCACGAAAGGACGCCACCTGACAAGTGGTAGTGGGCCCCACAGACCACGTAAGACGGAGCAGATGCTGCATTTCAACACGCACACGCGCTCTCTCTCACACACGCGCACATCTGGTTTTCATCTGATGAATCCACTCCATGGCGAATCAGGGTGTATTTGGTTGGGGAGCCGAGTGGAATGGAGCGGTTCGGTCCTGCGTTTGGTTCACGAGCGTGCGAGCGGAGTCATCTCGGACAGCGAATATTCTCTCTAGATTCGGGATGGCTACGTCCGGTGAAATTGGCCGGACCGAGCGGCTCCAGTTGGACGGCGTCACTCGCCGTGACGCTCCAACGCGATGAGGCACAGCGTGGGGGCGGAGCATGGCAGTCGGCGCTCGGTGCAGAGCAGGGGCGGTGCTCAGGTTTAGCGCAGTTGGTGCTCACGCGCGGAGCAAGGGTGGAGCTCCGGCGCGCTCGGCCAGCGGAAGCGGAGGGGGCGAGCTTGACCCGAGTTCGGAGGGGAGGGAGGAGCGGACGACCTCCGCTGCGGCGGCGCGGCGGACTTGGGGCGGACGACCTCCGTTGCGGCGGCGCGGCGGACTTGGGGCGGACGACCTTCGTGGCGGCGGCGCGGCAGACTGGGGGCGGAGAGCCTCCACGATGGCGGCGCGGCGGACTGGTGGCGGAAGACCTCCGCGGCAGCGGCACGTCGGGCTGGGGGCGGAGGGCCTCGGCGGCGGCGCGGCGGGCCGGCGGCGACACTTCGGGCTGGGGGCGGAGGGCCTCGGCGGCGGCACTTCGGGCTGGCGGCGGAGGGCCTCCGCGGCGGCGCGGCGGGCCGGCGGCGGCACTTCGGGCTGGCGGCGGAGGGCCTCCGCGGCGGCGGCGTGGCGGACCGGTGGTGGAGGGCCTCGACGGCAGCGAATCGGCCGCGGAGGATGAGCAGCGGGCGGTGGCAGAGGAAGACTGACATGTGGGACCTACAAACAGATGCTGACGGACAAAAAATTCTGTTAGCTTGTCCCTCCAACCAAACGAAATGAAACAGCTCCATCTATTCAACCAAACACATGCATAGGAGCCATATCATTCTAAAAAATAGGGATGGAACCGTTCCATCCAACCTCACTCTCCAACCAAACGCATTCTTACTGGATGTAAGGATGCACCTCTTTCGCCGGAGCCATGGTGCCCTATGATCGGCTGGCGGCACGAAGCATAAACGAGCGCTTCATCCATCTTTGAGAGCACATGCTGCTCCACGGTCCAGACCACACAAATCGGAACGAGATTTTGCGGCAGGGCTGCAAAGGAAAAAAGGCCAATTCCCAAAGCCACTCTTTTCGCCGTGCTCCCCCATAAACAAAAGAAAACAACAAGAGAAAGAAGAGGCCGAGGGGTGTGGTGTGTGGCTCCATTCTTTACAGCTCCAAAGCCGCAAGCAGAGAACCGCATTATGCTGCAGCTAAGCTAAGCAAAGCTGCAAAGGCAACGAACGGAACATCCATCCATGATCCATCGATCCAAATTTCCAATGGAGAACGGGTGGGTGCGGGTGCGTCGTGAACGCACGGCGGTCGACAGGTGGCCGGTTTCTCGACCGGGGAACGAAACGCCGGCCGCCCCCTCCTAACCTGCCTTTTCAGCACACTGATTGAACACAAAAATCGCCAATAAACTAACAATCACGTACTAGCAGCAACTGGTTCCTTTCGTTTCCCCCCGATGATGTTTGTGCAGGTAAAGTGCGCTGCCGTCGGCCGTCGCCGTGCCACCACCGCCATTAGCTCCGGCACCGGCTCCGCCAGGCTTTCCGATTCCCATCCGAGCGAGCTGATTAATGATTACTAGTAGTAGCACACCGCACCGTACACGAGCCAGCGGCGGCACACGACCGACCTGGCCGGCCGTACTCGTACGTGCCGCGCGCGTTGACGCGTCCTTGTACCGGTCCGTGCAGCGGCCGCCGCGCGCGGAAGTAGCCGTAGCCGTGCAGTGCAGCACCAGGCAAACGAGCGAACGACACCGCCCGCTATAGATGACCATTCGGGCCGCCCGGCCTGGCCCTGGCCCGAGCCCGGGCTGGCCCGTTCTTAGCCGGGCCGTGCCTAGCCCGGCCTAATATCGCAGCGGGCCGTGCCGTACTAGCCCATGGGCTCTACCGGCGGCCCAGGCACGGGCCCGCGGGCCTGTTTCGTGCCGGGCCAGCCCGCGGAGCCCGGCCTACTTGTCGGGCTCGGGCCTCCTGCGCGTCGCCGCGCCGGTACTCAGCCGCGGGAGCGGCGGCGGCGGCGGCGGTGGAGAGGCTACGGCGACGGAGAGGCCAAAGTAGAGCAGGAGGGGCGAGAGGAAGTGCGGCGGCGGCGGCGGCGGAGAGGCGAGGTAGGGAGGCGGCGCGAGTAGAGCTCCCACTCCCCATCCGGCGGCGCTAGATCTAGCCGGCTAGGGTTGCGGGGAATGGGGGCGCGGTCGATGGCGGGGTGAGGGAGCGGAGGCTGTAGGGGGCGGCGTCGACGGGGGGGGGGGGGGCGAGGGAGCGGAGGTCGGAGGCTTGGAGCTCGGAGGGGCGGCGTGGATGGCGGGGCGAGGGAGTGGGGTCGGAGGGGGCGGCGACGCGGCGTCGACGACGGGGGGAGCTCTCGGAGGCTCGGATGGAGCGGAGGACGGAGGGAGTGGCGTGGACAGCGGGGCGAGCCCTCGGAGGAAGCGGACGCAAGAGGGGGGCGGCTTCCCGGGCACCGCCGGCGCTCGGAGGGAGACGGGGCGTGCTGGAGGGGAGGGGGGAGTGGAGTCGCGGGTGGGGGGTGGGGGGAGAGGACGAGTCGGGGGGAGGGGGAGTGGAGTCGCTGTAAGGCCGTGGGCTGGGGAGTTAGCGGGCCGCTACCGGGCCGGCCTGCTAACTCCGTGCCGGGCCGTGCCAGCCCACGGGCTGGGGTGACGGCCCAAACCCGGGCATGGGGAGCGGGCCGGACCAGCCCGGGCACGATTTGGACCGGGCCGGGCCGTGCTTCGGCCGGGCCAAATTGGCCGTGCTTCGGGCAGACTAACGCGCCCGCGCAGCGGACCGTGCGGCCAGGCCTGGGCTGCGAATGGGCATGGGCACGTGCTGCCGCAGGCCCACCGGCCAGTGCGCCCTCGACACCTCTCCATCGGCGTCAGTGGTCAGCCCCCGCCACCGGTCCCCACCGACCCCGCCGGCCCCCAGGGTGTGTTTAGATGGAGAGAAAAGGGGTGCGAAAAGTCACATCAGACACTGTAGCACACTGTAGCACTTTTCGTTTGTTTGTAGTAAATATTATCCTTCCATGACCTAACTAGGCTCAAAAAAATCGTCTCGCAACGTACATCAAAACTATGCAATTAGTTTTTTTATTTATCTACATTTAGTACTTCATGCATGGATCATTTGTTATATTTAATGTTTCGATGTGATGAAAAGTTTGGATTTTGGGGTGGTTTTTGGGGCATCTAAACACACCCCAGTGGCGTTTTCTATTCGCTGCCCTGCCCTGCCAGCCGCTGCCTGCGAACCCCCAGCTGGCCTCCGTCACCCAGCCCAGCCCTACGACTCCGCCAGTCCACCACGCCGAGTAGTAGGGCGCGTTTATAATAATGGCCTCTGGCGGCTTGCGGACCGCGCCCCAGATCTGGAGGGCGGCCCAGATCCACGCCTCCGGCTCGTCGACTCGGATCTGCACACACGACCTCCCTCATGTACGCATCGCAATCTCATACCCGCATCGATCGTCAGTGACCTGGCGTCCTGGCCTGGCCAAACCAAAAGCCTGCGTTCCAAGCTCAAGGACGAGCATCACTGTCAAGCTACGCTACTCTCCAAGCGCTCTTCGCGATCTTCTGATCTGGCGAAACGAGCTACGCAAAATGTAGATAGATACGGGAGTACCAAGGGGCAGTAACCGTGGGAGATAGATGAAGAGCAGCTGAAGATAAATTAACAGGGGATTATACAAATGGGGGATCACAACACCACCGGGGGCAGCCAACCAACCAATCTGTCCAAGCCACGATCCTATACTGACTGCAGCAGCAGCAGCAACGCGCACAGATCTCTCTCCTACCGAATCGAATGCCGAATGGAATGTGGAAGCAAAAAGAAAGGGAAAAAAATTGTGAGAGAAAAAGAAAAATTCAACACGGATAGCAATAGATTACAGCACCGCGGGGCGCGGCGCGCGGGGGTCCTCCCTCCTCAGTAGAAGGCGGCGGCCACGGCGGCGGCGGCGGCGGCGGCGGCGGCCCACTTGGCGGCGGGGGAGACGCCGGCGGCGGCGCTGGGGGGCGGGGGCACGTCGCTGGTCGGCGACGGGGAGGGGGCCATGGGGGCGGGCGCCGGCGGGGAGCTCGTCGCGGGGGTGGGGGCCTCAGCCGGCGCCGGGGCGGAGGCCTCGGGGGCGGGGGCCGGGGTCGCGGGCCCCGGGGCCGGAGGAGGGATGGCGGGGGCCTGCGCGGGCGGGGAAACCGGCGCCGGGGTCGGCGGAGGGGTCGCCGGCGGGGGGGACGCCCTGGGCGCCGGCGTCGGGGTGGCGGCCGGGGCCTGGGCCGCCGCCGCGGCGAAGAGCATGGCCAGGGCCAGGGCCGCGAGCTGGAAGCGCGCCATTGCAGATGTAGCCGGGAGCGAGCGAAAGGCTTGAGCTTTGTGAGCTAGTGCGGGGCGCTTCAGCCGGAGTGCGTGCCTGCAATGGTGTCCGGGGCAACAGCAGATGCGCCGCGCAGCTTATAAAGAGGAGGAAGACGAGGCCCCGACGCGCGATTAGCAATACTGCCAGGGGGGTTTGTGCTAGTTTCCCGCGGAGATCAGCCGTCGGATGGATTCGCGACGGCGATCGACGGCGCGCGATCCGGCTAGAGCGCGGCGGTTCCGGATCTTCGATTTTATATAGATAGAATAAAATCTGAAAATGATTTGTCTACATCCTCCGCTTATTCTTGCCTCACGCGGAAATCGATATGGTCGGTTGTGAGCTGGACTCTCACTGTATGTCCGGCCGTACGCACCTAATTTTGGATTTTCCTGGGGTTTGGAAAATGCGGTTCTTCTCCTCTGTATATGCAACTCTGGGACGAGCCTGTGATAACGACTACTGTTCAAATGGACCCAACCAAATATATTTTTTTTCAATTAGGAATCGTTGGATATAATCGGCTCCATGTTTGGTTCCCTTTGGCAGCACTGGAATTCCTTTCCCAGTTTCATTAAGAATTATTTCGAATTTTTATACTATATATACTTTCATTCAGAATATGCTCTTTGTATATTATTATGGGGAAAATACAAAAAATATTGTGCCTCCTTTTTCATGAATTTGGAAAAGGAAACTTTAATGCGGCGACACTAGCCGTTGATAATGTCGTTGGCGCGGCCACTTGTGCGCGTACTCCAGCTAAGGTTGGTTGCCTAGAATAATGCCTTCGTAGGGCGATGATTAGCTTGTTGAAACTAATCAATGAAGCCCATGTTCCGCCCACGAATTTTGTTAGTCAGACTAATGGTAAACAGTTCATTACTGACGAACTACCTCCAAAACTGTCGCAGCTTAATAGGGATAAAATGGGGGCATAACGCACAATATTAGTGTAAGTCCCCTCTTGCTTCCTGATGGATCGGTTGACAATTTCATGGAGCTCTTTTTTTTTCTTCTTTGGGAAACGTGTTCTGCTTGAATGGCAGATGGGGAATTTTGATTTTCTTATGACTTGATCCATAAGATAAATCAGTGATTTCCAGCCTAACCTCCAGATCCTTCCAAGGTTAAAGTTGGACGCACCCCTACGGGCTACGGCCTACGCAGTGGTCAGCTTAGTCGATGTAAGAAAACTCTAGTGACTTCTCACCTAACCAAACCCTTCCAAAAAAAACCCAAGAGTTTTACTGCTTGGTGACGCTGGACTCGAGCAACAGGATAAATCCAGCACATCTAACCTACTCGATCAAGTGGGCAAAGCCTAAGAGCCCCACAAGTCCACGCACCTGCAAGATCGATGAGTTCTTTACGCGCGAGACATGGACGTGCTCCTGTTCTGCAGCGGCGTTCATGGAAGCATCGATCATGCGTGAGATGACCACCCAACGTTCCCGATCTCCGCGCGATCCACAACATTTTCGGGTGACCGTCGTGCACATCACACCGGCAGGGGCGCAGGGCTGTGCCCAGGTTGGAAAATTCCGGCCGGCCAGTCAGCAATGGCGACGCCGACGTACCAACCAGGCCGGACAGGCCGCCCACCTCCCCCCAGCGGGGCGAACGGCTCCGAGCCTCCGAGGGGCGGCGGGTTCGCGACGTGACAACCACAAATATTTCACCTGGGGACCGCGAGCAGCCACCATGTCCAGTCCCCATGGCGGCCTGTGCGGCTGCGCCGTCCACGACGGACGAAGTGTGGTACAGTTGGTGTATGGTTGTAGGTGGTGACGAGAGGGCAGGACGATCATAGGAAAAAAATATTCGGTAACAGTGACGTGTCGAGCTCCGCTATTGGGTGATTACAAGGATGGAATGTTACTCCTACCATCTCTGTTTTTTTCCCATCCTTGGGCTAAAAAGGTTGTTTGAATACGCTGACGGCACCTCGTGAGTCGTGATGTCAAAACGAAAATACAGAAATGTGGATACCTACCCTAAAGCTGGTTCCAAGTGTGAATTTTTAGTTGGTACATGGTCTTCAACGCATTCTCTTTGGATGCCGGTGGGGAGACCAGCTTCGCGTTGATTATTACCAAGTACCGGGGTGGTTCGTTAGCCACCGGTGAATGATCCGGATTGCGCTAAACAAGTGCCAAATCCCATTATCCGCGAGGTAAATGGTGGTTAGTACTAACGACCCGATCGCTTTCGCATAGAGTGCTATGCAAATCATGAGGGCAACTAGAGCAGCTTTGCAGAGCATTAGCATCAGTACCCGCAAACAAGACAGCTAAGTATACGCAGTCTCGGCTAAAAGGCGTTCGCATCGTTCCACTCGCTTTCTAACTCGGAAGGTGGATACCAGCCAATGATTAAGAGACCGGGGTGGGGGATCCATTTCATTCGGCCGTCGTTGGAGCCGTCCGCACTGGAGGCGTTCAGGTGACACGGAGATGGGAACTCGTCACATGCCTGGTTCCGTTCGGGGATCCGCTGGTCCGGCCCTGGCGATGCCATGTTATCTTGTCACGTCGTCGCCGGCTGTTCTTTTGGCAGCACTGGGGAGCACAGGTTGGTGCCGTCTTTGGGAACCATGGTGCATGCCACCCTATCCTTCCCCGTTTCGATTTCATTGTTTCTTCTCCGCACCAACCGCCGTCGCCGTCAGCCGGACACGGGGGCCTGCCGCCGCGGTGGGCATGCCACCGCCACAAGGCCGCTAGCAGCCTAGCAAGGTTTCAACAGTATGGGTACTGGCATGCTAAATTCCAATTCCAAGCTATTAAGCAATACAATTAGGAAACTGCATGGTGTTTTCAGTCTGAACATGTTGTGCCTTGCTGGCTAAGAGTTCATGCTGTCCGTGTGGCCCCATCAGTGTGCGAGCAGCCTCCAACAACATGCGTAAACAGAAGAAAGTGGTTCTGGCAAACAGTGACCAACTTATGTTCAGTACAGGAAATCAAGCTCTTATTACAATTACAGATACCAAACATGGAATGCCTTATTATTAACAAAACAAGAGGTTGTCGGCCATTTGAAGGTCGAATGGAAAAGGATATAACATTTGTGAATTATAGTTACAAAAAAGACACGCTTCCCCTAACCAGGACTCCAGTGACTAATAAGGTTCTTGCTTCTCCCGTGTGGGGACCTTTCACCATGTGTTGCTATAAACAAGTTTGCCTTGACCAAACCAATTGCAACCATGGCTCCTTCCAGTCAATTTTCTTCACATATCAAAACTTGCTTTGTTTGCAGCACAGTCAAGACTTAGGAACTTGCAATGGTCAGCCTATCTTAAACCGACTAACCAAAGCTAAATCGACATTATTCTTATGCTTCCTAGAGAATGGCTTGCCTTCACCATACTAAGGCTTTGCCTTGAGCAGTATGCAAGAGTAAGGAGCAATCCTATACCCTGAATCTGTGAATAGTACTCCTTCTGGGACAATATCATTTGGTGATTCCAGGTTGGTATCCACCTGCAGAAAGGACATGAAGCAATAGTAAGCTAACCAAACAGAACTGGAAGTAGAGATACAAGCAACACTAAAGCTAGCGATGAAGCAATTGTAAGCTAACCAAACAGAACGGCAAGTTGAAATAGAGGCGGCACTAAAGCTAGCCATGAAGCAATCGTAAGCTAACCAAACAGAACGTCAAGTCGAGATAGAAGTTAGCCAGACCAAGTAAAGACAACACTGACATTTGCAGTAAACAATGCTATAGGGTAACAGGAGCTTGAGAATCATAGGACCAAACAGCAAATTACTCAGTATAAACATTTCAGCAGGATCAGACAGTATCCATACCACACGGCTCCAAGATTTATGGTGTGGTGGTGGGGGAATTACAGCATCCACAAAGTACTCATGAGCATTGAATGCCAAATAGATATCTCCACCAGAATTGTGATCATGTATCCTGCACCAGAATCATTAACAAGCAGTTAAGGCTCCAAGATTTGAAGTAAAAGAGCATCAGAAATAACATCCAATCGACAGAATGTAACACTTATTTAAGTGCAATAAGATAACTTACGTGAATGCCAAAAATTTGCTTTCCTGGTTCTCCCAACAATCCTCATGCCAGGTGACATCATTCTAACAAGAAGAAAGGTCTAAGTGCAGTGAAAAACATTTAGGGGGGGGGGGGGGGGGTGAGGGGAGTGGCACACTGTATTCCTGTGATCTGGTTTGAGAGCAGCACAATAGTATGGTTTTTCTTTTTGGCAAATGGGAACTTCCATTGCAAGAGTAACACTCAAGAATAAATTAGCTTTGAACTTACTTTGCTGAGAAACCTATCTCGTCTCAGTATAGGATGGCTATGACGGAACTTGATCATCTCCGAGAAAAACCTGAAATGGCCGTCCTTTCTTTCTTCCAACTATATTAGCATGGAGATCAGAGAGGAAAAAATACATTTAAGGCTGTTGCATGCATTAGATAAATTACTAACAGAAAATTGATATAATTATGTAACCTGGCCCCACTGAAAGTTATTTATGTGAGTATCATGTCCATAGCTATTATTGTTTCCATAGCGTGTGTGACCATATTCATCTCCCATCAGCATCATTGGAGTGCCCTATTGTGTCGTAACTTGTAAGTCATACACGACTCGGTTACTCATAAAAAGTAACCACGGTAAATCAATAATATAAACCTGAGAGATCATTAGTGCCACATGGAAGTTCTTCATTTGCCTGGAACGAAGACGTCTCACAATTAAATCATTTGTTTCTCCTGTAACAGGCAAGAGCACAAACTTTAACAGCACTGGACACACAATGTGTAATTGAGTGACATAAAACATTTTGTTTGAAAAGGTATGTAATACTCCTATAATCATTTGGCTTAATCTTGCATAGAAGCTTCAAAACTATGAGTAATCTTTTTATTTCTGTTGATAAATTAAGCTTAATCCATCACAATTGAAGTTCATTATTTTCCTGATCACTTTGTTCCAAGTATCCTACATTTAAGAAAACGACACTGAATTATTTGAACAACTTTACAATAAAATATATCAGTATTATGCAATGTCACGAAAAAACATTTCTCAAACTTTGACAATTCCGATATACTAAACAATTTTCTGTATTTAGTAATGCATGTACCTTCAACGCCACAGTTCCAGCTATAGTTGTCGTTGCACCCATCACGACCACATTCTCCATTAGCATCATTGTGCTATATGATTTCATTCAAATGAGAAAGCATGTTAACACATATAACACATTGTACATAAGAAATCGAGACCATTGTATTGCATGCTACAGTTACCTTAGAGTTATATGAAACAAGGTCACATAAAGTAAATCCATCATGAGCAATTATAAAGTTTATGCTATCATAAGGCTTCCGATTGTTCACCTGCAAACCAAGACATCAGAAGATTTTGTTTTACAATTATATATTCACTCATCGAAAAAAGAAACCTACAACTCATCAATAAAGGCTCAAAAAAATTCCATGTAGAAAAGAAAATGACAGGTGACAACATGGACTACTGCCTTTATGCTAAAAATACCTACAACTCATCAATAAAGGCTCAAAATAATCCATGTAGAAAACAAAAATGACAGGGAACAGCATGGACAACTGCCTTTCCAATTTTAAATGGCATCCCACTAGTACTATGATTCTTTTTCATACAGATACTACCTTTAATCTTGTTATACAGATACTACCTTTAATCTTTACTGGGCCCAGGAGAAATTAATATGAATAGTTTCCGTAACTGTTGACTGATATGATAGATGTAGATAACTGTTGTACTTTAATAATCGCACAAGATACATATAAACAATGAGTGCATACTTTTGACCGAACTGCTCTAAACTCAAAAAACATTGGCAAAATCAAGGTCCCAGTTAGAGCGCCCCATCTAGCCAACCCGACCATAAAACCCAGGTGTTATAGTGGGAGGGGTGGGGGCCTTTATCCTTGGTCCAACATTCCCCCTACGGCGTGCGAGCCCGGCGTAGCCCGCAGCAGGTCTTAGCACACGAGAGACGCAGGGGAAATCGCGCAGCGGAAATGCGTGGCCGGGAGGGATCGAACCCAGGACCTCAGCTTTGATACCAAGTTAGAGCGCCCCACCTAGCCAACCCGACCATAAAACCCAGGTGTTATAGTGGGAGGGGTGGGGGCCTTTATCCTTGGTCCAACAGTCCCAAAAGCATGTAGCACTTAAAACGAAGGATAACCAAGCAAAGCAATATTGTCAGAGCAAATGGCTAAAATAACAGCCCAGTAAAGAAGAAGCACAAGAGAACCTGGTAGAGATCCGCAGAACCAGAAACACGAGTGGCAAATACCCCCTTCAAACCAGGATCTCCCTGCAAATGTTTAGTAATATTCGGTCAACGATCATTCCTTCATGATTGAGAATAAGATTTGTAGAGACAGATGTATCAGAAATCAAAATATTCAGATAGAGTGCAAAACTCTTCTGGTCATCCAGGTCAAAATTTGTCGACACCCACTGAAGTGTAAAAGCGTAAACCTTCTGGTTGCATATACCATCTTTGATTAAAAAAAGAAAAGAAAAAATCTGAAAGGATCCATATAATGACTTGGTTTATGGTCAAGCACAGGGCTTCAGAAACTAAAACCAACTTATCCATCTATAGAATGCAATCCTTTTCAGCTAATACTAGAGCAAACAGCCTGCTACTAGATGGGCCACATGCATATAAATGTGAACCAGAATTCTGCAAATGAATCCTGAAACTAGAGACGGACATTCATAAGCAATACAGTTCAGCCAGTTTGATGTACTCTATATCTTCACAGTTTTGCCAATGATGATGTGGATCATGATTCTGTACTTTTACTCAAGAAATGGTTGTGCTTAAGAGTTGCGGAGTTTGCAATATACTCAATAAAAAATAATATAATTTGGTGATGACACCGATCCCTAAAAGCAGCTGATACATGACTGAAAAAACTAACCCTGACTGGGAAACCCTGTTCTCCATTTTCTAAAAGTTGGTCAGACAGGCACTGTTTCAGGCTACCATTTCAAAGCAAGGTTCGGATGTTCATTATCACATAGAGATTGATTCAGAGTTGCTTCATAATTTATTAGTGAATAGAATCGTGTTGCAGTGTTACGTTGATCAGCGGAGACTTTTGCACCACATTCAAGAAATGTCGTCATTTCTTCTCACCATTCACTGCTTCAACAATAAACTGAGTTTTCTGTTAAAAATTCTATGTCATGAGGTCATTTCTAGCTGGCACCAGCTAAATGATAAAAGTGAGCACAACCAGAGTGCCAGGCTAAGTAATACATCACCAATGGGATGTCCTATGTAATAGTTAAGGAAGAATGTGTGAATTGCATTTCATGAGCCAAATGAACAAAAAACTAGCATGAGGATAATCTCCATCAAGGCATCAATAGAACCCTTTGATGTGCATATTATAGGATATACTTCTAAGGTCAAGCACACCTCAGTACCTTAATAAATCTTCGAATATCATCTCTGTACTGTCCGTTCCATTCAGCCCACCTACAGGACCAATGGCAAACACATTGCACCGCATCATTCTTAGAAATAAGTGGAAATTAAGATAGAACATATTATCTCTTAGTGGCAAAGTACAGTCAGCACCATCACTTTAAAGGATACTGAAGCATATATGCCGAGTCTCAACAGAACAAGTTAGTGGCAACATTTCCATTCGACAAGGGACCACCAAAATCTCATTTGAAAGGTGAGTTGTCCGAAGTTATTCAAGTGTGTGTAATTCATAGCTACAGTGCTACCATCCAAGAACCATGATAGAGAAGACATTACTCTAATACTCTTTTGCATTGCATTCATCATAATGCTACAGTAGTCGTATTGATAAACAGTACAAAGAAGAAACAATGAAATGAACACCCTCAAGTTCACAGTAATTCAAAAACAAATATATGATCAAATTACCTGTCCCAGTTAGGGAACCTCCCTACTAGATAAAGGCCACCACAGTCCCAGGGTTCAGCAATGATCTTACACCTAGACAATACAGAGTCTTTGGCAATTTCCTTCAGCCAAATAAGTAGACAATCAGATAAAATCATTACAAAATACGTCTCATAGGTTTACAAATGTGATTAAATCCATTGGGCAGAGAATGATGGACCACATATTCACCAGTAACAATTTTCTTCAGACGGCGATGGTTAATTAAAATATTTCAATACCGTAAAGTCTAGTTATCCATTCCTCATCAACAATACACGTTAAAAAATTTCATAATCGCACTGAAATATGACATTTGCAATATTTTCCAATAGATACTTGACCAACTAAAAAATAGGAAGTAAACAAGAAGAATAGTGCTACGAAGTATATACAATTTAAGCTGACTTTCACGATTGGTCTGTCGGAGTTCAGCACAGTTAAATGTCAGAACTTTTAATTATAGTACAGTAAAATTTAAGAATCGATTTCTTGTTTTGGCATCAAATATATTAACTTCATTTGGCCGGCTAAAAAGGGCATAAAAAGACCAGCAAAGAAAAAACTCATAGCGGGCTATTAATGTCATTTAGAGTTCGAAACTGCATCTACAACTTCAATAGAAGTACCTTAATGAGTGGAGGTGCATCAAGAGGACTGCCATCTGGTCCACGACAAAGAACACTTGCAAGGTCAAACCGAAATCCATCTATGTGATACTCCTTAACCCTGAAGCAACAAAAACAATCATGCAAATCAGAAACAACACTAGATGGAAACTGCTATCAGGTAATATATGCTAGACAGGTGCATTGTCAATCATACTGCAGCTATTTATGAAACCCATCATACACATGCCAAATGATTGATAATTATCAACTAACAAGTGCACTGTATCCTAGAGGTAGTTTCATGGACATCAGTGTGTATGAGATACAGCATCTTGGTTTACTTCTTGTTTTAAGCTCCAGATAAATATTTGTGTACACTTGATAGTGGGAGTGGACAGATATATATGTAGAAATCAAAGCAACAGGCCACCAAGTACTACTATGAGCAAACATGTGATCAAGTATTCAAGTGAACCTGACAAGTATGCATGAAATATATACACAGGTGCCACAGAAAAATAATAAATGTAAGCTCTGTCATACCAATGTCTCAAACTGTCCAGCACAAGCTCCTTGACAACAGGATGGTTACAGTTTAGTGTATTCCCTGTATTCAACCGGACAAAGTATAAAGAGTAAACACAAGTCCTGCCAATTGTAGTATTCAGAACATATCTGCAGAATAGAAAAACTGACCACCTAGAACTAGAGTACTAGGCCAACGACATTTACAGAGGTTTCCACAAATGTTCAAAAAGGCTTGCCCTATAGGTTCCAGCTCTCTGTTGGTGTGTATAGTTTAGGCCCATCTAAAGGCTCATGTAATGGTGACTATATTACCCTATTACCCACCATATCTAGGGTTTGGAGGAATACCTGCGGGGTCTCAGTGACACCTACGACCACTTGCGAACATGGATCACCCGCGAGAGGCACTTTTCCTCCTTCCTACAGGTCCGGGACGACCTTGTCCTCGAGGAGATCACCAGGGGTCCCGCGACCGGCTCGTCCTCGTCCTCCTCCACCGCGCTCGTGGCTGCTCCACCGGCCTCCTCCGCCTCGCCAGCCACCTCCCTCGGTGCTCCTCCCACCGGCCAGACCGGGGGTCAGGGGGGGGTGCTGGACGTTGTCGGCGGGGGGACGTGGTGGTGGTGGTGCTAGTGGCCCTGTTTCTGGTGCTGCTGGTACCGGTGGTGGCTCTGCTAGGGGCCCCGCTCCTGCCCCTGCCCCTGAAGGTACGCCCTGGCCATCCTTCAACAACCCATGGTCAGGGCGCATCTCGATGTGGCCGTTCCAGGGTCAGGGAGGGGCTCTTGCCCACAGCAGCAGGCGGCCATGTTCACCGGTGCTGCTCTCCTGTTCGCGCCGTCCTGGACTCCACCCGCTCAGCCCAGCCAGCCAGCCACCTGGCCTGGGGGGTGGGACCAGACCGCGCTGGCGCAGTCCTTCAGCACCATGGGGCTGACTCCGCCGGTCAGCACTGAGTGGATCGCCGACTCGGGTGCCTCCTTCCACACCACCCCAGACGCCGGTATCCTCTCTTCTGTCCGACCCCCACATCCCTCTTGTCCTTCTTCCATCATGGTGGGTGATGGGTCCTGTCTTCCCGTCACCGCCGTGGGTTCTGCTCCTGATTCTTTCCGCCTTCCTAATGTTCTTATTGCTCATTAGATGATTCATAATTTTCTTTCCATTCGCCAGTTTACTTCTAACAATTCTTGTTCCATCGAATTTGACTCCTTTGGTCTTACTGTGAAGGATTCGGCTTCCCGACGTCCGCTCCTCCGATGTGACAGCTCGGGGCCCTTTTACACCCTTCGCCTTCCTGCTTCCGCTACTTCGCCTTCGACTTCCTCTTCATCTGCTGCTTTTGCCACGACGCCGTCTTCCACCACCTGGCACCACCGGCTTGGTCACCCCGGCCGCGACGTTTTGGCTCGGCTTAGTCGTAGTACTGATGTTTCTTGTACTAGGGCTCCTGCTGAGAACCTTTGTCATGCGTGCCAACTTGGTCGTCATGATCGACTTACTTTTTCTTCTTCTTCTTCGCATGCGACACATGCCTTTGATCTTGTTCATTGTGACATGTGGACTTCTCCTGTACCCAGCATTTCTGGTTATAAATACTATCTGGTGGTGGTTGATGATTTTTCTCATTACTCTTGGACTTTTCCTTTGCGCGCCAAGTCTGAGACCTTCCCACCCTCCTCCACTTCTTTGCCTGGGTGTCCACTCAATTCGGCCTCACCATTAAGGCCGTCCAGTGTGACAACGGGAGTGAGTTCGGTAACTACACATCCCGCTCTTTCTTCCTCTCTCAGGGTGTTCAGCTGCGCAAGTCTTGTCCGTATACCTCTCCTCAGAACGGCAAGGCTGAGCGGATGATTCGCACGACGAACGACGTCATGCGCACCCTTCTGATCCAGGCCTCTCTGCCTCCCCGCTTCTGGGCTGAGACTCTCCACACCGCCACCTACTTGCTCAACCGCCTTCCTGAGTTCCTTCCACAGCTTCTCCTGCTCTCACTCCTCACCACGCTCTTTTCGATACCCCTCCCAGCTACGACCACCTTCGTGTCTTCGGGTGTGTCTGTTATCCTAACATCTCCGCCACTGCTCCTCACAAGTTGGCACCCCGCTCGACTCGTTGTGTGTTTTTTGGTTACTTCCCTGACCATAACGGGTACCGATGCTTTGACATCTTCTCTTGTCGGGTCCTTATCTCCCGACACGTTGTGTTTGACGAGTCGGATTTCCCCTACTCCACCTCCTCTACACCTTCACCTGACCCCGAGTTGGAGTCCTTGTTTTCGTCTGACCCGGTGGTTCAGCCACCTTTGTCTGTCTGTCCTTTCCCTGCAGGTCTTCCTCGTACACCGGCACCGCCTCCGGTGGTTTCTGCCGCGCCTCGCGAGGCCCCGGTGCCTTCTGTCGCTCCACGCGCGGGCCCGGTGTCTCCTGTCGCGCCCCGCGCGGCCCCGGTGTCTTCTACTACGCCACGCGCGGCCCCAATGTCTCCTGTCGCTCCACGCGCGGCCCCGGTGTCCTCTGCTGCGCCACGCGCGGCCCCAGTGCCTCCTCCTGCACCTGCCCGCTACGCTCAGCTGGTGCAGGTGTACCGACGTCGCTCGGTGCCGGCACCGGCGCCGACTCCGGCTCCGGAGGCTCCAGCGTCCCCGCCGCCACCTCCACCGGAGCCGTCGCCGCCGCTGCCTGTAACACCCCGGGTGTTTACACAGTAATTTAATTAGGTGTCTGCACAGTAATTGTGTAGGTTTGCTATGCATTATGTGCTTGATTTAAGTAAAAAGTATCTTTTTGTAATTATGAAAGATTATATGTGTAATTATGATTTTATGCAAGGTCCTTTCTGCAGTTGTGTTGAATAGGTTGTGTAATTATAGCTTTAGTGGAGGGTGTTTTTGCAAAATTTCAGTGCATTTAATGCATGGCAGCCATTTTTGCTTTTGAGTCTAGTGTTGAAGTGAATTTGCTTTGAAAAAGACAAATTTCCTAGAATTCAAAATCTCTTCAATGATTTTAATTTTAGCTCTTGAATCTTTGGTCAAATAAATTTTTGCACAACATCAAAGTTGTAGATCTTGAAAAGTTGAACAACTTTCATGTTGGGCACTTTTTCATTTGAGCTTTAGTTTAAAAGTTATTGCTTGTTTACAGAGAGGTCCCTGGAATTTTTGGTAATTACAAATCGGCCCTTATGACCATCTCCCACATCCCTGCTCTGCTTCTCGCCGCCGACGCCACCGACAGCGCCGCCGCCGACGCCTTCCCGGCCATTCCGGCCATTACTCCGCCGTGCGCTGGCGCCCACGCGTCGCGGACGACCACCTCCCCCTCCTGTTGCCTCGCGCTGGCCCTCTTCTTCCCTTGCCACGCGCCCCGCCGCTTCCAGAACCACCCCGACGGCCGCCACCGCGACGCCGCCGTGGAGCGCCCCCTGCAGAGCCCGCCGCTCTCTTCTAGCGAGCGCCCGCGCACTACAAGAGTCCCAGAACTCGATTTCGCGCGTCCCTTCGCTCTCTCATCGCTCCCACGCCGCAGAACGCCGCCGCCGCCCTGCTTGAACCCCGGCGAGCTCCACCCCGCCGCGGAGCCGCCAACCCAGACCCGCTCCACCCCTACAGCCCCCACTTTTAGCACCGCCTCGACCTCGCGCAGCTCCCAGGCCTTTTCCCCTCGCCCAAACCTCACCGGAGCCACCCCGCCGCCGTGCTCCGAGCCCGCAAGCCGCCGCTCGCCGTCGACACCCCACCTCCGACCGCCCTAGCCTCGATTCCAAGCACCCAGAGGTGCGCCTTGAACCCGTGAGGCTCACGCACCCCTCCACCCTCGCCGCCGGTGAGCCCCTCGCCGGGAAATCGCCGGTCAAACCCGCGCTCCCCCTCTGACCCGACCCGAGGACCTCGGGTTTGAATTTGATAAACCCCAGGGGGTTGTCTGCGATGTCAGTGACTCAGGGAAATAGTGCTATAGGGGCTTGTTTGTAATAGTTTGCTGTGATCTTTGAAATTCAATATCAATTCGTGGAAAATTCGTAAAATAGCAAATCTTGATGTTTTGGAATCCTCTTGAAGAGCTCTATGCAGTAGAACCATAATATGTTAGGCTTTAGTTACAAGTTTTTGCTGTAGATTTTGATTTGTGTTATTAGGTATATAAATACTTGTTCTTTAATCTTTTTCTTATCTGATGCTTGAAAGCTTGTATTGCTCTGAAATTTTTGTTGTGGTTGAATCATGTTACACTAGTTTTTCTATAAAAATTTCATGATCAGTTCTTTGTTGTACCTATTTATTTGATTTAATCCTTGTTTAGTATACTTTATTTATGATAAATAGTTTCTGTTCTTGTTAAATCCTGAAAATATTCCTGAGTGTTCATCTGGAGAATATTAGCTTGTCCAGGAAGTTTGAGCCTTAGTTCATGACTAGAACAGGAGCTAAAATTGAATCTTGCTAAACTGATGTCTGTTTTGTTTATTTTCTCAGAATTAATTCCGTGTAGATAAAATCATGAAAAATTCACAGTAGGTAAATCATCCCTGTGTAGATCTCCTGTTAAATTTTAAGCTTCTGTTTGGCTCTAGTTTGATCTGTATAATTCAAGCTTGTACTAGGTGTTGCCTGCATAAATGATTTATTGTGATTAAATGGTTACATATCTTGGCATGATTTTTGTAGGGTAGATTACTTTGTTCATGTTCTGTTTAGTGTAATTTTGGTAGATTTTATTACTATTTGTACTCTGAGTTGTTGATTTATTTACAAACCATGATTTAATCGTATAGGAAATCACCACCACTCATTTTATGAAGTTAGTTAACTTCTTTTGTGCTGTTAATCATGATGTCTTGTGTAGTTAAATTTGTTATTTAACTACTCTATAAACGATTGCCCATGTTTGTTTATAATGTTGTTCTTGCATTACATATAGACACGACTACCTTATCGGACGGGACGTACGAGCTGATCCCGGAATCTGACGGAGGTGATCTCGAAGCTCAAGTGAACACTGCGGAACTAACTGAAGCCCCGGACTAAAGTTCGGAAGAGCCTAGAGCTGAAATAGTTAGCAATTATCGAGAAGGCAAGCCCCGGACATAACCTATACTTCAAATTAATATCTTTTACTGTATTATTTTACTTGTGCATTTACAGTTCATAGGAGTTGAATTGAAACCCTAGATGCATGATCCTAGAAACCTATGTACTGAACACTAGACCTGAGTTCGACTACTTGCTAAGGTTATAGGACCGGTAAAAGTCGAGTGATTGCCTGTCACTCGCGAGCGTTATAGGAATTGATTGTTTACTTTCTGCTATCAATATAAGGACGACGGACGGGGTTGTGTTCGATATCATGACCTTATGTGATACCCCGTCTGTGTTGATGAACTTGCTAAGGTCGCGGTGTGTGGTAGTGCTGGTTAAGTTTTTGAAAGTACTAGTCACATGCCGTAAATATGGTACGCGGCAAGCCTAGTAGCCGATTGGACCGGGGAGAGGATATACCTTTCACTCTCTCAGTAGGGATATGTTTTATTTTATGTTACGCAACACTACGACTTCGAGGGACAAGGTTCGGCCTTGGAGCCCTGTAGTCGGGGAGAGTGACCCTATCCACAAGCCGGAAAGAAAGGTCAACGGTTGTTTGGGAATGACCCGACGGTGTTCCAGACGTGTGTGCTAGGTTATCCTTGCAAGGTTGAATTTCGATTCAGAATCGTCCGCCTCTCACGATGAAATGAGACTGCTTGATCTCTTTGCCACACAGAGTAAGAAGAGCAACAATACTTTAATCAATCTTGATGTTTGCTTAGATTTCTACCATGATTGGAAAATAGTTGCTTACATAGAATGGTTAATCGACTAGAATCTTGAAAGCTAAAACTTGAAAGTAAGGACATACTCTTTATTGCTTTTCAGCAAAAGAAAACCAGAGCCTCACAAAGCCTTGCATAGTCTAGCTAAGGTGGGCTACTTATACCCGTTGGCGGTTAAATCTTGCTGAGTATTAGAATACTCAGCCTTGCTGTTGAAACCCTTTTTCAGGTATGAGTTTTGAGGATCAGATCGCTAGCTTGACCTATCCTTGCTCGTTGCCTCCTGGCTGGTCTGTAGAATGGGATACGTCTTCGGCCGGCAATGACTATGACGAGTGATACCATGCTTGGGCTAGCTTGGTATACTTTTGCGACGTGTTGTAGTCATCGTGTTTCATCTTCCGCTGTTTAGACTCTGAACTTATAATCATAACTTGTATAACTGTTTTATTTAAGTTGGCTTTGTAATAATGTTTTTAACTGGTATGTAATCGTTATTATGTCTGAGTTGTAAAATTGTGGTTGTAATATCTCTGAACTCGCCTTCGTGCGGGGTATGCTTGTTCGATCCGTGAATCGGTGGTTGTATCGGGACGTTACCCGACAGACCAAAAATTGTTCCGTTTGAAGTGCGTTTAAGCTAATGTTGCCTTTATGGTGATGGTTTACGCACTTGAGCCGGGATAATTTAGGCGGTTCTGCCACACTGCCCCCACTGTCTCGCTCGTGTGTCGAGCCGGAGGTGTACCACCCGCCCGTCATCCATCGGGACCCTGGTCATACTCATCCCATGGTTACTCGGCGGATGGCTTCTCAGCCCGTGACTCTCCGCCACCGAGGGAGAGCCGCGGATCTCTCCGGTACCCTCTTCTGTCCGCGACGCCCTCACTGGCGTCGTGCGATGGAAGAGGAGTACGCAGCTCTTCTTGCCAACCAGACGTGGGACCTCGTGCCGCGTCCGTCTGGTTGCAATGTGGTCACTGGCAAGTGGATCTGGACACATAAGCGTCGGGCTGATGGCACCCTGAATCGCTACAAGGCTCGCTGGGTTCTTCGGGGTTTCACCCAGCGACCTGGTGTGGACTATGATGAGACTTTCAGTCCAATGGTGAAGCCTGCTACGGTGCGCACGGTCCTCTCGCTCGCTCTTGGCCTGTGCACTAGCTGGATGTGAAGAATGCGTTTCTTCATGACACACTGTCAGAGACAGTCTACTGTTCTCAGCCAGCGGGATTTGTGGACTCCAGTCGTCCGGATTTGGTCTGCCGGCTCAACAAGTCTCTATGGTCTGAAGCAGACTCCTCGGGCTTGGTATTCTCGGTTCGCCACGTTCTTGCTGACATTGGGGTTCACCGAGGCAAGTCTAACACTTCTCTGTTCATCTATCGTAGTGGGGATGAGACTGCCTACCTGCTACTCTATGTCGATGACATTGTGCTCACAGCCTCCAGTTAGCAGTTGCTTCAGCGCATAATCTCCTCTCTGCAGCAGGAGTTTGCTATGAAGGATTTTGGTCAGCTCCATCACTTCTTGGGTGTTACTGTTGAGCCTCGCCCGTCTGGTTTTCTCCTTCACCAGCGACATCATGCACTCGATATTGTGGAGCGGGCTGGTATGATTGATTGCAAGCCTTGCTCTACTCCTGTCGACACTCAGGCGAAGCTGTCTGCTGCTCTGGGTGATCCCGTGACTAATCCTACTGCATACCGGAGTCTTGCTGGAGCCTTGCAATACCTCACTTTCACCAGACCATATCTCACTTATGCCGTTCAGCAGATCTGTCTTCATATAAATGATCCCCGGGAGTCACATCTTACTGCGCTGAAGCGTCTCCTCTGCTATGTCCATGGCACTATTGACTTCGGTCTGGTTCTTCACCGCCCCCCCCCTCTGCTGAGCTGATTGTCTACACCGACGCTGACTGGGCTAGCTGTCCGGACACTCGACGCTCCACTTCCGGCTATGCCGTCTTTCTGGACGACAACCTTGTCTCCTGGTCGTCCAAGCGGCAGCAGGTGGTCTCCCGCTCCAGTGCTGAGGCGGAGTACCGTGTTGTCGTTAACGGCGTGGCGGAGGCGTCCTGGCTTCGACAGCTCTTAGCGGAGCTCCATAGTCCGCTCGCCAAGACCACGCTCGTCTACTGCGACAACGTCAGCGCCGTGTACCTCTCCACTAACCCCGTCCAGCATCAGCGGACGAAGCATGTGGAGATCGACTTGTACTTCGTTCGCGACCGGGTCGCTATCGGCAGTTTGCCGACATCTTCACCAAGGGTCTCCCCTCCTCGACCTTCTCGGAGTTTCGCTCCAGCCTCAACGTAGCAGGTGGCTAGTTGTGGCTGCGGGGGGGTGTTGTCCCTATATGTGCTTTCTTTATTCTCCAGTCTTGAACTCCGCTGCGCCGGTAGTTCAGACTGCGGGGGGGTGTTGGTGTGTATAGTTTAGACCCATCTAGAGGCCCATGTAATGGTGACTATATTACCCACCCTATCTAGGGTTTGGAGGAATACAAGGAAAATGATCCCCAAACACTCTCAAGTCAATGCAAGGCTGTATATCTATATCAGCTTAAAATTGAATTTAGTGACTTTTCTTCACCACTTTAGCAGTTAACATAGCAACCACATTGAGGTTGTAATTTCCAGGTACAGTCTCCCGGGCAGTGTGACAGCCAATGGAAACGTAGAACATGCATCAAACAACAATGTATCATTCAAAGTCCTTGACACCGAATTAATAGCCAAAGATACTGCTTAATCACCAGAGATACTTGCATAAATACGATCGCCAGATGAACGGAAAAGATATGAAATTAATTGACAATGTGCAACCATCCCCTAAATTCAAGGAAAAGGATATCATGCAAATTGACAGGTTATACTCCGATAAAGAAGTATCAGATTGCATCCAATGATCCAAGAATATTGACACATAATGCAAAGCAAATCTCAATTTAGAAATAGAAGTTTAGGACCATGGTTTTACCGCAACCCGAGAAGTTCAGCAGCTGAGGATTGTTGTTCAGGTCTAACATGTAATAGACCTGCAAGAACCATGGTTTGTCTTTTTTTTGTATCAATTTATCCAGAAACTGATGAGGTTCTAAACTTCTAACATAGGAGTTCTCTATATGGACTTACAACTTTAAATGATAGGGACATTTAGCAACAATCAACAATCACCTTGTTATCAATGCCACGGAAAGAAGTCATATAAGGGTTAGCATCATCAGCTTCGTTTGTATGGTTGTAAACAACATCCAGAATAACCTATTGGAAAAATGATTATAAAATTAATGTCTTTTGGTCCAGGATGTATGTTAAAGAATGCCCAGGAAACAGATTTACCATTCATACAAGATGTCAATACCTCAATTCCAGCATTATGTAATGCTTTGACCATTTTCTTAAGCTCTTTGGAAGCAGCCACCGGTCCACCACCAGCGCTAGCATAACGACTCATGGGCGCAAAAAAGTTGATTGTAGAATATCCCCATGTATTTACCTTCCAAATGAAAAGATGGGGTATCACTCCACTGATCAATGTGAAGGGCACTATGTGTCAAAAAGTTATCAAATTTTACCATGTGGTCCCTTGGGTTAGGGAACCTCTTGAATTCCAGTTCATCAAACTCAAAAACAGGGAGTAGTTCCACTGCATTAACGCCAAGTTCCAGCAAATGAGGAATCTACGAAACCAGAACTATTTCATGCATAAGTCATTGAAAATCAGCATGGGAACTGGAAGGTAGCTTGCGTTCAATATCATATACCTAAAACTAAATCAGGAGAAATAACAATTTGTAATAACAATCGCAGGTGATCTTACTAATGTAGGACTGAGGAAATCTGAAGACCAAAAAATTTGATGTCGCTACAAGTGACAGAATAGGTAATCTTACTTTGTCAATGAGACCAAGGTAGCTTCCGCGAACAGCTGGACCAAGCCCACTTGACTCATCAGCAGTGAAAGCGCGGACGTTCATTTCATATATAACAAGATCTGACTAGATTAAAGAACCAAAAATGTGGTGAGAATTACATGTTTGGGATATTTGTGCACCATGCTCGATGATGTTAATACCTCAGGCAAATTAGGAAGTCTATAATCGTCACCCCAGTCAAAGGGAGAGCTATCGAAGTCATAAGTTCCAAAAAACTGGCTTGACTCCTCTTTGTCAACCCCAAAGTATTTTCGACCAGAAACTAATTTTGCATAAGGGTCCAGTAGAATAACGCTGTCATCAAACCTATGACCTTGTTGCCACCCTTGAGGACCATTAATGCGATACCCATAAAGAACACCAGAAGCAGGCAAACCCTGAAGTTAAAAGGAAGACAGAGAAGACTTCTTTAAGGTTGACAAACGAGTAAAAAAGACTATAATCATGTGCACTACATAGAAGCAAAATGGATGAAGATTTAAGAACAGATAGAGTACGTACGAGGAGAAATGTTAAACTCAGCACCACAACAGATAGGTGTGAAATATGTTAGAACTGATCAAGCAAAAAAGCTTGTTTTGTGAGCCAATACTCAATAGTGGTTTCATCAACAGGTAAGAACAAGCTCATAACACAAGACCAGCACTTCAGAAATATAAAAGGCATCCCATCAGGTATGGTCTCTCCCAAAATGGAGGTGATATTTATAAATGGAACAGTCATTTGAAGACTATGGAATCATAATACTAATAGACATCAGAAAAAAATATTGTAATTATCATTGCATTAATATCAGTCCACAACAAATTGTCGACAAAAAATAATAATGTGCTTATCTCCAAATAAAGCTAACAGAAATATCAGAACTAAAGAAAACTACCTCCACGGACACATGCCATATATCTCCTGTTTTGTTCTTTTGGCGATCTAAAGCAAACTCGACAATTTCCTCATCATCTTGGGTGCCTCTAAAATAAGATTACAGAAAGTCATAGGTTTACATAATAAAAATGCAATATTACTTTGGAGCATATTAGGAATCATGAACTATATCATCCCCTGTGCACCGTATCTGTTAATAGCCCATCAATTATGGCCTTTATTTGGTCTGTTCACATGTGATTCTTTTTATTTGGGGAGAAGTAGGGGTGAGGGTGTTCATTAAAAGTACTTTATGTTTCAGTGTGCCTAATACACCCCAAAACACAAAATAACATGTAGCAAGCTGTGCAAACAGTATTGCCATATCTATAAGACCCTCCAACATGAGTAGACTGACTAACCAAACTTTGACAAAAAGTTCTAAAGAAAGCAACTATGAACAAATGACATTAGTGCTAACTAAAACTGGAATGATGAAGATTAGGATTCCAAGGCGACAGGAAACCAAGTAGGTTCATATATGAGGGGGAACAAAGTTCTGTAAACAAGTGAATAGTTAGGTCGAATGGCACGGAAAGTAACATCACAACAAAGTTTTAGGGGAGAAAACATACCTTTCAGGAAGTTTCAAACAAAGGGTAACAGAAGAAGCATGCTGCGAGAATATCGCAAAATTCAGCCCACCATCAACTTGCGACACTCCTAGAGGGAAAGCTTTCCCCGAAGAATATTTCAAGGGCATTTCACTGTCAGATGCCGTGTGCCCCATTTCCTGTAGTTACAAAATGGATAAACATTATCCCCAAAAGAACATATGGTAAAAAAAAAAATGCATACTACGCTCAGAAGCAAACTTCAATTCCAGAATAGCAAAACATGGCAGGATACAGCTTATAATTACAAAGCACATTTGCAGATAGCAAAGTTTTTCTTGAATGGTACAAACCCATCACATGAAAATGACCACGATTATATCAAGCAACACAGACCAGTGGTTTAACGGTTCTATGAATCGTTCTATCGCAGTGCTCTGCTACACTAGAAGTCTAGAATAGAATCCCTGGAGCATGGTGCGATTAGATACCCTGATCACACTTCTCGCCGCCTTCCCGCTCTGCGCTCTCGCCGTTGTACTCCGTGCGGCGTCAAATCTCTGAACCTGCGCCACCACGAAATTCCCTTGGGTCAGTCAATCCACAAATCAGCGAGCCATGACAACACCACAGTCGAGACACCTACCTTGCCGAAATACCCTCCTGCTCCTCCACACCGAGCCGCAATCCCGAGCTTAGTCGCCGCCAGGCTGCACGGAGCCAACACGCGGTCAGCAATCAGCGTCGGCCCGAGCCGCGCGACAAATCGAGAGAAAATGCAGCACGAAATGAACATCCAGAGAAGGGGTGAACGAGGCCGGACGGCAGAGCCGCTCACCGATTGCCGACCGCGGGGTGGCAGTGCGGCCACGGCAGTGCGCTGCTTCGAGTGGCTGGGGCGGCGGCGGCGGCGGAGCGCAGCGGGGTGCGATTCGTACCGACGGAATCCATCCAAGCGTGGGGGATTTGAGGGAGGAGAGCGAGCGAGCGCGGGTAGGGGAATGGGGGAGAAGTTATAGGGGTGGCGGCCCCTAGGCTCGCGGCTCTCGAGGAGACCAGTGGGAGTGGGGAGCAGCGGGGAGGAGACGGAGGCGGTGATCTCACCTTGGGGAGCGCGCGCGGACGGGGCGTGGGGTGAGCGGAGGGAGGCCGGGGGACACGTGGTTGCGCATGCGCGGGGTTGGAGCGGGCTCGGGGGATAGCGAAGTGGACGGTCGACCTTTCCCTTCTGGCCCGATCGGGGGCCCCGTCATGTGTTTCTCGGCCTCTCTTTTGTTCTTTCTCGCTCGTCGCTCTAGATTTTTCTTTTTGACGCGATGTACACGGATATACATCCACCATTTGTAATCAGTATACAGGTATTGTCATGCTGTTAAAAGGATTCCACAATTGGATGATATTGGCTCGAGGTTGGAAAGTGTCGTCTTAAAATTTTGATTGGTTGGATACCAATTTTTTGCTAAGCCAAAATCAGGATATGCTAATAAAATTTGACTACCAATTGATTCATACCTAAAAGTTGGTATTTTAATATTTGTGACCAAAATAATGGTATGTTACTATAACCTTTCCTCAAACATTACATAGGGAAAATATTGGTTGCCATGTTTTGATACTAACTCAGATAAATACCTAAATTTCTTGACAGTACTTTAGCATATCTAATTTTGGTAAGCCAATATCTTAGCTTTGCCATGATTTTGATTCGGCAAAAGTTGACATCCAACTAATCAGACTAAGATCAGGGAGGCTCCAATGAACTGGGTACAGACTGCAGAGGCCTCCAGCTCTAGTTCCAGTGATAGAGACCCGCTGGGGTTTGTTCCCGATCTTTCGATGAGAGTGGGGGATAACTCGATTTGAGAAGGATCGACGTTGTGCTGCCCGACTACAACACTACAAGGGCTGCGCTGCGTCTTAGCGACAGTTACACCGCCGCCAATTTGTGTTGTTCTTGCTATACTAAGAACAACTTTGAACCTGCAAGCAAATCGAATAACTCGCAAGAACAAGTAAACAAGCACTGAAATCTAAAGATACGAATCACGAACTGAATCTGGATTCAACAAGTTGGGGTTCTGAATACAAGAAGACGGGCGGTAATCGCTACACGCGCGCTTCCAGGAAGTTGCAAATGGCAAACTTACATCTAAACAAAACCCAAGTGTTTTCTGGTGGCTGCTACTGGTTTATATAGGGAGAGAGAACCCAAGAGGGTGCTGAACACAAAACCCTAACTTAAAATGGCCCCTAGTGGGCTGGATGAGATACAAAAGATGCAGCCCAAGTATGGACGTCTGAACATCATTTTGATGATAATTCTTAGCTCCGTACTAATCTGATGATGATGTTGGATCCACCTGAAAGTAGACTTCATAAGCTTTCCGTGAAGTACTTGAACGCCCCAAACGAATTCTGGATGAAGTCATGGGTGCTGTTACAAGTTGGTGCTGTCTTGTTGTCCAAAACCAGTCCACGCAAAGCCACTCCCCTTCTTATCCTCTCCATCATTCCTAAGCAAAACAAGAGTGCGTGCGTTTCTGTTGTCTAAATATAATGGACAAGAGGTTAACAATGAACTTACTTGATGATTGAGTTGATGGGTACGAGCGCGAGTAATAGGACCAAGTGGTGGGGATGTCGCAGCTGCCGGTGTTGGTGGTGGTGTGGATGTATCATTGGTGTTGATGTCGTCATCATCCTCTCCTTCTTGTATTTGAGTCGTCCTCGACTCAAGCTCATCCTCCTCTCCCAAGTATGATGTCAAATTTGCAATGTTAAATATGGGACTAACCCCAAAATCTGCAGGAAGATCAAGCTTATATGCATTCTCATTTACTCGTTGCAGCACTTTAAAAGGTCCATCAGCTCTAGGCATCAACTTAGATTTTCTCAATTCAGTAAACCTTTCCTTTCTCAAATGCAACCAAACCAAATCTCCTGGTTCAAAAGTCAATTGCCTCCTTCCTTTATCACCAGCAATCTTATACTTAGCATTCATGCGTTTTATGTTTTGTTTAGTTGTTGCATGTAGTTCTAACATCAATTCAGCATGTTGCGTCGCATCAAAGTTCAATTTTTCAAAAGTTGGCAAAGGCATTAAATCAATAGGAGCACGAGGAATTAAGCCATAAACAATCTAAAAAGGACACATCTTTGTAGTAGAGTGTAGCGAACGATTATAAACAAACTCAATGTGAGGCAAACAATCTTCCCAAATTTTAATGTTCTTCTTTAAAACAGCACTCAACATTGTTGACAAAGTTTGATTCACTACTTCAGTTTGACCATCAGTTTGGGGATGACAAAGTGGTAGAAAATAAAAGCTTGGTCCCCAACTTAGCCCATAAGGTTTTCCAAAAGTGGCTTAAAAATTTAGTATCCCGATATGAAACAATGGTATTTGGCACACCATGCAAACGCACAATTTCCCGAAAGAACAAATCAGCAATATTCGTAGTATCGTCTATCTTATGACAAGGTATGAAGTATGCCATATTTGAAAATCTATCCACCACCACAAAAATGCTGTCACGCCCTTTCCTAGTACGAGGCAAACCAACCACAAAATCCATAGATATATCATCCCAAGGAACACTAGGAACAGGTAAAGGCATATACAAACCATGGGGGTTTAGTCGAGACTTCGCCTTTTGACATGTGGTGCAGCGAGCAACAAATCTCTCCATGTCTTTTCTCATCTTTGGCCAAAAGAAATGACCAGCAAGGATGTCCTCCGTCTTCTTTGCTCCAAAATGTCCCATCAATCCGCCTCCATGTGCTTCCGGTAGCAGCAACAAACGAATAGAGCTAGCTGGAATGCATAGCTTGTTAGCTCTAAACACAAAACCATCATTAACCACGAATTTGTTACATGTTCTACCCTCTTTACAATGCAGCAACACATCTTTAAAATCATCATCATGAACATATTGCTCCTTAATTGTTTCTAGACCAAAGATCTTGTAGTCTAGTTGTGTTAACAAAGTATGCTTCCTAGACAAAGCATCAGCAATAATATTCTCTTTCCCTTTCTTGTGTTTGATGACATAGGGAAAAGACTCAATGAATTCAACCCGCTTTGCATGCCTATAGTTCAGCTTTCCTTGACTACGAATATGCTTCAAAGATTCATGGTCAGAATGTATGACAAATTTCTTGGGCCAAAGGTAATGCTGTCATGTTTCTAATGTTCGCACAAGAGCATACAATTTCTTATTATAAGTAGAATAATTCAGAACGGGACCACTCAATTTCTCACTAAAATACGCTACAGGTTTGCCCTCTTGCAGCATCACACCTCCCAAACCAATCCCACTAGCATCACATTCAAGCTCAAAGATTTTGCTGAAATCTGGAAGTTGGAGTAATGGTGCATGTGTTAACTTATCTTTCAGCATGTTAAAAGCATTCTGATGTGTTGCAGCCCAAGTGAATATCGTACTCTTCTTGGTGAGTTCGTGCAGCAGGGCTGCAATGGTGCTGAAGTCCTTCACAAAACGAAGATAAAATCCAGCAAGTCCTAGGAAGCTTCGCACTTGGGTGACCGTTGTGGGAACCGGCCAGCTGTGAATGGCTTCAACCTTTGCTCGATCAACTTCAACTCCCTGCGGTGTCACAACATAGCCAAGAAAAGATACTCGATCTGTGCAAAAGGTGCACTTCTCCATATTACCAAACAAGCGTGCATCACGTAGAGCATCAAAGACAGCACGCAGATGATCAAGATGGTCTTCTAATGATTTGCTATAGATAGAATGTCATCAAAATATACTACCACAAATCTACCAATAAAAGCGCGCAAAACTTCATTCATCAATCTCATGAAAGTGCTAGGTGCATTAGTGAGCCCAAAAGGCATGACCAACCATTCATACAAGCCGAACTTAGTTTTAAATGCAGTTTTCCATTCATCTCCTAGCTTCATGCGAATCTGGTGGTACCCACTACGCAAATCAATTTTAGAGAACACAATTGAACCGCTCAATTCATCAAGCATATCATCTAACCTAGGAATAGGATGACGATATCTAATTGTGATATTGTTTATCGCTCTACAATCCACACACATGCGCCATGACCCATCTTTCTTAGGAACTAAAAGTACGAGAACGGCACAAGGGTTATGGGACTCACGCACATAACCTTTGTCGAGCAATTCGTGCACTTGGCGTTGAATCTCTTTAGTCTCTTCCGGATTGGTCCTATATGGTGCACGGTTAGGCAAGGAGGCCCCAGGAATAAGGTCAATCTGGTGCTCAATCCCACGAATTGGTGGCAGCCCCGGGGACACCTCCTTCGGAAAAACGTCCGCATACTCCTGCAAAACATTAGTGACAACAGGAGGCAAGGAAAGAGGTATGTCCTCAAGTGAAAACAAAGTTTGTTTGTAAATCAAGGCATAGCAAACAGTGGTTGTAGCATCAATCTCATCCAAATCAGATTTAGTAGCAATGAAACATGCCCCTTTCAGCTTGATCTCATTTTTATTATCATGAACAGATTTGTCACTTCTCTTTTTGTGCTTCTCAAGTTCGTTTGCCACAATTTCACTTTTTAGTCTGTTCCTGATTCTTCATTTTACTAGCTTTAGTAAATTCATCTTTTAAAATCGCTTTAGGAGTCATTGGATGCAACACAATTTTTTTATCATGGTATAGAAAGGAATACTGATTTGATCTACCATGATGCATAGAATCTTTATCGAAATGCCATGGCCTTCCTAGCAGAATACTACATGCTTGCATTGGTACAACATCACATTCAACAATATCTTTATAGGATCCGATGGCAAAATTGATTCGCACAAGTTTAGTTACCTTTGCCTTACCAATGTTATTCAGCCATTGAATGCAATATGGATGCGGATGTGGTTGGGTGGTCAGCGCAAGCTTCTCCACCATGTCACTGCTAGCCAAGTTGTTGCAGCTACCTCCGTCGATGATCACACGGCACGAACGCTCTTTGATTACACACTTTGTTTGAAACAATGTATGCCGCTGATTTTGCTTTGCCTTCTCCATTTGCGCGCTCAGCACACGCTGCACAATGAGATTCTCGTAGTGGTCGGCTTCAGCTGTATTAATATGTTCTTCCGAGCACTCCTCACTACCTGCATGGTCATTCGCAAGAAGTGCAAGTGTATCTTCATTAAGGTCACTAGCAGAGGAGTACTCACCATTATTTTTTACAATCAAAACACGTTTGCTTGGGCAGTCACGCATGACATGTCCAAATCCCTTGCAGCGGTGGCACTGAATGTCTCTTGTCCTGCCCGTGGATGCCACCGATGAAGTGGTTGCAGCAGGTTTTTGCGCGGTCTTTGCTGCTGAATTTGTGGCGCTGTCATGAGGCTTGTCGCTAGAAGGTGGGGGTGCTGTCCGAGCTGATGATGAATATGGTGCAACAGCACGCCCAGTGGATTGAATGCTCGAACAGGGTTGCATGGAAAAATTCCTCCCTGCAGAATTGTTAGTCTTGGTACTTGTATGTCGTCCCTGCACTTCCCTTTCAGCTTTACAAGCAAGATGGAACAAACTGGTTATGTTAGTGTACTCTTTATAAGTAAGGATATCCTGAATTTCGCGGTTTAACCTGCCAAAAAATCTAGCCATAGCAGGTTCCACATCATCTTCTAAATTGCAGCGTAGCATACCCATTTGCAGCTCTTGATAGTATTCTTCTACACTTTTAGTACCCTGTTTTAATTGCTGTAGCGGTTTTAATAGATCACATGCATAGTAAGATGGAAGAAATCTAGCCCTCATGACCCGTTTCAAAGCATCCCAAGTTTGTGGCATGTTATTAGGATTTTTCTTGCTATGTTCTATCCACCAAACGGAAGCAAAATCTGTGAACTCACTAGTTGCAGCTCTAATACATGCATTCTCAGGAAAATTATGACAAGTAAACTTTTGTTCAACAACCATCTCCCAAGTAAGATAAGCATCATGGTCATATTTACCATCAAAAGAGGGTATCTTAAATTTAATCTTACTGAAAGCATTGTCATTGTTATGTACCTCACGTAGACATTGTCCACCCATACCTCGACGGTTCTGGCGTAGACGTCACTGACCTCGATCCTCAACTTCTGTGTCAGCAGCATAATCAGCACCATCCTCATCCTCTTGGTCGCGTCCTCTATGCTGCTTATTCGTCTTCACGTGGAGCTCATCAAAGCGCCTCAGAAGAGCAGCGAGACTCTTGTCCACGCGACCAACCGATGCCTTCAACCGTGCAAGCTTGATGTTATTGGTAATCTGCGCGGCCTCCATTTGTCCTATCTTCTCATTTATTACCTGCAAATCATTATCAATCCTATTGGTGTACTGCCTCACTTGCTGTCAAAAATGTTGCGTGATGCCCTTGGTACGAGGTGTAAGCGGTCCTCCATCATCCTCGTCTTCATTTCCCAAACCTGCCATGGTAAAAGCACAAGAGCAAACAGGAACAAGTGAAGTAGAACAAATTCCCTATAGCTAGAGGTGCTTAATTTGAGGCCCTCTCTCTCAACCTATTACACAAGTTCTTACTAATTCTCAACTTGCTGAACAGGAGGGGTTGGCGGCCAGCAAGAACAACACAAATGGTTACACAAGCACAACCTTGTGATGTTGTAGATAATCTGTGGAGCTATAGGAGGTTGCAAAGAAAACAAATCAAGTTACAGCTAGAACCACGTTAGTCAAAGCAAGTTGAATAATCATTCATTGATGGTCCTATGCTAGTCCTAGGGGTAAATCAAGCTAGAGACGTGAGCCTGAACACAAGCATTGTCACACGCCAAAGCAGCAATGAAATGCAAAGAACCAACAACTTTTGCCCCCTTCTCTTTTGTTTTCCCTTTTTTTTGTTTTTCTTTCTTTCTTTCTTTCCTTTTTTTTTAGGGGCTAAAACTCTTTTTTTTTCCAGTATCACTACAACCCAAACAAAGGTATTACTTCACACAGCTCCTTCGAAATCAGATCAACATCTCGAGTTTTAGATAGCAGGTCGCGAATCTCAAGCGCTACTGCGAATCGCTCAGAAGGAATTTGGGAGCAAGGTTAGATCCATTGGAAAGAACACAAGATAAGCTTTCCAGATTGTATTCTTCCAGTGCTCAGATCTGGGAAGATGTGTCGGTACCTCTGGACTAGGGTACCCCCTCTTGCTGTGTCAAGACTCGCGTAGTTATCCGTAACTACGCCCTAAGGAGCTGAGCAGCCGGACCCCTGGGGTACGGCTCCATCTCACCGGTCCAACGGTCCCGGACCCGTTTCCCGCTCGGGAACAGGTCCGGTGACGCCGCGTGTCCCGGAGAGGGGGGGTGCTCGGCCAAAACAGCCGGAGGCCCCGGACCTCCTACGGAGTCCCGGACCCCCCATATACATCCGGACCCCTCAGTGGGGAGGGAACAGACACCCCGCTTGGGGGGTCCGGAGCCGTCACGTGTCCGCAGGCAAAGGCACGCGCGCGGCCGCGAAGTTTCCCCGGGAAGACTCGCCCACCTACCGCATTCAATGCGGGAGACGTAAGTGCGCTCTGCCACAGCAGAGCCCGAGGTGACTTTTGCCAGGCTGTACTATTGACCGCGCGTTACCAAGGCGCACAGTGCAGCCTCTGGCGCCGCCCACGCCATGCGCGTCAGTCTGCAATGCCAGTTAGACACGACAGCTCGGCGACGGAGTATCATAACGCCTACGCGGTAGACCCAACAGTCTACGCCGCAACCTACACCGCCTCAACGGGCGCCTCGCCGATGGGACAGGTAAAGGTCCCCCTCGGTCAGAGAGTCTACAGGGCGATGAAGCGTATCCGGAAAGAGATTCACAAAGCACTATTAATGTCTTTTTCATGGTAAACTATACATCTTTGTTGGGCCCACCTGTCGGGGTTCAACGCCTGTGTACGCATCCTCCTTGCGCTATAAAAGGGGGACGCCCGCTAGAGAAGGAATCAGGTCTCAAAGGGACTCGGAGGTAGAGGATAGACTCATCTACGGACACAAGAGCAATAGAACTCTCAATGGACGTAGGGTATTATGCTCTGGCATCCCGAACCACTCTAAATCCCCGTGTGTTCTTGCTTCATAAGTAGATCTGTCGAATCGCTTGCACTTCCCCGTGTAACCACCCTCTGGGATTAGGCGGGTGCACTACGCCACCCGGCTGTGGCCCTCCTCCTTGAGCCACGACATTTGGTGCCGTCCGTGGGGATCGCACAAGCGTTGGCCAGATCTTCGCTCACCTCCTGGCTTCTGAGGTTGAGCTCATCCTCTGCAACGCCGACGAGAAGATGAAGAGCGGCACGGCGTCACCTATGCCGCATGCCCTGGCACCGAGGCAGCAGTGTCCTCGGTGCTGTGGCGCGCGGCAGCGGCGCCTGCTGTGCGTCGCCACTGCGACACCTCAGAGCCGGCACGGTGGCGCGCAGGGGCGACGCCTGCTGTGCATCACCCTGCGACACCTTAGCGTCGGCTCAAGGTTTTCTCTCAAGCAACCACCGGGGGTCCCCTGCGGCGGCACGGCGTCGGCTCAAGGTTTCCTATCAAGATGGAGCCTGAAGCCGACGGCTGTGGCTCGGGAAGGATGTCTGTCGCCTTCTCCCTCGCCTGGCTCAAGCCTCCCTTAGAACTGCTGTAGACAGGCATCGACCTCCATCGCAAGGCACGGGGGGGCCCTGTGCCAGCACCAAGGTGGAGCCGGCGAACGACCGCCCTTCTCCACGCTCCGTGCTCGTCCAAACAAGCACCCGTCCTTCCGCTGCGCCAGGGTGTCAGGCTGGCTTCAGCTCACTATGAGCGGCCATCGGGCTGGCTTCCGACGGTAGCTGGCAACGACAGGGCCACTCCCATTCAAAGCCAAAGAAGTTGTTCTCATGCTATCTGAGCATGAAACAGTTTTTGTGCTGAGGAGGGCCCTGCAAGCTCCCGAGGTAATGCTGGATGATGCTGTATAGGCACGTCCAGGGCGCCTTCTCCCCCAACGACTGAGAAGAACCTCCAAGGTGGCAGTTCCACTCCGGCCAGGAATGTGCATGCCTTACGAGGCGACGACTGTAGGTTACCACTAGATAGGATTGAGTGTGTTTCTTCTTTGTAATGATGTAGTGCCTACGTGTGGTCCAGAGCGGTAAAGGTCTGCCCTTGTGAACCCGACCTCTGGCTTCATCGCACAAACAGGCAACACCAGCAAGTGGTCCAGAGCGGTAGAGGTTCACCCTCATAATCCCGACCTCTGATGTACACCACGAATCAAGTAATGAAGGAGATTTGCTTTCTCAGTCTTATCTTTACATTAACTTAATGGCACTTGTCCGTTCGGCTTGATTGTTTCCTTCTTTCGTGCGGAGTCTTTCCGTTGTTGCTAACGATCCACATTGAGTTTGCTGGCTTGTGGACAGGCTGTGATACCCCTTCTAGCTGGAAGGTGGCCCGAACTCCTAGGGACCTGCTCCGGGGAAGTGGTTCTTGTATCCTAGGGTGGAGAAGTTCTGCATAGCCGCTTAGCCTGGTAACGTACCCTAAGCCTACGCACTTCACTGCCCTGTTACGAGTCCCCTAGTATCCGAGGCTGCCGTGCCTAGAGGTCCGGACTCCTTTCTGGTATAAGGCGTGGTTTCCTATGCCCTACCACAAGGTCCGGTGACGTATCTCGTTGGATCAATGGCAATAACTCAAGTCCACTCCGGTGGCCCGCTCCGGCGGAGACCGCTCGCCACGGTCGCCCAAGTCCACTCCAGTGGCCCGCTCCGACGGAGACCGCTCGCCACGGTCGCCCAAGTCCACTCCGGTGGCCCGCTCCGGCGGAGACCGCTCGCCACGGTCGCTCAGGTCCACTCCGGTGGCCCACTCCGGTGGAGACCGCTCGCCACGGTCACTCAGGTCTACTCCGGTGGCCCGCTCCGGCGAAGACCGCTCGCCACAGTCGCCTGAAGCCGGGTCCGGCGAAGTGGTGCTCGCTCCCTAGGCGGTTCGAGGTCCGTGTAGCCGCTTAGCTTAGTTCCGTACCCTAAGCCTGCACCTTCGCCGCCCTGCGGAGAGTGCTCTAGTATCTGAACCTGGCAACAAGTGCTACGGCCTTTAGGGGGTCCGGAGCACCCGCTCTCGACATGAGCACGCCAAGGCAACCAGGTTTGCGTCGGAACACGTCACAATAATGGCCCCACCTGTGGGTTCATACCTCCCTCGAGGTGGGCCCGAGGGCCACTGTCGGTACCTCTGGACTAGGGTACCCCCTCATGCTGTGTCAAGACTCGCGTAGTTATCCGTAACTACGCCCTAAGGAGCTGAGCAGCCGGACCCCTGGGGTCCGGCTCCATCTCACCGGTCCAACGGTCCCGGACCCGTTTCCCGCTCGGGAACAGGTCCGGTGACGCAGCGTGTCCCGGAGAGGGGGGTGCTCGGCCAAAACAGCTGGAGGCCCCGGACCTCCTACGGAGTCTCGGACCCCCATATACATCCAGACCCCTCAGTGGGGAGGGAACAGACACCCCGCTTGGGGGGGTCCGGAGCCGTCACGTGTCCGCAGGCGCAGGCACGCGTGCGGCCGCGAAGCTTCCCCGGGAAGACTTGCCCACCTACCGCATTCAATGCGGGAGACGTAAGTGCGCTCTGCCACAGCAGAGCCCGAGATGACTTTTGCCAGGCTGTACTATTGACCGCTCGTTACCAAAGCACATAGTGCAGCCTCTTGCGCCGCCCACGCCACGCGCGTCAGTCTGCAACGCCAGTTAGACACGACTGCTTGGCGACGGAGTATCATAACGCCTACGTGGTAGACCCCAACAGTCTACTCCGCAACCTACACCGCCTCAACAGGCGCCTCGCCGATGGGACAGGTGAAGGTCCCCCTCGGTCAGAGAGTATACAGGGCGACGAAGTGTATCTGGAAAGAGATTCACAAAGCACTATTAATGTCTTTTTCATGGTAAACTATACATCCTCAAAGGGACTTGGAGGCAGAGGATAGACTCATCCACGGACACAAGAGCAATAGAACTCTCAGTGGACGTAGGGTATTACGCTCCGGCGGCCCGAACCACTCTAAATCCCCGTGTGTTTTTGAGTTCTTGCTTCATAAGTAGATCTGTCGAATCGCTTGCACTTCCCCGTGTAACCACCCTCTGGGATTATGCGGGTGTACTACGCCACCCGGTTGTGGCCCTCCTCCTTGAGACACGACAAGATGGATTCGTTGTGGTAGAAACGACAGCGGAAAATGAAAGAATTTGGTGGATTTCGTGGTGACTAAAGCGTGAACAGAACTCAAAACTCTAAAGATTAAACCACTAAGAACCAACAAGTAGTCCAAACAATGCAATTGAAAACTCAACAAGCAAAGAACTAAGAAGATCAGCAAGGCTCAAACTTATTTTGGGGATTTCAGATCTAGCCTATTTTGTGGAGTTTTCTGGACTGTAGGTAAAGGGATGGGTAGAATCTCTCACCGAAAAACCTTGCTCTGATTACCACATGATAGAACCGGCTGGGGTTTGTTCCCAATCTTTCGATGAGAGTGGGGGATAACTCGATTTGAGGAGGATCGATGTTGTGCTGCCCGACTACAACACCACAAGGGCTGCGCTGCGTCTTAGCGACAGTTACACCGCCGCCAATTTGTGTTGTTCTTGCTATACTAAGAACAACCTTGAACCTGCAAGCAAATCGAAGAACTCGCAAGAACAAGTAAACAAGCACTGAAATCTAAAGATACGAATCACGAACTGAATCTGGATTCAACAAGTTGGGGTTCTGAATACAAGAAGACGGGCGGTAATCGCTACACGCGCGCTTCCAGGAAGTTGCAAATGGCAAACTTACATCTAAACAAAACCCAAGTGTTTTTTGGTGGCTGCTACTGGTTTATATAGGGGGAGAGCACCCAAGAGGGTGCTGAACACAAAACCCTAACTTAAAATGGCCCCTAGTGGGCTGGATGAGATACAAAAGACGCAGCCCAAGTATGGACGTGTAGCATCATTTTGACGATAATTCTTAGCTCCGTACTAATCTGATGATGATGTTGGATCCATCTGAAAGTAGACTTCATAAGCTTTCCATGAAGTACTTGAACGCCCCAAACGATGTCCGGATGAAGTCGTGGGCGCTGTTACAAGTTGGTGCTGTCTTGCTGTCCAAAACGAGTCCACGCAAAAGCCGCTCCCCTTCTTATCCTCTCCATCATTCCTAAGCAAAACAAGAGTACGTGCGTTTCCATTATCTAAATATAATAGGCAAGAGGTTAACAATGAACTTACTTGATGATTGAGTTGACGGACACGAGCGCGAGTAATAGGACCAAGTGGTGGGGATGTCGCAGCTGCCGGTGTTGGTGGTGGTGTGGATGTATCATTGGTGTTGATGTCCTCATCATCTAGGGCGGAGTTGCTGATCCAGAGGGGGGGAGAAGTGTGATGAGGTGACTGGCTGGACCAGGAGTAGTAGAATGGATTTATTTGTTTCTCTTTTTCACATGATGTTTGAGACTGATCCTGATTCCTGAGCATGGAGGCTAGGATGTAATCTTTATTTTTACCTATTTATAAAGAGCGGATTGTCTCTGTCGTACATTAAATTTTGGTCCGTCATGTGTCGTTGACATGTGGGTCTAGAAGAATCGCAAGTCCGAAACCATGTAGAATTGGTGCTTGATGGGTAGTATCATATATGCAATTTCTAAAGTAATCAATGATTCCTTAGTTCGTCAATTGAAATTCTAATTGGAACACGGATAAATCAACCGGATAAATCAATCGGAACATGGACAATCAATGTCTCGCATGGTCACGCACAAAATTAATGGTCTCATATATATGTTTGGGCGAAATTTATATTACCCGTAAACGTGCATGTTGCTAGCAATACTAACCTTTGTACTAACCTTTGTCTTCGTCCGATACAGATGAGAGGGGTTGGGCAGTTCGGCCCTCATAACCCCGTGAAAAAGTTCCACATTTTGGTTACTGTAAACTGATGCAATGGACCTAGTCACAAAAGGTACGTTTGATCTCCTGGACAGAGTAAAGCTGTTCAAAAAGATTTTTGTCAACATGTCATCGACACGAGTTGAATTCTTCTTTGGTCAAGCCTAACTCCAACCTTTTTTTATTACAGATTAGATACAAATGCAACAATTTTATTAAAAATGCAACAATCATATACTGGCTTGGCCTTTTTTCATGTATCCACTTGAGACTTTGTTTGGATACTTCATAATACTCTTCAATTCATACATATAATTAGGGATTGGTAGAGAAACTGTTTCATTTCCGCTACAATCTATACGTATTAAAAGGAAATTATCCAGACAAGCATTGATTCTTCTTAGTGTAGAAACCAGAGTTACCCTTTTGTAGCATCCTCATACAATACAAAACATTTGTATTCTCACAATACTACATGTAGATTTGATCATTTATTGGGTCCGGTTGGACCAAAAAAATATTGTTGTTTTTCCTTCGGCCCACTCCCGACCTGACCTCAACATCAGGCTGATTTTTTTAGCAGAGCTCAATCTGACATGCGAGCGGATGGGTTCGGATCAGTTGAGGTAAACATAATTATTTATGTATAATTTTCTGATCATGTCAGGTTTTTTGAATTTTAGGTCAAAAAGTTAGCCTGTGACTGATCCAACTTTTGTAGAGTGCCGCAAATCTCAATTCAGACTCGAACAATACATTGATCGGGTCCGGAATTTTTCGAGCGGGTTAGGTCAGGTTCCGTCCCACCACATGCCTTTTTGAGACACAGGGTTCTTAAAGTACAAAATGCAGAATATCAGAGTTGCATGGAACTTGTCCTATTAAAATTCAAGATGTAGAGTTTTCTGATATAACCTTTGGATACAACATAAGAAAAACACATGAAATAGAAGAGAAAGCTAAGTACAAAGAAAGTCACTGCAAAGTACAACCTAATTATAATTTCCTCCAAAATTCTTATGGATGCGTGCATCCTATAAGAATCCTAACAAAATTCATAGTGTTTAATTCTTATTATAAATGGAAAAATAAGAAATATTCAAGAGAATTATAATACTTCAATTTTTTTTGTGGTACACGGGGCAAAGGGGCATTCCGGACTCTCTTTTTTAATGAAAGACCCACACCTCTTGATGAGGAAGAATCAATAACTTGGGTCAATTGATCAAGGACTTTTCGCAAAGAAAAAAAGATCAAGGACTAATGATGCTACCCCTATTTTGAAAAGGTAGCCACACAGAATTTCGCCGTTGGAAACGTGGGCATCTGCAAGAGTCCAGATCCTGAGCGCGACAATAACTAGCATCCAGATCGTTCATATCTCATCGGACGACAACGAAGTCGCGTGCGGATCCACCGCTGCTCAGGCACAGCACTGCCCACAGGGACCCACTTCCACTCCGGTATCCTCTGCGCCTCCTCGGCCGCCACGACTTGCCCTGATTGCACATTTGCACTGCCAAATGGCCCTCCACGTATACCCCACATGTCAGTGAGTGAGTCAACTTGAACCCATCGTCCGCACCATGATTCGATTTCAGCCGTTAGTTTCTAGGCTACCAAACACTTCAAAAAGGTCGCTCTCCGCAAACTGAACGACTGAAACCACCGCCCGCCTCCTCGACCGCTCCGCCGCTTTCCGCGGCCGCCGATGGAGAGCCTCCGCCTCGCCGTCGCCCACCGACCTCCTCTCCCGGTACCGGCGCCGGGCCATCTCCGCCGCCGCCTCCTCGTCCACCACCTCCACGCCCCCTTCTCCCACCTTAACAACTCCCTCTCCCTTCCCTCCCCGCAACATCATCGCCTGACCCCCATCCCTCGCCGCCGCCGCCTCCTGCCTCTCCTCGCCTCCCCAACACCCGATTCAAACCCCGAGCCCGAGTCCGCCGGTGCAAAGCTCGTGCCCCTCGTCATCTCTATCGCGGTCGGCCTCGCCGTGCGGTTCCTGGCGCCGCGGCCCGCCGAGGTGAGCCAACAGGCGTGGCAGCTCCTCTCCATCTTCCTCTCCACCATCGCGGGGCTGGTGCTGGGCCCGCTCCCCGTCGGCGCGTGGGCTTTCCTCGGGCTCACGGCCGCCGTCGCCACGCACACGCTCCCCTTCACCGCCGCCTTCTCCGCCTTCACCAACGAGGTCATCTGGCTCATCGTCATCTCCTTCTTCTTCGCGCGCGGGTTCGTCAAGACCGGCCTCGGCGACCGCATCGCCACCTACTTCGTCAAGTTGCTCGGGAGCAGCACGCTGGGGCTGTCCTACGGGCTTACCATAAGTGAGGCCTGCATCGCGCCGGCCATGCCCAGCACCACGGCGAGGGCCGGGGGCGTTTTCCTGCCCATCATCAAGTCGCTCTCCCTCTCGGCTGAGAGCAAGCCCAACCATCCATCGTCGCGGAAACTTGGATCCTATCTTGTGATGACGCAATTCCAGGTAATCGACTAATGTAATTAACCAGATCGCATTGGGTCAGTTGATTAACTTGCTGATTGCGACCTGATCATATAGACCATATAGATATTATATGGGGCAGAGACTGTCCATTTCTGATATGTGAATGCACTTAGTTGCTAATCACCAGTTCACCACCAAATTTGGAGTGTTCATTTTCTGAACCTAATTTGATTACAGAAATTGTTGATTTCTGGTTGCATTGACCTTATCACAGAATGGTTCATGGAGTTATGAACAAATAGATGTTGGAGGTAGAATTTCTTTATTTTCAGAAAAAAAATACTCAAATGGCAGTATGGCAACAGTATGATTTGCCAAGTGGAGGAATGCAGGGTCTTGACTCTTGCAGGCCTGCAAATGAGAAAGCCGTGTGTGTCAGATGACTCATATCAGTTCTTGTTGAGTTAATCTTCTCCCGAAAGGGGAAAACACTATTTCATAAATACATTTGTTTGTTTCTTACTGGGGCTGTTATGTTGTTTTGAGGATTTTACTTAAAACCAATGCATTGTTCAAACTACACCAAAATGGTCCCTATTCATGATTTAAGATGGTAAAAATTATTGTCTTCTTTGAAAATAAGAAGAAAGAAACAGTTAACCCTGATAAACGTTTCTTGTTTTGAACCAATCCTTCTTCAATATGAGATGATTGACCTTTTAGTTTATAAGTGCCTCCTCTCAAGCCAATCACCAAGTCCTGTTCTTTTGTAAAATATCAGAGAGTATGTCTCTTCATGTTGCCTCATAAATTTAGAAAAAAATGTTGCCTTACAAAATAGAATCATAGAAATCCAAGATGTTTCCCAAGTAAGGAAAATCGTGGATTCACATTTCCATACGGTGGGTATTGTAGGAGTTCTCAACCTGTAGTCTCATTGACAATAGGTGTGGGACCCATATGTTGGTGCAAATAGCAGCAGATCCTCTAGTAGTAACTAATAGGATGTAAATCATGTAAATGTCTCTAAATTTAGGAATTCCATTTGTTTAAATATGTTCCTTTGCAAATTGCAATCATGATTATTTGAGTTGGTTTCTGTTTACACATGATTGGTAAGTGTTTATATACTTTCTGCAATATGGTATGCTTGATGAGTTGATGTTTCTGTTACTTCGCAGGCAGCTGGTAACTCAAGTGCTTTATTCCTGACTGCTGCAGCACAAAACTTGTTGTGCTTGAAATTAGCAGAGGAGCTTGGTGTTATTATTAAAAACCCATGGGTATCATGGTTCAAAGCTGCTAGTTTGCCAGCTATTATCTCTTTGCTTGTGACACCATATCTGCTATACAAAATCTTCCCCCCTGAAACAAAGGACACCCCTGATGCCCCAGCATTGGCTGCAGAGAAGCTGAAGCTCATGGGTCCTGTGACTAAAAACGAATGGGTTATGATTGGCACAATGATTCTTGCAGTCTCCCTATGGGTTTTTGGGTAAGTTAAGCCATGCATGGAGAAAATCATCTCACAATATTGGCTTGTGATTTCAGTTCAATCTTACTCTTTTCATGATAAAAGATCTGCATGGACTTTAGCCAGCACTTCCTATGATTTTGTTACATTCATCATGAAATTGTCAAATGAATCGTGAAAGCAGAATAATTGTTTGATTGTTTCACCATCAAGTTGCCATAACGAATCAATTCATATAATCCTGTCCCCGCTCTTTGTTTCTGATCTCCTTGCATTCTTGGGAAGATTTCAGCATTTTTTCTTTTTCCTTTTGAGATGCCTAGTTTAACGTGTGGAAACTTTATCTTGTTCTGTTGCAATCTATGAAGGTTATGTGGTTCAACATTGTCGAGAAAATTTCACTTATTCAATGTTTAAGATGTTTGAATGGAAACCACAATCAATCTCCAGGATAAATACTGGTTTCTGGTTTTTATGACACAAGGTTTATTGGTTTATCTCTGGTGACCATATTCATTTGTATCAATCATTACATGCTGAAATACTTGGAAATTATTTTTCATTTCTTTAAGTGACAAAATAGTAATGTACTTATTGGGCAAAGTGCTTCAGAACACCATACATGAGATGTTACGCACGCTGTTCCATAGAAATAGTTTTGTTTTTCCTCTATTGTGATGGATAGCTCTTATGACCTATTGCACAAATATCTGTGCAGGGATGCTATTGGCGTGTCTAGTGTTGTGGCTGCAATGCTTGGGCTCTCCATCCTTCTCCTGCTCGGTGTGCTAGACTGGGATGATTGCTTGAATGAAAAATCAGCGTGGGATACATTGGCTTGGTTTGCAGTTCTGGTTGGAATGGCAGCACAACTCACTAACCTGGGAATTGTTTCTTGGATGTCAAGCTGTGTCGCCAAACTACTTCAATCTTTCTCATTGAGTTGGCCAGCAGCATTTTGTGTTCTTGAGGCCTCCTACTTCCTTATCCACTATCTATTTGCAAGCCAAACTGGACATGTTGGAGCCTTGTACTCAGCATTTTTGGCTATGCATGTAGCAGCCGGCGTTCCTCGTGTTCTTTCAGCACTTGCTTTGGCATTCAACACAAATCTGTTTGGCGCATTAACTCATTATAGTAGTGGGCAGGCTGCAGTATACTTTGGAGGTAATTCTATTTTAAATTAGATTACTATATTCTTTAGCTCGCAATTCTAACCCTGGCAATTGATTTTTTCTGTTAGTTTCCCTCTGGTTTATAAACGGGAGCTGGTAAATAAAAATATAGTGAAGAAAAAACACACTTTCACAGATAATACTATAGAATAGAATGAGACAATCCATATTTTAAGGGTCCCTTCTATATGTAATTCAGTCCTTTGCAACTGGTATGATGGTAAACCTGTTTGCTTTCATTCTGCAGCGGGGTATCTTGAGCTTCCAGATGTTTTCAAGTTTGGTTTTGTAACAGCCTTGGTTAACACATTGATCTGGGGAGTTGTTGGTTCCATTTGGTGGAAATTTTTGGGCCTCTACTGACACCGGCTGCCATGCAAGTTGTCCGAATTTTTTGTTTGCTGATCGACAAATTGCTCTTCCTCATGGTTTGGAAGTGAAAGAGCATAATAACAGAATAACGACCGTTGTTCATGCTAGTAAGCTTTAGTTGAAGTGATCGGCACACTGGAGTTCTCTCGGGCTGCTACGGCAGTCTTGTTTCTCCATCTTGTAGAGTTACTCAGTTCTCTCGTAAATCTATGTTGGCCTGGAAATGCTTTTGTGGGAAGATTCCTGAGTAAATTTTCCTGCAGTATTTTTGTTATTAGTACTTTTACAGTTCATTCTGTAAACTCTGGGCAGCTGCATCGAAGCGGCGTGCACCCAAAGGACATTGCCTCCATTTTTACAGCTTCTTTAAAACAAAGGATTTAGCCCCTGCTTTATTGTGAAAACAAACAGGGTATGCTGGATACACCAGCTTTCAGTGAAGTTTTACATTATATTTCTAGCTGAACAATTCAGATTCCTTTCTCTCTCTCAATTCCATATAAACTAAGAAACTAACAGCACCACGCCAAATGTTCTTATAGCAAAAGATCCCACCAAGTTCTATCTTCTTATCAGCCATCTTTATTGTTCATCGCGTCAGCCACAGTTGACCGTGAACTTCATCTTCAGGGCTTCTATCGTTGGTTCACCGATTCACGGCCCGCCGGCTTGCACAAGACCTTCCAGTGCCGCATAAAGTAAATAATATGGAAAATACTAGCATTGGGGGAAGATATTGCAATCTTTGTACATACTAGACTGGAGGAATTCCCCAACTAATAAACTAGAAATTACAATCTCTTGAAATCTTCTAATCTAATTGGAGTCTGACAGTCCAAACAAACCTTGCTACGGGGCAATCGAAGATGATGTGATCAGTGGTTTCAGGTAAACCACACGGCCACACATCTTGCATTTCGGATACCATGGCTAATTTTTCCTTTTGAGTTGTTCAGCAGATTGGATTGTCTATGGACAGCAGACATATGCAGAAACATGTTTCTTAGCTGCAGATTGGTGCTCCACATGTCCCTCAGCTCATGAATTCAATTCATGATTGATCGATCACCCCATGAAGCATCATCTCTATATCATAAGGATGTCCGTTTTGCAGCTTTTTAACTACCTGTTTCTCATAGATCATCGTCGAACATTCGAACTCGTCAACTTGGTGACCGTAGAGGCTTCGCCTGGTCATCTGGACAATCACATTGTTTTGACCTTTTTCAGCTCGCTCTTACAGTTTCAACAAAGAGTTGCTAATATTAGCTATATATAGCTCTGGTCCTCTCTCTCTCTCTCTCTCTGCATGTGTTCTTTCGTAGATCAACAATTTCTTTTTTGAAAGATTAGATTAACAATTTCAAATGTTGGGGATCCCATGTTCATCTTGGGTGGAAACACCTCCCTCTCCCACCCAAACACCTCCTCCCCGCAGCATCATCGCCGTTCCCCCATCCCTCGCAGCCGCCCCCTCCTTCCCCTCGTCGCCTCCCAAACACCTGATTCAGACCCTGAGCCCGAGCCCGCAGCCGCCAGCGCGAAGCTCGTCCCGCTCGTCATCTCCGTGGCCGTCGGCCTCGCCGTGCGGTTCCTCGCGCCGCGTCCCGCCGAGGTGAGCCTTCAGGCATGGCAGCTCCTCTCCATCTTCCTCTCCACCATCGCGGGGCTGGTGCTGGGCCCGCTCCCCGTCGGCGCGTGGGCCTTCCTCGGCCTCACGGCCGCCGTCGCCACGCACACGCTCCCCTTCACCGCCGCCTTCTCCGCCTTCACCAACGAGGTCATCTGGCTCATCGTCATCTCCTTCTTCTTCGCGCGCGGGTTCGTCAAGACCGGCCTCGGCGACCGTTTCGCCACATACTTCGTCAAGTGGCTCGGGAGCAGCACGCTGGGGCTGTCCTACGGGCTTACCATCAGTGAGGCCTGCATCGCGCCGGCCATGCCCAGCACCACGGCGAGGGCCGGGGGCGTGTTCCTGCCCATCATCAAGTCGCTCTCCCTCTCGGCTGAGAGCAAGCCCAACCATCCATCGTCGCGGAAGCTCGGATCCTACCTTGTGATGACGCAATTCCAGGTAATGGAGTAATGTAATTAACCAGATCGCATGGGGTCAGTTGATTAACTTGCTGATTACGACCTGATATAGACCATATAGATATTATATACTTGCAGAGTCTGTCCATTTCTGATATGTGAATGCACTTAGTTGCTAATCACCGGTTCACCACCAAATTATGAGTGTTTGATTTCCGAACCTAATTTGATTACAGAAATTGTTGATTTCTGGTTGCATTGACCTTATCACAGAATGGTTTCTGGAGTTATAAGTAGATGTTGGAGGTAGAATTTCTTTATTTTCAGAAAAATACTCAAATGGCACCACTATGTTTTGCCTAAGTGGAGGAATGCAGGGTCTTGACTGATTCTTGCAGGCGTGGAAGTGAGAAAGCCGTGTGTGTCAAATAACTCATATCAGTTCTTGTTGAGTTAATTTTAGCCGAAAAGGGGAAACATTATCTTATCTTACTATTACTAATTGGAGGCTCCTTTGAAGCTTCCAGGTGAAGCCAACTAGGATCTAAGTTGGACATGCTAAGAAAATAGAGAAATTCTTACAAAGTCTGAAACTTCCTTCCATCAATCCGACAACTCTAATCATAATAGTCATTTGATCTATTATCATTCCTAGTAAATTACCCACCTCTGCTATTATGAAAATAGGCTAAAGCAACCCCCTAAATATATATCTAAATTACCCACCTATGTCATTGTGAAACAATCTAAAATAACCCCTTAATCTTCGTGTAAATTTCCCACCTATGCCATTATTATAATGATGCAAATAACCCCCTAAATTTGCATATAAGTTATCCAATTATATCATTATTAAAAGTTAAAGTAACTGCTAAATCTGAATCTAAATTATATAATTGTAACAAAATATTAAAGTGTGCCAATATAAAATTGTAAAAATATTGTTTCTATCATTATTAATATATCTTCATGTTATTGTTTATATAAAAATACTACCCACGTTATGTATCACCATGTATTCATCTATGATGCAAGAGATAAGAATATCAATTCACAAATAAATGGTTCAGTTAGATATATATCAAACACACATGGAGGTGTGATTCAAAATGAAATCTATTGCAACCGAATAATGATAAATATGTATTTTAGAATCTGTGTTAGAATATTTAATAGATGAAAGAGGACGGGAGATAGATAATTATAATTGTTAGCTATAATTCTTATTTTTATATTAATTCTAATTAGCACGGGTTGATAGGCTAGTTTCATAAATTCATTTGTTTGTTTCTTATATGGGTTGTTATGCTGTTTTTAGGATTTTACTTAAAACCAATGTGTTGTTCACCAAAATGGTCCCTATTCATGATTCAGGATAGTAAAAAAATTCTTATCTTCTTTGTAAATAAGAAGAAAGAAGCAGTTAAGCCTGATAAATGTTTCTCTGTTCTTTTGTAAAATGTCAGAGAGTGGGTTGCTAAGTAACACAGTTTAATGTCTCTTCATGTTGCCTCATAAATTTAGGAAATAATGTTGCCTTACAAAATTCAAGATGTTTCCAAAGTAAGGAAAACATACGGTGGCTATTGTAGGAGTTCTCAACCCGTAGTCTCAAAAAAACTCGGCCTGCGAGGGGCCTACCCCTCCCCCCCCCCCCCCCCCCCGAGTGTTAGTGTAACAAGAAAGTCTCATACGCAGATCGAGAAAATTCCCGAATCCCCGCCCCATCCTTACACAGGGAAGTGTAAACCTGTGTGTCAGATGGCTCTTGACCATGTGCTTTGGCATGGGACAGACAAGGGGATTTTTTTGACCCCAACTTGAAATCCACTCCCACAAGGAGTCGAATCTAGGATTTGAGGAGGTGCTACTATAACTAGAGCCCTCTAACCAACTCAGCTAGAGGCCTGTTCGCTCTCAGCCTGCAGTCTCATTGACAATAGGTTTGGGACCCATATATCGATGCAAATTGCAGCAGATCCTCAAGTAGTAACTAACAGGATGCCAATCATGTAAATGCCTATAAATTTAGGAATTCCATAGTTTATATATGTTCCTTTCAGTCAAGATTATTTGGGTTGATTTCTGTTTACTCACGATCGGCAAGTATTTATATACTTTCTCCAATATGGTATGCTTGATGAGTTGATGTTTCTGTTACTTCGCAGGCAGCTGGTAGCTCAAGTGCTTTATTCCTGACTGCTGCAGCACAAAACTTGTTGTGCTTGAAATTAGCAGAGGAGCTTGGTGTTATTATTACAAACCCATGGGTATCATGGTTCAAAGCTGCTAGTTTGCCAGCTATTGCTTCTCTGCTTGTGACGCCATATCTGCTATACAAAATCTTCCCCCCTGAAACAAAGGATACCCCTAATGCCCCCAGCATTGGCTGCAGAGAAGCTGAAGCTCATGGGTCCTGTGACAAAAAACGAATGGGTTATGATTGGCACAATGATTCTTGCAGTCTCCCTATGGGTTTTTGGGTAAGTTAACCCATGCCTGAAAAAAATCATCTCAAAATATTGGCTTGTCATTTAAGTACAATCTTATTATTTTTCATGATAAAAGATCTGCATGGAGTTTAGTCAGCAATTCCAGTGATTTTGTTACATTTATCATGGACTTTTTAAATGAATCATGAAAGCAGAATAATTGTTCGATTGTTTCACCATTAAGTTTCCGTTCTTTCTGCTTTTCCTTGCTTGCTCGGGAAGATTTCAGCATTTTTTTCCTTTTCTTTTTGAGATGCCTAGTTTTGCATGTGGAAACTTTATCCTTTTCCATTGCAATCTATGAAGGTTGTGTGGTTCAACATTGTCGAGAAAGTTTCTCTTACTCAGTGTTTAAGATGTTTGAATGGAAACCACAATCAATCTCCAGGATAAATACTGGTTTTGGGTTTTTAAAACACAACGTTTATTGGATTATCTCTGGTGATCATATTCGTTTGTATCCATCATTACATGCTGAAACACTTGGTAAATTATTTTTCATTTGTTGAAGTGGCAAAATAGTAATGTACTTATTGGACAAAGTGCTTCAGAACACCATACATGAGATGTTACACACATTGTTCCATAGAAATAGTTTTGTTTTTCCTCTATTGTGATGGATAACTATATGACTATTGCACAAATATCTGTGCAGGCATGCTATTGGCGTGTCTAGTGTTGTGGCTGCAATGCTTGGGCTCTCCATCCTTCTCCTGCTCGGTGTGCTAGACTGGGATGATTGCTTGAATGAAAAATCAGCGTGGGATACATTGGTTTGGTTTGCAGTTCTGGTTGGAATGGCAGCACAACTCACTAACCTTGGAATTGTTTCTTGGATGTCAAGATGTGTCGCCAAACTACTTCAATCTTTCTCATTGAGTTGGCTAGCAGCATTTTGTGTTCTTGAGGCCTACTACTTCCTTATCCACTATCTATTTGCAAGCCAAACTGGACATGTTGGAGCCTTGTACTCAGCATTTTTGGCTATGCATATAGCAGCCGGTGTTCCTCATGTGCTTTCAGCATTTGCTTTGGCATTCAACACAAATCTGTTCGGCGCACTAACTCATTATAGTAGTGGGCAGGCTGCAGTATACTTTGGAAGTAATTTATGTTTCAAATAGAGATTATTATACTTCAGTTCACATTACGAACACTGGCAATTGAACTATTCTGTTTCCCCTCCCGTTTACACACGTGAGCTGGTAAATAAAAAAATAGTTAAGAAAAAACACACTGGCACAGATAATACTATAGAATAGAATGAGACAGTCCAATTTTAAGCGTCCTTTCTTTTGTATGTATATAGTCCTTTGCAACTGGTATGACGATAAACCTGTTTGCTTTCATTCTGCAGCGGGGTATCTTGAGCTTCCAGATGTTTTCCGGGTTGGTTTTGTAACAGCCTTGGTTAACACGTTGATCTGGGGAGTTGTTGGATCCATTTGGTGGAAATTTTCGGGCCTTTACTGACACCATTTGTCAGAATTTTTCCTTTGCTGATCGACGAATTGCTCTTCCTCATATTTTCGAAGTGAAAGAGCATAATAACATAATAACGACCATTGTTAAGCTTTCGTTGAAGTGATCAGCACATTGGAGTTCTCTCAGGTTGCTACGGCAGTCTTGTTCTCCATGATGTTTAGTTACTCAGTTCTCTCAAAAATCTAAGTTGGCCTGGAAATGCTTTTGTGGGAAGATTCCTGAGACAATTTTGCTGCAGTATTTTTGTTGTTAGTACTTTTTCAGTTCATTCTGTAAATTTTGGGCAGCTGCATTGAAGCGGTATGCACTAAGCCTTGTGGCTCTCAAAGGACGTTGCCTCCATTTTGCCCATGCTTTATCATGAAAGCAAACAGTGTGCTGGATACACCAGCTTTCAACGTAGTTTTACATCATATTTGTAGCTGAACTAACAGCACCACGCCAAATGTTCTTATAGCAAAAGATCCCACCTGGTTCTATCTTCGTATCAGCCATCTGTTTACAGATCACTATAATGCAGCGTTAACCAACTGTTTCTCACAGATCAGCATAGAACATTCGAACTCATCAACTTGGTGATCAATAGATGTTTTGCCTGGCCATCTGGATAATCACATTGTTTTGACCGCATTCAGTTCGCTCTTATGGTTACGAAGAGTTGTTAATATTAGGGTAGCTCCAGTGTTGCCCAAAGCGAAGAGAGGAAAAGCAGTTCGGCTAAACCGAATTGAGCATGTTGTAGCAGTCGATTGCTCGATGTCGGAACCAAAATCGAAGTGTTGCAGACGATTAGAACCGTGCAGTGCTATCCCAATTAAATGGATGGATGTCGTACGCGGATAAGGATCCTCCGACGTACTGCCGCGTCAACCGCATCCCTGACGATCAGAGGATTTGCTTCTGTCATACAGGGCTGATACTCAAGTACTCAACAACCACCCAATTCTGTATTTTTTATTATTTCATTTCAGGCTGGTGCTCAAGTACTCAACCACCACCCAATTCTGTATTTTTTATTATTTCATTTTGAGCAGCAATAAAGCTAGCGAACCATACTTTTGTTCAGCCAAGGTGGATTTCAAAGGCCGAACAAGGGCTGGATTTCATTTGTTCGTAGCTTAACAATAGTAAATGGTGGGGATCATGTTCATCTTGGGCAGGAACAAATACACATAAGGTGCGTCTCCCTACATAGACCGATCTTCGCCCCTTTTGGCAGCTCCTGAACCTCTGCACCGTGTTCTTGGCGCCCTACATAGCACGTGACCTCGCCTCTTTCCGGCACACCATTACGCAGCGTAATGCATTGTTGAAAAGCTCAACTCAAGTGTGTGGTGTTTTAACATCAATGAACTTTATTATTCTTTTCTACAATTTCCACTCAGCATCGATGAAGTGATAGGTTACAACAATGTAACCCAATGTATGATTGTTTGTCCACATATCCGTAGTGAGAGAGAACCTACCGTTTTCATTTTGCAATGTCTCCTTGAGTGCAACTTTCTTCTCATAAAAGACTTTCATGCATTCATTTCTAGCTTTAGTCCTACATGGGATATTGAATAGTGGGTTTAGACTTGACACAAAGCTTCTAAATCCATTGTATTCTGTAACGAGGAATGTAAACCCATGTAAGGATATCATTTGCATAAGCTCTTTTTGTGATACATCTGGGTCATAACTCCAATCCTTAAAATGACTACCGCATGGAGATCTTAATCGTGGAACTTAAGTCTTCATAATCCTAAGATTCTACTCCATTTTTTACATCTTTTCAAATGGGTCAGAAGAGAACTTTTCCTTGCACCTCGTTTGGCAGCCATCGGAGTATCACAATGTTTGCACCTTCCTTGCACAACTACCCCATCTTCGATTACTGGTTCAAATTCTTTCCAACATTGGGATCTGAAATTTTTAGTTGCCCTTTCTATTGCTTCTCTAACTGATGGATCAGTGCCCTCAGATTGGTGAAGGCTATTGTCAAGCTCAATATCACACATATCAATATCTTCATTGAATCCTATCACAACATGGGTAATGCTTTAGAGTTAATTTAACCTAATAGAACACCAAAGATTCTAAATTTGAGAGCACTGTAGGCATCATTCATATAACAAAAGAGATGTTGACTATCACGCAGCTCTAGCATTAATAGTTAAACAACACTGGCAATCAAATAGGATGGTTTAATTCAATCTTGAACTTGTGTCCATGCTGCTTAGAATAAATATACTGATTGCACTCATATGCTAATGCCAGCAGCTTGTATATAAGTAAATAGCTCGTACTCACCAACATATGTTGTAGGTGAAGTGACAGCCTCCGGGGACCCCACACGATCTGCTGTGGCGAGATCAGGACTCTCACGATTGAATGGTAGTTCGGAGAAGCTTGATGTAAAAAAAAAGTTTTGAAATGATCTTGATCACACGATGTCGTAGCCTAGAGGGGGGAGGGGTGAATAGGCTTTACTTCAAATTTTAACCCTTGACCCTGCTGACACTGTCTGGACCGGTCTGATCAGGCAGACAGTCCTCAGCAGGGAAAAGTCCCCTTCTCGAGCTTGAACCTATACAAAACTTGGAGTGTATCTTTTGCAGAGTATTTCTATCAAAATAATTAGCTCCCTGCACACAAGTAGAGCACACCCAAGTAGATCGAGCGGAAGCACAACTCAAGCTCAAAGACTATAATGCAAAGTATGTAAATCAAACCGAAATAAAGATGATGTAAAGGAGACACGGTGATTTGTTTTACCGAAGTTCGGATTCACCCCGTGCACCCACGTGTGAATCCTAGTCTCCGTTGAGGAAGCTTATGACGACCATAAGGTCAAGCTATCTCCTCTCTCCACTATATGATCATGCGCCCTCGTGGCACACAATCGCTGCTGCAACAAACTTGCCGTTGCTCGCCACAATCTTGGGAGCTAGCCGGCGACGCCTAGCCGTCTTGGAGCCAATGCTCCAAGAGTAACAAAAGCTTCAATCGAGTTGGCCGACGCAACCGCAAGTGCTCAAAGATAGGGATGTCTCTCTCTTGCTCAAATGGCTCTCAAGGATTGGATTCACTCAACCCAACTCAAGGATTCAACTAGAATCAAGCAACTCTCACAAAGAGATGTTGGGCAGGACTCTCCAAGTTCTCACAAGGCTCTCAAATGTGTTCTAAATGGAATGGCATCAGCACCCACAAATGGGTGAAGTCATGGGGTATAAATACCCTTCTCACGAAAACTAGCCGTTGCCCTGTCAGTACCAGACCGGTCAGACCGGTTGGTTCAAATAACCAGCCGTTGGGCTTTTTCCTGCCTAGACCGGTCAGATCGGTCCCTCTCTGATTTTTGCAGTGTTAGCTCTTTATCTCCGGCTAAACTCACTCGGGACTGTTTTGAGCACTTTTGGTGTTTGTCTAGACCCACTGATATTGCATCCCTCTTGATAGTACGGCGTACCTATACTCAAGTGCATAAATGAAATATACAATTATCACAATCCTCACTTGACCTTCGCATTATGATCATGCCGACCTTTCTTTGATTAACACGGTGAGGGCATCAACATCTTCAATTCTTTGAGCATACCCGCTTTTAGCTAGCGACTTTGAATCTTTAAATACATAGGAATGAAATCCATCATGATTCACAAGCCACTTTCTTCAATCAAATAATGATACTCCTCAACATAGAGCTCTACATGACTCTAGGATCTCCAGCCTTTGATCCATATCGGTTTCCCTGCTCCCCCCAAGCCGTCGCTTGCGTAGTCTCTTGAAACACGCCTCTCGGTCGTCAACCTTTATCCTAGCCGTCCACTTTGAACTCATATTGATTTATGTCATGAATGGAATCTTCTTTATCAATTCGAATTCTAAATTCAATCTCATATGCAAGCTTTCCAATTTGAGACGTTATATTTGCATAAACTCATGTCTCATTCACTTTTGCCTTGCTTGCTTCTTTTGTTAATCCATATTTATCACAAATGACAAGTTCTTTCCTAACTTGAGACTATGCACAAGCATATCATGTTTCATTCACAAAACCTTTACTTGTCACCTTGAATCCCATCATAATTTGATCAAGCCTTAGCAAATATTAGAACCTTTATATCAACCATTACCTTGCTCTATCTTTTCTTTTTCTTGTTTTGCTTGTCATGTATATATAATATCAATGTGATAAACACACTTGATTGCAATACATAAGCCATCTCATTTAATACCAATTTCTTAATTAAATTCCTGCTCATAATCTCATGCAAACAAGTTAGTCCTTTAATCGTGTTGTCAATCAATGCTCCAAAACCCACTAGGGGCCTAGATGCTTTCAAGTTTATTGTTAGTGCAATAAAGAACCAACAATTTAAGAAAATAACAGCAACAGCAACAGATGTTCATTTTTATATGCAATCTTCAAACAAATCTACAACTGTAGAATATAACACAAAGATTATTTATTTTGGGCTGAAAAATATTACTGTAGACTCTCTGATTCCAGTATCCCCAAGAAGAGTAAAAAATGTACTTCTGACCTCAACATAACTTGACATTAGAGTTTGTATATTACATACACAATCCTATCTGCAGAGCAAGCTAAAGCAAAACATGATTAAGGCATCACTCAACACATCAGGAGCAAAGCAAAACAGGAATAGTGGGTCGTAGTAATAGGTCAATCAAACATCAAGAAATTGCTATAGCAAAAGAAACATTTAGCATCTAAAGAAAAGAATATCTCACAATGGATCACCATGCGATGGGAGAGAAAATTGGAATAGGACTCCAATCGTTGCATTTCGCATATTTGCCATTCCAAATATTATCATCGTAAAAATAGAATTCCAAACATCAATCACTTGATTAGAGCATCTCCAACAGCCTCTCTAAAATGAGATGACTAGCTAAAGATAGCATAATTGGGCTAAAAATGAGATCCAACAGAGTCTCCAAGACTCACTTCTCGCTATCCAAGTCGCTAACCCACCCCTTCCGCTCGCTTTGTTTCCCGAGCACAGCGGGTCGCCATCTCCTCCAGATTCCCTGCGCACGGCTCCCGGAGCTTCTCCGCCCCCCTCGTGCACGCCCTCCGGCCGCTTGCCGCCATGGCCATCTGAACTCACCTCCTCCGCCCGCTCGCCGCCATAGCCCTCCGGCCACTCGCCGCCATGGCCATCTGAACTCGCCTCCTCCGGCCGCCGCCCTCTGCCCGCTCGCCCTCCGGCCGCGGCGGCGGAGCTCCTCGTGCCCAGCAGAGCTTGCGCGGCAGGCGGAGCTCCTCGCGCCCGGCAGAGCTCGCGCTCGACAGAGCTTGCGCGCGGCGGATTTGCTCATGTAGCAGCGGAGCTGCTCACGCCCGGCCGATCTCACGCAGGTGGGTTTGAGGCACACCGACACACATGGAGTGGAGCACGGCGGCGCGCAGAGAGGGCGGCGGCGCTCGGTCGCCGGAGGGGATGGCAGGCGGCGCGGGAGGAGATGGGGTCATGGGGAGAGGAAGAAGAGAAAGAGCATGACACATGGGGCCCAGTAGCCTTTGTTGGTTTAGAGAGTCCTGTTTTGGAGAGTCTGTTGGTTTATACTCTAGTTTATGAAGCTTTATATCTTTTAGCTAGTCTCTTTCCCTCTAAATTTAGCTAACATTATTGCTAATATCTTGGAGATGCTCTTATGCTGCCATTTGGTGTGTTCTCTATCTTTTTTCTTTTCTTTTTCATGTATTTAGGGTGTGAAATGTCCCTTATGCCATCCTACAGCCACCAGGTGTGCCCCTAATTCCGATCGATTGCAGTCGCCGCCGGCGATCGACTAGGCACCTAGCGGTCCAAGACGGCGGCGGGCGGCGGCCGTATTCGTTCCAAGACTGCTGCTCCTGCTCAGCTCGACCTTTACCTTAAGGAAGTTGATGGTGTGCTCGCACGTGCGAACGCGATCCAAAACCCATCGCCGGTCACCAGTAGGGCGCTGGCAACGACGTGCCCGCCCATTACGTCGCGCTCGCAAACGACCCTGAGGGCGCGTCGGCGGCCGCGCCGGTCCCCATCATTGACATCGGCCGCCTATGCAAGCAGCCACGCAGCCAGAGCACCGCTGACAAGGACGCGAGGCTCCGGATGGCGCTCGATCGAACCATGGGGCCTCTTCCTGCTACGCACGTAGCCTTTCTACAAACAAAACACCATTCGGCTAAATCCATGAGAGCCTCGAGTGATCTTGTGTGTGATCGATTCGATCCATTTCGAGGTCACCAACCACGGCATCGAGGCCCCTCTCATGGACGCAGTGATGGACTACAATATGGAGGGGCGTAAGGGATATTACACACCCTAAATGCATGAAAAAGAAAAGAGAAAAGATGGAAAATATACCAAATGGTAACATAATCAAGTGGTTGATGTTTGGAATCATATTTTAGGATAACAATGTTTGGAATGGCAAATATAAAAATGCATCGATTGGAGTTCTATTTTTACAATTTTCTTGCGACGGGAGGAGGGGTGGGATCCAAGCTTTGAGGATTCTCCTTTTGCCGATGAGGTGATGGAGTCGGGGCTGAATGGTCTGGAGGCAATACCAATGGTGATGAAGATCCGATCATCGAGACCGCTGCAGGGAACCTTCACTCTTATTGACGATGGTATCAGAGACTGAGAGGCGGCAGGGATGATAACTCCATGGCGGAGGCACCAGCGGGCTTGAAGTGCCACAGCACCACATGCACCAAAGCCACGAGGGGTTGCCTGAGGCACCTGTCGGTATTTTTACCGCTCGCCTACCTTGGGATGCCCTAAGGTAGGAGATTGTTAGGAGTAGATCGCCAGATCTGGAACTTGAAGGTAAACGCAAGGACACAAGACCAATTTAGACAGGTTCGGGCCGCCAGAATAGCATAATACCCTACGTCCTGTGTGGTGGTTTGGTATATTGCGCCCTGTGCTGGGGTGTTGTGCTCTGTTGAGCAATCTAGCTATCTGTTGGTTCATACCGATCTAGATACCCCGCCCACCTTTATATAGTCCAGGGGGTGGAATTCTAGTCGGTTTACAAAGTAGAGTCCTAGGAGGATTACAGAGGAGTTCTAGTTGGAGTCCGGTTTCTTCCTTTTTGTGTGTATCCGGAATCTTTCTCACATCTATTCAGTGTGCACAGTCCCGTGGGCTCAGATCTAACAGCACCTCCGGGCACCAACGCCTCCAGCGAGAGGCACCGGCACGACCAGTGGGGCGGCACTGCCGCGGGGAAGGAGGGGTGGCAGCCGGTAGTCGTCGGCGCGGAGCTGCCGCGAGGAAGGAGGGCGCTGGCCGCTGGTGTGGCACTGCCGTGAGGAATGAGGGGCGGCGGTGCTATCGTGAGGGAAGAAGAGGCAGCGTGGTCGGGTCGACCCCATGGTCTATTGGGGTCAATCGAATCGCGACCATAACATCTGTATTTTGTTTAGGGCTGAACCACTTTGGCCCATAGGCTAAAACGCGGAGCAGATCAACTTCAGAAGAGGGTCGAACCGAACTCCTTGCAGGTTGAATTACGCCGGCCGAAACCCACTGATTCCTTGCATGCGCAGCAACCCCTCCCTCGATGCGGCGACCACCCCACAGACCCCGGCCGCGTACCACCACGACAGCACCACCACGTCGGTGCCCTATACATACCCTACCGCGCCCCCCGCACTGTTCGAGATGGCCAGACGGAGACGGGTGGTCCAGCCCTCCTCCCCGCCCCGCGTCGGACCACCTAATCATAACCAACTCAAAAGGCCTGGTCCCTGTGCACCGTGTCCTTTTCCGCTCCTTACCCACTGAAGCGTCCCCTCATGAGAGAAGACTTAAAAGTGATACAATATCAGTCTCAGGAGGCTGATAACACTTTTATTACATCAGATGGTACATCACCGTACAACTCTACGCGGAAGTGGGCAGTGAAGCGCCACTATCGCGAGGATAACAACTAACACCCACACAATGATATTAACTATGAAGAGGGGGTCATCAGAGTCTTGCGCCATACGGAACTTCCTACGGGTGACCCTATCCACAGGCAAGGTTGGGTGCAGGACGGAACCTCTACTCAACGTCTTCGGGAACGAAGTCTGGATCTTCCTCTGTAAAAATTAAGAATTGGGTGAGTACAAATGTACTCAGCAAGTCCAACCACACCCACGGAGGGGGTATAAACAGAATATGATGCACAAGGTAAATCAAGGATGAGGCTAGGGTTTTATTTGTGGAAAGCAAATTTTGATGCAGGGGTTCATTTAAAAGAAAGGATTTTCAAAGCAAGTTTTCTTGTACCAAGTAACACGTAGTGTTGATCCACACAGGATCCAGGTTTTAAGTTGCTACCGGACTCCTCATCCGCCGTAGCACACGACACAACTGCCGGACACTTTTCCCAAAACAACTCACGCCAACCCATCCATTCCCAGAAGAAACACTAGTTATGTGACCACACCGTAACTCGCCCAGTACCGTGGGCATGGCTATTCGAATAGATTTTAACTCTGCATATGTGTGCAACTTTACCCACAAGCGGGGTACCACAGCTCGATCACCGTAGTGTCGGTGCAGATCCCAACAAAGTCATTACCTATCTTAGCTAGACCTGACTAGCCATCACGGGATCCACCAAGGGGTCATTGACCTATCACAGAGGTTGTAACCGGGGCATAAGTCACACAGAGCTAATCCCTTCTCCTTGATCACTCGTTGCTCTCAGCTCTCCTGATGGCTATCAGACTAACTAGTGGGGTTTATGCTAAGCCGTTGCCCATTCAACGGTCGAGTGGTTTGCACGATAGTGGAGTTAGGTGAGACGACACACCAACTCAGTCCTTAGTGGTGACAAGATGGATATCTCCCTTCCCTGCTCTGCCACACAGGCGCGAGCACACCAATCGGCAAATCACATAGAAATGCCATCCATCCTGTCTAAACTCATCTTTCAAAATTCCACATTTATCCCTTCCCACACACGCACACATTTTCTTTATAAAACAAGTTGTATTGTGTATAAGGTCCTAAGCGTTCTAGCAGCGATTAACGTCCAAACAAAACACATTCAGATATTAATCTAGGTGGTCAAGGAGTGGTTATAACAAATCAAGGGGTGACTATCCAACCATATTTTTAGCAGGCAAAATATATACAATTTTATAAAACAGGCTAATAGGTTGTGTTTATAAAAACTGGGACAAAACATGCATCAAAGGGCGGGATTGAACTTGCTGTCTTCAAAGCCCTCCGGGAGGTCCTGATCGAAGTACTGTCCTTCGGGCTCGGGGTCGCAGAACTGGTCCTCGTTCGCTTGCTCGCAATACTACTCGTCGACGGGTTCTCCCTCGTTCACACCGCGATCTATGACGCATACAAACAAACACACAATCAAGAAAAAGAAATAAAAGTTTTATCGTTGAGCTCAAATCAGGAACAATTAAGATATGGAGATAGGAGTAATATTTTTGGATGGTTTCTTAATGGCATGGCCAAAACTATAATAGGAATGGAGTGGTAAAGTTTCAGGTCGATCGGAGATTGTTTGAAACATGGAATGAAAAGTTAATCGGGTGTTTAGGGTCCAAACAAAGGTCCAGGGACTTATTTGTAATTAGTGAAAGGTCCTGATTGGAATTCTAGAGAGTGTCTGGGTCAATCTAGAAAAAGGTAGGGGTCTATTTATAAATGTTTATATAGTGGAAGGGTCTGTTTTGAAATATAATAAAAGAGAGGGTTTCTTTTGTAAAAGGACTTGAGAGGTGAGAGGGTTCTTTAAGAAATAACGGGAAAGGCAGGGGCCTAAAGGCAAAAATGCCTTTCTTCTCCCTTTCCCCTCGCTGGGAAATAGGGGAGCGGCGCGGGGTTGCCGGCGGTAGCCCTCGCCGGCGGCCTGGGCCTCGGGGGCGGCCGGGAGGAGGGGGAAAAGAGAGAGAGAGAGGCTCAAGGGGGTCGATTCCCCCCTCAATTTTGGGAAATGAGGCCCGCAGGGCGGAAATCCATGGCGGCGGGTGGCAGCAGGCGGCGGTGGCCATGGTGGCGCCGCGGTGGGGCTCGATGGCGGCCAAGGAGAGGAGGGAGAGTGAGAGGGAGGCTATGGGGTCCTAATGCACCCCTTACCTTGGGCAGAGGCAGCGCGAGGAGGCGGCTCCGCGGTGGCCAGTGTGCTCGACGGCTATGGCGGTGGTGGCGGCACTGGGAGCTCGGGGAGGAGGCTAGGGATGGCGGTGGAGGTTGTGGTGATGGCCGAACGCGGCGTGGAGGTCTATTTAAGGGCGGGGTAAGGCGGTGGGGCGGTGGCCGCGTTGGTGGCGGCCCGGCGAGCTTTGCGGCCGGCCTTAATGGCGTTGGAGCCGGCTCGGCTGTCGTGGAGTGGCGTGAGCGCCGAGGGCGTCGACGTGCACGTGGAGGAGGGGACCTGCTACTGCTGATGTGCTTGTCGCCGCGCGGCTCGAGCGGCGAGGCGGCGGCGCTGTGAGCGAGCAGTGCGCGTACGGCGGCGATTCGGCCAGGCGAGCACGGGAAGGCGGTGGCGATGCTCTGGTCGACGGACGGCACGGCGAGCGGAGCGGCCGCGTGGAACACGTGATGCGCTCGGGCCTATGCGCATGCGGTACGTCGACGGGACGAGTCGGCGGCGCGGCGCGTTCGGTGCGTCGCGTGTGCGCATGGGCGGGGTGCGCGCAAGCGGCAGCAGGCGAGTGCGTGGGGTCGGCTGGGGCAGAGTGCGCGCATGGAGCGAGGGCGGGGAGCGGCCGCTGGCGGGCAGCGAGCTGCTCTGCAGCGTGCGGTGCGCGGCAGAGAGGAAAGGGAGGAGGGAGAGAGAAGGAAAAAGAAAAGAAAAAAGGAAAAAAGAAAAGGGGGAGGGAAAAGGAAAAGGAGAGAGAGAGAAAAAAAGAGAGATCGACTGGCGGATCTCGCGGCGGCGACCGCGGCTGGACGCGCACGCGCGCCGGTCAGGCGTGATGCGGCGGTCGGCGGTACGCGACGCGCGGAATAGGAAAAAGAAAGAGACGAGACAGTGATTGACTCGGATGTCGGGACCGGTCTTTCGGGAGATCGGGAGATCGGGCGGGAAAAGTCTGAGCTCAACGATGAAAATTATTTTAGCGCGTGATTTAATTTTAGTGAATTTTTCGGGATGTCACACCCACGGATGCGACGCAATGGGTGCTGCGACGCCACGGCCGTCCCTCCCCACCCATGCCAGACCGGACCTCACCCCAGCTCGGCAGCTCTTGTCGCCGGGCACGACGCGACGCCAAAATATCCTGGCCGGTGCCGGCGGTCGGCCGGACGCGCACGCCGGGTCACGTCGCATCACGCTCCCGCATCCACCCGTCGTCCTTCCCGACCCCGTCCCGCGTGGTCGACAGCCGTGGCAGACCTAGCCAGCAGTGGGTGCGAGCGTGACGTCAACACGAGGACGCGCAGGCGTAGTGTAACATCCCTAAACTAATTTTGCTATAAATCATGTCATCATGTGCATCATCATGTAACTTAAAATTTGGTTTGGTTTGATTTCCGGAATGCCCAGATTTCAATCCGGAACCTCCAAGTTAGGCTGACCCGGAGTATCCGGGTTTACTGTAGTGGACACGTGTCACCCTCACAGTGCTTAGATGCCACCTCACCCCCCTGGCCCCACCCGTCAGCCCAATCTACACAACACCTGGGAACCTCCTCCCCTCTCACTCACTCTCTCACTCTCTCAAACCTCTTTCTCTCTCTAACCCATGGTCATGGAGGAGCTCTCCCTTCTCCCCCACCATTGAGCACCCTCCACTTCACCGGAGCTTCGCCATAGGACGCCGGAGCACGACGCCAGCGAGCTGCTCCACCTCGGCTTCATCTTCTTCCTTGGAGCTAGGAGCTTCCCCAAGCTCTTCCTCCATCTTTCTCACGCCCCAAGCAAGGAGGACGAGCTCGAGCTTCACCAATCCCTCACCACCATCTCCAAGACCTTGCCGGTGTTGCACTCGTCGCCGGTAAGCTCATCCCCTTCCCCGATCCATCTCCATTGCCCTAGGTTTTGAGCCATTAGAGCCCCTCTCACAATTGATGACCTAGAGCTCTCAAATCCCGATGCATGTTGGATTTAGCTATCAAAATAAACTCCCCACGTTCCTACGAACCTTTAGAAACAAACCTCACCCCAAACTGAGGTCGGAATCGCCGGGAACAGACTTTTCAATGTTCATACGTCGAGCTGCTGGAAAGTCCGGGCTTACTGTAGAAAACTCCGGGAAGCCCGGAGTATCCGGGGCTGAAACGCGGGCTATCCGGGGTTGCCTGTCCGGAGTGTCCGGGCTGAAGTCCGGAGTGTCCGAAAACCCCTATAATATGGCACTTTGATAGTTATTTAATCCTATTGCTTTTAGTTATACTTGATCCCCATATATATTATATACTTAGCCTCTTTTATTATGGTTTTGCACTAATAAATCATGCTTCTCATATCATATGCATCTCATAGCAATCATTCATAACATATATACTTATTTACCATCATTGCATTCGTGTAGAGACCGAGATGCCGGATCAAGAGGCGGGTGACCACGAGCCGGAGCTCGTGGGTGACGACGCTTCCTTTGAGACTCAAGGAAAGCACCTAAGCATATTTTCTCCCATATTTTGGATCAATGAAGTCTATAAAAGCATCTTGGTTGTGCATGAGTTATTATACTTATTAATGCTTGTTTAGAACCTACTTGATGCATTACCAACCTTGCTTAGGATAATCTCTCATAGTTGAGTATGTTTGTTAGGTGTCACGAACAATATGCTTAACCATGCTTAGTTTCGGTAGAAGTCGAGAGGTGGCAAGGTCACCACCGCTCGCAAGTTATAGGATGTGATGTTTAAATTCCACCTACCTAGTCAATGGTGAATAAAATTGAGCAACTATGAACGGTGATTCGGACTTGGGCAAGTATGGCAGGGCCATGTTGAGAGTGGAACTCAAATGGTTAGACTTGCTTGAGTTGATTAAGGACCGATGCGTAATCGCTTTGATACTTGAGCACTTTTTCCGTACGAACCACATGCTTAATTATGGGAAGGTAAGCCAACTAGCATGAGTCATACCTTGCCTTGATCGGATTCGGTGCGAGTCGTGATGGAGTGTGATCGGCGGTTCCGGTGCACTTGTCCTTTCCGACCGTTCGCTCATAGCTGGTTGTGTTTGTGTGAAAGGTTGAGGCATGAATCAACACTTATCCTTGGTCATGGGTATGGTCATTGGTCTTGTCCTCGTGTGGGTAAAATTATACACCCCTGCAGGGTTTTCAATCTATTGCAATAGCCGCACTCTCGGACATTGAGCACGCTTTTGTACTTTGACTTTAACGTAGAGTTACCGATGAAGTTCATTGAAGATTGAGCTTATGATACATGATTACTCAATTATGCAATTTCATTGATGTTTGTTATAGAGATCATAGATGCTATGTCTTTGCTTATCATAACTTGATCAAAGTTAGATGCCTTTTTATGCAAAATTAAATACCACGATATATCCTTGCTACTAACCAAATGCATTCTTCTTGAGGTCGGGCAAGTATATACCCATATCGGATAAGTCCTGCGAGTACTCTTTGTACTCATGGTGCTATCGTTAAAGTTGTTGTAGGTGATACGCAGCCGGAGGCCATCTTTGGGTACTTCTACCCCGCGGACGGAGGTGCGGGTGAGGAGTAGATGGCCGGTGGCTACAAGAAGGACACTATCGGCATATAGTGTTTACCTTCTTATTTTGCATTATGTATGGAATGACGGCGTCGTAGAATTTTCCACTGCAAAACTCTGAAGACTTGATGTAATGAACCTTGAACCTCTTTTGTAATGTAAACTCGTGTTGGGTGTGCCTCTATAATGGTATTACTGTTGTGCGAGTGGAGTGTGTTTAAATCCTGAACGGTGCTCATAACATATTCTAAAGACTACCGGAGATGGTCTTTTCTAATTGAGTTGATCAATGGACGATACTCAATTAGTCGGAGTCAACGTGGACTGGTTCCACTCACGTAGGACGCAGGGGAATCTGTTCCCTTGTACGAGTGGTGACTGTTGGACGACGACGCCTGGATCGGCTCGGTGGCGGTCGACAACGACGGAACATGACGGAGCAGCAGGCGCTAGGGCGGACGAAGATGATTCGAACCCGTCCTCCTGGGCTCGGTTTGGTTTCGTGCTATCTCTATTCATTGCAGGCTCTACAGCTAGCTAGCATCACTTAGGGCGGTGCACCACCTAGGCACTAGGGCACTGTAGCAGACAAAGCGTAGGCGTGGCATGGAAACGTGCTCGGCACCCCGGCCTTCCTTCCGTTTCAGCGCGAAGAGCTTTCCTTTCTCCTTTACCATACCTATGCTCGACCGCGACACGGCAGGCACGAAATCTGCTGCACGAAAAGCCTACCGGCTTTTGCAGCCTGCGAGCACATGCCTGAACACGAACCGTCAGTCAAGATGAAAATGAAAGAAAAATTACAAAGGAGCTTTCGCTATCTTGCTCGATCGATGCCGTGATCTCGACAAGACAGGGAGTCTTTAGCCTTTATACTCTAATGAAAGTTGCTCTTGATCTTCATATTTTTAAAAAATTCACTCGCACTTGTATGCCTTGTTACCAACTTTTTTTTTATCCGTGTAACCTTCCATCCATCTCCATTCAGTTTACACCATTAAGATGCCCTAACATGTGGGCCCATTCAGTGAAGATGACCAAAATGCTCCCTGCCCTCTCCCTCACTCTGTTTAGCCTCAGCACTGGGGTGTGGCGCACCGCCGCGCCGCAGCTCCTGCTTCCGGGCCCTAGGATAGAGGTCGAACCCGATGGCGTTCGTACCGACCACCCGTGCAACAGTATCAAATGGGTGATTCCTGACAGGAGCTTGCACACACACAAGCAAGCAAAATCAAATCAAATTAGACACGTCTATCGCTCTCACGAAGAAACCAAATCCAACCAGTCGGGACAATACTGCCGGGAGGCCCGTACCACCAGAGCGCGAGGTGCCACCCGCCGCCGTTGACTGGGGTGTAGTGGATCTGCGATCATCGGTGTTGAGAGAAATTCGCTGCAAAGAATTCAGTAATCCGGATTATATATATAGGTGACTGCTATTCCACTCACAGCGTTATAAATAAGAATGTCTCATCAATCGATTTTTATTATCCATCAATCATCTATTTCAACCATAGGATCACCGTCCAATGACCGGATCCATGACCGGATCCGCAGTCTGTTGAGTTTGCTGCTTGTAACATGTTATCGGCCCGGCTTGCTGTTGAGTTTCCCACCCATAACGGGTCCATTTTTCACCTGTTACGCGTCCAGTAAGTAGTTGAGCAGCAGCAATAACAGATCTATTGTATATTCAAGGACCTATTAAGAGTGTAGGGTGTTGCGGATCAGTTAATTGTTGTCTTTTCCAGCCAATAATTGGCTCAACAATCCTAAATGTGTGTTAACTAGTACACATTTTTAAATTTTTAAAAATAACAACCCCTGCTTATTATCCAACTTTTACGCGTACCAGTTTACAAATACAACATTTTTTACAAACAGTTTTTTCTTCAACTACAGTACGAACAAAAATAACAACAAATAAATAAGTTACATATAAAATTTTGGACAAACAAATTAAGAAGCCACAAATTCTTTTGCCAACTGTAGTACAAATAAAAATATCGACAAATAAAAAAGTTACTGGTAAAATTTTTGGACAAACAAAAAATTGACAAGTCCTTTTTGCTAACAACAGTACAAGTAAAATTTTTGAACAAAAAAATTGACAAGGCTTTTTTTCCAACTACAGTAAGGTAAAATTTTTGGACAAACAAAAAATTGATAAGTTTTTTGCCAACAACAGAAGAACTGCTACCCAAAAAAAGTACAAAGAAAAAAAAACTGCTACAGGTTGTAATTCTAAATTCAACATTTGTATTCAGACTCAAATTAGAAAATAACATGCGAAGAAAAAAACAAACCCTATAAACTGCTTTCGTCTTCGTTGGAATTGCTAAAATTGGGAGCACAATTCTCCCTTCTTCATGGCTGCAGGTGCAGAGAAGCTAACAAATGGATCACGGGCAAGAGGGGCAGCCGCGCTCCATCAGGAAGGGAGCCAACGGCTCTGGGACGCCGCGCTCATCACCCGCCAGGTGACACGGCGCTGGCACCGACATGAAGTTGCAACGTTGTCACTTCTCCAGCGGGTTCCAACCGCTCCTCGCAGACAACCACCGTTGCTAGGACACACCCACCGCAGCGCAGGCTCCCTCGATGACACAACAGCATGTGGTAACAGGTAAACATGCATGCAAACTCGCGGAAACAGACTCAATTAGAATGTGGTTTTAAAATATGCTAACAACCTTATAGCCTCTAATGCAGACGAAAGAAATTGGCAACGTGGTATAGGATCATGGAGTCTCCAAACTCATCTCAAGGTTAGCTGGGTGGACATCAAAGCCACATGAGGAAAAAGCTTAGTAAATTTTATCAGTACAACTGTATACTAAGTGAACAAGATAGAACAAAAAGGAAGCGAGATGATGTGACAACACATGATGTTATGAAAGGTAATAAGATACGAATTCAACAAGCCTATCACATTGTTGCACTATATTGATGATGAGTACTTCTAGATGTAGAGTTCAACTGTTTCATGGCGGAAGATGACCAAGTTGCATTGATCAATTCTTGATCGGAAGATCGAATCCTTGTCAAAATAAAGGATATTATTCTATCTTAGAAGAATATGGAAACGTTAACTAGAGATTACGGTTACGACTCTTTTTACAAATGCTTGGATGATAAGGTTCGTCATTTTTTAATATGTTAATTGATTCCCTTTTTTTTGCACTTTCTGAGTCAGTGTTTCAGATTGTGGATGCTAGGATACATTATATGCGAGTGAAAATCTCAAATGATGAAAGGAGGTTTGGTAGAGTGTTCTTAGAGAACACAAAGATGGCTGCAGCTTTCCAGTTTAAACAGAGAGTGAAATCAGATATATGTAAAATATGTCAAACACCACATGGTACCACTGATTTTGATTCAATAAGTATCCTTATTTAATTTAATGAATATATGTTCCTCTAATGAATGTTTATTAAATTATTTGTAGATTTTCATTCCAATGCGTGTGCAAGACCACTGGTTCCTATTTGTAGTCCGTCCAAAATTATTGTGTATGCAGGTCCTAAATTCCTACAAACCCCTCAATGTAACAATCGATCCACTAATTATATTTAGTAATGGATGCTCAAGCGACTAACATTAAATTTTATATATTTAAAAGGTTCAAGGATTGGAGTGCTATTTTGATCACATCGATCCATACTACAAAAGGAATAATCATGGTGGATAGATTTCAAACTAAGCACCTGGAATGGCAACAGGAAGACCGAACTCATCAGGCCTATTCATGCTAAAGTACATGGAGCACTGGAATGGCAAAAGCCTTGAAAAAGAATTCACACAAAATCTTATTAATGAGTTCGGAAAGAAGCTGGCAGCCATGCTTGTGAACTCGCCCCACAATGAGGAGGGGATCTCTAGAGATATAGTGCAACAATGCTAATTATTGGGAACCGAAGTGGCCCTAATACCCTCTAAGTTGGGACTTCTACGTAAAACACACCAATCCACACTCTAGTCGGCTAGCCTTTTCACGAGAAAACGTTCTTGTGAAATCGACGTTTAAACGTTAAAACGTCCGTTTAAACGATAAAACGTCCATCGTTTCGTTAAAATCTACCCTCTATTCGTTTCGTCGTTTTATCGTTTTAATAACCTTGTTGTAGATACTTAATGTATATGGTCATTTCAACAGCAAAACCTCTTTCTCGCTTCTAGGTGGCAGAGCGTACCAACAGATCAAGCTGGCTTCCGGAAAACAGAGGCCTTCCTACGATGAAGCTCGGACCCTTTGTGATCCCGAGTGGCAGAGCCAACCTACGATATATCTCAACTTATACACTTAGTACTTAGAAACTAGGAGATTAACACTTACAAAACACTTGTTTTATTACAACACACAAGAGTACACAATACACCTTTTTTTGCCTAACCTAGCACCCTCTTTTTGTGCCTAACTTAGCACTACTTCCTAGCACCACTCATGTATCATGCTCATGGAACGAATGGCATGAAAACAGAGGGGGCTCTATTTATTGTGCAAGGGAACCATGAGGTTGTGACAAGTATCCCCATTTTAAAATTTTCCTAGATATTATAGCATTATCTAATTTATTTTATTACTAAATCTACACTACTCCATGGTAAATATTTTACTCTTGCGTAGTGTAGAACATTCTAGGAGATTGTCTTGCCTCTTTCAACAGTTACCATGAAGAGCATTTAATTTCTGAATTTTATCTCAGATATTCTATTTCTAATCTCATGATCCTATTGACTGAAGTGGATCTGTGTCATCACCAAGCAATTATCATGAATTGCAACGCCTGAAATCGTGAATGCGGCCATTATCACTAAGCTTGATGTTTGCCGGCTTGGCCCTTGCTTGAAATCGTGAATGCGGCCTGCTAGATGGGGCGTTGCGCCGCTGATCCCTCTGATGCCGCCTGCGCTTTGGTCGTCTGGTTCTGGTCTCTGGTAGCCGGCGCACCCTGCCATGGCCGCCTGACCCTTGCCGGCTTGCCGCCGGTGGCCCTCCCGTCCCGTGCCATGGTTGAGCGAGCGAGGCGGCGTGGTCTCGAGCGAGACAAGACGGCTGACGATTGGATCTGTGGAGCGGTGGAGGTGGGGTCAGGCTGTCACGGGAGTCCGAGAGGGCCAAACGGGTTTATGTTTCTTGTGGGCTGGGCCGTTAAGGGTTGATGAGGTCGGCTCGGTTTCGTTCCCCGGGCTAAAAAATCTTCAACAAGTGCTTAATTGTACATGATCAGTAAAGTCTATATATCTATATGATAATTTTGATTAAAGGTATTTGTTCAAATAAAATCTTTGTACAAAGATTTAATATGAAAGACCCATATTACACATCAATCAGGTCTCACCTATCATCTACTATAACTTTGATGAAAACTCGCTTATCCTGTCTACCCATTCGTCTCTTGGTATTATAGAGTATGTCTTATGGCACGTAGTGAAATATGATATTTTCGCTTTGTATGAGTTCGTTGTCAACTTGCCTACTTATCAACATTGTTAGCTTAAACATTAAATGGTGAACGGTCGGTCACCCATTGTTGAGCAAAAAATCAGTATACATAGCCTTTTAAATAGTCAAAATGGTTTTTGACGGCTTTACTTGGCGTGTAAATGGCCTAAACGGCCGTGTAGGACCTCTGACTCCCGGCCAATCGCTCCTGCTTGCCGCTGGTTTGAGAGAAGTGGTGGTTTTTTGGCAAGAAAACGAGTTCGCTGGTGACGAACCCAGGAGGGGCGCCTGAACGGGGTTGCTAGGACAATCAACCACTGCAGGGCCGTGGAAACATCATACTCCTTCTATTTCAAAATAAATGTAATTTTAGAACTGAGCACGCAAACTAAAATTAAGTGTAAAAATATAAAAATATTGTTTATCTTTTGTGATGAGTGGATGAGGTGTTAATTGTTTTGTGAGAATATTCTAGAAATTATTTTATTTTTTATGGTAGATAGGTCATAGTTAGCTATGTTTATGTGACCAATTTTGTGAGAGCAGCATCGTCCATGAGATGTATGGGACCACGATCCGTCGCGTCGGCTAGCGCTGCGTAGCGCACTAGCCGGAGCCCTTAGCCGGGCCCGGGGGTGCCCAGGCCGGCCGGCAGGCGGCCCAGTACGCGTACGGCAGCGGCGCGCAGCTAGCCAGCAGCGCCGGCGCTAGAGTCTAGATCAAGCAGCTCCCGCGAGGCGCGAGGCCGCGACGGGAGCGGCCGGCCGAGCAAAAGGGCGCGTAGCGGCGTAGCTGAAACCGAGACGGTGCGGCGTAGGTGGCTTTCAGTCCAACAGGCGACGCCTTGCGCGTTGGAGCTACGTGCGAGCTATGCGAACCAAAGACAGAAACCGAGGCGAGCCAGATATCGTCCGTGGTGCCGGCGTGGCGTGCGCCACGACGATACACGGTGGACGTTCGCGTCGCTCGCTGCCCGCACACGATCGAACCGGGAAAAGGAGGCAGCCTTTCGCATCTGCGTGGTAGGCTCATGCGTGCACGCGCGGTGGTCAGGCTACGGTTGCAGAGCAAATGCCGAGGAGGTGGGCGCGCAAGTTGCTGCCGTGGGGGCACAAGGCCTGCGAGAGGGACTCCGCGCTGTGAGACCGTGAGCTAGGTCGAGCGCGCGCCGCCTGTTTGGCCGGCCAGCGCCCCCGGCGGCGACGAGTCCCGATGTCACATCACCACGACACACCACCCTGGCCTGTTCCGGGCGGGATCCCACACCACACGGCTCCCTCCGAGCCTCCGAGCGCGATCGCTTTGTCCGCTTCGGCACAAGCAAACGGCGCGGATGGTGCTGTGACTGTGAGCCTGTGACTTGTGAGCGAGCGCCTGTGACCGCGAGACCGACGGAAGCGTCCCCATATGCCTCCTCAACTCTCAAGCGAACAGCAACCGCAGCGGAGCGAAACGTGACGACCTGACGTGGAGTAAGGAGTATACGCGCCGCACGTACAGTGGCCTTGTTCGGTTTTGCAACAAAACCAGCGCGCACCTTTCCCGAGAAGAGAATCTTGTATGCATGGATGGAGTACTAAATGAAGTCTATTTATAAAACTTTTTAGGGATGAGTATAACTTTTAGCGACGAATCTAATGACAGTAATTAATCGATGATTAGTTACAGTGGTGCTACAGTACCATCCTCTAATCTCGCGGTCAAAGACCTCATTAGATTCTTCAGGGTCACTAGCACGGGGTTCTGAAGTTGGTTTTGTAAACTGACTTTATTTGACACCGTAATTAGTAGTCAAAATTATTACTATTCCTAATACGCTACAATTTTAGCGCCAACCAAACAAGGCCAGTCATGCTGAAGCCGAAATTTTGAGTGACCATGCAGCTCGCTAGCATATAGCCTGCTACTCTATCTGCTGCTCTTTGGACACCGTCAGGGGGAAGACTTGTGCTACGCTGACAGTGGCTGCATGTAGCGTAGCCGTGCTGAGTTGCCGACCATACGCGAACGAGACTGCCTTTGCCCGCAGTACTAGATAGACCGTGCACCTTCTGTCCATCCATGCAGTAGCTGAGATGAACAGGCATTACCAGATGAGTTCCGGTGCCGCCGCAGCACACTAGTTTCCTTCCTGAAAAAGAAAAAAAAAAGGTGTACACAAACAAACCACCCTTACCGCCGGCGCAACGCAAGTACGCCATGACTGAGAACCTCGCCACCACGTCGCAGAACCCTACGTCGCAGAACGCGTGGCCGGCGTTTCCCCTCCGGACGCAGACATTCACCGACGTCACCGGCGCGGAACGGCGACGCGCGGGCCAGCGGAACATCCAAAGGATCCCAGCTTTCGCGACGCGACGCGTCGCTTTCCCCGGGACGGATCGTATGGTCTCACACGCCGATTTTAAAAACGGGGAGCATTCTGCGCCCAGGGATCCGCGGGCGATTTGGGGAGGTTTAGAATATGCGACTGGGTGCTGGGTGAGCGAAAAGAAAGGGAGAGGAAGGAGGAAGGGCGTTCCGAAAGCCGCGGCCGCTTTCCTCCACCGGCGATCGGCGATCGCGCTGTGTAGTGCTGAAACGGGGCGCGGAATCTTCGGCGAGTCCATACATCTGACCTGCGAGAATACGCCGTGGGGGAGATGGTATTTTTATCCTGACCGTGGTAGGAGCGAGCATTCTTCGTGCGCGATGCGTCTTGAGCATCAACCATGAGCAGGACTCGATCGAACGACGAGGACAGACACGAGAGTGAATTGCGAGTTGCCAAATTGCAAACAGGGACAAGGTGAACGTGAAGGAGGGGCTCAAGGAGCGAAGTGCAAAACTATTTATTAGCTCCCGGTCCCTGCTGCTGGAACATGTTCAGCACAGCAGAGCGCTCCTCCATGTCCATTTCCCAGAAAAGCTGCCCCGCCGTATGATTTGGCTTCTACCGGCCTGCTTTTGCCCCCCACCCCACACCACCCCGACCAGTGGATGCGAGCCGCCTTTCCCGCCCCACCTGCCGCCGCGCGCTCGCTGCACTGCGGTGCACCGGCACCGCGCGCCGATTCCACCCACCCACGCCCCCACAACGAGCGTCGCGTCGCGCACGTACACAGCTCTCCACCACGCTCCTGCTGCGTCGCTGCTGGGCCTGCGGCGGGGCGGGTGCGGTTCGCTGACGCCGGCCCCGGGCGCCAGCCAGTTGCCGTGCCTGCCTGCTCCCGGCTTTGGTTCGTCCATCTTTTCAACTTGGCTTCATGGGCGTGACCTGAGCTTGACCACCGCCTCGTTTCAGCTCTAGGGGTGGTCACCAGAAAGAAAAAACAGTTCGATGACGATCACACTTTGGTTGTACAAGCTGCAACGCTGCACGAGATGTAAGAAAAAGACAAGCTAAAGACCGCCGGTTCAGAGTAAAAACCTGTGCCTGTAAACTCCGTAACTCCTGGCGTGCTTGCGCGGTTAACCATGGTCACCCGTTAACCGCACCACCGCCGCGGACCTAACCCAGGCTCCGAGCCCGAACTCCCTCTTTGCCCCTCGCACGCCCTTTATTAACGCACAGAGTACAGAGCACACAGTCTTCAGTCTTCAGTCTTGCCGGAACTGAAAGGAAACCGAAAAGGAAACAGAGAAGAAGGCCTCATTCCACACTCCAGTACTCCACTCCCCTCCCCTCCCGGTCCCGGCGCTTTCTTGGATCGCGAGAAAACCACTCGAGAAACCCGCAGTTCTAGGGAACTGTATCGGCAGGAGCACGAGGAAGTAGAGGGTGCCGGGCATGGATCACGCCAGGGGACGGAGACGAGCAGGGAGGCAGCAACGACCGTCCCGGTCTCTGGTCTTGTTCTCGCTGTAAAGAGAGTAGGTGCCCTCTGAATTCCACTTGAGCGATCCAACTCCAGTCGCCTCGCCATGAAGCGGCCACGCGCCGGCAGCCCCTCCCTCCTTCCGACGGCCAGCCCGGATGGTAACTTGCCAGCCTCTTTTGTTTTTCCTTTTTCTTGCGCGAATTCTTCTCCCCCCCCCCCCCCCTTCTGTTTCGGTGGAACTCGTGCGGAAGATCTGAGGCGTGCTGTTGTTGATTTCCAGATGATGGTTACGGCGCGGCAGCTGGGATGGAGGCGGAGGAGGAGATGGTGGCGTGCGGCGGCGGCGGCGGGGAGAAGAAGCGGCGGCTGAGCGCGGAGCAGGTGCGCGCCCTGGAGCGGAGCTTCGAGGTGGAGAGCAAGCTGGAGCCGGAGCGCAAGGCGCGGCTGGCGCGCGACCTCGGCCTGCAGCCGCGCCAGGTCGCCGTCTGGTTCCAGAACCGCCGCGCGCGCTGGAAGACCAAGCAGCTCGAGCGCGACTACGCCGCGCTGCGCCACTCCTACGACGCGCTGAGGCGCGACCACGACGCGCTCCGCCGCGACAAGGACGCCCTCCTCGCCGAGGTATGTATCGCTGGCTGCCTCCTGCGCACGAGCAGGCACGACCCATGCGGCGTTCGTTTCTTTTAGGTGGGCGATGGTTGATCCTATCTTTGGTTGCTTGTTTGGATCGCCGCAGATCAAGGAGCTGAAGGCGAAGCTCGGGGACGAGGCAGCGGCGAGCTTCACGTCGGTCAAGGCGGAGCCGGCGGCCTCCGACGGGCCGCCGGCCGCGGGCGTGGGGTCGTCCGAGAGCGACTCCAGCGCGGTGCTGAACGACGCGGACCCGGCCGTGGGCGCGGCGGAGGCGCCGGTGCCGGAGGTGCAGGGCGCCCTCCTTCCCGCGCCCACCGGGGCCGCCGCGACGAGCCGCGGCGGGGCGTTCTTCCACGGGGGCTTCCTGAAGGTGGAGGAGGACGAGACGGGGTTCCTGGACGACGACGAGCCGTGCGGCGGGTTCTTCGCCGTGGAGCAGCCGCCGCCGATGGCGTGGTGGACCGAGCCCACGGCTGGAACTGAGCTGGGGTGGATGAGAGCGCGGACTTGGGATCTGTGAGCCAGCCGAGCCAAGCGGTGGGGGAATAAAGGATTCGGAGCGAGAGACGGGGGCTATTCTGCGAATTTTGTTGTCGTGGTGTGGCAAACCACAGTCGGGTGGCGGAAGGCACCCGCCCTAGTCCAGAGGGTGTGTACTTGGGGGTTAGCTAGTCCCAATTAGATTTCACTCAAGAACACGATGAACACAGCTGGTTTAGAGTGGTTCGGGCCACCGGAGCGTAATACCCTACGTCCACTGTGTGTTGTATTGCTTGCGCTCTCTAGCTGAGTCTTGAGAGAGTCTGAGGAGGATCTGTGTTCTAGCGGGTGTGCTCTCCCTTTTATATGTCCAAAAGGAGCACGTACACTGAGCGGGGCCCTGACATATGGACCCGGCGATGTATTATAAACTACACTTTGGCCTTCAATGCCTCAGATCCGGAGATCTTGTCGTCGGCTTCCGTGCGTAGCTTCTGACCAGGGATGGTCTTGAGCTGTCCTGTCAGAGTAGAGTCTAGCCTCTGCAGCCACGCGTCGAGGTCATGATGAAGTGCCGAACTACTGACTCAGTCCACTGTAGCAGCGTGCATTGTTGCTCCAGTCAGTAGCTGGTTATCATGACTCGTCGCCCATGCGCACGGCGCTGAGTCTTTAATGCTTGTCTTGGTAACTGACGAGCCGCCTCGGTAACTGGCGATCCACAATGTGGACTGACAAAAGCTGCCCCGTGCCTAGAGGCAGCAGAGCCTGCCTCGACCACTCGCACTTAATGCGGGTGGGTGAGGGAGCTTCCAGCGGAAGGCTTGCGCCCGCGCCCGCGTCTGCATGACACGCGGCGGCTCCGGACCCCTCCCGATCAGCTAGCTGAGCCGAGAACTCACGGGGGTCCGGATAGTCACGTGGAGGTCCCGGACCCATCTGCGGGAGTCCGGATGGCACGTGGAGGTCCCGGACCCACCTGCGGGGGTCTGGGTCCGCGGCCACAGGTACTGAGCATTTCCACCTCTAGGACACGTGGTGACACCGGACCCGTCCCTGAACGGGAAGCGGGTCCGGGACCGTTGGTCTGGTGAGATGGAGTCGGACCCCAGAGGTCCGGCTACTCAGCTCCTTAGGGCGTAGTTACGGATAACTACGCGAGTCTTGGCACAGTAGGAGTGGGTACCCCAGTTACAGGGTACCGACAGAGGCCCCCGGGCCCGCCTCGGGAGAGGCAACGAACCCGCAGGTGGGGCCACTACTGTGAGCAACTTGGCTGCTTCTGGCGCCCAGCGGTGCGCGTCGCAAGGGTCTTGTCCTGCGTCGTCCATCCTTTGGGTCACCTGCTGCATCATCACGTTTGGACCTGCACATGACTCAAGGTAGATGCTTAGTAGCGTGCCCACGGGTCCCAAATCCTGTTGGCTGTAATCCTTTGAGATAGACAGCTAGGTTCAGTGAACGGAGCTCAAGGGGCCGGCCTTTAGGTTAAGAGAAAGTCCGGACCTCCAGGTTCCTAGTCCTTGGTACTACGACACTCATTCACAGGAGGTGGTGCGTGCAGGCTTAGGATACGGAACCAGGCTAAGCGGCTACACGGCTCCGGACCTCCCCGGAGAATGAGTGCGCTTCCCTGAACCTACAGGTTCCCAGGGGTCCGAACCCCTCTCTTCCATGAGGGGTCTCGAGCTAAGTCACTAACTAGCCAATTCAATTCGGACCACAATCACCGCACAAGAGTAAGAAAGCCACGTGAGGGTTAGCGCAAACAGAATGCGTAGATTGAAATTGGAATGTAACATCCTTAGAGGCGAACTGAGAATAAACTTTTCCTTTATAATTAGATGTACATGAGATGTGTGATGTAAGCCAGAACACGGGTTTATGAGGCCGGAGCTATCCGGACCTCCGGGCCCCCAGTCTTAGGTACTACGGTACTCGCCCTAGAGAGGTAGACCATGCAGGCTTAGGGTACGGAACCAGTCTAAGCGGCTACACGGCTCCGGACCTCCCCGGAGGGTGAATACGCTTCCCTGAACCTGGTTCGCAGAGGTCCGGACCCCTCCACGGGGGAGGCTCACCGGACTGGACCACACGGAAGTACTACCTAGTTACAAAGGAAAAGGCTTTATTCCCTGCTGGACCTCTAAGGGTAGGACTTACAGAGATGTAGAGTCGGGGGTGCGACCGGAGTCGGCTTTCCGCCGGAGCGGGCTTGGTGCGACCGGAGTCGGCTTTCCGCCGGAGCGGGCTTGGTGCGACCGGAGTCGGCTTTCCGCCGGAGATGGCTTCCTCACATGAGTGAGGTATGCTGCGAGCTAGGATTTGTCTCTCCGCCGCACGCAGCTTGTGAGGGGGCCCTTGATGGGCGCCCTGACTCTTGTCGGCGAGCAGCGCGCGCCGCCGCCGACGGTGGCTGCTCCACAGGCACGGTTGCCCTTGGAGCAGGAAGGCGAGAGGCGTGTGGCGCGGATGATGCCACCCTCTGTCATCTCCACGTCGTCCACACGAACCATGGAGACGAGGAAGAGATGAACTACGACCAGCTAAATGCCCCCTACCTGGCGCGCCAGATGTCGTGGTGTGGCAAACCACAGCCGGGTGCGCGGAAGTCACCCGCCCTAGCCCAGAGGGTGTGTACTCGGGGGTTAGCTAGTCCCAGTTAGATCTCACTCAAGAACACGATGAACACAGCTGGTTTAGAGTGGTTCGGGCCGCCGGAGCGTAATACCCTACGTCCACTGTGTGTTGTATTGCTTGCGCTCTCTAGCTGAGTCTTGAGAGAGTCTGAGGAGGATCTGTGTTCTAGCGGGTGTGCTCTCCCTTTTATATGTCCAAGGGGAGCACGTACACTGAGCGGGGCCCTGACATATGGACCCGGCGATGTATTATAAACTACAATTTGGCCTTCAATGCCTCAGATCCGGAGATCTTGTCGTCGGCTTCCGTGCGTAGCTTCTGACCAGGGATGGTCTTGAGCTGTCCTGTCAGAGTATAGTCTAGCCTCTGCAGCCACGCGTCGAGGTCATGATGAAGCGCCGAACTACTGACTCAGTCCACTGTAGCAGCGTGCATTGTTGCTCCAGTCAGTAGCTGGTTATCATGACTCGTCGCCCATGCGCACGGCGCTGAGTCTTTAATGCTTGTCTTGGTAACTGACGAGCCGCCTCGGTAACTGGCGATCCACAATGTGGACTGACAAAAGCTGCCCCGTGCCCAGAGACAGCAGAGCCTGCCTCGACCACTCGCACTTAATGCGGGTGGGTGAGGGAGCTTCCAGCGGAAGGCTTGCGCCCGCGTCCGCGTCTGCGTGACACGCGGCGGCTCCGGACCCCTCCCGATCAGCTAGCTGAGCCGAGAGCTCACGGGGGTCCGGATAGTCACGTGAGGTCCCGGACCCATCTGCGGGAGTCCGGATGGCACGTGGAGGTCCCGGACCCACCTGCGGGGGTCTGGGTCCGCGGCCACAGGTACTGAGCATTTCCACCTCTAGGACACGTGGTGACACCGGACCCGTCCCTGAACGGGAAGCGGGTCCGGGACCGTTGGTCTGGTGAGATGGAGTCGGACACCAGAGGTCCGGCTACTCAGCTCCTTAGGGCGTAGTTACGGATAACTACGCGAGTCTTGGCACAGTAGGAGTGGGTACCCCAGTTACAGAGTACCGACATTTGTAAAATGGAATTTTACCTAGTCCTTTTTTGTCAATTCCTGCGCGTATTAGCAGGGTGGTGGTAGTAGTAGTAACCAACCTAGAATAGAATCAACCCTAAGCACGTAGTGTTTGGTTAACTTTGGACCCCAGTGCAAAAATGCGACCAGAATCGACGAAGAGGGGGGACAGCGACAGTGGGAAGAGAGGAGTGTAGAGGAAGAGCTGGGCGAGGAAACGGCCAACCCGCCGGTCCCTGTTGGCGGGCCCGGGGCCACGTGAAAGTCAGGCATTGCTGGCGCCACCATTGACCGGCGGGCCTGCCAGTGGCGCCGATCGGCGACGTGGACGTGCCTGGCCGTGCGCGCCCGTGGCGTCTTGCGCGAAAGCGTTGGCTCCGGGCCTCCGGCTCTGCTCCCTGATTTCTCTGTATCTGATTTGGAATCTTGCCGCTCGCCGTGGAGCGGATCGCCGGCGTGCCGGTGCCACGGGAAATGGCGATCGATCTCGATCGGTGTCTGTGTGTTCTCTTTGATCCTGCTGAGGAGCTCTGATCGAGAAGACGAGAAGCGACCCGATCTTGTCAGATGGTGATCGGTGTTCTTGTACGAGACCGAGTACTTTTCTGCTACTCTGATTCCGCGTATTCAGAGAATTCCCGTTTTGTGCCACTGCGATTAAGATTTTCCTCTCTACAGTGTTCTCACCGCAGCGTATCATGATCCGGGATTTTTTTTTTAAAGTTGATCCGGGATAGTTGGAGATTCAGAGTTCGTCCATCCATCTTTTCAAAAAGAGTTCGTCCATCCAGTGCGGCGGAAAGGTGATGCGCGTAATGATGTGCGATCAGATGGCAGTGGCACGGCGTTAGGATATGTACTGAAGCCTTGTTTAGATGCATAAATTTTTGGATATAAATCAGTATAGTATTTTCGTTTGTATTTGATAATTATCGTCCCACCATGGATTAATTAGGCTCAAAAGATTCGTCTCGCAAATTATAGACAAACTGTATAATTAGTTATTTTGTTTAGCTATGTTAAATATTTCATATATATGTTCAAAAATTCGATCTGATGGATGGAGAATCTTGTAAAGTTTTGGAATTTTAAAGACATCTAAACAAGACCTAAGGCCAGCACTTGCTCCGTCCAGTGGTAGTCCTGAACCCCGATCTCTTCGACTGTCGGAATGATTACCAGCACGGAGTAAAATAAGACTTGCCGCGTACGGCGTCCTTAACCTCCAAGCACAAGAGTACCGAGCTGTGGTTCAGCGTGGGCAGTACGGAGCATTCATCAACTTGTCATGGGTTGCTTGATCACTGTTTATGCTTCCCGATGCAGCAGAGTATTTTGCAGGACTGTTCAGATGTTACTGTAGTTTTGATCACTTCGGACGTAGGTGTGCCGGAAGGATTCTGTGTCTCCGAGACCAACCCTTTTTTTTTCCATTGTGTTCGTCGCGGAGTATGGAGATCGCTTATGGGAGGTGCGGGTGGCCGGGTGGGTGGGGCCGTGGGGGCGGGGGGTGTTGGATTTGATGGAAAGGAAACCATGCATTTCTTCAACAACAAAAAAACCATGCTGACATGGTCTGATGGAGCCCCTCTATAGGTGCAAAAGGGCACATCACACACTTCCATTTGTTGCTTCTCGTAGTCGTTTTACCTCCTCAAATCGAGCCTTGTTAGGGAAAAGGGTGAGGAAAGATATCTAGGTATGAGATCAGATATCCTGAATAATAACAAGAGGAAAATACATGCATGCGGTGAAAAGAAGTTCATTCCTAGTCAAATTTGATTGTCAGTTCCACACATGCCTGGGACAAGAAAGGCAGCACGGAAATCTTAAGGCTGACGCTGACTTACTTTTCCCAATCAAATGATAAAGTGGATGCTCTTGATTCTCTATCTACTACAGTTTAAAGTTGATTAGCTCTAGCACCTCGATCACTCGCCTGTCAAATTAAATTCGATCGAGTTCGGTCATTTTTTTCTTGCATTATTTGCGGCGGTGAGATCTAAATAGCAAGAAACGCAAATATTCGTGGTATTTCTGCTTCTGGTGGGCAGCATGGTCGGCAAGACACTGAGTGGAAGTTTTCTGGACGAGATGGCATGAGCTATAGTGTTCAGTTGACCACCTGAGGCATTAAGCTAAGGCATGATGTGAGTTACAGCCACATGCGTAGAGGAGAATTTCGGGTATGTTCAGCCACATTCTAATCTTGTGGCTAGTTCTAATTCCACGAGCTCGAGGTGGTTCAGGACGGTTGGTGTGTACTTTGTGATGATAGACATTCTGGTCGCGTCATCGATATCTCTCCATCAATCACTGATGACTTGATCAGCCGGACAGTATGTATAGCTTATAAACAGCAGCAGCAGCATCACGTAGCTGTCAGTGGAAATCATATTTGGCTTCCTCAATTCATTTGAAAACACGCGCGTGAAGCGCGGCTGCGAGATGCTGAAGTGACTCGCGTATTTATTATGAGTACACTTCTCTGTCAGAAGGTCATAAACGCATGTGTATCGTATGTGATGTACGTGGAACAAGCTAGTACGAATGTATGATGGCTTTGCGAGCTTTGCAGCAGCAACGGTATCAGATGAAATAATTTTGTTTTGAAAAGTTGCTATCAGATGAGTATAGGAATCGAGGTGATAGAGAGGTCGAGATAGCAGAGTTCAATGCAGGCATGCACTGTCTGACTTGGCTTCCAACCATCAAGACTCTGCAATCCTAGTTTACTGATTACATGTATCAGTTCGGCAACCTATCCAAATCTTCATTCAATACAATGGTCAGTAATTAATTTGGAATTAACAACAAGATCGTCGCGCAGATGTTGAAGGATCAGTAGCTGCTGGCTAAACAGATGGAGGTGACAGGGAATGCTGTGGCTCAACTGTCCATTAACCAACACTCTGCTCATGATGAAGATCCTTCATCATCTGTATGACTGTGTCCACATAGGACCAGCAGTTTCGGTTGTCCAGTGGTAGTTTTATAGGCACAATTAGACTGAAAACTAGATAACTGTGTCAAATTAGTTTTATGGTGATGAAACTCTCATCACATCACATGAAACTTCATCATTCTCCCTCTTTACCATGTTAGCAAAATTGATGATATTTAATGTTATAAAATCCTCTATAAAACTCCCATTGAGACTGGCATAACCAACCATCGGCGTCCTACGGTGGGGTTTTCAGGCAACAGAAACATTCTACCCAAGCTGTCGTTTTCGAGATTTGTGGGAGTGAACGCTAGAATTTGGAAATCCAAGCGGTGGAGATAGCCATGGTGCCAGAAACCTCCGGTCCCTCTGGCGAGGGGACTGAGGAGTGGCGAGTGGCACAGAGAGGTTGTCTGGTGCAGGATGTGGTGGTGGCTCCTGGCTCCTATGAGATCCGGACATGTCACACTCATTTTTTTTCGCAAACGTGTCTGGGCATGTGTTTCATTAAGAGGGTAGACAAAGTATTTACAGTGGCCGATTACAGAAAAGGGGAATCAACCACAAGGAAAAAAAGTCTGGAGCGATTACAAAATAACCAATTCGCGACCAGGTATCCTGCCAAACGCATCTGCAACCGGGTACAAGTGGTGGTATCCGGCGAGACACCAACTAGCCACCTCGTCAAAGATCAGCGCCAGTAGTTCAGTAACAGTGCGGTCTTGATGATGAAAAGTCCTTCTGTTGCGTTCTTTCCATAAGCACCAGCTAGTTAGCACGACCATAGAGTCGAAACACTTCCTGGCGGCCTTGGTAAAGCGGTTGTGGGCTGAGACCCACCAATCGGCCAAAGAGAGATCCACTGTAGAGGGTACGACAATGGCCCAGCCAAGCTTTTGTAGAAGAGCAGACCAAATTTGTCTTGCAAAAACACAGGACACGAGCAGGTGGCCGATAGATTCGGACTCTTGATCACATAGGGCACAGAGATCATCATTTTGCAAATTACGTTTTTTGCGACGCTGTGCCGTCCAGCAGCGATCATGGAGAGCGAGCCAAATGAAGAACTTACATTTGGGTGGGGCGCGTGTTTTGCTCAGAAGACTTGCGCCTTTGATGGAGAGCTGGCCAATGAAGGACTGATATGCTGAAGCCGTGGAGAAGCACTTGTCAGCCGTCCACTTCCAGCAGACCCTATCAGGGGTGTCGTGCAGCTGGACGAGCTGCAACCGGTCCCAGATCTGCAAGTACTCGACAAGAACCTGGACAGTGAGAGCTCCGGATATATCCTTTATCCATTGCCTGTTGTCGAGGGCCTGAGCCACGGTGCGTTGCGCACGAACCCGAGCAGAGACAGCGTTGCAGAGGCATGGGGCTAGATCCTGGAACGAGGACCCCTGCAACCAGCGATCGGACCAAAACAAGGCTGTGGTGCCGTCACCTAATTCCACATACACAGAGGCCTGGAACATAGCTTCGACCAGAGGCTCACGATCATCGTTCAAATGCAACCAAGGTCTGGAAGAATCAGTTTTCCTGAGCCAGAGCCATCGCAGACGTAGAGCAAAACCAAAGCGATCCAGGTCAATGATGCCAAGACCACCCAAATCAGGTGGCCGGCATACTCGCGGCCAGGCCAACAAACAATGACCATTTTTTGCGGAAGCTGCCCCCGACCACAGAAAGCCTTTGCGGATTTTGTCAATGCACTGGATTGCCCAAGGTGAGATTCGAACCGCCAAAGCAGTGTGTGTGGGAATGGCTGAAAGGGTGGACTTGATCAGAACTGTCCGGCCGGCTTTGTTGAGAAAATTGGCCTTCCAGAAGGATAAGCGTTTAGCGACCTTGGCTATCCATTTGCTATGGTTTTTCTTTCCTGAGCAAAAATCTCTCAAGTTATATGTTTACTCAGTGTGTCTCTGTCTATGTACGTCTGCCGTTGAATTTCTCGAATTGAAAATTTTATGACTGAACAGATTGCAAATCACTTCAAGAATGAAATCCAGTTACTTGACAGTTTGCGTAGACTGAAACAAATTTGGTGGCCCATATCCGCATGTGGTGCATACACTTGAGTTTTGTCAACACCCGGTTTTGTGATTTGTGGAGGCAAGACACTTCATCTCTCCAGAGTGATGTATCTGTCAGTACAGCTACCAACATCTCTGTACTTTCAGACTCGAGTCTATCAAGTATTTCAGCAACAACAGCTTCAAATGTGCACCAGTGCATGGATCCACCGAATTGGTGCTCCAGTGATCAGAGGAGCCATCAAACAATTTAGACAGATTAAAAAAAATCCTAGTTCCAAGAGAATGGAACTATGGACCACTGGCCACTAGTAACCAATACCTCAAAACCATAAGAATCACAATTCTTAATGTATGAACCGTCTTTGCTAAATATAAACAAGATGGCAACAAAATTTTCATGCTATGCTAGATCAGAAACACTTCTTTTTCCTTGCCCCTGCTCCTGCAATGCGCTCCGACAAGTGTCGCCGTCTTGGTCGCATTTCATTCTTTGCATTGCAAGCAGGCATCACATGTCAATTGCATCTTCCTCCCTATCTCCACTCTGCTACTTCTTTCCAAGGGCCAAGTTGACCCTGATTTCCCTGCCTTCCATTTCCTGCATTATGCACTACTGTTCAGCTCAATGTATTCTGCTGACTCATGTGAATTCAAGACCGGATTTTTCCCTAAATCAAAAAAATCAATGTGCCATTTGAACAATGTAGGCATTTTTTTATCTCTAGAAAGAAAGAACAGGTAAAATTACGTCTTTCAATTCTATGAACCATAAAAGATTCATGTAATCATAATTTCTTCCAACTTCAGCTATTTGTACTAAGCAAACATATTTCAGCGCGCACAGTTAATTCAGAAAAAAATGTATGTTTCAGCACACCACGTTTATCAGAAACGATGATTCCTTTCTTGGGTATTTGGCAGTCAGGATTCGCAACATTTATTTTAGAGATACAATCACACAGTTTTTCAGACATGACATACCATTCCGTTGAGCGAGGAAAGCGCCTCGTCCATCTCCTCCTTGGTGGAGTAGCAGACGAAGCCATAGCCCCTTGACCGACCGGTTTCACCATCGTAGAGCACCCTTGCGTTGACCACGTTGCCGCACCGCTGGAACGCCTCCGTGAGCATCTCTGAGGTGACTGTCCACGACAGGTTGCCGACGAAGAGCTTGTGCTCCGTCTCCGGGTACAGTGGCAGCTTTGGTTTCGGTCGGTCAGCGAAGTTCACCTTCATCGTCCGGCCACCGTACAGCTGGTCGAAAATTCAAAAACCGTCACAAATACAGTTGACTGGTGTTGTACAATACTACACAAATTGCTATTACTGATTGTGCAGCTGACAATACTGCACTTACGGTGCCGTCGAGGTTCTTGATGACCAGCTCGCAGTCTTGAACTGTGGTCATTGTCACGAAGGCGAACCCTCGGCTTCTTCCCGTGGTACGATCGTACAACACCTAACATGGAAGTTCTGAGATCAAACTAGCCAATCTTAGGCAAGCTGCCTAAACATGTGTTGCAAGTACCCACTTTGTTCTAGGAGCAATTCTCTAATGATGCTATTCTTCAGCAATAACAGGGCTTTGGGTTATACTAAAACGTGAAATGAAATGCCGTAGTAAAATTACTAGACAATCTGATAATAAAATCCTGAAGGCATTTTACTGCAGTATATGTGGACATCCGATTGGTGCACAGGCAACGATTGTTCGGCCTTCAAAATTTCACAAAAGCAGGTACCACAGCAAAGAGTGCAGTTCGGCATTTGAGTGAACATTAGGCGTACCTCGACCATCTCCGGGCTGGCGTACTCCTGCACAATGCCGGCGAGCTGCGCGCTGTCGCAGTTGTACGGCAGGTTCCCAAAGTACAGCTTGGTAGTGGTGGTGATCGGCGCCTCCGACGGGCCACCGTCGTCCGAGCTGGCCTCGGCGGCCCCATCTTTCTCCTGTTCCGGCTGCTCTTGTTCCGCGACCTCATCTTGCTCTAGCAACTGTCCCTCGGCGACCTCCTCCTCGACAGCCGTCGCCGCAGCCTCCTCCTGCGACACCATCGCGGTGACCGCGAGCCCGCGCCTCCGCGCCACGGGCACCAGGGGCGCGGCGAGGTTGTCGGCCACGAGACGCTTGTGCCCCCGCGCCGGACGCGGGAACACGGACGCGTACTGGACCTGAAGCTGGAGCAGGAGCTGCGTCCCCGCGGCGTCGGCCGAGAACTTGGGACAGGCCAAGCGCAGCGCCGCGCGCGCGGCGGTGGAGGGGCAGGAGTTGGCCATGGTTCCCGCAAGGCGGAGGCCGGATGAGAGGGACGGGGATGGCCAGGCAACGGAGCAGGCAGGGCTTGGCAGGTTGGCGCCTGGTGGTGTGGTTGTGATTTGGAGGGGCGCGAGGCCACCCAGTGGGAAGGGATGATGGCAGAGGGGATAAGTGGCGGAGTAACATGAACCGTTGACACGTGGGCCCGTTTGTGTGGTGCTTGATGTGGTTACGCCACAATAAGAATCTTTATTTTATTTATTTTTTGTTTGCTTCTGCCTAGAACACATGTCCGAGTCCCAAAGATTCTTGTTGTAACGTGACAAGTGTTTTTTTTTTGCAAGATTATTCATGCCCTACGCCCCCTACATTTTCGCTTTCACTGCATGCTAACCTTGGCACATTTAGAACAGAGTTCCCCATGATCCATTGCAATGTTTGAGCTATCAACATTGAGCCCACGGAGCAAAATGAACCACTGGTTCAGGTTTGTTTGGATGGTAGCCACATCCTGTCATCTTTTTATCATCGCCAGCTCTGATAAATAACACATCGAGCAACATAGAGAAGAACAAGGACGCGATCCCTCTTTATTTTTTGCAAGCTTCCTTACATATACTAGACAGATACTGAAGTAAAAAAAAAAAAAACTGTAGCAAAACCTAAACAATCTGAACAAATCAAAGATTCTGAACGCGTTCCGCCGCGTCTGCCTTCCTTGGGGCCCGGCGACAGGTCGGCCTTCCACTTCTCGAGCTTCTGCTCGAGCTTCCTCTGCTCCGCGGCCGTGCCCTTGCGTTCCAGGTGCCCGTAGTGGTCGATGAACGCCGGGTTTCTTTGGTCCTCGTCGACGTCCGGATCCTCGATGCACTCGGCGATCTTGCACAGCGACGCCAACCTCGTCATCACAAGGTCCCGGACGGCGAACGCGTCGGGCGAGCTGGGGGCGTCGTAGAGCGGCACGGTGCGCGCGGCGTTGGTGGCGTCCAGCAGCGCCACGGCCACGTTGACGATGCCCTGCGGTTGCGGCGGAGCGAGCGCGGCCGCCGGGGCGCACGTACGTGCTCACCACGATGCGCGTGAGGCCGAGCACGGCGACGGCGGCGTCGCCGCCGGTAAATGTTCTCGTGTGTCCCTATGGGGCTATGGACTTGTACCCACCCGATGCTGGAATCGTTGAGTTTGGAATCTCCATGCAGGTGAGTCTGTTGTGATTACGATACTTATGTTATTGGTGAAATTTCTCCCAAAGAGACCCCACCCGCCAGCTTCATCGCGCCGGGACTCTTCACAGATTAACCCCCGGCCCGGGTGCATCCCCGATCGGCTGCTTCACCTCACCTCGCCGGAACTCTACACAGATCAACCCTGGTGCATCCCCGATCCGCCTGCTTCATCTCGCCGGAACTCTTCCCAGATCTACCCGGTGCATCCCGTCCCGGTCGTGCTTCCCTCCTCATCTAAACCGCGCCACTGTCCCTTGCTCCGATCCGCTCGCGGAACAGCGGGGGCAAGTTGCGCCATCTAAACGGCGCCACTCTACCTTGCTCGGCGCGCGGAATCGCTGGGCACAAGTTGCACGATGTGAGTGCCTACTCGCTTGCTGTTAAGTTCGATTTGTGTTTCTACTATACATCTAACTGGAGTGGGTTAAGTTCAGCCCGAATTTATCCATTGTACCCCTCTTTAATCATAGCATAGCATCTAAGTTACTTAACCTATTTTGGATGTGGCTCTATTTCGATCTACAAATAACTCCTAACCCAACATCTATAGACAAAGCAGGGCCTTTTTATGTTTTTCATTCCGACTTCTCTTCTTTCTGATCATGTATGTATGTGGCAGTTTCCTACCATCATCAGTGTGTTGTTTAGGAATTCTTTACCAACCGCTGTTAATACCCTTTTGTTTAAACAAATGTATGGTAGACAAGACAACAGTGTCATAAAAGGTTAGTCCGTTAGGTTGAGTAGTTCTGTTTGGGCTTGCTCATTTAGCTTCATTTATCCATCTTTTTACCGCAAATATTTGGTTTAATTGGATTCATGCTGTTTTCCGACCTTTTATTTTGTGCGCTCTGTGCTGATTTTAACCAGCTTCTTGGAAGTAAGAACTGCCTGCTGATATTTTCACCACTTTCTTATTTTCTATACAACACTTGTTAAATCCGAGCCTTTTACATTTATATGCACAGAGTCAGGTCAATTTTATGCTGATTCCCATCAAAATGCATACTGTTAGATAATATATGTATTGTCACTCAACCTGAAAAAATAGAAGTTAACAAGGTACTTTCCATTTCTGTTTTCTTATTCATGCTGGGGCATTATATCAAAAATTTCAACAATGAGCTGCTCTACTTACATTTGCATTTACTTTCTGCTTCAGGACTGCAAAAACCCTGAAAAAAAGGGGGGCGATCGATTGCACTAGAGGCTTGAGTAGGGAGCAGAGAGCTATTAGCAGAAGTTTCAAAAAGCTTCAGTCGTCGCTGACTTCAAGTTGTAGCGATGGCCCAAAAAGCTCGAGCGATGACATGAAAGGCTCTGGGACATCGATAAAACCAAAACTCAGTCATACTGAGAAATGCATTAGGAGACTGGCAAAACAAATGCTAAAACGTGAGTTACGGATTTTGAACTTGCTGGTTCTTCCTTTCCTTGCACATATTGCTTATTAGAACACTGATTGTGGTGGATCATGTTCATTACTTAGATGATATGAGTCACAGGCGGCGGGTAGATGCTGTGAAAAAACGATGCGCTGCTCGGGCAGCACAGTTTGGCATGCTTCCTGAAAGAGTTGTTTCAAAAACCTCTTTTGAAGAGAAACCATTTGGCCATCTTGTCCAACCTGGGATGAAATTTTATGATGCCAGTGCGAATCATATGCAATATGTGTCCTCCACTGTTGTCTCGCTTGCTTTGTTTGATGGTGATTATGCTGCTATATCCTTATGAGTTTTCTTTATATTTTAGTTTACTTTATGAATGATTATTAAAATTGTGATCTTGTGCAGAAGATGAGATGTTATTTGCATGCTCAGGCATACCTCTACCATTTGATACAGCTACCAAACTCGATTTAACAAGAATTGTGACTTCAGCATGTTTGGTTAGAAAATTTAATCTCAAGAGGAATAGAGATGATAAATTGAGGGTTTGTGCTGCTAATAATTGTGCCCTCCCTCTATTTGGCTTTGTTTACTCAAGCTAATTGTGTCCATTTTGCGCTGATTGCTGATGTAATGCTTTTATCACTCTAGGTTGAAGTGCGCCTTCCTAATGGTAAGAGCACCCTTGGATTCTTGGGACTGTATGATGATGATATTGCTATAGTCACATCATTGGACTTCCTAGAAGTGGTTCCTCTAGATCTGGATTATAAATCAGTACCTGTCTCTTCTGATGATCATGTAATAGCTGTTGGACGTGCATTCAGTTCGTACAGTTTGTGGGCTTTGGATGGGGTTCCATGTACAGAATGCAGCAAGACGTGGGTTTCTTCTACTTCAGATACAACAAAGGTATGCTGTGGATTTGTTTGTATTTTCACATGATGGAAAACTTGAAACCAATAATTGTGTTATTATGTTGGTGGTAAGGTATCGCTGTGGTATGTGCTGTATGCACCAAGGTATAATGCAAATTTCTGTTATAAACCCTACCACTTTGCTTCTGTTCTAGGCTGTACTTGGAGGGCCACTTATACAAAATAAAGTAGAAAGTAAGGGAAGACTTCTTGGGATGACCCTTGATCTTAATCATGATGACAAGAGATACACCTTCCTACCACTGGGATCACTTAAAGAACGCTTGGAGCATTTTCAGATACTCAAGTATGTCTTATGCGCTTTCAGTATTTATGCTAGGTATTTTACATTTGTTTCAAATCCCCTCCTGTTCTACGCTACGCCCCCATAAGGTATGCCAATTTCTAACACTTTGCATCGGTGCCTAAGGGGTTTTAAATTGGTAATTTGTGGATTGAAAGTGATTTGTTTCTTGCTACCTCTGCCTGTAGATTCTTTGTGTGCCAGAGCCACATTTCCTGTTGCTGAATAGCTTGACCTTGATTTTGACCCTATATTTTGTTCAGACTATATGGACAGTGCAACTTATATTTGTGACATTTAATTGCTCAAATGACACTTTTTTTTGTTAAATTTTTATAAGCCTGATTTTAAAGTCTTCTTTCATTACCTTATCCTTTTAGTAACGATTCAGTTGATTTGTTGGTACGACCATTTGGCTGTTCGGCTTGTTCCTCTTGTTATTTATAAAAACTCTACTTTGTTCTATTGCAGTCCTAAAGTAATTGACTTCCATAATTATTCCTTGCCTAAAGGTGTATCAAGGATAATCCCTTCAGGTATTCAATAATGCTAGTCATCATTACAACCTAGTGATCATTATGCACAGAATATTATGTGAATGCTACATCTGAGTATTTGTCATCATCAGGATTTATGTTAGTGATTAACCAGCTAAAAGCCCTTGGCTATCCCTTGCCACCTCCACTTGTGCTCTAATGTAAGTCATTTGCTTTTGATATTGCTGATCTTTGTGTTGTTCTATATAGAGCTAACTTCTGAGCTTGTTTCAATAACCAGTGGACGGGCGGTTGATTAATAAATTTGAAGGTTGCTTTGGTGAATCATATCCTTGGAAAGGGTATAGCCCTGGTCCTGGTCGTATACGCAGTGTTTCTGAAGGGTTTGTCTAGTCGCGACTTACAAAAAATGTTTTGGACAAAATATCTCATCGTGTTGTCTCTCTTGCTTCATTCAATGGTGATTTTTACAATTATTATGATCATTACTTTTATGTGCTAGTATTTGATCATAGCTAATGATTGAATTTATGATGTGCAGAAGGTATTAGGTTTTTTGCATGCACAGGCTTGCTTATAAAGTTCTATGGGCACAATGTCATCCTAACTTCTGCCAGCTTGGTTAGAAATGATGATGAAGGTGACATTGATAATAACTTAAAGGTTCGTACTGCTAAGCATTTCTTTTGGTCATTTATGTTATTTATAATTATAATTTATAATTGGAAAAATTCTTTCTACACTCGCTTGTAGCTACTCCTACGTGTATATCTCATGATGTATGATGTATCTGACCCAACGAAGAGTATGTATGTGAAGTATATGGTCATACTAGATAGTATATGATGGTATAGACATTAAGTATGTGACCATATATGGAGTATATGGACATACTTATTTTTAATATATAGTGGTAATGTATAATCATAATATATTTAAAAATCAGGGATGCTTTTGAAATTTTTTGCATATATCTATTTGAAGTATCTTAGAATTAGTATATGAACATACTCAAAGTGATAAATGAGTATATGGACATACGCATGATGGCATATTGATGGTGAGAGTAGCTACACGCGAGTGTAGAAAAAACTCGTCTATTTATAATTTATATTTATAATTATATATTATATGATGGTTAGCTGAACTCACGTTATCTTTGCAGATTGAGGTGTTTCTCCCACCAAATCAGCGTCGCAGTGGGACAGTGGAAGTGTATAATTTGAACTATAATATTGCTATTATCAGTGTGGCAAAGAGATTCTTTCACACTTGTCCAGAAGACATTTTCAAAACAAATCCATCATCTGAGAAGGCTTATCGACAATTAATTTCAAATGAACATCTGAAATCATCTCAAAAAGTAATAGCTGTAGGACGTGATGCTTGTGAAGGACTATTAATGGGCACAATTGGTGAAGTGAAGCCTACAAACGAGGACAGCAAACTTAACTGTGAAGAACTTAGGTTATCCACTTGTGAAATCAATAAGGTACTGTGGTCAACTTCTCTTGCTGTTTTTGTACATGGTAGCTATAGTTCCATCAGATTCTTAGTTATCCTCTTTAATCATACATTTGCTCTCTAGTAAACTTTGGGCTTCTGTTTTCTTGTATGCTAGGCTGGGATTGGAGGCCCTCTTATTGATCTTAGTGGGAGGTTTGTTGGCATGAACTTCTATGATGGAAGAAGGGTAACTCCTTTCTTGCCAAAGAGCAAGATCGTTGAAGTTCTTAATGCAGTTCCGGAACCACATGGGTATTACCTTTTTTGTTGTGTCAATGCTAACTGGGCAGGCATAATAGTTCCTTGAACTTACATTTGAAAAATATTTTGATGACAGAGCATACTGGCCTCGCCACATTGTTCCTCATGATGATGGTTGGCCGACAAAGAAAAACAGGTACTGACGTTTTTCTATTGCCACTTTGACTTAATTCAACATCTAATTACATAACCAACTTGCATTGTAAAAAAAAATTTATTGAATGACAGGTGGTCCGTGCCCCCCTCCATATTGGTACCATGGTGAACTTGATGTGGATGGGGATGAATTACCGGCGCTTATGGGAAGACAGCTGCAGGTTGGGACTCGGAAGTATTAACAGGACCTTCTGCCCGTTTATCTAGTAGTATCTAAGTATCTACTGAAGTTCTATTGTTGACCACATAGAGGTTGGACAGGCTTGTGTAATGCAACCATAACTTGTTTGGTTCCTTGGTCAAGTCCCTAAGCCTGGCTCCAACAATGCAAAAAGGGGGTCCTAGTCTGGCTTCCTGGAAACGAGATTCACGAGCGTTTCCAAGAAACCAGGCTTGCACAAGCTTGTTGGTCCACGAGTGATATGCATCCCCTCAGGCCCTCACCTCCGTCCATTTTCACCGCACTGCAAAGTCCGTGAACATCCCTCATCGCCGCTCTAGTTCGCCTGGAGCCACCGTGTATATCTCGTCGCACGGCCCGCCCTCGATGATGCCGGTGACCATGCGCCTTGCCCAGTTCATGGCACTCGAACGATGGGTCCAATAGACAGAGGGAGTGATTCGTTCTTCCACATTGCAGTCGTCTGAACTTGAGACCACGACGGCGAGAATGAGCAGTTCTTGGAGAGGATTCGTGGGTGGCGGAGCTTGATTTGACCACGCTGGAGGTGGAGGTGGAAGTGGGGAGGAGCTGTTGGCGCGAACACGTGGAGACGAATCGGCCATGATGGAGCTCGATCATCATGGAGGAAGAGCAGCCGCAGGAGGTCGAGGCTGCTGGAGCCTGGAAGCGCTTGAGGTGGCGCATGTCCCAGTCCCTCTGCGCCCGTTGGGGTCCTGCAACAGCGATTGGTGTCTGTCGTCCCTGACATCTAGCGGGTTGTCTAGGCCCATAGTGTTTCCTGACAATCACCATGCCCCTGAAGCTCGGAGCCTAGTCATGGAGCCATCATCAATGCGGGGCTTTCACCACGGGTATGTGCTCGTGGAGGAGATGAATGTTGCACACAATGTGCTCGATGTAATGGGTCGGGGGATCTCTATCCAAATCGATGAGTTAAACTCACCACATTGAGGAAGGGTGACCATACCCAATGCAAGCAGTGGCGAATCTAGAATTTGGATTTAGGGGGGTTCATCTTCCTTTTCTTCTTCCTCTCCCTCTCTTTTCCTTCTTCCTTATTTTCCTCTTCCTCTTCTTAATCCATGGTTGAAAATTATAGGGGAGCTTTGGGGGACTCCATTAGTTCCATAGGCATAGGGGGGCTGGAGCACCCCAGCACCCCCTAGCTCCGCCGCTGAATGCAAGCCTACCAACCAAACACGATTCTCGTAAACCGGGCTAAACTAAGCTCACCAACCAAACATGAGACTCCAGCACTGTTGGAGTCAGGCTAAGGCTAGCCATGGCTATTTTCCAGCCAAGTTTGAACTAAGCCAAGCAACCAATCACACCCATAAATAACGTAAGTTTGACTGTTGAGGTAGGGATTGTTTATCTGACTCGCTATTGACAAGTTTGCTCAAATGTTTGACTAAATACGATCTGCTGTCCACATTGCATCGCAATGAGGGGTTCGTTGTATTCGACATGGATGATTTGTTTAGTAAAAATGTCAAAGAAACTTATAAAACTCATCGGTCTAACTACATGTTGATTGTAAATCCGACATTTTGGACGATCAGAAAAAAGTGGTTTATGCTGCAAAATTTGTTTTGGCCATCTAAGAGCAAACCCTATTCTTGTTCATCACTGACAGGTTCAAGGACCCGACGTTCCTAGTGTTCCCACTTCATAATAAACATAGGGTCTGCCTAGTTTACGATGATCCTCCGACAGTGGATTTTTTTCCTTTTTTAGTAAGTTTTTGTCGTTTTGTGATTAAAAAAATTAGAAAAGAATTTCATGAAAAAATTTCGAGAAATAGAAAATTTTTCAAGGAAGATTTGAAGGGCAGAAAAAAAATTCAAGAAACTTTTTGCAAAAGTTTTTTTCCTATCTCTCGAAGATCGGAAGGACAGAAAATTTTTGGCAGAAATTTGAAGGAAAAATTTCATTCTAAAAAAAGTTTGGCAGAAACAGCTTTTTTAAAAAATGCATCAAAAAAATAAAAAAAGGAAAAAAACAAAGAGCGTCAAAAAATTTTGCATGAAAAAAAGAAAAAAACGGATTTCGGGGCGGCCGGTGCGGGGGGCGAGCGCCGGCCTTCCCCGCCGACCCACTGTTGCCGCCGAGGGCGAGCGCCTCCCGCCGCCGGCCAGCCGGCCCCGCCGCGCCTCCGTTCGCTGGCCGCCATGGATCAGACTAGGGGAGGGGAGAGAGGAAGGGGGAGGGGGAAAGGAGCCGCGGGCGCGTCGGTGGGATCCAGATGCAGAAAGGAAAATGTGAAGGGAAAAGGAGAGGGGGAGGCAGAGAGACAGTGGGTCCCGCGCACGTGGTAGAAAAAAATCGACCGCCGGAAGGAGAAGGTTACGGTCGGTTGTAAAATCAGCATTGAGATAAACGCACCCGCTCAGCTTCGATAGCTTTTTGGCAGAACGCTCGCTCTTATGGGCCGCAATTCCATTTGGGTCCACAAAACCGACCGACCAGCCAGTCAGGAGGAACGGGGCTTGCGTCCTCAGCCTAGAGACGGTCGGGCAACAAGGCGGTTGTAACACCCCGGGTGTTTACACAGTATTTTAATTAGGTGCCTGCACAGTAATTGTGTGGGTTTGCTATACATTATGTGCTCGATTTAAGTGAAAAGGATCTTTTTGTAATTATGAAAGGTTATATGTGTAATTATGATTTTATGTAAGGTCCTTTATAAAGTTATTTGTGTTTATAGCTTTTATGGAGGGTGTTTGTGCAAAATTTCAGTGCATTTATTGCATGGCATCAAATTTTGCTTGAAGGTCTACATTTGAAGTGAAATTGCTTTGAAAAAGACAAATTTCCTGGAATTCAAAATCCCTTCAACAATTTTAATTTTAGCTCTTGAAGCTTTGGCCAAATAAATTTTTGCACAACATCAAAGTTGTAGATCTTGAAATTTTGAACAACTTTCATGTTGGGCACTTTTCCATTTGAGCTTTGGTTTAAAAGTTATCACTGGTTTACAATTTAGTCCCTGGAATTTTTGGAAATTGCAAAATCGCCCTTATGACCATCTCCCCCTCCCTGCTCTGCTTCTCGCCGCCGGCCACCGACAGCGCCGCCGTGGAGCGCCTTCCCGGCTTTCCCGGCCATTACTTCGCCGTGCGCTGGCTTCCACGCGTCGCCGGCGAGCTCCTCCCCCTCCTGTTGCCTCGCGCTGGAGCCCCCACCCCTCGCCACGCACCCCCGCCGCGCCCAGAACCTCCCCGACGGCCGCCACCGCGACGCCGCCGTGGAGCGTCCCCTGCAGAGCCCGCCGCTCTATTCTAGCGAGCTCCCGAGCACTACAAGAGCCCCAGAACTCGATTTCGTGCTTCCCTTCGCTCTCTCATCGCTCCCACGCCGCAGAACGCCGCCGCCGCCCTGCTTGAACCCCGGCGAGCTCCACCCCGCCACGGAGCCGCCACCCCAGACCCGCTCCACCCCTACAGCCCCCACCCTTAGCACCGCCTCGACCTCGCGCAGCTCCCAGGCCACTTCCCCTCGCCCAAACCTCACCGGAGCACCCTCGCCGTTGCTCGCCTCCGCCGCCGACCCGCCCTGCTCCGCCGAGCCGCCGCTTCCGAGTCTCTCCCCGCGACCCTAGGCCACCCAGAGGTGCGCCTTGCACCCGTGAAGCTCACGTACCCCTCCACTCTCGCCGCCGGTGAGCCCCTCGCCGGGAAATCGCCGGTCAACCGCCGCCCCCTCTCTCTGACCCGGCCCAGGGACCTCGGGGTGGAAGAAACAAAACTTCAGGGTGTTATTTGAATAGACCTAGACTCATGTGAATAGTGCACTAAGGACTGCTTTGTAATATTTTTCAGTGAACTTTGAAATTCTAGATCAATTCATAGAAAATTCGTAAAATAGCAAATCTTGATGTTTTGGAATCCTTTTGGAGAGCTCTATGCAGTAGAACCATAATATGTTAGGCTTTAGTTGCCAGTTTTTGCTGTATAAATGGTTTTGTGTCACTAGATAAATAAATACTAGATGTTTAGTCTTTTTCTTATCTGATGCTTGAAAGCTGTTATTGCTATGAAATTTTGGTGGTAGTTTACTCATGTAACACTAGCTTTGCTATAAAAATTTCATGGTCAGTTCCCTTGTGTAGCTATTTATTTGTTTTAATCTTTGTTTAGTACACTTTATTTATGGTAAATAGTTTCTGTTTGTAATAAATCATGATTTTATTTTGGCATGTTCTTTTTGAGTAGATTAGCTTGTCCAGGAAGTTTAAGCTTCAGTTCATGGCTATAATAGGAGTTAAAATTGAATCTTGTTAAACTGGTGTCTGTTTTGTTTAATTTATCTGAATTAATTCCGTGTATATAAAATCATGAAAAATTCACAGTAGCTAGATCAACCCTGTGGAGATATCCTGTTAAATTTTGAGCTTCTGTTTTGATCTATTTTGATCTGTATAATTCAGGCTTGTACTAGGTGTTGCCTGCATAAATGATTTATTGTGATTAAATGGTTACATGTCTTCATATGATATTTGCAGGATAGCTTAGTATGTTCATGTTCTGTTTAGTGTAATTTTGGTGTAATTTATTTCTATTTTTACTCTGAGTTGTTGATTTATTTGTAAACCATGACTTAATTGTATAGGAAATCACCCCCACTTGTTTATGAAGTTAGTCAACTTCTTTTGTGCTGTTGATCATGATGCCTTGTGTAGTTAAATTTGTTATTTAACTACTCTATAAACGATTGCCCATGCTTGTTTATAATGTTGTTCTTGCATTACATATAGATACGACTACTTTGTCAGACGGGACGTACGAGTTGATTCCGGAGTCTGACGGAGGTGATCTCGAAGCTCAAGTGAACACTGCGGAACTAACTGAAGCCCCGAACCAAAGTTCGGAAGAGCCTAGCGCTGAAATAGTTAGCAACTACCGAGAAGGCAAGCCCCGGACATAACCTATGTTTCAAATTATTATCATTTACTGTTATTACTTACTTGTGCATTTACAGTTCTTAGGATTTGAATTGAAACCCTAGATGCATGATCCTAGGAACCTATGTACTGAACACTAGACCTGAGTTCGACTATCTGCTAAGCTTATAGGAACGGTAAAAGTCGAGTGATTGCCTGTCACTCGCGAGCTTTATAGGAATTGCTTGTTTACTTTCTGTTATCAATATAAGGACGACGGACGGGGTTGTGTTCGATATCATGTCCTATGTGAGACCCCGTCTGTGTTGATGAACTTGCTAAGGTCGCGGTGTGTGGTAGTGCTGGTTAAGTTTTTGAAAGTACTAGTCACATGCCGTAAATATGGTACGCGGCAAGCCTAGTAGCCGATTGGACCGGGGAGTGGATATACCTCCCACTCTCTCAGTAGGGATAGGTTTTATTATATGTTGCGCAACACTACGACTTCTAGGGACAAGGTTCGGCCTTGGAGCCCTGTAGTCGGGGAGAGTGGCACTATCCACAAGCCGGAAAGAAAGGTTAACGGTTGTTTGGGAATGACCCGACGGTATTCCAGACGTGTGTGCTAGGTTACCCTTGCAAGGTTGAATTTCGATTCAGAATCGTCCGCCTCTCACGATGAAATGAGACTGCTTGATCTCTTTGCCACACAGAGTAATAAGAGCAACAATATTCTTATTAATCTTGATGTTTGCTTAGAAGTTCCACCATGAATGGTTAGTAGATGCTTACATAGAATGGTTAATCAACTAGAATCTTGCAGCTAAAACTTGAAAATAAGGACCTACTCTTTATTGCTTTTCAGCAAAGGAAAACCAGAGCCTTACAAAGCCTTGCATAGTCTAGCTAAGGTGGGCTACTTATACCCGTTGTCGGTTAAGTCTTGCTGAGTATTAGAATACTCAGCCTTGCTGTTGAAACCTTTTTTTCAGGTATGACTTTTGAGGATCAGGTCGCTAGCTTGACCTATCCTTGCTCGTTGCCTCCTGGCTGGTCCGTAGAATGGGATACGTCTTCGGCCGGCAATGACTATGACGAGTGATACCAGGCTTGGGCTAGCTTGGTATACTTTTGGCGACGTGTTGTAGTGATCGTGTTTCATCTTCCGCTGTTTAGACTCTGAACTTATAATCCTGGCTTGTATAACTGCTTTACTTAAGTTGGCTTTGTAATAAGGTTTTCAACTGGTTTGTAATCATTACTATGCCTGTGTTGTAAAAATTTTGGTTGTAATATCTCTGGACTCGCCTTCGTGCGGGGTATGCTTGTTCGATCCAAGAATCGGTGGTTGTATCGGGACGTTACCCGACAGACCAAAAATTGTTCCGTTTGAAGTGCGTTTAAGCTAATATTGCCTTTATGGTGATGGTTTACGCACTTGAGCCGGGATAATTTAGGCGGTTCTGCCACAGCTGGCATCAGAGCTACAAGCATATACCAGAGGTGTTGGAACCTTAAAAATCGCTTTCCGTATAAAAATTGGAACAACAGGGTATTTTGAAAAGCTACGTTGGATTCGTTAAGGGTTGTGCTTAGAACGTAAAGTCCTAGGGAATTTATGGGAATTACTAGGTGGTTATCTCTGTATGGTTTATGTTATCTGACTTCCAGCACTTTACATTTTGTCAAACCATACTCACAAGCAACTCTTAATTCTTGTAACGACGCACCTACGTTGAGGTAAGATGGTAAGGATCCTCAGTCAGCTGAGGGAGTCTGACCTTCCCGTCGGTGATGCGAGCCGAACGCTGCCCTCAAGCAGTGGCTTACTTGAGGTGCTTCCAATATACCGACTATTAGTTGACTATATTGGAAGTAAAGTGTGCTCAGTCAGCTGAGGGAGTCTGACCTTCCCGTCGGTGATGCGAACCGAACGCTGCGATCAAGCAGTGGCCTACTTGAGCTGCTGCCAATATACCGACCTCGGTCGACTATATTGGGAGTAAAGGAACTTGTGAATACGCCTCTGAGTAGCGTATGTTAACGTTGGCCATACGGCGGAAATTGTATGGCTGCCGCTTCTATAGTGAGCGGTAATGTTTGGGAATGCTTTCATGGGTGCTGGCATGAAAGGTTCATTGGATATATATATATGTTCTGTCAATTTTCTGCAGGAACACTAACCGCGATTTGTTAAGATAAGAACGGTTAGAATGTATCGACTAGCTATATAGGGAGAGCCGTATTTATGTATACCACCGTGCTAACCACGTAAGCCCAGCCATAGTTGGCAATTGTCTATCTTGTGAGGACGGTCAGGACGTGCATGCATATTTGGTTGATGTTTGATTGGTTTATAATAGTTGAAGTTGCTACATGAGCTTGTTAAGGAATTTCTAGTATGAATCCTTATAAGATAAGTGTTAGTATGCTTAAAACATGAGTGAGTGAAACTCTGATTTTAGTAGCATGCTTGTTAAAATGCTTAGGTTTCCTTGGATGAAAAATATGGTTCCGAGTCATGCCTTCCTCCTAAGCCCCATCTTGTTGTTATAAGGATCTTTTCATTCCTTAGAATCTCAAATGATGAACCAGTACCAATGGTGGTTTATTATTCTTTGAGTTGGAATCATATCATCTTGTGAATTAGAACACATTTGTTTACCGCAGTCTTCTTAAAGCTTTATTTGAGAAGTCTTGAGATAATTGCATTACTCACATTTGAATCCTTTTTGATTCAGATGGCGACTTGTTCCCAGATCTTTTGGGATGAGGAGGGAAATGCTCATACCGATTGTCTGTACTGGGAGGGTTTTCCGAGGATTCTTTGGGATTCACTTCGTATCTTCCACTACCCAGATCCACCCCAGTACACGGGACGCCAGTTTTCGGAGGATGGAATTAAGAAGAACAGAGTTAAGATGACCATTCCTCAGCACCCCACCTTGGAGTGGCCACCGATTGAGATCGAGGTGATTGGGTACCGTCTTGTGGATACGTTTGAGAAAGCAGCTCTCAACGCTATCACCACTTTTTGTGAGCACCATCCCGAGGAGGTAGCAGCATATCCTATTGGTTTGTTCCCAGCAGTCAGTGCTGGAAATGTAGAGTGGCTGTTCAGGGTCACACACTTTGGACACTTGATTGGAGATGTAGCGGATGAGACTATCGAGGCAGTAGTCAGATATATGAATGCTCAGTCGCACTACCAGATACTTCAGCAGCGACACATGGACCAGGTGATAGACTTGGCCCAGAGTTTTCAGCGAGGCCTTCGTCTGAAGGATATTCAGATTGGGGGACTTCAGGATGCCGTTGCTGGGAGGGACACTGCTATTGCACAGTTTGAGCATCAGGCTATGGAGTATGGTGCTGAGATAGAGCAGCGCAACACAGTTATCGGTTTTCTTCAGGCGCAGGTGAATGAGCTACAAGCAGATTGGGCTGATGCTTTAGCACATGTTGGTATGCTCCAGGAGCAACTAGATGCCCCAGCTGAGCCGGCAGCAGCAGAGGAGGACCCAGAGGAGATTGAGGGAGTATCTGACTTAGATTCAGAGCACGCACTTGCTGAGCCTAACCCTCAGCCGGATGACTCTTCTTCCGGTAGTGCCTCTTCTGTGGGCAACCTCGACGACTTCTAGGCGCCTTAGACCAGTCCTAGAAAGTTCGTGTTTTATCTTGTTGTAGCTTGTACATAGGAAAGAGATGTTGTAAGATAGCCCTAGGGAGGAGTACCACTTGTTGTATTATATGTGGTAAGGGTGAGTGATGTTAGGTTGTAAGAAAAATGCTGCTTTGGATGTAATATAAGTAGCGACTACCAGTTTGGAAATCGTAATCTTCCTACTTATCAAATCTCTTCATTTGTGCATGTTCACGCCGTTTGATGAATATAAGATGTTGCAATTTTTGTGGCATATGTGCTCATCAAATGTTAGCATGTTGAATCTGTGAGACTAAATTTTAGTCCAACCCCTTCTATGATATCTGTTGTTTAGCAACATAGCACATGGCGCTGAAGAGTGAATTGCTAGATTATTTTCTTTACCCTTTGCTCTTAGCATTGAGTATCAATACGATGGAGCATGAAGCTATCTAACAGCTGGCCTGTTCTGAGTTTGGTGGGTTGCGCAGTTATGTATTGTGCATATTGTGCTACACCGCATCTAGTTACATTTTTGCTGATTTTGTTTTATCCAAATGTATGATCATTGCATGTACCATTGATTTTGGAAGCGAGAAATATGTATCTAATGGATGTCTTCCATGATTACAGATGGTTGGTCATACACGCGGAACGCCTGATGGCTTTGGTTGTGAAACTGGCAGTGGATCTCAGCAACCACCGCCACCCCCATCAAATCTGGCCGAGTTAATGGCCATGCAAACAGAGTTGCTTCGCCAGCTAGTCCAAGGGCAACAAAATCATCCACGCCAACAGTATGGAGGACGGGAGGCACAACCAGCGGGTTACCAGGAATTCTTTGGTACCCAACCTCCACTTTTCAGCAAAGCTGATGACCCATTGGATGCCGATGCTTGGCTTCGTACAATCAATTCCAAGTTTGCTTTGTTAGCGGTACCATGTATTGATGCAAACAAGGCCCCCTTTGCCGCCCAACAGCTTCGCGGTCCTGCACGTATATGGTGGGATAATTATTGTGAAATGCAGCCTGCTGAACATATCATATCTTGGGAGGAATTCAGAACTGCATTCAGATCACATCATATTCCGGATGGACTAATGGAAAGAAAGTTGAATGAATTCTTGGCTCTAGATCAGGGAACCCGCACTGTTCTTCAATATGCACAGACCTTCAATCATCTGTGCCAATATGCGGGTCATCATGCTGATACTGATGCCAAGAAACGTGATCGTTTCCGTCGTGGCCTCAATACTAAGCTCAAAGAACGTTTAAACTTGGTTCAGCCCAATACCTATAATGAGCTGGTTAATATGGCCATTACACAGGAAGATTGTATTGCTGCACATCGTGCTGAGAAAAAGCGGAAGGCACCAACAGGACCCTCGAGTGCCCAGCCACCGAGGTATCGCTTGGTGCAAAATACTCCACCTAGGCCTCCACAAAGAAATGCCCCAGTGGGTAGGTTTGTCTTTAGGCCGCCTCAGCAACAAGGAGGATTCAGACCTCCAGTGCCTCAGCAACAGCAACAGCAGCAGTTTAGCCCAAGGCCGAATGCCCCACAGTTCAATAGTGGGAATAGTAATAATCGATGCTTCAACTGCGGCAGTGCTTCTCATTTTGCCAAGAATTGTCCACAACCCAGAAGAAACAATCCAGGGCAAAACTCTAATCAGAACAACAACAACAACAACAAGGGCAAGGGCAAGAGGCAAATGGTGCAAGTCCGGCAAGGGCGAGTTAATTTCACTACTCTTGCAGACCTTCCAGCAGGAGCACCAGTAATGACGGGTACTTTCTCTATCCACAATAAACCCGCAGTCATATTATTTGATTCTGGTGCAACGCATAGTTTTATAAGTGCCAAATTTGGAGCAAGATTAGGATTGGATTTTTGTCATACTAAGGGATCTTTTATGATAACAACCCCTGGTGGGAAGATAGCTTCCAATCAAATCACTAGATGTGTGCCAATTAAGCTGGGTAGCAAATTGATGAAGACAGACTTGATCTTGCTGAATTTAGAAGGCATGGATGTTATTCTAGGTGTGAATTGGATGACTACACATAAAGTACTACTAGATATCTCTTCCCGAGCTATCGAGATAGATTCACCACATCAAGGAGCCACCATACTCTATCTACCACAACGAGAGTGCATTAACTCTTGTGCTTATGCCGCAAAAGAAATTAAACTTGAAGATATCCCTATCGTGTGGGAGTATGCGGATGTATTTCTAGAGGATTTACCTGGAATGCCTCCTGATAGGGACATCGAGTTTGTTATCGAACTTCAACCCGGTACCGCCCCTATTTCTAAGAGGTCGTACCGAATGCCTCCAAATGAATTAGCAGAATTGAAAGTCCAACTCCAAGACCTTCTTGACAAAGGTTTTATACGACCAAGTTCTTCACCCTGGGGATGTCCAGCCCTGTTTGTGAAGAAGAAAGACAATAGTTTGAGGCTATGTGTTGATTATCGACCACTCAATGCGGTCACTATTAAAAACAAGTATCCTCTTCCCCGCATTGATAAGAAGTTTGATCAGTTAGCTGGAGCTAAGGTTTTCTCTAAGATTGATCTTCGTTCTGGCTACCATCAAATAAAGATCAAGCCTTGTGATATTCCAAAGACTGCTTTCTCTACCAGATATGGACTATATGAATATTTGGTTATGTCTTTTGGCCTTACCAACGCCCCAGCATATTTTATGTACTTGATGAATTCAGTCTTCATGCCGGAGCTGGATAAATTCGTCGTGGTTTTCATTGACGATATCTTGATCTACTCCAAGAATGAAGAAGATCATGCTGAACATTTGCGTATCGTTCTCCAACGATTACGAGATCATCATCTTTATGCCAAATTCTCCAAGTGTGAATTTTGGTTGGACAGTGTGAAATTCTTAGGTCACACTATCTCCAGTGATGGTATATATGTTGATCCAACTAAAGTACAAGAAGTAATGGATTGGGAATCTCCTATTTCAGTTCATCAAATTCGCAGTTTTCTTGGTTTAGCTGGATATTATCGTCGATTCATTACTGATTTCTCCAGAATAGCCAAGCCTATGACGGAGTTATTGAAGAAGGGAGTGAAGTTTGTTTGGAATGATAAGTGTGAAGAAGCTTTCCAAACTCTCAAAGCAAGATTAACTACCGCTCCAGTATTGTCTACACCGGACAGTACTAAACCTTTCGATGTCTATTGTGATGCGTCGGGTACGGGACTTGGTTGTGTGCTTATGCAGGACAACCGGGTTATCTCTTATGCATCAAGAGCTCTCCGGGATCATGAGAAGAATTATCCAACCCATGATCTGGAATTAGCAGCTGTCATTCACGCTCTTAAGATGTGGAGACATCATCTTATGGGAACTCACTGTAATGTTTACACTGACCATAAGAGCCTCAAATATATCTTCACTCAAGCTGATCTCAACATGAGGCAGAGACGCTGGCTAGAGTTGATAAAGGATTATGATTTAGAAGTGCACTATCATCCAGGAAAGGCTAATGTGGTTGCGGATGCACTCAGCCGCAAGTCACAATGCCATTGTCTATCTGTAGAACCATTCAATGAAACTCTATGCCAGGAAATGATGAAGTTAAACCTAGAAATGGTACCTCAAGGAAGTTTGAACCATATATCCCTTGAGCCTACACTTCATGATAGTATCATCATGGGGCAATTACATGATGAGGGTATCAAGGTCATCAAGGAAAAGTTATCACAAGGTGAAGCAAAGTATAAATGTTTCAGAGTGGATCATAGAGGAGTTTTATGGTTTGAATCTCGACTAGTTGTACCTAAGGATCATCAGCTTAGAAAGCAAATCCTTGATGAAGCACATCTTTCGAAATTTTTGATTCATCCCGGTGGTACCAAGATGTACCATGATCTCAAACAAAATTTCTGGTGGACTCGAATGAAAAGAGAGATCGCCAGATATGTTTCTGAGTGTGATGTCTGTCAAAGAGTTAAAGCTAGTCATTTGAAAGTAGCTGGTACTCTCCAACCTTTATCTATTCCATCCTGGAAATGGGAGGACATCAGTATGGATTTTATCGTTGGTTTACCCACTACTCCTCATAAGCATGATTCTGTTTGGGTAATCGTTGATAGACTCACCAAGACCGCTCATTTTATTCCAGTACACACCACTTATTCTGCCAAGAAGTACGCAGAGATTTATCTCGATCAGATTGTTCGTTTACATGGCATTCCAAAGACGATTATTTCTGATCGTGGGCCTCAGTTTATAGCACGTTTCTGGGAGCAAATGCAGGAATCCCTTGGAACAAAATTGATTCGTAGTTCAGCTTATCATCCACAAACAGATGGGCAAACTGAACGAATCAATCAAATCCTTGAAGACATGTTGAGGGCATGTGTTATTCAATATGGCAAGAATTGGGTTAAGTGCCTAGCACTGGCAGAGTTTTCATACAATAACAGCTATCAATCCAGCTTGCAAATGGCACCATTTGAAGCATTATATGGTCGAAGGTGTCGAACTCCTTTGAATTGGTCCCAAGCTGGAGAACGCAAAATTTTTGGGCCAGATTTAGTCTCTGAGGCAGAGGAGCAAGTCAGAATTATTCAGGTTAATCTTAAAGCAGCTCAATCAAGACAGAAAAGTTATGCAGACAAAAGGAGAGATCCTTTACAATTCGAGGTAGGAGACTTTGTATATTTGCGAGTATCTCCTACTAAAGGTGTTCAACGCTTTGGCTTAAAAGGGAAATTAGCACCCCGATACATCGGACCATTTGAAATTATCGAAACTTGTGGACCCGTTGCCTACCGACTTCGTCTTTCATCTCAGTTGGCCGCCGTTCATGATGTCTTCCATGTCTCACAACTTCGGAAGTGCACCAGGGTACCTACTGAAATCCTTGAACCACAAGATATCGAAATTGAATCCGATCTATCTTATACGGAGTATCCAATGAAGATTCTTGACACCAAAGAAAGAAGTACTAGAAGGGAGAAAGTTAAAATGTACAAGATCCAGTGGAATCAGCATACTGTAGAAGAAGCTACTTGGGAAACTGAAAATTTTCTCCAAAGAAACTTTCCCGACTTCCTTAGAACCAATCCAGGTACCCAGTTTTTGTACCCTTTTCTTTCTGTAATCTCGGGACGAGATTTCCTTTTAGGGGGAAGGCTGTAACACCCCGGGTGTTTACACAGTATTTTAATTAGGTGCCTGCACAGTAATTGTGTGGGTTTGCTATACATTATGTGCTCGATTTAAGTGAAAAGGATCTTTTTGTAATTATGAAAGGTTATATGTGTAATTATGATTTTATGTAAGGTCCTTTATAAAGTTATTTGTGTTTATAGCTTTTATGGAGGGTGTTTGTGCAAAATTTCAGTGCATTTATTGCATGGCATCAAATTTTGCTTGAAGGTCTACATTTGAAGTGAAATTGCTTTGAAAAAGACAAATTTCCTGGAATTCAAAATCCCTTCAACAATTTTAATTTTAGCTCTTGAAGCTTTGGCCAAATAAATTTTTGCACAACATCAAAGTTGTAGATCTTGAAATTTTGAACAACTTTCATGTTGGGCACTTTTCCATTTGAGCTTTGGTTTAAAAGTTATCACTAGTTTACAATTTAGTCCCTGGAACTTTTGGAAATTGCAAAATCGCCCTTATGACCATCTCCCCCTCCCTGCTCTGCTTCTCGCCGCCGGCCACCGACAGCGCCGCCGTGGAGCGCCTTCCCGGCTTTCCCGGCCATTACTTCGCCGTGCGCTGGCTTCCACGCGTCGCCGGCGAGCTCCTCCCCCTCCTGTTGCCTCGCGCTGGAGCCCCCACCCCTCGCCACGCACCCCCGCCGCGCCCAGAACCTCCCCGACGGCCGCCACCGCGACGCCGCCGTGGAGCGTCCCCTGCAGAGCCCGCCGCTCTATTCTAGCGAGCTCCCGAGCACTACAAGAGCCCCAGAACTCGATTTCGTGCTTCCCTTCGCTCTCTCATCGCTCCCACGCCGCAGAACGCCGCCGCCGCCCTGCTTGAACCCCGGCGAGCTCCACCCCGCCGCGGAGCCGCCACCCCAGACCCGCTCCACCCCTACAGCCCCCACCCTTAGCACCGCCTCGACCTCGCGCAGCTCCCAGACCACTTCCCCTCGCCCAAACCTCACCGGAGCACCCTCGCCGTTGCTCGCCTCCGCCGCCGACCCGCCCTGCTCCGCCGAGCCGCCGCTTCCGAGTCTCTCCCCGCGACCCTAGGCCACCCAGAGGTGCGCCTTGCACCCGTGAAGCTCACGTACCCCTCCACTCTCGCCGCCGGTGAGCCCCTCGCCGGGAAATCGCCGGTCAACCGCCGCCCCCTCTCTCTGACCCGGCCCAGGGACCTCGGGGTGGAAGAAACAAAACTTCAGGGTGTTATTTGAATAGACCTAGACTCATGTGAATAGTGCACTAAGGACTGCTTTGTAATATTTTTCAGTGAACTTTGAAATTCTAGATCAATTCATAGAAAATTCGTAAAATAGCAAATCTTGATGTTTTGGAATCCTTTTGGAGAGCTCTATGCAGTAGAACCATAATATGTTAGGCTTTAGTTGCCAGTTTTTGCTGTATAAATGGTTTTGTGTCACTAGATAAATAAATACTAGATGTTTAGTCTTTTTCTTATCTGATGCTTGAAAGCTGTTATTGCTATGAAATTTTGGTGGTAGTTTACTCATGTAACACTAGCTTTGCTATAAAAATTTCATGGTCAGTTCCCTTGTGTAGCTATTTATTTGTTTTAATCTTTGTTTAGTACACTTTATTTATGGTAAATAGTTTCTGTTTGTAATAAATCATGATTTTATTTTGGCATGTTCTTTTTGAGTAGATTAGCTTGTCCAGGAAGTTTAAGCTTCAGTTCATGGCTATAATAGGAGTTAAAATTGAATCTTGTTAAACTGGTGTCTGTTTTGTTTAATTTATCTGAATTAATTCCGTGTATATAAAATCATGAAAAATTCACAATAGCTAGATCATCCCTGTGGAGATCTCCTGTTAAATTTTGAGCTTCTGTTTTGATCTATTTTGATCTGTATAATTCAGGCTTGTACTAGGTGTTGCCTGCATAAATGATTTATTGTGATTAAATGGTTACATGTCTTCATATGATCTTTGCAGGATAGCTTAGTATGTTCATGTTCTGTTTAGTGTAATTTTGGTGTAATTTATTTCTATTTTTACTCTGAGTTGTTGATTTATTTGTAAACCATGACTTAATTGTATAGGAAATCACCCCCACTTGTTTATGAAGTTAGTCAACTTCTTTTGTGCTGTTGATCATGATGCCTTGTGTAGTTAAATTTGTTATTTAACTACTCTATAAACGATTGCCCATGCTTGTTTATAATGTTGTTCTTGCATTACATATAGATACGACTACTTTGTCAGACGGGACGTACGAGTTGATTCCGGAGTCTGACGGAGGTGATCTCGAAGCTCAAGTGAACACTGCGGAACTAACTGAAGCCCCGAACCAAAGTTCGGAAGAGCCTAGCGCTGAAATAGTTAGCAACTACCGAGAAGGCAAGCCCCGGACATAACCTATGTTTCAAATTATTATCATTTACTGTTATTACTTACTTGTGCATTTACAGTTCTTAGGATTTGAATTGAAACCCTAGATGCATGATCCTAGGAACCTATGTACTGAACACTAGACCTGAGTTCGACTATCTGCTAAGCTTATAGGAACGGTAAAAGTCGAGTGATTGCCTGTCACTCGCGAGCTTTATAGGAATTGCTTGTTTACTTTCTGTTATCAATATAAGGACGACGGACGGGGTTGTGTTCGATATCATGTCCTATGTGAGACCCCGTCTGTGTTGATGAACTTGCTAAGGTCGCGGTGTGTGGTAGTGCTGGTTAAGTTTTTGAAAGTACTAGTCACATGCCGTAAATATGGTACGCGGCAAGCCTAGTAGCCGATTGGACCGGGGAGTGGATATACCTCCCACTCTCTCAGTAGGGATAGGTTTTATTATATGTTGCGCAACACTACGACTTCTAGGGACAAGGTTCGGCCTTGGAGCCCTGTAGTCGGGGAGAGTGGCACTATCCACAAGCCGGAAAGAAAGGTTAACGGTTGTTTGGGAATGACCCGACGGTATTCCAGATGTGTGTGCTAGGTTACCCTTGCAAGGTTGAATTTCGATTCAGAATCGTCCGCCTCTCACGATGAAATGAGACTGCTTGATCTCTTTGCCACACAGAGTAATAAGAGCAACAATATTCTTATTAATCTTGATGTTTGCTTAGAAGTTCCACCATGAATGGTTAGTAGATGCTTACATAGAATGGTTAATCAACTAGAATCTTGCAGCTAAAACTTGAAAGTAAGGACCTACTCTTTATTACTTTTCAGCAAAGGAAAACCAGAGCCTTACAAAGCCTTGCATAGTCTAGCTAAGGTGGGCTACTTATACCCGTTGTCGGTTAAGTCTTGTTGAGTATTAGAATACTCAGCCTTGCTGTTGAAACCTTTTTTTCAGGTATGACTTTTGAGGATCAGGTCGCTAGCTTGACCTATCCTTGCTCGTTGCCTCCTGGCTGGTCCGTAGAATGGGATACGTCTTCGGCCGGCAATGACTATGACGAGTGATACCAGGCTTGGGCTAGCTTGGTATACTTTTGGCGACGTGTTGTAGTGATCGTGTTTCATCTTCCGCTATTTAGACTCTGAACTTATAATCCTGGCTTGTATAACTGCTTTATTTAAGTTGGCTTTGTAATAAGGTTTTCAACTGGTTTGTAATCATTACTATGCCTGTGTTGTAAAAATTTTGGTTGTAATATCTCTGGACTCGCCTTCGTGCGGGGTATGCTTGTTCGATCCAAGAATCGGTGGTTGTATCGGGACGTTACCCGACAGACCAAAAATTGTTCCGTTTGAAGTGCATTTAAGCTAATATTGCCTTTATGGTGATGGTTTACGCACTTGAGCCGGGATAATTTAGGCGGTTCTGCCACAGCGGTACTAAGCCCCCGACTGTGGACTCCGACCACCTTACACGTGGTCTCTTCCCTGACTGAGAGGATGGAGGTTACGGACGGACTCAGGACACAGAGCTACTAGGAGTCACACGGGTGACTGGTAGTCAAAGTGTCAGTCATATTTTTCCAAAACTACATATCAAAATCAAAATCCAACTGCACCACTATGTTCCTTGCTATGAAATCTTCGAAACAAGATTACACTTGGATGACTTTTGTGTGGAACATTTTTTTGAACACGGAACAATTTGTTTTTGAGGCGACACAATTGTTCCAGCAATATAAAAAATATATTCCTCACACTTTATATGATGGTTTGACTGCCAGTCACACGTGTAACTCCTAACATTTTCACAGCGCACTGACAGACGCATGGGGATGGGCGTGATGGATAAGGATGAATGTTCATGTCAAACTATCGTAGAAGCCACCGGGTCATGCGCCGAGATGACAGTGGCTGGGAGGACGACGGACCGATAGTGACCTTAGGAAGTCGTCGTCGTGCCCACCTCGCGTGCTGACACCGCGCCAGCCGGAGAGGTAGGGATGGGGTGCAAATGGGTGTTTTTTATGTGCATCTCCAACTCTCTTTAGTTAAAATATTTGTACTACCTTTCCAAAACAAAAACTCATTTAGAAGTAATACAAATATTTAAACTAAGAAAACCTGGAGGTGCATTTAAAAGTCACCCATTTGCACCCCTACATAGGAAGTAACAGAATTTGGAAGCTTGAGAAACAGCCGATCTACAGAGGAAGTAACAGAATTTGGAAGCTTGAGAAACAGTCGGTTAAGGGCAAGGGTTATTAGAGGACGTCAAAGAAACGAAAACAAGTTTAGGGTGCTGGAACGCTGCTGCGTATAAATTTGGTGCGTTCCAGATGGGATTTCCTTTGAACCGTAGGCAACGATACCAAACAATCTGATTACTGCCAAGTTGCACTTGTTTCACCACCATGATTACCAGAAAGGACACGGCACAGCATCGCGCACAACCTGAAATCCTGATGATGCTAGACCAGAGATCAAGCACACGATAGCCATGTCCACATATCAACAATTTACCATCAATGTAACAATTCAAGATGTCCATTAGACAAACTTTACAGACAAAATAACCATTGCAAATGCACATTCTCAGCTTCTCAAACAGACAGAATCAGGCAACACTCACCACCATCAGAGTCACAGAAATATAGCAGTTAACGTAACACAACATCACACAGGCAGCTGCAGAGTTAATTCTGTAAATAGAGTGACAGCTAACAATCTGGAAAGATTCAACATTCAAAACTGAAGGATTAACATCCATAATATGAAATAACATGGACAAGCATTGTTTGCCTCTCAATTCAGGAACATGGAAGTAAAGCAAAAAGAGCACTAGTTTCATGATCCACAGCCCGGCCTAGTGTAAGTGGGGAACACACTTAGTTGGCACCAGCAGCAGCTCCCTTCTTCCGTGATACAGCCTCAGTTCCTTATAGTTTTTGCAGAGGTAGTTTAGTATAATAATCCATGGATCACACAGCGTCAAAAGAGGTGAGCAAGGATTTACCCTCTGTGAAGTTGCTCTTGAACCTCCGTGGCACGTGACGAAGGTACCTCATCCTCCCTGTGCCAGTAGTCTTCCTCCTAATGGCCTTCACACTCCAGTTGTCTGATTTTTTTGGAAGAAACAGAAATAATGGGATCAGAATTACATGAAATTTCAGAGAAAATTTGCACATATGTGGCAAAACATACGAATATATAACCTAATTTACTATGTCTTCAGTCTTCTACGAGCAACTTACACAAATAAATAATATAGTTGTAGCTACTGATATGTGCATCCATCACGAGCATAAAATAGGTAACATATTTCACAACTTGGATATAATCATAAAAACAGCTGTACCTGAGAGCCATAACTGAATACCACAGTTCCTTAAAGGAAATATACAAGGGTAACACCGTAACACATGTCCACAGACCTAGAGGCTAGTGAACACTGCAACTAATTAACCAAGTTTGGGTGCCAACACAATGTAAACATGACGACAATGAGTTGAATTTTATCAGTTTGTGCCAAAAAACAATAAAAGGCACCTAGATATATATTATGTCTAGATGCATAGCAAAATCTATGTATCTAGAAAAGTCAGAACGACTAATAATTTGGGACGGAAACAACAAGAGGGAGTAGGCAGCTTGGGCTTACAGGTGACAAACATGAAGGTTCAGATTGATGTAGCTGCTTTTACAGTGATATACTAACACACCACACAAATAAATAAATAACTGTTGAATGATCAAGGCGCATCCAGCAATTTAACCATGATGGTAGCATGTAATTTCATCAATTAGCACACATCCAAAACGTATATCGATAAAAAAAATGAAGCAAGAACGTTCCGGAACTCTCCGGGCACAAACAACGACGGTTACCGTTCGAATCTCATGAACATAAGAAAGCTGAACCAAAGAAGCAGGAAGCACCCAGGGATCTTACACTTGCGGATACGGGCGGCTGGGTAGCCGCAGGAGGAGCAGGTGCTCTTCTGCAGGTGAAAGCTGCGGCGGCCGCAGCGCACGCACAGCGTGTGCGTCTTGTTCCGGCGCTTGCCGAAGCTTCCCGTACCCTTGCCCTGCACGCAACGAGAACCGATCAATTAACGCATTTGATCCATGGAAGAGCACGAGGATGCGTCCATGAGAGCTAGTGATGCGATCTCTCACCATTTCGCCGCCGGCTTCTTCGCTTGCCGCCGCCGCCGAGGAGAAGAACTCGCCAAAAACCTAGCCACCGGAGTGGGCGAGATTTTATAGAGCAGCCGGTTAGTCCGCAGGTGGACCTTGCATGGGCCTAATGCCAGTATTTTTTCTTTATGGGCCTTTTATTCCACGTTAACAGGCCCTGGCCCATAGAAGCCCATAACACAAGTAGGACAGCTGCTTTGTGCTCCCAGCGGCCGAGCCGACAGAGCGACGAGATTCTCCCACAGCAGCACCGCACGGGGCACGGCCACACGGCGAGCGCCGCCTGCGACCCTCTCGCCGGCGATGGAGCAGGTGGGAGTGGAGGTGCCTCTCCCTAGGGACAAGATATCCATTGAACCGAGCAGGTAGCAAAAATCTGGCCTTTTTTTGTTTCGATCGCGTGATGGATGGACGCGGCTGTCATCTGATTCCCGAATTCTCTGATGCGGCAGGGACGGAGGAATCCGAGGGGGCGTCGTGCTCGTGGCCACCGGGAGCTTCAATCCTCCCACATTCATGCACCTGCGCATGTTCGGTAAGCTTCAAAGTTTGAATTTCTGCCGCCTATCGATTGCTTTGGAACCCCTTCAGCTTCTGATTGGGATCGAGCAGTGAAGCTTTTGTTCTCCCTGTTTCCTGTAGAACTGGCAAAGGATGAACTTCAGCAGCGAGGGTATAGCGTTATGGGTGGCTACATGTCTCCGGTGAATGATGCGTATAAGAAGAAGGTATTTATTGCAAAAAGCATATGAAACTGATACTTCCTGCTCTTTTAATTGAGTTCAGATTTAAAGTTGTTTAGGACCTCTTACCGGCTGCTCACCGGATTCGTTTTTGTGAACTTGCGTGCAAAAGCTCATCTTTCGTGATGGTTGATCCATGGGAGGTAATTTGATCTTACATGCTCTCGCTCATAAGTTTCTTTGGGTTTTGTCATGTATAATATTGATATTTGTAATTTTGATATAGCAACAACTCATACATGGTAATGCCTTGTACTTCCTAGGCCATGCAGAAAGGTTATCAGCGCACTTTGACTGTCCTTTCAAGAATTCGGAACTCTTTGTGCAGGGATGGTTTAGCTGATCAAGGTATATATAGTGAGGATTGTTTGACCTCATTTTTTCCATACTATTTCATTTAATATGTAGTGAGAAAGAATTTTCTTTCAGGCAGCCTGAAGGTAATGCTTTTATGTGGTTCTGACTTGCTCGAGTCATTCAGCACTCCAGGAGTTTGGATCCCAGACCAGGTAGAAATCTTGAACTTTGGTAGCAACGAAAAAACTTTTGCGACTTCTTTTTGCAATTTTATGATGGCCTTTTTAGTTTCACTTTGGTTTTCCTTGTGTATCAACTTACTTTGATGACACCAACTTTTGTTTCCAGGTCAGAACTATATGCAATGACTTCGGTGTCATATGTATACGCAGAGAAGGAAAAGATGTTGGCAATTTGATAGCCGGCAGTGATATACTACAAGAATGCAGGGTACAAACTTGTAGTTGAGGATTTAGAATGGAACAGTATAAGCTTCTTTACTGTTTATTTGTGTATGATCACTTCTTAAGTCCTTTTCAGGATAACATCATTTCGGTCGACGAGGTTGTGCCAAATCAAATCAGTTCATCCAGAGTAAGGTATCGGTCTTAAAGACATTGGTTTGTGGTTAATTTTGTGCTAGTCATATGAATAATAGTTTTTGGAACATTGGGACGCACTTATGTATGGCTAAATTTCAGAGACTGCATAAAAAGATGCTTGTCGATAAAATATCTTACTTTTGATGAAGTAATTGAATACATTAGAGAACACAAGCTGTTTATCGAAGCTGAAGGCGGTGATACAACATTGTGATAATAGTGGTGTTTGGAGGTAATTTGACATGCAGTTCTTTTTAATCTTGTAACATATATCATAAATGTAGGCAACCCACACAATGTGTCAGCATTGGAACATGTGGATTTGATGCAGGCTTTTACTATCATGAAGTTAAATGACTTCTTCATAATCGACATGTATTGGCTGTGGACGCTATCTCCAGATAACATGTGGATCGGGCATGTTGAGCAGTTGTGGAAATTTCATTTGAAATAGAAAATAAAAGGTGTTACGGGCAAACACTATCAAATAAAAGGGGCTGACCACTTAAATCAAATGTTACTTTGTGGAATTTTGGAGACTCTGTATCATTGTTAGTTTGGCTTAAATAGAAAATATTCAGAAGCAAGTGCTACATATTGTTGGCATTCTCATTCACAACATAATGATGCTTACTTTTACTTATCAACCAGTGCCAATCATTGTGAACTAGGGATTACGGATATGGTAGCATATACTGGTTCATAAATTCAATATGGCTTTGTTTGCACACAGCGTTAAACATCTTTTTAGGGAAATAATACAACTATCTCACCTTGTAACGAGCAATTAGTTACATCCGACGAAACAAATGCTGTTAGTCGATAAGTCAGCTTTTTTGCACAACTCATGAGCTGCTTTACAAAATTACCATGTCCACAACTCCACATAGATGCGCCAACACCAGGGACTTGTAAGTAGTTTGGAAATTCACAGTTGGGGAATTGACCAGAACCGATTCTATCTTTATCTGTAAGACTTGTATCATAAACTTGACTAGAAAACACGATGACGTCTTGAGAACATACTTGATTTCTTGGTCCAAAGGAGGATTTGCAGATTGCAGCTATTGCTGATGTCATTTGATCCTGTGGAGCATCAGTAAATCGTACGACACTTGCAAACCCTTTGCTGCTGTTCTTCGGAAGCATTGCTCATAGCCTGAATTAACAAACACCAGCTGCTTCAAGTGGCGTTCCTGCCAGTAGCAGAGGACAATGGACAAGGCCTCCCCTGCTGTGCGGCCTCAAGAACGACCCCGCTGTCGCAGCTCGCCGGCGGGAGGAGCTGGATCCCGCCATGATAGCCTCCATGTCGCACGTCTCGGCGAACTTGGGCATTGTCGCGCGTGTAGGAGGCGGAGGCTGGGGTACTCGGCCAGCTTCCGTCAGCGCTCAGCGGCGGGACGCAATCGGGCCGATTGGCAGCCTCCTAACATTGGGCAATAATATAGGCTTCCGGGCCGAGAATTGTGCATAGCTTGGTCGTGGGCCGTGCAGAGGACTCTCTCGTCCGTCTCTCGCTGCCTCCTCATTTTGTTCCACCACTTCAGGCCTTTTGGTTGGATCATTGGATGCCAAAATTTATCATGTGCTACAATATAGACATACCAAAACGTTAGCATATCCAAACGTTTTTAACCTTTGGCAATTATTACACTTTTGGAATAAGATTAGGTTAGATGTGCTATTTTTTAGTTCCAACTAAATAAGTGCCGAATTATTATATGCCTAAAATTTGGCTGGGCAGATTTTAATACCCAACAAAATTAGAGGGTGTTTAGTTGGTGAAAAAGTTTGGGTCTGGATACTGTAGCATGTTTCGTTGTTACTTGATAATTAATGTCCAATTATGAATTAATTAATATCATTAGATTCATCTCGTAGTAATCAGTTAGACTGTGTAATTAGTTATTTTTTTCAACTGCATTTAATATTTCATACAATGTGTCCGAAAACTCGATGTGACGAGTACTGTGTGAAAAAAATGGGAACTAAACGCTGCCTTAGCCTGTTCATAAAATCACACTCGACAAGTCGACATGCATGGCGACGTTGACGAGTCAGTCGATCAACACCGAAGACTGCCAGAGTCCACGGATCGAGCGAGAACCGGCGGCACCTGGTCCGCTCGAGCTGATGTCCAACTTCCAGGTGGGCCGCGGGCTGCTCGCTCGAGCAGTCAAACGGTACGACCTGATGAGACCGTGCCGTGTGTGCAGTGACGAATCTAGCTTAAAAATGTAGAGAGACTCATATCCATTTTTTTCTCTTTTTCTTTTCTTCTTTCTCCTTTCTTTTTCTTCATTGTTTCATCTCAAAAATTAAAAAGGGCAATTAGAGGGTATCCATAGTTCTTAGGGAGGTAGGGAGGCTTAATCCCCCCTAGCCCCCCTTTAGACCCGCCCTGTGCGCGTTCAGATGGCAGAAGCGAGTAAAAAAAACATCGCTGCCCGCCGGTTGACTCGCTCCCTCCATGGCGCACGCAGACGCAGACACCGCGGACGGAGTTGTTGCCGTCCCAAAGGACACGGAGCGAAGGATCTCCAACCATTACTCCTCTCTAACTCCCCAAATATATTATTTACTATATTTTACTATTTCTCTCTAAAAAATTCCTCCCCCTATAACTCCTTCTCTCCAACCATTCCCCACATATCTATTTCCCCTATATACTATCACTCATTAACTAACTATTTATTTATTTATTGTTTTTTAATTTAAAAAATTATACAGTATTTGTACTGTCATAATACGCATTATCATCATGTTACGGGACTCAAACAGAATTAATATCGCTAACTATTTATTTATTTATTGTTTTTTAATTTAAAAATTATATAGTATTTGTACTGTCATAATACGCATTATCATCATGTTACGGGACTCAAACAGAATTAATATCGCGAAGAAACGGTGTGATTAGAATATACAGAGAGTTGGAACTCACCTTAAGGAGGAGTTTCAACTAAGAGTTTCAACTCCCCTATATATATATATATATAGGGGGAGTTTGGCAAACCATTCGATCGCCAACTCGCTAAGAAAACGAGCGCTCGCCTTTGACACGTACCATCATGGAGCTGGGGGCCGGCCTAGCATCTTCGGTGGTATCCTCTTTGCATTCCCTTTTCGCCTTTTTTTTTTCTCTCTCTGATTTGACTTGCGTCCGGCTCAGTTTTCTTCGTAGTGGACGCAGGGGGTTCGTGGTGCGCCAGCTTTTGGTAAAGTACAAAACCAGTCGCCTTCCCCATACTTTGACGGATTGGATTGCATGCCAAAAGTTGTGGCCACCAGTTCCGCGCCGTGCCATCCATGTCAGTCACCTCCCGTGGCGGCCCTGTGCCGCCGGCGCCGGCCCCGATCGCTCCAAGCCCTCGCCGCGGCTCCTGGTCCTGGCTCCGGCTCCGGCCGGCGCCAAAGGCCAGCAGTTCCAGCCCGGCACCGACCACCGGCGCAGCTCCGGCAAGCATAACGTGCCACGCCGTCGCGTCCGGTGTACGCTCGCACGGCACGGTGGCGCCCCTGGCAGGCAGTGCGGTCGGCGGCGGCGTGGCCACGCGAGGCCGCGCCCCCATGAAAATGACGGCTACTGGACGAGCGTTTTTGTGTCTGTGTGTGATAGAGAGACCGTATGATTTGTGCCAACGCGATGGGCCAAGCCGAAGCCGTATGTCTTGGCATCTTGCCAGTTCCGTCTCCGCACAAGAGCGAGCGAGTACACTAGCTTCAATTAGAACAGGACCGGAGATCGGACCGGTAAGACTATCGGTTCACTAGTTCACTGGTTCAACCGTAACAAACAAGTTCAACCGCTGGTTCAATAGTTCGAAACAGAGAATTGAACCGCCCACAAATACTTCCAAATTGGTGCAATATCATACTAGTATATAATAGATAAATAGTAACATAGAGTTGACCACATGTGTCTTAATAATGTAATAAATTTCATAAATTTTGGTGCTCTAGATTTGTTTTACGGGATATACCAAAAATAAATATGCATGAAAATATAATATACATAGCATTTATGAATTAAAAAAGTCTAATTTAAATATGTACCATTATAAAACAACTTCAAATGCTAAAATGAAGTTCAACATTGCAAAGAGCTCATCGAAATAATCAAAATGGACTATTATTTGTCTAATTTGAAGCCCATATGAAGTCCATATAATCAGCCGGTTTATCGGTTTCGTAAAAACCGGGCCAGCTGGTCCGATAATATGGATTGTCCGTGAAACAAACCAAACCATTATAGTCTCTGGTTTGATCTTTTACCATCCGGTCCTAATAACTATAACTATGACTAACTAGCTCTCCATACTGGCTGTTACGGCAACGTGCCAGTCCGAGAGAGTACTTGAGGATTGGTCCACCTACGGTCAGTCGCATTATCACATGCCGTTGTTTCCTTGTCGATCGGAGTCAGCAAGGACCGGCGAAAAGCTTTAGGTTAGCGCCGTAGGTGCAGCGGACACGCATCAAAGTCAAGAGCAAGGAAACGATAAGAAAAGATCGAGTGTCCCGGCTCCCGAAAGATTCCAAGACGCGACGCCCGTCACGAGCCTCTCCATGGGCCATGGCGATGCGGCGAGCCAGCAGGACCCTGACCAGTGTCCACGGACGGCCACAGCTCTGACCTCTGACCAGTTACCAGTGTGGCTGCTATGGGCAATGGTCACGGACGACGGTCCGGACTCCGGAGCCCCGGACACTAGTCCCTCCATGGAACGGATCATGCCTCTCCATGGAACGGATCAGGGTGGATCCCTTTGACAGGATGGACCGGCAGACCACGAGAATCGTTGAATAAATGTGCTCTGCTGCGGGTGCCGGCTCTTTTGGATTCTTATGTCTTATGACTAATTTTAGGGTCCGTTTAGTTAAAAAAAAGTTGGGCAAAATTTTTTGGCAACATTTGCAACACTAATTAGAAGTATTAAATATAGATTTATTATAAAACTAATTACACAGATGGACGGGAAATCTCGAGATGAATCTATTAAGCCTAATTTATCTACCATTAGAGGTTATTTACTGTAGCATAATATTGTCTAATCATTACATAATTAGGTTCATTAGAATCATCTCGCAATTTCACCCGGTGTTATGGAATGAGTTTTGTCAATTATCTACATTTAATAATTTTAATTAATTGTCAAACGTTCGAAGTTACAGTAGCGCACGAAAAAATTTAGTTTGTCAAACGTTCGAAGTTACAGTAGCACATGAAAAATTTTGGGAACTAAACGGGGCCTTAGTTTTTGGATTAAAAATTTCAATCCTTTCCTATTTGAAATAAGAGATTAAAAGGGACTAAAATTATTAAATAAATTGTATAAAAGATCATATTACCCTAGTAGCAGGTGCGGGTGGAGATGAGGGTAGCGGCTCAAAAAGTAGACATTTAGTCCTAATAAGTACTTCCAAAACAGTATGCACTTTGAGACCCTTTTAATCCCTTCTATTTGGATTCTTATGGACTAAAGTGACTCATGAACCTAATCTTCTTCGGAGAGTGATGGATGGGGTGCAACGATTGCAATTGGGATGCCTTTTCTCTTGGAATCTTTAGTAGAATAGAGTACCCGACTACCCGTTCGTGTGTGCAGTCTGCAGTGCAGCTCAGGTGTATCCTGAACAAGCCTGACATGCCTCTATTGCTTGCTGAGGACTTCATCGAGGTCTCTAGGCAGTACGCTCTTCTCAGTGGTTAGGTCACATTAGTGAAACTTTATCGAGACAAAGTAAACTGTTGGATTTTGGGTGTGTTTACGCCCTGTTTGGATCCCAATTTTTTTCAGAAGTCCCTATCACATCAAAAGGAATCTTACTATTTTATAGTATTAAATAAAATCTGTTTATAAATGTTTTTTGACAGTTGAGTGCTTTTTCGTGAGACGAATCTAATGAGCTTAATTAATTCATAATTTGCTACAGTGATGCTACAGCAACCATTCGCTAATCATGGATTAAGATACCTCATTAGATTCGTCTCGCAGTTTAGCCCCAGGGTTCTGCAGTTAGTTTTATAATTAATATTTATTTAATACTTCTAAATACTAAAAATTCACTGGGACTTTTTTTAAGTCCCTATTCCAAAACACCCCTTAGTTGGTGAAAAAGTTTGGATTTTGACATTGTAGCACATTTTGTTATTATTTGGCAAATAATATCCAAGTATGAACTAATTAAGCTTCAAAAATTCATCTCGTGGTAATCAGTTAAACTGTGTAATTAATTATTTTATTCAATTGTATTTAATGTTTCATCGATGTGTGTGAATTTTTTTGAAAACTAAACGGGGCCTTTCTGCACCAGCCGGAGAGAATTTTCCAGTTTTCAGGTCTTCCATGGTCAGAGAGGGAAAAAAACGTCTGTCAGTACTCCTACTCCTGCCCTGCTCTGTTTAAAGAGAATCCAAAAATCCATGTCGGTGCCGCACTGCCATCGCGTCGCAAAGATCTGCAAACTGGCGACTGGCGACAGTACCACCGCTTAATTCCATTTCACGTGATGGGTTATTATGGTCCTGCTCGTACAAAGCCCGTAATCACGAGGAATCATGCCGAAAGCGTGGCCGCTCGCCACCCTCGTTTGTCTCGACCGGCGAAGCCTTCGCGGCGAAGGGAAACCAACGGAAACGGGCTCCCGGAAAGCCAAAGCCCGCCGCCGCCGCCCCGTCGCGCGCAGCTCCGCGCCACAGCGCACAGAGATTCCGTCCCCGTCAGATTAAGGTTAACCCTTTCTTTTTTGAAGTTAAGATTAAGGTTAACCCTAGCCGGCCACCTATAGAACCATTTGTTAACGAGGCCACCTGGAGTATCATAGCCAAAAAATTTTGTCTCACCTTTAGACACATGCATGGAGCATTAAATGTAGTTAAAAAATAAAACAAATTGCACAGTTTAGATATACACGACGAGACAAATCTTTTGAGTCTAATTAGTACATGATTAGCCATAAGTGCTACAGTAACCCACATGTGCTAATGATGCGGTCAAAGACCTCAAAAGATTCGTCTCGCGGTTTCCAAGCGAGTTCTGAAATTAATTTTTTAATTAGTGCCCGAAAATCTCTCCCGACATCTAATCAAACATTTGATGTGACCTTTGTACCAAAAATTTTGGTCAACTAAACACCCCTTAACACTGCCCTGAGCGGCTGAGCCCTGGCACGGGTGCCCGACAATGCGAGGCCAACCTGTTCCAAGCAGGCAGCATTAGCATTCCCTCTTCCTCCGCGCGGATCCGGGGACAGCTGTGGCCGCCGATTCGCTTCACGGGTGGGCGGGTGGGTGCTCTGTTCTGGCCTAGCAGCCTCTGCTGCTCTGGCTGGGCAGGTCGGTGCCGCTGCCGAATGATTGCGGCGAACCCGGCGGGGCCGGCGCCATGATGCTACTGATTACGAGGTCCCCCGGCGGCAAGCTCGCGCGGGCGGGCAGCGAAAGTGGCTTGCCGTCTCTCTGGCAGCAGAATTTGTGGCTTCAGTGGCTCAGCCGTTGTGATCCTTGGCAGCATGATTCTTGCAGGAATTCTTGGGCTTCCTTTTGAGCTGGAAAGGGGACACGGCAGATACTCGAGTGATACGACTACTACGGGGCGTTTAGTTCAAAAAAAAACTTCCGTATCCGTCACATCGAATCTTCGGACACATACATAAAGTATTAAATACAATGTAAAAAATAACTAATTGTACAATTTAACTGATTAGGATGAGAAAATTTTTTTAAATCTAATTAATTCATAATTAGAGATTAATTACCAATAATAACAAAATGTGGTACAATGTTCAAACCCAAATTTTTTCACTAACTAAACACCCTCTAATTCAGTTCTTGCGGCAGGTAGGCGGGAGAAGCAGTTGCGTCAGGATGCATTTTTTTCTCTTTTAATTTCGAAAAAGGCACAGAGGTCGTTTGCTTTCCAAAATTTTTTGTCTCCTCTTTGAACACATGCATGAAACATTAAATATAGTTAAACAATAAAAATAATTGCACAGTTTGGATGTACACGATAAGACGAATCTTTTGAGCCTAATTAGTGTATAATTAGTTATAAGTGCTACATTATTCCACATGTGCTAATGATGCGGTCAAAGACCTCAAAAGATTCGTCTCGCGGTTTCCAAACGAGTTCTGAAATTAGTTTTTAATTAGTGCCCGAAAAACCCTCCCGACATCTGGTCAAACAAACGATGTGACATTTGAACAAAAAATTTTCACTAACTAAACACCCCCACAGTTGTGTTAGTTGGATTAAAAAAAAACAGTCACAGCGGTGTCAACTGATAACCTATGGGGACGTCACAACCGCAGGGCCGCCTGCGGGAGAATAAACAACATGAACAGCCAGCGTCAAGCTAGTATAGTATGGAAAAGCTCCAAACAATTAGCGTGACGGCATCGGAGAACTTTCCGCCCGATTCGACCACCGCGGCGAGGGCTGCTGATCGATCATCCGACGTCGGACGTCACGAGAGCGAGAGAGCAGCGATGCATCGAGTGGTCGCGAGTCGCGACTGAGATCCAGGCCCCGGACGGACGAGATCGCGAGGAATCCTTCACGTCGTGTCACCTATATATCCAACTGAAATTGGCACCGAACTAGCCCTGTTTAGTTCTTAAAATTTTTCTTACACTATCCGTAACATCGAATTTTCAGACACATGCCTGAAGCATTAAATGCAGATGAAAAAAATAATTAATTATACAGTTCAACTGTAAATGACAATATTAATCTTTTAAGTCTAATTAGTTCATGATTGAATATTAATTTCTAAATAATAACGAAAGTGCTACAGTAACTAAACCCAAAAATTTTCATAAACCCAAAAATTTTCACCAACTAAACACAGCCTGAGGCCCTGTTTGGGACCGCTTTTCTGAAACTCGCTTATAAGCTGAGCAGACTTATCTGATAAGCTGCGGTCTGGAGAATCTGCTGTCTAGAATAAGCAAGGTGTTTGGCTGTCCTGATTATTGCTGGTAGATTATCTGTCCTGTATATAAAATGACTGCTATACCCCTGAGGCTGATAATATCACTTTTTGTTTGTAACACAGATGTAAAGGCAATTTTCTGCATCTTTTTGAAGTTTGAGATAGAAATCTAGTTATACAAAAATATAGAGTACAATAGAAGTCAAATTAACTCACATTTGATCCATTGAAAATGCTACAAAATACTAAAAAATACAACAATAAATCAACCAACCAAAGCAGAAGCAAGTTCATCACGGAAGGCACACATATCTATATCATCCCCCATTAGGCTAGCGTCTTCTGAAGGGTCTTCGTCACGAATGTCATCCACATAGGTTATGAAATGTTCATCATTTATGTCAGTTTCTCTAATGAAGTTATGAAGAGCCATACAAGCAACAATAATCTGAGACTGCTTATTAACTGGAAAGCTAGGTACTTTCAAGAGAATGCGCCACTTCATCTTGAGAACTCCAAATGAGCGCTCAATCACATTTCTAAGGGATGCATGATGATAGTTGAACACCTTCTTCAATCCCACTGGGCGGCGACCATGCTGCCATTCAGGCACATGATAGCTTTGGCCTTTGTATGGAGCTAGATATCCTTTTCTGTTAGGATACCCGGAATCAACAAGATAATACTTGCCTTGAGGTGGATGTGGAAAGCTTTCCTTGTAGGTGACTAAAGTATCCAAAAATACCCGAGTGTCATGAGCAGATCCAGGCCAACCAATAACAACAAATGTGAACCGCATATCAAAGTCACAAACCGCCATGACATTTTGTGAAGAATAATGATGTCGGCCAACGTATTTTGGTAGCTCACTTTTTGGCACGATAATAGGTATATGTGTTCCATCGATGGCGCCTATGCAATCATTGAAATGAGGCCAGAACCTAGCTTCTTGTAGTTTTGGATGAATTGTACAAAATTGTGGATCCTTAGGTCTTATGATGTGAACTGCCAATCTACAAATGCAGCGAAGCACCTCACTAAACTTTCTACTGACAGTTTCCAATGAATGTCCAAATCTATTCTTGAGTTGTCTCAATGATTCAGGTGGACCACATGCCCACAAAAACATGGCTAAGGCTTCCTTGGTCTCACAAGAAGCATTACATGTGCTCATCTTCACTTGTCACAAAAGTACCTATAAAATAGGTACACATAAAGCAGGGAAACAACATAATTATTATTGGAAACAAATTATTGGTCCATTACAGTACAACTAAATGAAGTAAAGAAATAAATTACTGGTTCATTACAGTACAACTAAATGATGCAAGGAAATAAATTAATGGTCTATTACAGTACAAATAAATGATGCAAGGAATTATTGGTTCATTACAAAAGAACATCACTAGTTCTTCCTGTCCTCCCATGCTCTCCTCAGCCAATTAAGTCTCCCAGAAGGTGTCTTCAAAGTAATAAACACATCACGGTTCTCCTTGTTTTTTAGAAGTTGGGTAGCATAGTAGTGCTCATCACTCCCTTCTTCAGCGCCATCATTAAGGACTTGCTCCAACATAGATCCAATCTCATCTCTAACATGATCAATGACATGAGAAGTTGCTGAATTATTACTACTCTGGACCTTCTTCTCATATGTTTCCACCAACCTCCTCATAAGGGTATCCCTATATGTTTTCTTTTTCTTTCCAGAAGGGGAACCTGTGGTTCTCCCTGAAGATGGAGCTGGCCTTTTGTTAGCACTTGGGGTGACCTGTGGTGCACCCCTCTCGCCTTCACCATCAGCCTCACCATCCTCGCCATCATCATGCTCTTCCTCCTCTCCCCCCGCATGACCAGTTCCAGGAACATATGCACAGTTTCATTTGTAACACTAATTGCTTCAAACATTATGCGCATCATGTCCTCATGCTCAAGAACTGAATTTTTGAATGATATACATCCTGGCATAGCCTGAAACAGAAATTAGAGCAATTAGAATGTCACCAAAAAATAACAAGTAATGCATGTACAAAAAACACGAAATGACAACTACTAACCGCATTTTGGTCAGCCCACCACTCATCCGAGGCTGAAATACATCCAGTAACAGGATCTCTACCCAATCCTGTGGCTCTCATGTTCAAGGTCTTCCACTGAGAGTATTTCTTCTTTAGAACATCCCATCTGTTCTTCATTTGGTCTTGGGAGTATGGTCTCTTTGTTCGGTCAAAAAACTTCTTCACCAAATTAGCATAACCCACGGAATTCAAGCAATGTTTGTGGCCTGTTATGGGCAAGGACTTCTTCTACACATATTTCGTTGAACACTTTGGCTGTAAATGCATCCCATCTAGCTGGAACCTTTGTTGCTTTTTCCATCTATAAATTGCAAAATTGGTGGATTTTCTAGTACCATGAATATTTATAGGCTTGATTTCTACTGCACAAAGAAGCAACAAGATTTCTACTGCACAAATTTCTACCAATTCCTAATTTTTCCAGAGTCTGTTGTGCTAACCTTTGAAGCAGTGTTGAGGAGGGAGCCGCTGCGTGGTGCCTGCTGGTGAGGGAGGCGCGCTTCCTGGTGGCTGCAGCAGGGAGGAGGGGAGGCCGGCGGCGCCTCCTGGCGGCTGCAGCAGGAAGGAGGGGAGGGCGGCGGCGCCTCCTGGCGGCTGCAGCAGGGAGGAGGGGAGGCCGGCGGCGCCTCCCGGCGGGCGCAGCAGGGAGGTCGGGGAGGCCGGCGTCGCCTCCCGGTGGGCGCAGCAGGGAGGCAGACTGGGACGGGGCCGGCGTCAGTGAGGAAGGAGAGGCCGGCGGCCGGCGCTAGGGTGGGAGAGGGGCGGCGGCCGGCGGTAGGGTGGGAGAGGGGCGGCGGCCGGCGGTAGGGAGGGAGAGGGGCGGCGCCCCCGATCCAGATCTGCTCGGGTGCGGGAGAAGGGGTCGAGGGTCTCTGAGGGAAAAAGCCTCGCGTTTCCAGAGAAGCGACGGTCGAGCTGCGTTTCAAAACGCAGTGCTACGGAGGATTTTTTGGCGTTGGCGTTGGAAATAAGCCAGTTGATAATCAGGACGTTTGACGGGATTATTTCGTTTATTTCGCTTAAAATCTGAGTTGAGCGGTTCCAAAACAGGGCCTGAGATGGGCGACATGCAAATTGTCGTGTCTTTTACCATGGTATCCTTTTCACCTGCGTTTCAAGCGATGTCTGGGTCTGGCGACGGCGATCTCTTCCGGGATTCAGAAGGGGGATAAAATATAGGTTGCAGTTGATGGCTGTGCGACAAACTCATCCGTCCAGAATGCTGGATGTTGAACGGGGAAGACATCCGTTCTTGAATTTGGTCAGGGTAAACAATGAGGTCACAGGTCAGGCGGATAATGTGGGTGACTCCTCCCAGCATCAAAGATCCGGCACTTGAATTTAGTGTGCACTATTTTTTTTTTTAAAAAGAAGGATTTGGTGTGTACATAAAGTTTAAGGGGGTGTTTAGTTAAAAAAACAGTACTCATTACATCGAATCTTTGAATACATGCATGAAGCATTAAATATAGTTGAAAAAAATAACTAATTACACAGTCTAACTGATTAAGACGGGCTGAATCTTTTAAGCCTAATTAATTCATAATTGGACATTATTTTTCAAGTACCAATAAAATGTGCTACAATACCAAAACCCAAACTATTGTTCGATTTAAGTAAATATCTTCTACTCCGTCCTTTCTTTTGGTAAAGCATTTTAGGAATTGAAAAGTGTTCAAAGTACAAATATAAATGCTGTATAAATCTATTGATATAATATTTAGACACTGAACGCGAAAATAATTTGACTAGTCATTAATTGAATCACACGAGGTTTAACCTTTGGGATCATAATTATAGCACCCTACATAAAGAAAAAAATAAAAGAATACTTATCTATTTCATTGGATGTTGTATTCAGTCTATGGTACATGCAGAAAAAAAAAAGATCTTTCATGTCAATTGATTGAAATGCCACTTGATTACACCCAGCACATTCGATAGCAGCTGTTTTGTTTTCTATCTCAATTCTCTATTCGTGTGTTTCACCGGTGCCCTAGCTATCTCTCCCATGTCCACATAGACTTGTGGACTGTTCGGCTGATCTGATGAATAGTATTCGACTGGTAGAATGAATAGTATTATGTAAGAGAAAATAAGTCGAAACAAACCGAGACAAGCCGAGAACCGATCAGCCGAACAAGCTAAGAGTCGCATAGTGGAATGCGAAAATAAAATATGCTCTCTCTCTCAAGTCTGAACCCTACGTCAAGGCGACATGTAATGACAAATCGACAATCAACTACTACTTCCGGTCATAATACTTGACGATTTGACTAACATTTTCTTTTAAAAATACTTATCAGTATCTCAAATATATTTTGTTGGACTAATATAAACTATATATATGTAAATTTGTACTGAAAATGGCTTCCAATATCTCATGCACTTATCAGATAATTCCACAGAAGAAAGTGTAGCTAGGCAGTGTCTTATATGAATTTAGTGCCTTCCAAACTACTCCCTCCGTTCCAAATTATAAGTTATCTCAAGAATCTTGGAGAGTCAAAAATTTACAAGTTTGACCAAATTTATACAACAAGATAATAACATTTATGATATCAATTAAGTATCATTAGATTCTTTGTTAGTTATATTTTCATAGTATACCTATTTGATGTCATAACTTTTTGTGTTTCTCTCTATAATTTTGGTCAAATTTTGAGATGATTTGACTCTCTAAGATTCTTAGAATGACTTACAATTTAGAACGAAGGGAGTAGTAGATTATATTATACTAAGCAGGTAATTGAGTGGAGTCAATTTTGGAGGAGGATCCACGACAGCATCTGTTCCAAGTTCATGCTTGGTTAGGTTAGGAAGCAAGTGGGATTGTACAGAAAAGAGTTGGGAGAAGCCATTAAACAAAGTCCAAATGATTGACTCAGAAGAGCCCAATTAGACGCCACCCAAATCACAGCAATTTACTGTACTACAACAGCTCATCCCGTACTCCCCGACTGCGGCTGCCTGCTTTTTATCTCTAACTTCTCGAACCACAACGAACACCTCCTTTTACCACCTCCTCCAGACCAGTCCTCGTTCTGCGATTCGCCATCGCCCAAATCGAGAGGGGGACAAGGAATTAAAACCTCGCCGCCGCCAGTCCCCTCCCTCTCCACCTCGTCGCCGGCGATGGCCGACGGCGAGGCCGGCGCGTACAGGGAGTTCAAGGCGCTGGCGGAGGCGGCGGACCGCAAGTTCGCGCGCGCGCGGGACCTGCCGCTCTACGGCGGCGGTGACCACCACAGCCGCAAGGCCTTCAAGGCGTACACGCGCCTGTGGCGCCTGCAGCAGGAGCGCCGCCGGGAGCTCGTCGCCGGCGGGCTCCGCCGATGGGAGATCGGCGAGGTCGCCTCGCGGATCGGGCAGCTCTACTACGCGCGGTACCTCCGCACGGCCGAGCCGCGGTCGCTCGTCGGGGCCTACGTCTTCTACGAGGCCATCTACAGCCGCGGGTACTTCGGCGCCGCGGCGGGCGCGGAAGGCGGCGGCGGCGGCGGCGGCCGGCACCAGGCGCTCCTGATCCGGTACAAGGAGCTGCGGTTCATCGCGCGGTTCCTCGTCGTCGCCATGCTGATGCGGCGGGCCGAGGCGGTCGACCACCTCGCCGGGCGCCTCCGCGCGCTCGTTGAGGAGTCCAAGGCGGCGTACCCTGTAAGGAGCTTGCTTCTCTTGTCTTTTGAATTGGGGAACCTGACTAAAATTTACGAGTTGTGGTGTTTTTGTTGTATATCTGGGGACCTAAAGCCTGAGGCGATGATTTACGTTTAAGTTAGCAGCGGAGAGTTAAGTTTTTTTTTTAAAAAAAATTAAGTGGTATGCATAGTGCTCTTTTGTTCTGAAAGGTACATCCACGATGGGGATTCTGAGTTGGATTGCTGTTGAATCAGAGGTTTTCTGTTTTACATAATTGCCTCGTAAATTGTGTTTTTGTATACCAAGTTTTCCAAGTTTTATCTTGTGTAATGGCACTTGAAAGTTGAAATCTTATAATGCTGGCTGCCCCTGTACAATCTAGTTGCAGAAGAACATGCTTGCTCCTGTTACTTCCGGTGGAAATTTGACATTTGAATAAAGTGTAAAGAACCGAGGATGAGCCCCCACCCCACTCACAAGTTGGTGGGACTGTGAGTGGTTGCTTTACAATTGTGATTTAGAATTTTTCAACTGTGTGAATGGAGACAAAAATTGAGTTTTCAGTTGGTTTGAGATCCCAAGGCAAATACAAGAAAGAAAAAAATTATGGCAATTGGACAAACACCATGACCTGTTAGGAAAATACCACATGGTTCTCTCAGTGCTTATTGAAAACTGAAACATGCATGATGGTTATGGCTGAGTGATGAATACATTTTATATTGTAATGAAAAAAAACATGTGATTTGGAGAACCGCATGGTTGAGTGATGAAAACATATGCAAGTTTCATTCTTTGTTTTCCCTATTGAGTCTTCCATTTCAGTAAAATATGGCATATTGACATGTTTTTAGGCAGTTGAGCCTATCATCAACTTTGTTCCTGACGGATACTTTGTGACCTTGTACTTGTTAGAAAACCAACTTCAAGGAATGGAAACAAGTGCTTCAAGAGCTTGGGAGATTCTTGAAGGCTGATGGGGCATACAAGGGATCTAGATCACTGAGATATGACAACCTGTTTGATTCTTATCCATCAAATCTTGCATCTATCGCACGATTCCATTCAAAAAGAGTGTTGAAACTGAAGGAAGCTGTATTAACAAGCTATCGCCGAAATGAGGTAGCATATTTCTTCTATCCCATCATCAATAATTTAGCATTAATCTAATTTTTGATTTTGTTTCACGAAAAGATGCTGAACAGTTGAAGACATCCCTCACAACCTTTTTTTCTGGAACGCAGGTCAAGTTCACAGAACTAACTTTGGACACATTCAGAATGCTACAGTGTTTGGAATGGGAACCCACTGGATCTTATCAGATCGCTGCCAAAGAACTTACTGAAAATGGCACTGTAAGTGATCAGAGCGGGCCCTCTGGTCTCATTGATATTCACCTGTCTGCTGAAATCTCTGATGGAAGTCTTCCTTCGAATCCTCAAAAAGCAATTATATATCATCCTACAGTTTCTCATCTTTTAGCGGTATGATTCTTACCCATTGTTTCCTTCTCGTTTATCAATCTTTGCATGATATTAGGAGGCAAGTGAACTTCTGGTAGAATTGCACGTCTTCTTGTACATTACTCTTTATTCAGAAAATCTAATCTAATTTACTTGCCTACAATCCTGAAGTATGCATTAGTTTGTGGTTGAACCATCGAAAAGAGTGCCAATTATATCTCAAAATCATGATTGTAACAAAACAAGGACAATAACTACCATGAGCATAATTTTAGTCAGAAACAGGTGGTTTTCCTGCATTCCTTGAGCTACACACCCAGTCTACAACTTGGATGCTCCCAACCAAAATGTGGTACCTCCTTGAGAACTGGTTTCATTGAGTTTCATGGTCAGCCAGGATTCATTAGTTCCCTTCCTAAGACAAAGGCTGGGGATGCCATCTCACCATGGTCAATTTTTTTTTAATATAATTATAATTGAGAAATGATGCCCCCCACCCCCCCAAAAACACACACACACAAAAAATCCTATAGAAGTTTCATACTGTTGACTCATAATTTTAAAGTACAGGTTCTTGCAACAATCTGTGAGGATCTTTCTCAAGATAGCATTCTACTCATCTATATATCAGCATCAGGTTATTTTTCGCTCTCTGGCGCTTTAGTTTATTTTGTTTTGATCACTTGCTATCCTTCTGACACTTGTGATTATCTTCTCACTTTTCAGGAAGTACCGAGCAGAATATGGCCAGCCAAAAGTATGCCTCTAGCTCCTCATCACATGCAACGGCTGCTTCTGCTTTCCCTATTGATAAGCCAAAATCACATATGAGTTCTGATAATCATCTATGGCTTGGTCCCCGTGGAAGTGGAGGTAAAGCTCGATGGGAATTTTATGGTTCAACAGTGTCCACTTATTATAGTTAGATTGGTGGATCGCTAGATCCATGGACCCTTTTCTTTATATGCACTTGCTCTTATATGTTGTTATTACTATCTTTTTGCCAGGTCCGAACAGTCTTTATCCTGAAGATCTGATACCATTTACAAGATATCCCCTGTTCCTTGTAATTGATAGCGAAAATAGCCATGCATTCAAGGCAGGTTTGTCAGAACTTAATCTTGGCTTGTAGAAGAAAACCATTACCATGGGCATTCTGTTACTTCTTAAAGTTAAACATATTATCGGAGTTTTAACATGATTTTTTTTCCCATTTGAATGTTGCATCATCTGAATTCATTCTCAAGTGAACTTCTGTCCTAGTAGAATAAAATATGAGCACGCACAATGGTTGGGTCAGAATTATTGTTATCTGGTTCTACTGTTTTAATAACATTTTGATCTCTAAACCACTAAAATATTTTTAGAGGGTTGTCAGCCTGTTAACTGGTGATGGCAAGGAATGAGGATGGCTAAGGATTGATGCCCAGCCTTGTGTGAATATGCTGGATACATAGCTGGAGTTTGGACATTGATAATTGTTAGGGAACTTTTTTTTCGATTTGGAACGCGTAGATGAAAGCCTACCCCAACTTGCTTGGGATTAAAAGGCTTTGTTGTTGTTGTGGAATGCGTAGATGAAACCTGTCTATGCCTGCTTTTATAAAGGAAAAATGCCCAAACTTGTTAGCATGTGAACTCATCTATGATCCCTTAAATTAACCAATTTTTCATAAGGTGGAGTTTAATTTGATGAGGTCTGAACTTTTTATTCAATATTTGTTGGTAGTTCTCTCCAATTTGTCTAACAATACTGGGTAACAAATGTATTTGAGCAAATTATCATTTTGTCATGTAATTTTCCAGGCCATACATAATGCAGAGAAGGGAGAACCAGCTGCATTATTACTTTCTCCTAGGATATCATCAGCCATGCCTTGTGTAGAATCCATGGGTCATGGAAGCCAGTTTACATACTTCCTTACTGCTCCAATGCAAGCTTTCTGCCAACTAGCTGGAATAACTTCTGACATAGATACTGTATGTTATCTGTTTGAGGAGTTGTCTATTCTTATTTCCTAAACAAATGATCTCTATAGTAATATTTATTCTGCTTGGTTTTCAGGATACATATGCTAATGCAGAGAACGTACTGTTCTCTGCTTTCGAAGAATATGAAGGAATCCTCTGCACTTCTGTTGGGTTAAATAATGTCTGGGGACAAATTTTACCTGATCCATTTCTCAGACGACTGATTCTCAGGTACCTTATCCCATATATTTTCTGCACTCAAAGCAATATGAGCATCTATCTGGCAGTAGGCTATAACATTAATTTAGCAACGTAACTTGAGAAAAGGTGTCTTGGCTTCAATGTTTTATGAATATACGTGAAGAACAAACTTTTGCATTGTTTGCATTTCATTTGGTGAGGGAAACTTTATATTTAACCCTAAGTCCATCTCATTTCTACCAGTTGTCATTTCAAGGAGTTAGTAGGGCCTACTCCTTCCAAAGTATTTTTTTTTTTCAAATCGAGGCTTTACCCCATTTCCATTTCGCAACGGAAATACAAGGTTTGCTACAGCCCAACAGGGCTTAGAATAGTACGGAAAAAGAAAAGAAAGACGGGGGGAGGCCTCGACGCACCCTAGCCTAACCTGCTTCAAGCTAGACTACCAGGGGCTGAGCATTGCTCCCGCCTCCCGGGACTCCCAAGAGCGAGCTCAGGAGGAACAAGTCACACTTACATACAGTGTTCAGAAAAAGAGCCACATACGACTCGGCTGAAATACAGCAAAAGAGCAGTCCTTCCAAAGTATGGCAAAAGGTTTAAAATTGCTTGTCCACCATAGTACTTCCAGTAAATTGCCCCACGATACCATTTCTTTTACCTACTTGCCTCTAAGAGGTTGAAAATTGCAGCTCAGTGCTCAGTGCTGAGTTCTGAGATGTACAGGGTTGTGTAGGGATTTTGTGAACCATTGTAGCATGCATGTCAGGGTACGGGATGGGGTTGTGACTATACCTTTGATATATGCATATGAGCTGGATATACGCGGATATCTGGTTCCATGATTTATCTTTTATATGGTCCATCCAACAACCTAACAGGAAATAAGTCGTTTTTCTTAAAAAACTTTGTGATGCTAGTAAACATGTTTATGCTCTAGGATCTGCGGCAGAGAAAAATGTTTTACAGACGCTATTTGGGTTGACCTTGATTGTTATGATTTTCAACATGCTCTTGTTCCCTTCCTAAAGGACCAGGTGCCTATGGGTGATACATGATAGAGTAAATTACACAATGATAGAGTAGATTACACAATGATGCATAACATCTTGCCAAACTTCATGTTTCTGGGAGTTTTTTGGATACAATTATTTTGAATACTAAAAAATATTTTTCATGCAGCATGACCCACTTGGGATTATGTCTGATCATTCTCTACAATTTTTTTTTCCATTGCAGGTTTATCTTCTGTCGAGCAGTGCTCTTCTATTTCCACCCCAAGGAGCATGAACAACATGTACCAACATGCTTACCTAACCTCCCAGAGTCAGTCTCTCCAACCGCGGAAGCTATCAAAACTCCTATCCTCCTGCTCGCAGAAAACCTTGTCGTCAGCAACCGGTTTCATTTCCGAGATTCCAGACACAACAAGAAATGATCAACAGCAATGACCATAGATCAAGCCTTCTGTAGATACCTCCTTGGTAAATATAGTCCAGCAATTTGTTGATTGTTTCCCATTTATACCGCCAATGGAGAATGACTCGGCATCAACAAGCTGCTGCAGTGGACTGGGTGAATTGAGTGGTGATACAAAGAGTTTTGCCTGGTGCTTCATCTCCATTGTGCGTCTGTATAAGTTTGTTTAACTGTTCTCTGATTTGCTTAGGCATTTTAGGCGTGTAGGGGCTTGGCTTCAGTTTCTCTTGGGTTGTGTTAAGGAGAGGACAGTTTGTAAGCTGGAAGAGGCGTTTTTTTGGGTACTCTGGAAGGCAGATTGTTTTGTAGGGTTGGTTAGCTCAGCATATTGGCGGCAGTTTACGACTCCCATCTTCTCCCATTGCGTTTTGTTTGCCTTGTGCTCCCAACTTTTTGTATCAGTTTTTGCTCTGCTTCAATATTTTTCAACCCGAACGCTCTTTCTTTCTAGTGACACCACCTTGACGTCACTAAAGTTTGACCAGAAATGAGCTGTCTAGTCAGTGCGAATAAGGGCTTATTTGGAAGTGCTAAAATTGAGTGCTAATTTTTTTTTTCAAAACGTTTGCACTCAAACATGCTAAAGTTTTTAAGTCGAGACTACCCCATTAGTATTTGGATCCAAACTAGATTTAAATATGTGAAATGAAACTATATGTAACACCCCGGGCCATGCATCCGGATCTTCCGAGTGAGAGCCGGATCATCCGGACCTCCTCGGCCTTATCTACTCCTTGGGCTCTTCTCTCTCTCTCACTCCCATTTCCTTTCTCCTCCAGACCAAGCCGAGCCGAGCTCGCTCACGCCGGCGCCGCGGCCATCTCCGGCCGCTGTTCGTCGATTCCTTCCGCAAGGACCCCCACAACCTCGTCCCGCACATCCTCCACACCTCCCCGTGCCTCGCTCGAGCTCTTCCCCGCCGGAATCGGCCCTCCATCGCCGGCCGCCATGGGAGCATCGCTCGAGCTCCGCCCCTTCGCGTCGATCCGCTCCTTCGGCCCTCATCCGCTCAAATCGACCGCACAAAGGGATTCGTGGTGAGCGCCTCCATCTTTCCCAACCCCCGGCCAAGCTTCTCCCTGGCCGAATTGACGGGAATCTACCCTCCTCCGGCCGGCCACCATTGGAGCCGCTCGAAGCTGCCATCGATCCGCTTCTTCCGTCTCTTTTCCTCGCCCCCGACCGCACAAATCGATTCCCCGGTGAGCCCTCAACCTTCCCCGCCCTTTTCCCCGTAGTTCCCTCGCCGGAGCGCCACCACACGCCGCGCGTGCCGCCGCCCCACCCAGGTCCGGATTATCCGGCCTAGTACCGGATCATCCGGCACCTTCCAGTGGCAAAAGTACTGTTTGGCCGGATCATCCGGCCAATGGGCGGATCATCCGACCATGGGAACTTCCGGCAATCCGAAGCCAAAACTTTCTGGTGATGGTCGGATCATCCGGCCTTGGATCAGATTATCCGATTAGCACAGACCTTTAGTTTTTGTAAAATACGGAGAAAATTGTAGAAAACTAAGAAAAATACAAAACCAGTTTTGTTAGCTTCGTATTTTCATGCTCTATAGGATAGAACTATAAAAATATATTATTTGACAACTTTTACTATGTAGTTTTAATTATATTAGATAAAATGCCCTTATAGCTTGTTAAATGCATAATTGGGGTTAGGAAAGTGATAAAAATATAAAACCAGTTGGGTTAACTTTGTTAGACTCGTGTAAGGTTTAATTATCCACCGCTTATGTAATTGTTTAGGTTTAGGTAATGGTGACCTTATACTTGTATTGTTGCACTTCTTGTTGCATCGTCCATGCATTTATACATATGCATCGTTGCACCCCATTTAGGCACGCTAGATGTACAATGCGCGAACGTGAAGCACGCGGTGATGGAACCGAACTACAAGACGGTGTTTGGTGGATATCTCAAGAAGATGGACGGACCCACTGAGGCAACCGAAGACCCGGCCCAAGGCCGGAAGGGCCCAAGGCCTTAATAGTATTAACACTAACTTAGTGTTACCCCCAGACAAGCCCCGGTGTATGTTCTATTATTTTAAATTATGACTCACTATATATATGTTTATTTATTACTTGTGCATTACGTTTTAGGAATTATTTGGAACCCTAGTTGTATGATCCCTATGTTTTCTTGAGTTTATACTAGTATGTATAGGTCGATAGCGATGCCATGCTTAATAGGTCTCGGTAGAAGCCGGGTGATTTCTTGTCATTCGCGAGATATAGGATATTATAGAAGTCGAGTAATCGCCGGTTACTTGCGAGACATATAATTATCTTTATACTTTAGTATTTGAGATATGGAATGCAATGTGGAAATAATGGAAACTTGAGACCGGACGGGGAATGATGGTGATATATAGGTATGGCAGCAGGACAGGGTTCCTGCGTGTCTTAGCCCCGTCTGTGTCGATTAAGTACCGGTCGTTGTCGGCAGTGCTGATCGGGGATTGAAATGTACTAACCGCATGCCGGAAGTAGAAGGTAGTCGAAATTGGTAAGCCTAGTACTGCCTTGCATTGAAAGTACAGGAACCCGCACCCAACTCCTAGAGTAGTCAAGTGGCCGCGGAGAAATGGGTTGCGTGTATTATTTTTGGTGGTCTATCGTAGGGCTCGGCTGACTATATGTCGTTGGGCTGGTTCCTGTAGTTCGAGGCGGGGAGGGAAATGGTTGGTGCGTGTGGTCTGACAGGGCTTATGCGTGCCGTGTTGGTTAGGTCCACCTTGCAAGGTTAAATCGGATCGATTCGCCGTGTCTCGTGGATATGAGGGCCTTGATCTCTTTGTCGCCTCGTAGTAATGAGATGAAATATGAAAGATATATGATGATGATTACTTTAAATTGTTATTTAATGCTCCACCATGATTGCTTTAGATATGCAAACATTAGTTGATAGCCTATCTATATGAAATTCTTGAGCTAAATTATTGAAAATAAGGATTCACTGTTAGTCGCTTTTCCGCAAAATAAACCACCAGCTAAAAAGCTTTGCATGTCTAGATATGTGGGCTAAGTATGTCCAATAGTCGGGTAAGACTTGCTGAGTATTAGTATACTCAGGGTTTGTTGTTTACCCTGTTTCAGGTATAGAAGCTAACCAGGATAAACATCGGTGGGCTCGATACGACGTTCTCGTGCCGTCTTAGTTTTGCTTTATTTTATTTCCTCTGATTTCCATTGAAATTTTTTCCACAGGTTAGACTCTATCTTCCGCTACTATCATTTCTTATGTTAATTCTAAAGTGAAAGCTGTTTTGTAAGCATTTTAAAATTTATTACTATTTTGTAAAATTGTTTCATGCTGTTACCGTCTGCACTCGCCGTCGTGCGAGACTTCTGGTGTGTTTCGATCGGCCTGTGGGTTGGAAACAGGCTGTCAGGTTAAACTTAATTAAGCTAATGCGCCTGATGCGTTTAAATAATAGCGATTACGCTTAATTAAGCGCTTTAACTTGGCGGTTCTGTCACACTTTATACTATATACTAGTGAGTACCACCAGCGATGATCGTTGAATTCAGAATCCCGGCTTTATACTAATATTTCGCTTAAAATGTGCTGTGCTCCTGCTTTTAACCATATTTTCAATTCTGGAATTGTAACAAGTCGCAGAACTCGACAGATACACTCACATGGGAAACAGACCGTGTCCCGATTTTCTTATTGGGTGCGCGTGCGCTGCCACCAGGTAGCAGCGAACAGGAATACCTCATATAATAGATGAACGTAAGCTTATATGCTTAAATGGTGCTTTATCTCTATCCACATCTTCCTTCGTTCTCCTTCCCCTCCGTGTAAGACTTCGTGAGATGCTCTGTTCCTTCCGCAACTCCTTCACATGGCCACGACGCTCATGCTCCTCGCCATGACCATCGCCATGAGTCGCGCTGCCCGACTAGCTCCCCGGCCCCCGCCACCGTCCACCGCGAGCTGCCCCTCTCGAGCTCCCACCATTGCTGCTTGCCCATGCCCCACCATGAACTCCGTCATCATTGTCGCAGTAGATGTGTCGCTAGCACCTATACGAGCTGTCAACAACTGCAGCCGCCAAAGTTGACCATCCAGACCTAGAAAGGCCATATGGAGAGAGAGAAGATGGAAGAATAGAGGTGAAGAAGATGATGACAAGTGGGCCCAATAGAGAGTAAAATGGTAGTTTATTTAAACATGTCAGCTGCAAATGATTAGTTTTTATTGGATTTCAAATGTTGTACACCAAAATCATGCTTTCCTCGTGTGGTGAAGATAAAGTTGACTTTGATGACGTGTTCTACATAAAATCTGATTTTTGCAGCGTTGCAAGGATAAATTTTTGATAAATTTTTAGTAGTAAAAAGTTTCTTATATTCTATTATAATGGGCTGTGTATAGAATTTGAAAGTAGAGTGTGTGTATAGATTTTGAAACCCTACGGTAAATTTTTTGTGAACTCAGATGGTAAGCTTTTGCACATGTGATTCATAATAAGCTTTTGCAAATTCGAATATGAAATTTTCAATATATTTGATGTTATGAATTCTACAAAGCTTTTCATAGATTAGTTAAAAGTTTTTCACATTCTTATATAAAGACACAAGTATGGAATTTAAAACTCAAGGACAAAATCATTTTAATCACGCGGTTGGAATTTTTCAAACAATATATATAAATTTTAATAGAGATGGTCTATAATTTTTTTCAAAATACTATGAAGTTGAATATGTACATTTAAAGTTATGAGGTATATAAAGTTTTGTATGTCACACTCAAAAGTTTTTCGTATCATATTATAAAGTTTTATGTAAAGAATATAAAAAAACAATTTTTAATCATGCATTTTGAAATTTTTGAACCATGAACATAAACTTATTGTACATATATAGCTTATAAGTTCTTGCGAATATGGACATTAAAATCTGGGATTCTATAAAGTTTTGCCTGTACGAGGACGAAATTTTCTATAAAGGAGTCAAAAGTTTTGTGATATTGTATTATAAAGCTATTTATAATCAAATACAAGGTTGATCTGATTTTTGCAGTGTCACAGGGATAAATTTCCCATGAAGTTTAGAATATAGTAGTAAAAAGTTTCTTGTATTCTATTCTAATGGGTTGTGTATAGAATTTGAAAATGGATTGTGTATATAGATTTTGAAAACCTGCAGTTAATTTTTTTATGAACTACAAATGGTAAGCTTTTGCACATGTGATTCATAATAAGCTTTTGCAAATTCGAATATGAAGTTTCTCAATAAATTTGATGTTATGAATTCTACAAAGTTTTTCATATATTAGTCAAGAGTTTTTCACATTCTTATATAAAGAGACGTGTATAGAATTCAAAACTCAATGACAAAAATTACTTTAATCACGCGGAATTTTTCAAATATATATATATATATATATATATATATATATATATAGTGACGGTCTATAATTTTTTTAAAATACTATGAAGTTGAATATGTACATTTAAAGTTTGGGAGTCTGTAAAGTTTTGTATGTCGCACTCAAAAGTTTTTCATATTCTATTATAAAGTGTTATGTAAAGAGTATAAAATCAATTTTTAATTATGCATTTTGAAATTTTTGAACCGTGAACATAAATTTTTTGTACATATAGCTCATAAGTTCTTGTGAATATGAACATGAAGTTTTTGAATATGGACATTCAAATGGGGGATTCTGGAAAGTTTTGCCTGTATGAGGAAGAAGTTTTCTATAATGGAGTCAAAAGTTTTTGATATTGTATTATAAAGTTATATATAATCAAATACAAGGTTGCGTAAGGTAAAATTTCTGATCTACAAATACAAAGTTTTGGGTTACATGAGTTCAAAGTTAGTAAAAATTCAAGGATAGTATCTTCAATATATTTGTTTTAGCCATGCATGTGAGCTTTTATTGAATATATTTTTATTTCTAGGAATTATAAATTTTGGAGTTGGTAGTATAGAGTTTATAAAATTATACTTGAAAGTTCATCAACTCGGGAGTGCAAAGTTTTTGAATTATAAAGCTTTTTTTTTTGTCTAGAAGTATACTTTTTTCAAACACACGAGTATGAAGTTAAGAATGAATGCTCCAAAGTATTTTTTAGAATTAATAGTTGAGACACATTTACTCTAATTATGTCTAGAAAAAAGAAAAATATTTTGAAGCAAGGCTCTTGCTTTCATATGTATGTGGAAATTGTCCCCGCCCAATTTTCTACCCATTCACCCACTATTCCCGAATGTGAAGTTTTGCATGTATGAAATCAAAGTTAGGTATATAAGAATAGTTTTGTGTACACGATTTGAAAGTTTATAAATTTTGTGTATGGACCTTTGAATTGGTGAATTGAAATCTAGGATGTAGAAAGTTCTTGTTAACTATGAGAAAAGCTTGTCACATTCAATGTTGAAGTTTTGTATTTGTAGCTTGAAATTTCAGAATATAGAGAGATCTACCTGTATTTATGAATTATAATAAAAAATTCTTAAAAGCATAATTCAAAAGTAGAGGATATATATAAAACTTTTTTTCATTCATCATTGTGTACGCGCATGGCTGATGATCTTTTCCAAAGTGTTTTTTGTATTACAGATCATGCTCTGAGCTACAATTCAATTATATTGATGAGCATGATATTTTCTCTATGCTACTTTTGCCTTCATATAAGCCAACTTCCCCGCCCGTGTACTCTACCCTCCTCACCCGTTATCCCAAAACGAGAAAAAAATGCGCGCTAAAATCATTTTTGTGCTAAGATCAAAGCACCGTTGCTACCTAAGGATGCGCAAAAACAATCCAGAGAAGCTTGACATGGGAATGCGGAAACGAGAACACTACTAGCTAATCTGTATGCATGTGCGTTGCTAACTGTTTGCAACTTTCGTTCGCTAGTAGCATGTTGCGGAACGCCCACCCAATAACGGCCCCCCGTGTCCCGATTCCAAGCGACCAAAAGCTTCGCCCATGGTTGTTTTCTGCATACAGTAGTTTCGTGACGGTGTGTGCATGCATCGACATGGCGGTTGGTAACAGCGTACACGGGCAAGCGGTGGCGCGGTGCACGCACGCGCGCCAGGCAAGCAGGCGAGCCGGCAGCCAGGTGGCCTCCTGTTAATGCCGGCCCGGGCGTAGCCCACGGTTTCTACCGCCGGTAACCGTACGCTCCCCGCCTTGAATTCGTCCGGCTTCGGCACCTGCGGACGCAAAGCTCGCACGCACGCACGCACAAGCACAAAGCTTCATTCATACCACCCCCCTGCACGGATAGCCCGCACACAGGTCTCGCCTCGTGCTCGCTCGATCTCGCCACTGGTCGTCGGTCAGCCTGTGGCGGCCGTGACGGCAGCGCGCCATGGACGACGCCGACGGTGACCGGCGGAGCAAGGTGCAGCGGCTGTACGACGCGTGCGACGCCGTGTTCTCGCCGGAGAAGGAAGGGCTCCTCACGCTCTCGCAGGTCAGGTGGCTGCAGGGCATCCTCGGTACGTGTACGTCGCGCCTGCCTCGCGTCTTGCCTCGAATCCATCGACGTGTGATCACTGACTGATCAGTGTCTGTAACTGTGTATGGTGGTGCGTGGGTGTCTGTAACTGTGCAGACGGGATGGAGGCGGACGACGTCGGGATCGACGCGGGCACCGGCGGGGAGGAAGGCGAGATGGGGTCGTCGTCGTCGTCCTCGTCCTCGGAAGACGAGGCGAGCCCGAGGGCGGCGGCCCGGCGACTCCTCTCGGCGCGGGGGTTCACGCGGATCACGTACGTGCACATCCACGAGTGCGACGATTTCTCGGTACGTGCGTTCAGGTGATCGTGCCGGCCGGCAGCTTGTAGTGGCTTTGCAGATGGCCTGTCATGACGGCGCGTCCGTCCCGGCGGCGGCGGTGTGTTGCAGATGGGCGTGTTCTGCTTCCCGGCGGGCGCGACGCTGCCTCTGCACGACCACCCGCACATGGCGGTGCTGAGCAAGCTGCTCTACGGCTCGATGCGCGTCAGCTCCTACGACTGGGTCACCGCGCCGCGCTCCGGCGCAAGAAAGGGTAAACTAGCCTGTCTCGCTCTCACCTGCTCTAGGCTGTGGCCTCGCATGTTGCCCATCGATTTCTCTTAATTCCCGATTTGTCGTCCCTCCCCCACCAAAAAAAAGGGCAGAGTTTCGTGTGTGAATGAAACCCTGAGCTGCAGAGTCTGCAAAGTCTGAATAAGAATGTTGCAGGAAACGCGAGAGGTCTGAAGCTAGGGGCTGTGGAAAAATCCTGAGCGGCTGCAGCATGTACCTGGTTGTGAGCTCATGAAAACAGCTGCACAGCTAGTAGTATCTACGCCTGACGCTATTATTCTAGGAAAAGAAAATACGTGACGGTATTCCACCGCACAATCCAAAAGTCCACCCTGTTTTGGGATAAGGGAGTGGAATAAAATAGAGCAAAATGAAAGAGATGGACACTGGACAGGCCATGAGATCTTATTAGTGTTCGACAAGCCACTGCACGTACGCTGATTAAAAAGTCAAGGAGATTCCTTACTTGCAGGCGGTTTAGCCAAGGTGGTGGCCGTCGACGAGCTGCGGGAGGCGCCGTGCAGGGCGTCGGTGCTGTTCCCCCGGAGCGGCGGCAACATCCACACCTTCACCGCCGTCACGCCGTGCGCGCTCCTCGACGTGCTCGCGCCGCCGTACGCGGAGGACCTCGGCCGGCCGTCCACCTACTTCTCCGACATGCCCGTCCCTTCTCTCCCAGGTACATATATTCAAAATGCTTCTACATGAGCATGTTACTACTAGGTTATTAGTAGAGAATTCTTCTCTATTTCCTGTCTGCAAATTAAAGACGGCATGCTTTAGTCGATCTCTGACAAATAAACATACGATCGAATCGTCTGTTCAGGTTTTGCAGTGCTGGAACAAGCAGAGTTGCCTGAGGATTTTCGTGTTGTTGGGGCGCCATACGTAGGGCCAGAGCTCGTCGTAGACATGGATTTCTATGACTAGATAGCTCACCGTTTTCCCAAAAGTAGCTGCGTGCAAGTTGTGTGTCATGTCGTGTGTGTGCATGTCTGGAAAATACGTTGCATCTTCTCCACTCCGCTTGTGAGATTTGTCATACACTTCCATGACGATTTGTCCTTCTTGTTTATATTTTTTCCTTTCCGGCAACTAGTGATTGACTCACTCTTTGGCAACAAGCTTGTGAGTGTGAGATGGGAGCAAACTGGACATATATTCGTAACTCATTGCTAACCACATATAGACCACTACCCGTGCTACAATCTAGCAAAATGTGACCAACTGCATCAAAGGCTTAAAGTCGTCAATTGGCCATGTTGGAATTGCTAATCACATTAATCTTGACGAGAAGTGATACAAAACAAGACGCTACAACACAAATCTAATGTAGAGACACTTTTGTATAGACATTTCACAATTTGTATTTACATATATGTCATAATGTAATGTAGAGACATTTTTGTGGTATTTTTTAAAGTGTCACATGTATTGAGACAATATTTGAGACATTTTTAATCATAGAGGCACTTTTTCAAGTTATTTCGTAAAATGTCAATACAAATTATTAGGGGCAAGTTTGAGACACTTTAATTTTTGACCTTAGCTCCATAGAGGTATAGTTTGAGTCATTCCGTTTAATATCTTGAGACATTATTTAGATCATTGAGGCGTATTATAGAATACTCATAAGAATTATACTCAGGATGCAGGTGGGGCGGGTTTTGCCGCGAAACCACTATCTCAGCCCGCGCCACAAACCCGCATAGCCTGTGTCGCAAACCCGCATCGCTGGAGCAGGCCACGCGGCTCTGGTCGCGGTACCCAGCGGGCACCGTGTGGGACCGAAGCCGGCGACCAGAGGGGGGGGTGAATGGGAGCCGATCAAAATTTCTTCCAAAATTCAAACCATCGGCCTATATCCCGAAAATCACCCAAACCCTCAAACGTTCTGGCCAAAATTTGGAATAGCTATGGAAAAGCTAAACCAACACAAAAGGCCTCGAACGAGCGAGCGAAACCACGAAGCAAATCGGAAGCGAATCGGGAAAACTGCAGAACTGATCTGCCTGGACCGGTCTGACCGGTGCGCTGGACCGGTCTGACCGGTCGTGCCTACCGATCTGACCGGTAGCACCCAGAAAACCCCCGAGAAATTGGATTCAAACGGTGAATCCCGAGCAAACGACCACGAAAACCGATGAAACTTGGGGGATTGCTTCGCCCCTACCCCGTGAGCATATCCCCAAAAGATCTCGTCCCAAAGATCAACGAATCGTGAGAATTATGGGGGAGATCAAAAGGGATTGGGGTTTTCTCAAACACTCAAGAACTCGAGTTCGAACACGCCAGTGATTACAGAGGGTTTAGGTTAGAGTTGGGAGCACGGGAATCACAGCAAAGAACTCATGGACTCATCGCAATCAAGTGCACCAAAAACGAAATCGAAATTTCATCAAACAAGGCACAAAACGAGGAGATGGATTGATTCAAATCGCCCAGAGGGCACGAGGAGGTTAGGGCCTCCTTTCCCAATCAAATCCACAAGAGTTCTCACACAAACAACATTCAAATCTACCCTAAAGAGATGAACTGAGGAAGAGGAACACAGGGGCGGCAGCCTGGGGAAACAGAGAGTCCACGAACAGATTACAAAAGCCACACCTAACCTAACACAAGTGAAAGGGTATTTATACCCGCGGGACCGGTCAGACCGGTGCCAGGGACCGGTCAGACCGGTTGGCCTGCAGCACCCCCTGTACAACGATCTCATCCGACGGCCGAGGTTCTTTCTTCGAAAAGAAGTCTTCTCCGCGATGCCGCCGTCTTGATGAAGATCCAGTCCGCGGTTTTGGAGGGTCCGCGAAACCCGGGTAGATGGCCGGTTTTGAGAAAACCGCCAAAACCTCACGCGCGAGAAGATTCCCGCCTCCACGCCGTGGCCCTAGACGCCGTTCCCGCCTCGGCCTTCTGACGGCCCTAGACGCCGCCCGACGCCCGTCACCTCCTCGCCCGCAGCGAGGCCCTAGACGCCGTCGACGCCCGTCGCCTCCGTCAGTCCCGAGACCGACGCCCGTGCCTCCACGACTTGGCGTCTTCAACCGCCGTCCGCCTCCTTGGTTTTGTGGCGCAAACCAAGAAACCCGCCTTCCGTCGCCGCTTGCGCCCTCGATCCAGGAGTGGACGCCACAGCTGCCGCCCGGTCCGAGCTCCGATCCCGGCTGCCCTTCACCGCCGTCCACCGCACGGTCCATCGACCACAGCACCTCCACGGCAGGTCCCCGTCGACACTCGACGCCCGTGTACCTGCAATCCAAAGACCAAGCGCACGATCACACCGCACGGTTGACAATTCACTCATCACAAGTAGGATAGAGTACTCTCGTTCCTCAATCTCCCCCTTGATGAGTGCATTGTCAACACACCACAAACGAACCAAGAGAAGTGAAACCAAAGAAGAACAAAGAAGCACGAAAGAGAAGAACTCAAGCAAGTGACAAAAAGCTCAGAAAGGCAAGAACAGTCACTTCCTCAAGCAAAGATCGATCCCCTAAGACAAGGGCAACGTCTCGACGCAATCGATCAAAAGCCAAAACATGACTCCTCAAAGACAGAGGTAACGCTCGACGCAGTCATGCAAGCAGCAGAGGGAAAACGAGAAAACCAGGAGCCAAAACCAAAGCAGAAACTCCCCAAGCAAAGTTTTTCCCTCTCACAAGTGCAACTCTCCCAAAATGATGCACTCTCAAAGCCCTGTGCACAACAAGTTTTTCAAAAATCAAACAAGTCTCCCCCCTTGTTCGATCACTTCTCTCAAAATTCTCCCCCTTGTTGGCACATGCACACATCAAGCCTAAAAAGACCTAAAGCTCCCCCTGAAGCAAAAAAATCCCCCTGAACAAATGCTATGCCATGAATGCAATGCAGGAGGTGTAAGTGAAAGCATTCAGAGATACAAAGATATGAGCAACATCTAGTCCCAAGCACGTGTGCATCCATAAACCAGACCTGCATCTAGCTCAACAGGGTATATCAAATCAGTCTAGAGCTAGGCAAGTTCAGTTTAGGAGAAATAAAAGCATCACCCATGATCTAGCACTAACATGTAGGGAATGGAAAGCAGTGCTACTCAAACTCATACAGGAGAGCCAAACCAGCCAAAATAAGTTGCCAACATTCCTTTTTCAATCAAATTTATCTCAATCAATTCTTAATGCCAGGGGTTGAAAGCTTGTCATGCTTTACTTAGCAACGAGGCCAAGCCTATGCCAAAGGACAATCAGAAGCTTAAAGCACTCGTTTCAGTCATGCACAGCCTTGCCCGGGTTCTCACAAGTGCAAAGTGAGCCGTCCCGAAAGCTCGATCAGTGCGACAAACAATCCCACCTGGATCTTTTCAATCCATTTCATGAGCAGTTCAATCAATTTTTATCAGATTTAGATCATTTCAAGTATGAATTGCTGAACGAAAAGGCACACTAGCATGAAAAAGATAGCAAAGCACTTCAACACGCCCTAACATGCTAGTAGCCAAGACAGGGTGATCATGTTTTCAGATTTTCAAATCAAAATAGTTTAACTCAGATGATGTCATATACACAATGGAGCAAGCTATACATGATCAAGTTTATCAACTCACACTAGCAGACACTAGAAGATCATAGCAATGTATACAAGAATGCTAGTACAAGTGAGATAATGCAAAATGCAAACATATACAATGCATATGCACAATGCAACTACCAAACCCAAAAAAACAAAGAGAAGCAAATAAAATCTACAAAGCTAACCAAAGAAAAGTCAGTAATCAAAAGGGGTAGCAAACCCCAAGCTCCCCTCGCAAGCGAGCAAAGGTGTCCTGCTCTAGCGGTTTGGTGAGGATATCTGCAGTTTGCCTCTCTGAAGGGACATGGATCAAGTCTATGTGTCCTCTCTCATGGTTGTCTCGCAGGAAATGGAATCGGATGTCTATGTGCTTGGTTCTGGAGTGTAGGACAGGGTTCTTTGCAATGCTAATGGCTGACATGTTGTCTACAAAGATGGGAACCCTACCGAAACTCAAGCCATAATCCTGCAAGGTTTGTTTCATCCAAAGTATCTGGGAGCAGCAGCTAGCAGCGGCAACATACTCAGCTTCTGTGGAAGAAAGCGCTACGCTAGCCTGCTTGCGAGAGGACCAAGACACCAAAGATGTATCGAGAAATTGACAAGTGCCGGATGTCGACTTGCGATCCAACCGACACCCACCGAAATCGGCATCAGAAAAGCCCACCAAAACCAGAGAAGAATCCGCAGAATACCAAAGACCAAATTCAGGGGTGAATTTCAAATACCTGAATATGCGTTTCACCACCTGCCTGTGGGAGGTGCGCGGCGAAGCCTGATACTGCGCGCAGAGGCAGACGCCGAATTGGATGTCCGGTCGCGTCGCCGTCAGGTACAGGAGAGAGCCGATCATGCTCCTGTACTCCTTCTGGTCCACCGCCTCGCCGTCCAAGTCCTCATCAAGCGCCGTAGATGTGCTGATCGGAGTCGGCTGAGGAGACAAGTCACTCATGTCGAATTTCCGCAGCAAGTCTCTAGTGTACTTGGCTTGATGGACAAAAGTGCCCTGAGGAGTTTGCTTGATCTGCAGCCCGAGGAAGAACTGCAACTCACCCATCATGCTCATCTCGAACTCCCTGGACATCTGCTCAGAAAACTTGGAGACAAGAGCGTGAGAAGAGCCACCAAAGATAATATCATCCACGTATATCTGAACTAAAAGAAAATCAGTGCCTGATCGCATGAGGAACAAAGTCTTATCCACACATCCCATTTTAAAACTCTGAGCCAGCAAAAAAGTTTTCAATCTATCATACCAAGCTCTAGGTGCCTGTTTCAAACCGTAAAGAGCTTTCTGAAGTTTATAAACACGGTTTGGAAACTTGGGATTTTCGAAACCAGGGGGTTGCTTTACATAAACCTCTTCTTCGATAAAACCATTCAAGAAGGCAGATTTAACATCCATTTGGAAAACCTTAAAACCCTTGGAAGCAGCAAATGCAAGAAAGATTCGAATAGCTTCCAAACGAGCAACAGGAGCAAAGGTTTCCTCAAAATCAATACCCTCTTTTTGTCAAAACCCCTGGGCAACAAGACGAGCCTTGTTTCGAACAACCAAACCATCCTCACCCTGCTTGTTTTTGAAAACCCACTTCGTTCCGATGGGATTACAAGCAGGTGGAGGCTCGACTAAAACCCAAACTTGGTTTCTTTCAAAATTTTCAAGTTCCTCATGCATGGCATTGACCCAATTAGAATCAGAAAGAGCGTGTCCAATATCTTTGGGCTCAAAAGAGGCAACAAACGCTGAATGAGCAAAGCCAGCAATACTTGTTACCTTGGACCTGGTGACTCGCTCGTTGAGATCACCTAGCATCTGTTGAGGTGGATGGCGGCGCTGAATGTGTCGCGGTGCTTCCCGTGTCGAAGTCGCCTCCTCCTCAACCAAAGCTGGTGCCTCCTCAGGTGCAGCTGGTGAAGCCTGAGTCACCTCCTCGAACAGCCCCCGTGAAGTAGACGTAGTCGGATCGGGGCCGTCGTCATCGTCCGAGCTCGTAGCAGAGATAGCCGGGTCCACAGCACGCATGGTAGCCTCAGCCTCGCCATCTGCAGCTTCTTCCACCTCATCTTCAAAGATGGAGGTGCCGAGCTCATCATCTCCTGCAACTTCAAAGACAGAAGAATTGCACGGTGCAGTCTCGTCGAAAGTGACTTCACAAGTCTCTCTGACGATGTTAGTATCAATAATCAGCACACGGTACGCTCTAGAGTGAGAAGCATAACCGAGAAAGACACCGTCAGACGAGCGAGACTCAAACTTATCAAGATTTCCATCTTTCAGCACAAAGCACCGGCAACCGAAAACTCTGAGATGGTCAACACGGGGCTGGCGTCCAAACCGCAACTCATAAGAAGTCCTGTGCAAGAAAGCACGCAAGAAAATGCGGTTGGACACGTAACAAGCGGTGTTAACCGCCTCAGCCCAGTATTTGCGAGGAGTCCTATGCTCATCGAGCATCGTCCTCGCCATCTCAACCAGCGTCCGATTCTTCCGCTCTACAACTCCATTCTACTGTGGAGTGTAGGGAGAAGAATACTGATGTTCAAGCCCTTGATCAATGCAAAAAGCGTCAAAACGAGCGTTTTTGAATTCTGTGCCATTGTCACTGCGGATCGCTCGCATGGCCTGGGGTAGCTCGTTTTTCAACCTCAAGATCAAGTCTCGAACAAATTCGAAAGCCTCATTCTTGGTTCTCCTGAAAAAGACCCAAGAATAGCGAGAAAAATCGTCCACAATCACAAGCACGTACCACTTCCCACCAATAGACATCACCCTAGAAGGACCAACTGTGTCCATGTGTAACAATTCTCCAGGGTGAGCGGTCATCACCTGATTAACAGGCGGATGAGAAGCGGCAATCATTTTGCCGTGGCGACACAGATGGCAAACAAGGTTCTTCTCAAACTTCAATTTGGGCAATCCTCGGATCAGGCCAAGTGAGCTCAGTCTTGACAACAAATCGAAGCTCAAATGTCCTAGTCTCCTATGCCACTTCCACAAATCAGAAGAAGGACCAGCCATCAAGCAATGAGAAGGGCCAAAAGGAGTTCCAGAGAAGTCAACCAAGAAAACTCGATCGCGAGGTGTAATCCGGCAAACCAAATCTCCCCTGGAATCCAAAACACGCGAACAGCCCTCCTTGAAGCGAACCTCAAACCCCTCATCAAGAAGTTGCGAAACAGAGAGCAAATTAAAACCAAGATTCGAAACCAAAGCAACTTCTCTCAGGGTAAAGCGATCAGAAACTCGAACAGCGCCAAGTCCACGTACCTTTCCTCTTCCATTATCCCCGAACACAATGTACTCCTTTGAGCGCATCGGGGTGAGGCTGGAGAACCATTTGTCATTTCCGGTCATGTGGCGCGAACAACCGGAGTCCATGATCCACCTGTTCTCCAAGCCTCCGACCTGCACATCAGTAGTGAGACAAAGGGTGAGCAAATGTCTCAACACTGGGGTTAGCAAAGTGAGAAGCAAACCAGTGTCGAGCCATTTGCTCTACAGAAGGGTTAGCAAAACCAGACAAAGCGTATCCCCCGTCCCGTCTACCGCGTGACTGACGAACACTACCGCGAGGAAAACGTGGAGCCTCAAAACCTCCTCCAAAGCCTCGGTCCCGTGGTCCATAGCCGTACTGAAAACGACCAGGAGCACGACCGGCAAAGCGACCACCTGCTGGAGCACGGTAACCACCACCGTCTCCCTGACCTCCACCTACACGGCTCGCCCTAGCATCTTGCCTACCACCACGCCGAGAAGGACCATGCACCCGAGCAGAGTACATGTCCGCATTCCGTCTCTCCTGCTCTCGCCTCACAGCCCGCTTCCTCCTGAAGCAAAACTCCTCCAGGTGACCTTCCCTGTCACAGAACTCGCAGTGGTACCTCACCTCACGCTTGGGAGGTGGAGGCCTATCCTGCGGACGGGGAGGAGCGGCCCTCTTCTTCTGGGCAACCTAGGCTGTGGCAGCAGGGAGCGTGTCGAGGGGGTTCCTCAGCGCATTGGGCTTTGGAACCCATACCTGCTTCTGTGGAGGTGCTTTCGGTGGTTCTTTAAGCACACCATCCGCGGGGTCAACAAGCGAAGGCTGCGTGCTCATGCTAGCAGTGTTTCCAGCAGCCTTGCCAATCTTACCATACAACCTGTCAAAGTCTGACTTCGTGTATGTGTAACCGACCCCAAACCCATCACCACGCTTGAACTGCTTGATCATCATGCCCAACTGCGGCTCACTAGCAGAAACCCAACTAAGAATCGCCCTAAGATAGGTATTCTCATTCTCCAGGTTGGCTTTCTCTACCGCAAGATTATCCAAATCAGAGATCAAACCAGGGCAAACAGAGCAGTCAATAGGTGGGCTAAACTCTATGACTTTAGTCTTTCCAAAAGACTTGATCAAAGCGTTCTTCTCCTCTAGCTCCAACCTAAGCGTGGGACAAAGCTTACAAGCGCCAAGCAAAACTGGTCTAGACTTCATCTCCTCTAGCTCGCACACAACAGTAGCAAACTTAGACTGCAAAGAAGCTATATCAGACTTAAAGATAGGACACTCCTCACATTCAAGCACATCGCTAACAATAGGAGCATCCTTAACCAGTTCTAGTTCATGCTTGGCCTTAGCGAGCTCATGAGACACGTCAGCAAGCGAAATCTTAGCAACATCTAAGTTCGCGACGTTCTCATCATGCTTGGCACGGAGAGCAACAAGATCATTCATGTGAGATATGCAGCCAGCGCACTCATCCTCACTAGACTTCTCCCTAGCACAAGCCAGCTCAGCACTAAGCTTTCTACGCTCTCTAGCTGCTTCCTTAAGCAGCCTTTTCTGGTTGTCGAGAGCGGCGTACAACTCCCTAACCTCTGTATCAAGCAGGTCGATCGTGGAGTTTACCTCTGAATCGCTCTCGGATCCAGGAGAAGAGCCGGAGTGCGTCGGTGTAGCATGTCCACCTGAAGACGCACGAGCACCATCGGCTTCGCCCGCCATGGTGCAGAAGCTCTTGCGCCGATCGGCCGCCAAGCAAAGGCCGATGAAGCCGGTGACTTCCTTGTCCCGCTTCTTCTTCTTCTTGTCGTCGTCGTCGGAGGTCGGTGAAGAAGAGCGGTCGGTGTCGGAGCTCTTGTCGAGGTCGCTGAGCTGTGCCAGGAAGGCCTTCTCCCGCTTCTTGGCCTTGTACTGGAAGCACTTCTTGAGCGACTCCTTGTCGAAGCGTCCTCCCCGGTCACGACTGCGGTGCTTGTGGCGCCGACGCTCCTTGTTGAAGCCTCCCTCGTCGCGGTCGCGGTGGCGGTAGTAGTCGAAGGAGTTGTTCTGGCCACCGCCGGTCTTCTTGGGGCAATCGGCGACGAAGTGGTTCAGATCGCCGCAGTTGTAGCACCCGGGGTTCTTCTTCCTCTGCCTGTTGTGGTAGATGCGCTGGAACTTGCTGATCAGGAGGCACAAGTCGTTGTCGCCCAGCGTCTCCAGCTGCTCATCTGAAACAGAAGGCAAAGAGGCAAGAGAAAAGCCAAGAGCAGAGTTAGCGTTAGAGCTCGATCCACCTGGGCCAGTCACAAGAGCGACGCTCTTGGAAGGAGGGGCACCATTGAGCTTGGCTCGTGTCTGGTTATCCACCTCCGTGGCCTTGAGCTTGCTAAAAAGCTCGTTCACGGTCAGAGTCTCATAGCCTGCAGACTCAATGATCGTGTTCACCTTGAGATCCCACACAGAGCGGTCAAGCGCGTAAAGCAACTTAAGGGTCTTCTCGTGCTCTGTGTACTCAAGGGCACCAGCAGATCTGTTCGCATTGACCTTGTTCATAATTGACTGAAAACGACTGAACATCAGGTCAATGCTCTCACCCGGCTCCTGTGTGAAGTTCTCGTACTCACGCCGGTGAGTCTCGAACAGTCTGGCCTTCACCTGAGGTGTACCCTCGTGGTAGTTCTCAAGGCACGTCCAAATCTTGTGGGCTTCCTGAAAACCCTGGACGCGTGAGAACTCCGCACGAGAAACGCCAGCAAACAAGGCATTGACGGCCTTGGCGTTAGCCTCGTGCTGGGTCACCTTAAGAGGCGTGGTCCGAACAGCCAGCACCTCGTAGAGCTGGTTCGTGGTAATCTCCCAGACATCGGCTCCCATGCTCTGCAGGAAGGCTCTCATGCGAACCTTCCAGTAGGCATAGTCCTCGCCGGAAAACACTGGGATCTTACCAAGACTCGCCATGGTCGCCGAGTGGTTTTCGAGCCGGTTAAGGTACTAAAAACCTCAACCAAGCTCTGATACCAATTGTGGGACCGAAGCCGGCGACCAGAGGGGGGTGAATGGGAGCCGATCAAAATTTCTTTCGAAATTCAAACCGTCGGCCTATATCCCGAAAATCACCCAAGCCCTCAAGCGTTCTGGCCAAAGTTTGGAATAGCTATGGAAAAGCTAAACCAACACAAAAGGCCTCGAACGAGCGAGCGAAACCACTAAGCAAATCGGAAGCGAATCGGGAAAACTGCAGAACTGATCTGCCTGGACCGGTCTGACCGGTGCGCTGTACCGGTCTGACCGGTGCGCTGGACCGGTCTGACCGGTCGTGCCTACCGGTCTGACCGGTAGCACCCAGAAAACCCCCAAGAAATTGGATTCAAACGGTGAATCCCGAGCAAACGACCACGAAAACCGATGAAACTTGGGGGATTGCTTCGCCCCTACCCCGTGAGCATATCCCCAAAAGATCTCGTCCCAAAGATCAACGAATCGTGAGAATTATGGGGGAGATCAAAAGGGATTGGGGTTTTCTCAAACACTCAAGAACTCGAGTTCGAACACGCCAGTGATTCCAGAGGGTTTAGGTTAGAGTTGGGAGCACGGGAATCACAGCAAAGAACTCATGGACTCCTCGCAATCAAGTGCACCAAAAACGAAATCGAAATTTCATCAAACAAGGCACAAAATGAGGAGATGGATTGATTCAAATCGCCCAGAGGGCACGAGGAGGTTAGGGCCTCCTTTCCCAATCAAATCCACAAGAGTTCTCACACAAACAACATTAAAATCTACCCTAAAGAGATGAACTGAGGAAGAGGAACACAGGGGCGGCAGCCTGGGAAACAGAGAGTCCACGAACAGATTACAAAAGCCACACCTAACCTAACACAAGTGAAAGGGTATTTATACCCGCGGGACCGATCAGACCGGTGCGCTGGACCGGTCAGACCGGTTGGTTAGACCGGTCAGACCGGTGCCAGGGACCGGTCAGACCGGTTGGCCTGCAACACCCCCTGTACAACGATCTCATCCGACGGCCAAGGTTCTTTCTTCGAAACGAAGTCTTCTCCGCGATGCCGCCGTCTTGATGAAGATCCAGTCCGCGGTTTTGGAGGGTCCGCGAAACCCGGGTAGATGGCCGGTTTTGAGAAAACCGCCAAAACCTCACGCGCGGGAAGATTCCCGCCTCCACGCCGTGGCCCTAGACGCCGTTCCCGCCTCGGCCTTCTGACGGCCCTAGACGCCGCCCGACGCCCGTCACCTCCTCGCCCGCAGCGAGGCCCTAGACGCCGTCGACGCCCGTCGCCTCCGTCAGTCCCGAGACCGACGCCCGTGCCTCCACGACTTGGCGTCTTCAACCGCCGTCCGCCTCCTTGGTTTTGTGGCGCAAACCAAGAAACCTGCCTTCCGTCGCCGCTTGCGCCCTCGATCCAGGAGTGGACGCCACAGCTGCCGCCCGGTCCGAGCTCCGGTCCCGGCTGCCCTTCACCGCCGTCCACCGCACAGTCCATCGACCACAGCACCTCCACGGCAGCTCCCCGTCGACACTCGACGCCCGTGTACCTGCATTTCAAAGACCAAGCGCACGATCACACCGCACGGTTGACAATTCACTCATCACAAGCAGGATAGAGTACTCTCGTTCCTCACACCGCAACGGCCGCCAGACCACAACGCATTCGCCGTCGCGCACTGACATCTTCGTCATCCGTACGAGCTCACGACGCGTCGTCGAACGTGGACCCTCTTCAGCTGAGCTTGGACGTGGCTTCAGTCAGGAACAACTCTGTCGTGCCTGATGGGGATCTTGTTCAGAATCACAGCCGCAATCAGGGTACTTGCTCACGAACAGAAAGCACCTATCTCGTTGAGAGTTGCAAGCATGGCGAGCTCGATCTGGTGCAGATGACGCGGCGGCCGGCGGCACAAGGCAGAAGAGATTCGTGGTCACTCGATTTGCTAGAAAAATTGGATTCGTCATTTCTCCGGATTCCAGAGCTTAATGTGCAAGCATGGGTGCACCCAGTAAACAGGCTCTGATGTTCGCCTGCGTAACAGCCAGCTCATGTCTCATGATGGCACGCGGCGATGAGGGTTGCCACAAAGCCCGCAAAAGACTCGCGGCGGCGTGCGGGCTGCCACATGAGCCCGCAGGCGTCCTTGCGGCTGGTGCGGACATGAAGTGGCCAGCCGCAACCCGCCCCGCCTGCAACCAGAAATTATACTAAGTATATGAGTAACAATTGTTGTAAGGTTGAGATCGCTAGCAGGTTGAGGATTGTGCAATATGGTGTGAGGTCTTGAGTTCGAAACTTCAAAGGTACATCATTCACATGTTTTCCAATATTTTTTAGTGCAGCTAGAGGGTAAAGACATATTAGTATGTCATTACAAATTATTTTATAATATATAGAGACAATTAACAAAGTGTCTCTTCTATCAAAGAGACACTGGATATAGTGGTACCTCTACGACATAGTAAATAATGACTCTACAATTACATAAAGACAACCTAAAATGTCTCTAAAAGGTAAAAATAGTGTCTCTACCTACATGAGAGTAGGAGTTCTTAAGAAGCATCCTATCTTCTACTTTCTTGGTTCCAGAATATGGCTGCGTTTAGATTTTTTTCAAAGTAAAACTTTTTTAACTATAATTGGTCCTCTGCTAAATTTTGACTACTCAACATCAAAATAACTATCCAATAGACTAACTACCCAACTCGCCAAGACTCTCTAAATTGGTCCACTCGCTAGCCAAACTTGGCCAGCCAAGTATAGATCCCACGCGCAGAGGGAGAGTTGAATGTAGCTATTAGGTTTGAAGTGTGGTTACTGGATGTTTGTTGGAGTGAGATATTTAATATGGAGTGGAATCATTATCGAGAGGCAGAGTTAAATAAATAGTTGAAACTGAAGTGTTTTGGAGATGCTCTCTACTAATATGCTTATTTCATGGGACAGTAGTACGCCTTATGATGCGGAGGACATCATGGCCTGCAATCTCTTTCTTTTTTTTGTTTGGAAAAGGAAAATCCCTACTTTTATAGAAAGCAATAACGTTCGTGGGGGTACACATGAACGCTGGGATACCAGCGCCTGCGATCTCTTTGAGTCTTGGAAAGCACTTATCCACTAAAAAAATACTCCACAAGTCGTTTTGCGGCTGTGCGCCATGTGACCAAAGTTTACCACACCTCGACGATCCTCGTCGGCATGACTATTCGTTTTTCACTGTGAGGTTATAATATCATTTTGCTTCAAAGAGTTTCACTGGGAATTACTACATGAACGCCATCTTGCCCTACGCTTTAAGCAGTAATTTTCCTGCTACAGATCAAGATCATGTCAGTGAATGCTAGATATATAACGCTATTTAAATTCCTGAACCTATTATTCATAATTGTCTACTCTGCACAATCGATTTAATTATTATTTGTTCTGTAAATCAAATCGGCCAGCAGGACGAGCTAATAAATCACATAAGGAAACTTTTGGCTAAGCTACCCTTATATCATATATGTAGGTACAACATCTCAATTATTTCCCAGATCAGCAATGAGCACAAAAGCTCGCGCACCACAATCATAGGTATAGGTGCAAAACTCACTACACACGACCAAAAACCTTGTCAACATATCAGTACCACGATATCAGAGCTCAATCTGTTCTGAAACCCCAAACCGCGCCGGACGCGTGATCGATCGATCAGAAGTCCATGACGCGGTACGCCGCCACCTCCTTGGTCGTCGCCGGCGATGGCGAGCCGTTGGCGACGCGGCAGTTACGCCGTATCTCCCCCTTCCTGGGGTTCTGCAGCTCGCCCATCTTGATCATCCCCTCCACGAAGGCCCTGAAGAAGGCGTCCTGGTCCTCGCTGAAGCGCTTGACGACGCGGCGGGTCCTGGCGTTGTCGGAGAAGAGCGTCTGGTCGGAGTTGAGGAAGCCGCGGAGGGCGACGAGGTCCTTGAAGTAGCGGTTGTCGAAGACGCGCGGGGTGGCGTCCATGTCGCCTGTGACCTCCTCGTCGCCGCCCCTGGGGCAGAGTGCGTTGAGCGCGCGGCGGTAGCCTGCGTCCATGTTCGGGTCGGGGCGGCCGGAGCCGGACTGGTTGTAGAGGCGGAAGACGATGGAGAAGCAGCGGGCCTCCCCGATGGAATGCGAGCCGGAGAGCGCGACGAGGTCGGTGACGCTGAGGTTGAGCCCGGCAAAGAGGCGGATGAGCGCGCTGGCGTTGGCGCGCGGGCTCGGCATGATGCTGTCCGAGTCCTCCTGGCTCGCCGTCAGGCTGTCCTCGCGCCCGAGCCGCACCTCCCAATTGGGCCCACCGGTCTGTGTCAAGAGAACAAAGCAAATCAAGAGGTCAAACACATTAGTATTGCAAATTGCAACGCAAACTATGATGCGCTTCTTATTCCCTTGCAAAATCTAAACAAAATCAGAATGAGCGGCCAGAAAGTACAGTGCCTCTACTCCCCTGTTCTGAAATCTAAGGTATTTTGATTTATCTTAAGTCAAACGTTCCTGAGTTTAACCAACTGTATAGTAATAATATTTTGAATGTCAAATATGAATAATTATATCTTAAATATATTTTCACATTTATTTATTGGATATGTTAGGTCAATTTCAATGGGAGTGTTATAAGAGTGTCATGAACATTAAATTTGCTAACATGTACCAATAGTATGAGGAGAGAGGAGAGAGGAGTGTCATGGAATGTGAGAAGAGTGTCATGGAATACCATGACACTCTTCTGGCACAGTTCTCAAATTTTCAGTCTTAATAACTGTGTCGATGACACTCCCACTGAAACTGGCCTTAGATGTTAATATTAACGTAGTATGGCTATGGTTTCTCCTGCATCAACGATCAACCAATCCAGTGCAACCACCAGTCGACTGCCAACTCGCCAAGGGCTGTGTTTAGTTGCCCAAAAAGTCTAAAATCCAAAAAAAGATTCTCCATCACATCGAACTTACGGTACATGTATGGAGTACTAAATATAAATAAAGTTAAAAACTAATTATACAGTTTGGTTTTAATTTGTGAGACGAACGTTTTGAGCCTAATTAGTCAATAATTGGACAACAATTATCAAATACAAACAAAAATATTACAGTATGCTACAGTGTATTTTGGCACAGGAGAATGGGGAACTAAACAGAACCAAGGGAAACAAGGGAGAGAACCGCATCCCCTGGCATAGACAAAGTGACATCGTACGCTTGGTACCGAGAACCCTCGTGAGGACCAAGACCAGGGCGAGGAGCACGGGAAAAGTGCCCTGCTCGGCAGAAATCTCGCTCCCCATCATCACCCGATCCGAGAGAAACAGAATCCCCCGTCGCCAAATGTGGGGCCTGCAGCCTTGCCACTCGCGGCGCCAGTGAATGGCAGCACCGGGGGCTGTCTGCGCTAGACGCCGAAGGCTACTAGCCTGCTACCACCAGTCCACCGCACCAATCTAGCCGCCCGGGGGTCGCTCGCAGCCTAGGCTTTCGTGGGTGCGGCCCTCTGGCCTGGCCTTTCCCGGCTTTGTTGCGCCCGTGCCCGCCTGCCCGGTGCCCCGCCCCCGTTAAGGCCCAGTTTGGAAGCCCAGTTCCCCGCAGGGTTCCCCGTCGTTTCCCCGAGCCAGTAGCCCACGCGGAATTCTTTCCCGCGGAGTCCAACATGCGCCTTTGGAAACCCGCTCTGTGGGGGTTTCCGGCCCGGGTGAGCCCAATAACCTCGTGGAATCGCGCCCGACCTACACACCGCCACACCGGGGAGAAGTCCCCGTCCCTCGTCTCGCTTCGCGGAGTCGCGAGGTCGAGCAGCAGAGCGCCGCCGCCGCCGCCTGCCGATCTCCTCCGACGATCTCGCGACGGCCGTTCTCCTCCGCGCGGTGTCCCTGCAGCCACTTCATCCTCCGTATCAGGTGATTCCCCCTCCCCCTCCCCATCCCCATTCATCTCTCTGCCCCCTGCTAGGGTTTCTTCTCTCCTCTCCTCTCATCTTTTTCTTATAGATCCTACTGAAGAAGTCTTGCGATCAGGAGCAGATCACAAGTGAGCGGGAGATCTGACACAGGCACTCCTCTTCCTCTTCCCTGGCCCTTCCTAGGTCGACCTCGCATTCCAGGTAAATCTCAATCAAACTCTGATGTACCGTGGTTCCAAATCCATGTCTGTACTCCCAAACTAGCCCTTAGTTGAGACGTGAGATGTGTGGTTGCCCGCAGCGGTAGGCTATCGTTGCTGCCAGTCGTCTCTGAATTTTTTTGTGAAACCGGTAGGTTGAGTGCTGGTTCCAATACTAGTTCATTCGGTTACCATCATTCAATTGTTGCAGAATTTGATTGGCTTTTGAGAAAAAGAAAAGCTTACAAATAGTAAAGCACATGTTCGGTGACCAGGGGAAATACTACGCAAGTAGTACTAATAACTTTTATGTTGCAGTAATTGAATTCTCATGTATTGTGTACTACTGTTCAGAATGCATTGAGTAGCTTTGGGTACTGAAAGCTTGATTTAGCTTTTGATGGTTCACAATTCGTATATGTTGGATGTAGTCCCTGTGTTAAGTACTCAATGTCAGTCTTTTTGTTGCCTTATTGATTTACCTACTATTCCAATATGCTGTCAACTATATTCTATATGCTGCTATTTCCATATGATCTAGTTTTATTCTATACCTGGCTAGGTGCTCCTTATTGCCTTGTGAAAATATATGATCTGCTGCTACTTATAATTAGTTACCAATTTCTGCACAATATATGATTGGTTAGGCAGCTCCTAATTCATCCAAATTAATATATTGGGTCTAAAGTAAAGCTAGCTAGCACTATTTTTCTAATAAATAATATTATATCTACACTAGAAACTCGTTGGATGTGCCTGTAGTAGCGTACTAAGAACTCTTTGTCACACAAGTTAATGGGTAGTAGAACTCAACCCGGCAAACAGGAAGTATATCTATGAGCAGTGCTTTTAATCTCAATAGTTTTTTTTCTTGAAATTTGTAGTTGATCTAGTCAATGGTAAACTGTTGCTCTATCTGATGCAACTTCATGATCTTCATCAGTTCATTGTATGTCATGTGTGCTGCGTGAACAGTTAAATTTTAATTCATGCTGAGCATATTCTTACTCCTGATTATGCCTAGTGTTGTTTTTTTTCATCCTTTGGCAGCCTGTTCACTGCGTGCTTCTGCTTCTGCTGCTACGGGTCCTGCAAGTGCAGCCTCGACCTTGAGTTCCTCTGATAACCGCTAATTGAAGCTATTTTCTCCCTAGTCATGAAGACTTGAGATTGATCGTAGAGACAAATTTGTTATGTCCTATATTGTTATAGTTTATTATCCTTGTCATGGCTCGAATGGTTGAGTACTTTAATCAGTAGAATTTTTCATGAATTTTTCAAGCATTTTATCCTGCTGTGTGATGGATGGATGGGACATGTTGGGATTTGATGAATGGAAACTCTTGCTTGCAATGCAACGGTTGAAAATGAATTGAATATTATTTTGTATTTGCAGGTTTTGATTTTTTGTAGTGCTAATCTCTTGTTTGAGACAAATTTTTGCCTATAATGCAATCTGCTCCGCCCTGGTCTGCTAGCTTGTGGGAGAGCCGAGAGCACCCCGTGGAAACTATTTGCCAAATGCTGCCGGGGATGACACCACCCGTGGGGTGAGCACGCCCGGGGTACGATCGTGCACGGGGTTCCCCCCGCAGGGGAGGGATTTCCCGGGGGCTACTCCCCTCCTTTTCCAAATTAGCCCTAAATGGGCTTGACCGGACCTGTCTGTCTGCCTATGGGGGGCGCGTGATGGTGAGGCCATCCCTGCCCGCTGCGGTGGTTACAGGGCCTGTTTAGTTCGTGGTAGAATTGTAGCGTGGTAAAAATAGTAATAATTTTGACTACTAATTACGGTGTCAAACAAAATCAGTTTATAAAACCAACTTCAGAACTCCCGCGCTAGTGACCCTGAAGAATCTAATGAGGCATTTGTCTGCACGATTAGAGGATGCTTACTGTAGCATTACTGTAGCCAATTATCGATTAATTATCGTCATTATATTCGTCGCGAAAAATTACACTCATTCCTAAAAAAGTTTTGCAAATAGACTTCAATTAATACGTCATGCATGCGAGATTTTCTTCTCGGGAAATGTGCGCGCTAGGATTCTTGCCCTTCCAAACAAGGCAAGGGAGCAGCGAGCTGGGGAGCCTGGGGTGCATGCGCCTCCATGTATTGGTAGAATGCTAGCGTCTCTATCACCAATTTGCACACTATACTTTGTAGGAGTACTGGTAAATGTTTTTTCTGTGAATTCGGAAAATCATCGAAAAAAAGATTTCATGCGAATAGGTAAAATGTGAAACAGAACGCCGAAGCGCGTTCCACCAGGAAGATAAACGTGAACGCATAGCCGTGGTGGCCACACGCAAGTGACAGGGTGGCACAAGCCGAATGCACTCGGGAAATCCCCAGATGCTCATTTTCTACGTGAGTTTTAGTCAGGACGCAGGACTAGCGGCAGAGAGCGCGCTAGCGTCGACACGAAGGTGACGCAACGGCGAGCGTTGGTGGTCACGCAGGAAACGAAGGCAGCGGCACCCGTGCGCGCAGCGCTTCCGTGGTGGCAAAAGCGATTCATGGAAAAGCTTTTCCTAGCCCATCTTTCTCGTCTTTTCCTCACGGTGGATCCTGAAACTGAAACTGAATGTTGGGAGGGAGCAGGATGGACGCGAAGTTGTGCACTGGAAACGCCAGGCAGCGGAGTAGAAACGCTGGAATCTGCACTGGAAACGCCAGGCCGCGGAGGGAGTAGAAACGCTGGAATCTGGACTGGAAACGGCAGACAAAGCGGAGTGGGAGGCGATGGATTTTGGACTGGAAACGGCAGACAAAGCGGGAGAGATATAACGCTGGATTTCGCACGGGAAACGGCAGGCCGCAGGAGAAACGGCATGCGCATCGCCATCGCATCGGCGGCACCACCGCGTAGTTAGCGAGGCGACGGATCTGCGGGCCGTGGGGGCGAGGGGAGGGGAGGCACGTACCAGGACGACGGCGTCGCGGGCGGCCATGACGACGATGTCGGCGCAGGAGACGACGCCGGGGCAGCGCTCCTCCAGCGCTTCCTTGATCTCGTCGACGACCTCGAACGAGCGCAGGGAGTTGATGTTGGACAGCGCGTCCTTCTCGCCGAGCATCGTGGGCGTGGCGTCCATCAGCACCGACCCGTCGCACCCCTGCAACCGCGCCCCGCCATCGTCAGATCGATCGAACCCGGAGAAAACCACGCCGCGCGATCGAAGCGAGGTGAGATGTGCCGCGGGCGGAGCCATGGATGGATGGATGGACCACTCACGTTGACGAAGCAGTCGTGGAACTGGAGGCGCATGATGGAGGCGACGCTGCGGGCCTCGCGGGCGCGCGCCCGCGCCATGACCTCCCGGACGATCCCCTCGGCCTCCGGGCACGTCTCGGCGTAGTACCCGACCTTGAGCTCCCTCACCGCCGCCTCGGCGCGGCAGAGCAGCGCGAGCAGCACGGCCACCAGGGGGAGGCACCCGCGGCGGGCCGCCATGGCTGGAGAGACGAGGGGGATGGGGTGGGGGCAAGCAAGCACGCACGCGCGCGCGGCTGTTCCGAGGAGGGGTCGCGCTGCACTGCACTGCACTGCGCCGCGCCGCGCTTCGCTCCGTGCTCTGCTCGGCTGTCTCGCAGCGTACTAGCAGTAGCGGCGGGTTGTTGTTGTACTTGTAGATAGGGAGTCTCTGGCCGCTGGCTGCAGGCCGTGGCCAGTGGCCTCTGGGTTGTCACCACGGGATTGGATGGCGCGGCCGGGCAGGGGAGGAGGGAAGCATTGACCCGGACTTTTTTGCGCGCCTCCGTGTCACTGTGTGGTGGTTTTTCTTGACATTTTCGGTGAAGGTGAAAACAACTAGGGCTTCTAATTCTTGTCAGATGTGTGAACGGGTGAGTTGAGTTGTGCAAAAAAAATATGCTCGGGTTCGTCATTTTCACTTTTGCAATTCACATTGATGTTTGGGTTCGTAAAACATGATTAATTGGAAGTGGACACGCGGCGCCCTGGTGTTGGAAGTGTTTATGAAACCGCTATTTTTGGGGGGGGGGGGGGGGCTGGGGGGTATAGGTGGCCAAACGGGCGGCCCGGCCCGGCCCGGCACGAGCCCGTCTAAGCACGGCCCGTTTAGGCACGACCCGCTTAAGCACGAAAATATTAACGGGCCGTGCCGTGCCTGCCCATGGGCTGAAGTGCCGGCCCAGGCACGGCCCGAAATTGATTTAATCGGGCCGGGCCGGCCCGTTTGGCCCGGCAGCCCGGCGGCCTGAAAATGTTTGAATAGGGTTTGATAATGGATAACATAGTATTTAAACGGACCTATCGTGCTACCCATCGGGCCGATCGGGCCGCCCTTTTTCGGGCCGTGCCTGGACGCGTCCATGGGCCGGGATTGAGGCCCAGGCACGACCCTGCTATCGTGCCCGTGCCGGCCCGAGCCCAATAATATTCGGGCCCGTGCCGTGCTCGGGTCGGGCTAATATGGGCCGGACTTCGGGCCCCCATGGGTATCGGGCCAAATGGCCATCTATACTGGGGGGATGAAAGCCCGTTTTGCCCGGTTCCGCCCAGCTTTAGTTTGAATACTGCATAAAAAAATGGTCTGCGAATCTAGTAGAAAAACGATTTAAGAGTCAGTGAAGCCACCCTTTTACAATTCACAGGGAGTGAGTTTGAGAGGAGAGAGATCTTTCGTGGGAGACTAAGGCCCTATTTAGATCCCAAAATGCAAAATTCAAAAAATTTTATAAATCACTTGCATGGTGTACTAAATGTAGTCGAAAAATAAATCGCATTACACAAATGGATTGTAAATCGTGAGACGGATCTAATGAGCCTAATTAGGGCGTGATTAGGTACCAAATTACTACAGTAAATCTACAGTGAACATGTGCTGATGATAAATTAATTAGGCTCATTAGATTCGTCTTGTAGTTTATAGACGAGATCTGTAATTAGTTTTGTGATTAGTTAATATTTAATACTTCAAATGTTGAAGATTTCCTTACAAAAATCCCAAAATCCAAAATTCAAAGTGATCTAAATAGACCCTAAATATGCATAGAATTTGACTCATTGTTTGTCAACGTTTATAAAGTTTTACTTTTACAATTCATTGTTTGAGCATTTCAGCTTATCTCTAATCTTATCGAGCTAGCTAGTACTATCTTCAATCACTGGTAAAGTTAATTTTAGTGTACTCTTTATGCGGCATGGACCTGCTCCTAAGTATGAAACTAAAGTCTTGTGACTGAGACTAAAGGCCATGGCGGAGACGCGGAGTCCTACCTCTGCTTTGCCATCGCTACTCAAAGCCTGTTTCGATAGATTAGTTAGAGTTAATGGTTAATTGGCTAATAGGTAATGGCTATATCTTTTTTTAGCATGCTTATCTAGGTAACAGTTTTTTGCTCAGGCCCATGGGCATTTCAGTATTTCATCAATCTATTAGCTGCGCAGAAACACGTATAGCTGGATAATTACTGTCGAGCTAGTTGGATGGGCATTAGGTCGCTTTTAGATTAATTAGAGCTAAAATTAGCTATCTACTATGAAGCCTTCGTTTGGATCACTAGAACTAAACTTTAGTTATCGGGACTAAAAGGTGACTAAACTAAACTTTAGTCCAAGATTATTTGAATTCATGGACTGAACTTTAGGTGGAACACGTATTGAAATATAGAAATATTCTTTTTGCCCTTGGATTTATGATGCTAATGTGCCTGCATGCGCAAAGTAAGGGGTAGTTTTGTCTTTTCCAATTTGCTAGTTGGTTTAGTCCAAATTAGATAGGTTTTAAGAACTATGAACACTAAACTTTAATCTATATTGTAGTCTTCATATTTTGATCACCTAATGGACTAAACTTTAGGTTTAAAATCTAGTCCATGGATCCAAGCGAAGTTGATTAGATCTAAGCGGAGCTTTATTCTTGATTTGTCGGGAATTTGGTCTTCTCTCTCTTGTTTGCTAGGCCTTTAAGTACGAAACAGACTATTTGCCAAAACTAAATCACTAGCCCATGGTGCACCAGGTGAAATTTAGACTTCTCTGCACGTAAAATTCATCAAACCTTGGAAGACTGCACTATCAATCAAAGTACAAAGGAAAGTTAAGGAGCCTCAAGCTCCAGACAATCCTGACGACCACCGATAAAATCTCAAGTAGGGACGCCCGGCCCAACGAGGACAGGACTGCCGTTTTCTTTAGAGAATAAGACCGCAGTTTCCTGGTCCCCCAACCCATGATGACCGGCTACAAGGGAACCATGCACTCTTGCGGTAGCACAGATTCCATCCGCACTAGTAGTCCACCAGTACCAGGAGAAAAATTCAGTATGCGGTCGCTTTCGTTCTTTACCTTATCCCGGCCTGGACAGTTCCAGTAAGGCCGTGTTTAGTTGCGCTCCGTAAGGCTTTCTCCAACGGCGCCCTGTAAAGCGCCCCCCACCCTACGTAGGGGGGTCTTTGGGGGGAGCGAGCGGTCCAACGGCTCCCCCCACAGCTCCCTCTGCATATGGGGGGAGTTGAAACTCCCTCCATATATAGAGTGAGTTTCAACTCCCCCTATATCTCTAATCACACCGTTTTTTCATGATATTAATTTCGTTTGAGCCTCGTAACATGATGATAATGCGTATTATGATAGTACAAATATTATATGATTTTTTTTAAATTCAAAAATGATAAATAAATAGTTAGTTAATGAGTGATAGTATATAGAGGGAATAGATATGGGGGGAATGGTTGGAGAGAAGGAGTTATAGGGGGAGGAATCTTTTAGAGGGAGGTAGTAAAATATAGTAAATAGTACGTTTGGGGGGAGGTGGGTGGGGGGAATGGTTGGAGATAGCCTAAAGTTTTTGAAAAAGCATCTTTCTATATTTGAAGTACTAAACATAAATTAATCACAAAATAAATTACAGAACTCGTCTGTAAATCGCAAGACGAATGTAATGAGCTTAACTAATCCGGCATTAGAGGTTGTTTACTGTAGCATTACTGTAGCAATTTAGCGTGTGATTACGGCCTAATTAGGTTCATTAGATTCGTCTCGCGATTTACAGGCAGCAGTCGCAATGCGTTTTTTATTTCGTCTAGATTTAAGTCTCCATGCATGTGTCGAAATTTTTTTTGGAATTTTGATTTTTGGAACTAAACGCGGCCTAAATCTGATTCCCAGTTCCCACGATATGCAATAATAAGGCTAATCTCAAATCATAGGAGTGTCATGTGTATTAAATTTGTTGAGGTGTTTCATAGGATGTGAGAGGCGTACATATTGTCATCACCATGACATTCTTTCGGCTCGGCTATCTAATTCACAGTCTTATTAATTGTACGATGACACTCCGCCACGTGCAAAAACATGCCGCCATGCCGGTTTTCAGTGCAGCACAGCAGCGAGAATATATACTATTGGTAGTAGAGGCTCTGCTCAAGTGGAAACGCCAGTTCACGCGTGCTCGGAAATGGTACACGCCACCACTCTTTCTTCGTTCCGAGGAGATTCCACACACCGAGTCGTCCACCACTCTTTCTTCGTTCCGAGGAGATTCCATTCCGCACGCCGAGTCCAAGCTCCAGCGGCGACGGCGCCGAGCACCGGTTCCTTTCGGGGGCACACACGAGCCGACAGCTCGCCGGCGCGGGCGCGTCACGGCACTAGGACTCGACTCGACGCCACACATGCAGAGGCGTCGTAGCATCTCACGGGGACGGACGGGGCCGCTGGAGACCGGATAAAATCCCGCGCTACACGCCACGAGCGCGACGCCGACGAGGCCGGAGTGCCGGGCCACAGCAGCAACGCGCGCGGCAGGCCAGGCCAGGGCCCGGCCGGCAGCTCTGACCGGTCAGCTCGACCGACCGACGTGCGGTGCGGCGCGGCACGGCAGCAGGAGCCTACTACTCGTCTCTACTAGTAGTAGGCGGCTGGCTGCGTCCGGGTGAGCGCGACCGGTCGTTGACACCCAGCGCAGGGACAGCCGGCCCGTCCCGCCGCGGCGGGTAGCTTTTCCGAGCGGTGGGATTGGCGCGCGGGGCGGGTGCCGTGTGCCCCCCGGGAAGGGAGCTAGATTAGAGCAAAGCTACCGGCGACGACGACCGCTAGCTTGACGAATTGTGCGAGTGATCGGCAGCGACGGGACGGGACGACAGCGGGGAAGCGCTGCAGCTGCTTGCTCGGGTCGTCAACGTAGTTCAGTGCTGTCACGATCGGAGGACGAGAGCTGCGTGCGGGTCCGGGAGCGTTGGCAGGGCTTCGAATGGGCCTTCACGGACGGCTAAAGAAGGCCGGGTTAGGGGTGGGCCTGGGAGCTGGCAGGCTGGACCTGCTGCAAGTGGTTAGGCCAGGCCGATGGTAGCAGCAAAGCAGCAGGCTGAAGTGGCCCAGGTCTAAAGTTCAGTCGAAGTTCATGAGATGAGATCACGAGACTCGAGTATTTGAGAGAGCAGCGGTTTTTTTATTTTTTATTTCTGTTTTTTACAAAAATATATTTTCGAGTTGGAAATTTATAGAAATATACCCCGACCGCCCCGCTGCCGGGCGGCCGGGACCTGACCACCCGGCTGCCGGGCGGCAGGGGCTAATCTGCAAAAAAAGAGGAAAAAAATTACGTACAGATCCCTGGGAACCGGCCGCCCGGCCTCCCAAGCCGCCCGGCTGGGGGGGGCGGCCGCCCCACCTTTATATAAGGGCTGCCCCTCTCCCCTCATTTGACTTGCTAAAAATCCAGAAAAAAGAAAAAAAGAGGGAGGGAGGGAGAGGAGGGGTGAGGAAGAGGGAAAGCGGCGAAGCTCTATCGGATTTTCAAGCCGGCGACTTTAGGTAACTAAAATTTTCCACATTTTATAAATAGATTATGTTGTAATTATTTTTTTGAAACAGTAGATTACCAATCAGTTCAATTATTGTTAGGAGTGATTAGTGGTACATTTAGTTGCATTTACTTATAGTGATTAGCGTTGATATAGTACATTAAGTGCTAGATTTAGTATTAGAAAATACTAGAAAATTGTTAGAGAAGTATTAGAAAATGCAAGATAATATTAGAAAATTGTAGAAAATGTTAGAAAATTATAGAAAATTGTAGAAAATTATAGAAAATTGTAGAGAATGTTAGAAAATTGTAGAGAATGTTAGAAAATTATAAAAAATTATAAAAACTATTTTGTTGAAACAGTAGATTAACAATCATTTTAATTATTATTAGGGCTGATTAGTGGTACATTTAGGTGTAGTTAATTGTAGTGATTAGCGTTGATATAGTACATTAGCAATCTAATTACTTAATCTTAAAAATTGCAAGATAATATTAGAAAATTTCTAAAATGTTAGAAAATATTAGAAATTATTATTAATGGTTAGAAAATCTTATAAATTATTTAGGAAATATAAGGAAATATTAGAAATATTTAGATGTGTGTGATTGTATTGTATTGTTTTGATCTTACGTGGTAGGTATGGCCGGGGTTACTCCTGCGTTGCTGGACCCAACAATAGACTCGGGTCACCGGTCCTTGCGAAGGTTCAACACCAAGAACTAAACGTGCTGGGTCCACGTCCACCTGCAGAGTTGGTTGCTGTAGACCCACGATGGGTGCCCAGGTGATATGTCATATATTTTCTGTTTTTATCTGTTATATATTTTGTTATATAATGTATTAACATTTGAGCACTGTATGATGCAGGCTGAGCGAGGCAGGTCTTCTCACAGTGGCTCGTCTTGCTGAGAGTGCTTTGGTGAAGCTAGACAGGTCTCTACTTTCAGCTCTCGTTGACAGATGGAGACCTGAGACACACACGTTCCACCTCCCTTGTGGGGAGATGGCACCGACCCTGCAGGACGTTGCGATGCTCCTTGGTCTTCCTATCACCGGAGACGCTGTCGGGCCCCGCATGGTACCTTCTACATGGCTGGAGGATCTTGAGGAACGTTTTGCAGGTGTTGCCACCACGATTGATCCTGAAGATTTCAATGAGCACACACAGTCGAAAGGCCCTTCCAAGTCATGGCTCCTACAGTTTCAGGTACAATTTCGTACAAAACGATGTGTTGATGTATTTGATGGCTTTGAAATAACTCATGTGTTTCTTATTCTCAATGTTCGTACTTCATTGCAGCCGGATCTGTTGGCAGCCGATGCTGATGACTACAGCGTGACTAGATCACTCGAGGCATACCTACTGTGGTTATTTGGGTACATCCTGTTCAACAACTCACACGGGCACTGTGTGGATAGGGTGCTTCTGCCATACGCACAGGAGATCGCCAATGCAGATGAGGATGCCATACCCTTATATAGTTGGGGTTCAACGGCTCTTGCATGCACATATCGTGGACTTTGCAAGGCATCACGATAGAATGATAGGAATACTGTCCTAACGAGGTGCCCAATTCTGCTACTGCTTTGGTCTTATGAGAGGATTGCGATCGGTCGTCCCATGATTGACCAGTCACCGTACACGCCGGATTTGTACGGTGACATGGAGGACGACAGACCCACCATGGGGACTCTCTGGTACTCGCACAGGTATGGGACCCAATAAAAATTTATATTCTATGTGTACTATGGTCATACATTGTTCCCTCAATACCTTTCTTATGGACACATAATTTTTATTTTTGCAGAAAACATGGGCACATGTACAGACCCGGCGGTCTTATCCTGAGTTTGTTGCCGAATTTGATCGATTGACCCCAGAAGACATTGTGTGGGAGCCATACAGTCCTTCGGCTATAGCCGCACGTGCACCGCTTGGGATATCTTCGGTGTGCGCACAGGACCAGGTCCTATGGATGACTACTGCAACTTTGGTGTATGACGTTGCAGTTGAGTCCCACTGCCCGGATAGAGTCATGAGGCAGTTCGGTCGACGCCAGTCTTTCCCTGTGTCTTCAGCGTTGGATCGTGTTCAGCGCCACGATCATAGGTAACAAAAATGTATGAGCACCCATGTACTAATAACGTGAAACTAATTTCTATTTAACGTGCAGTTTATCAAGGGCTGGGCATCCGTTCTCGACAATGTGGGTCACTAGATTACAACCATGGGTGGCTGCGTGGGATGATGCAGACGAGCAGTTGGCTGAGGATACCGGTCCACACACTGAGCCTTCGTTTCGGATGTACCTAACCTGGTACGAACCGAAGACTCGTTGTCGTTTGACGTATATTGACATGCATCCACAGCCGCATGTTGCGACTTCGCAGGATCGCTATGCACGACACAGGGATGAGGCATTAGCTGGGGCGGTGAGTAAATGTTGACGGCATTTTCGATCTTTTAATATTTGTATACTAAGTTTTTTTGGTTGCAGTTCGAGGCATGCAGGCTGCTTGAATTAGATTGCTCACTGAATGTAATGAGGATTCATGGCGGGTCTACGATGAGCGTGCCGTCACAACTCGAGGCCTAGACCACTCAACATGATAGAGCCCGAGGTATGCTTCAGGCCTTTGGTACGCGGACGGAGTACGAGGATTCCTATGGATCGTCGCAAGCGTTGACGTCGGTTCCTTGTGGTTCCGCATGGCAGCAGCCTCCCTTATACCACCGATAGGCAGAAGATATGGTGTGATATTTACCGATCTGTATGTTTATATGCATTATTTAAATACAACTCCACACGGGGTACGGGTACCCCGGTTCTCAGCTCTATGGAGGGCCAGGTGCCTCGCAAGGGGCTCCATTTCATGGAACCTAGTTTACCTCTATGCCACATGCTGGAGGGACTTTAGGTAAATATGTAGTGTATAATTTTATTTGCTTATGTTTTATGGTCGAAGGCTCGTACGTTATTATTTATACTCAGGATCACAACAGTTCACTGGAGTGGGGCCGTCTTCGTATCACCCTATGCCGTCACCAGGAGGATATGAAGGAGCTTCTTCCTATCCACCACCACCACCTCCTCCAACACAGGGTACGTACAATAATTTGTACGGAATTGCATTCACCTTTTGAATGCTACTTAATTTTTTTGTGATATGTAGGGTGGTCTGAAGACAACGCCGCGGCCTCCTTGGACGAGTTTACACGGTTGTTTGCTACGCCTGCCTTGGACGATGATCCCAGCTTGCATACACCTCTGGCTCAGTTACGCCGTCCTGCCAGAAACGTGGGGCCACTGGAACGTCATAGCTACCATACAGATCACGTACACGCACAACGTAAGAGTGGTCAGAATGGTAGGGGTCGTTAGTTGTTTGCACTTGTTTCTCCGGCGGCATTATGGACTGTTTCGACTGTTCGGATTATGATTGTGGTAGTTTACTTGTCATTTGTTTCTATAGATATTATTGATGTGAACTTGTTATGTTTGTGAGTTCCATAATGCTTGTGAAATAAGGGAATCTCTTGCGAATTTTTTCTGTGATTTAATGAAGGACAAGTTAGTTGCGGGAGGAGTTAGCGGCCGAGATCCCGCCGACGATGATGACGAATACCGCATACAAAGTAAACTTCGTGACACGCTCGTATAGCTCAAAATAGGGACCATAGTGTATCTATCTGCGAGTACGAGATCACAGGTTGCCACTGCTCAGCACGGCGATCACGAGTTTTGCATATGTCGCATTGTTTGCCCAGACAAACGTGACAAAAGTCGACATCCCAATAGTAGTGCCCTTTCACCATTTCAAAAAGATGTGACAACACGGCAACCACACCAGCTCACATTCAAAGCAGTCTCTCGGGCGAGGACGACGGAACTGTCATTCTACAGCGAAGGTCTGTGGCGTGTAGTGGGGAAGGCGGCATCTAGGCACGATCGACCGAGCGGCAGCAATGCAGTGCTGTGAGTCTACATGCACTTACATGCTCTGCATGCACAGAGATGCATCGAGTAGTCAGTTCGATAATTGAATCTAGCATTTTCAGTGTTCGGTCAGCTAGCCTCTTCACTGTGTTGTCATGTAGGCTTTTTAGGTACAATTACACTCCACACTCCGGGTATCAGAACTTTGTGCGCCTATAAATACTCCGAAGTTTGTGAACTCCCAGCAGCACTCAAACAACAAAGCTCATTGTATACCCAATGTCTGGAGGTGGGTCTAGCGGGAAGAATTACTACGGTTTTGGGAAAGGAAAAGGGGGAAGAAAGGGAGACCCCATAATATGGGAGGGGCCTCTTGGACCTGATTCCTTTCCGGAACCAGTGTTTGAGTTTCCGCCACAGCACAAGAGTGATTTTACCAATGAAACTCCTCTACGACAATACGATAACCGTAGAGAACCGTGGCCAAAATGCAGACATGGTGAGGACTGCTTAGTGCAGATGTGCACCGACGGGATGGATGACGGTCGGCGTTTCTTCAAATGCCCACACACATGGGTAATACTCTGTTGTTTTATTTCTTTATCTTCGTTGAGATACCTTACATGAAATTTATTTTGCAGTCTTCAGATGCTCCAGAAAACTGTGGTTTTACCAGATGGGTCGATCCTGCACCAATTGATTCAGTTCAGGAGTTCATCGAGTACCTCCAGATAAAGATCTTTGATCTGGAATGCAAGGTAAACCATTATGAGGAATTGAGCGAGGGTAACAAAGACGACGAAGATGATAATATCAGCAATGCTGCCGCTTCACAGGATGAACCATGCACTATTCCTTACTGCAACTGCCCTTGTCACAAGAAGAAGGGCCCTGCCCCTCCGGCACCACCACCACCACCTGCAATGGGTGGATACTGCGGAGAAGGCTCAACACAGTTTGCTACGTGGGGGTACGGCTACTAGGACTATCTATTGCTAGTCACATGCTGCATCGTTGTATTTGTTGTGTTTTTCTAAATTACCTAAGGCATGTTAGCTTAGTTCAAAATCTGTTTACCGTAGTTGCAACGGGTTCTGCCATGCCACTGCATGTTTGATGTGTATTTCATTAACGTTGTATTATGATGTAATTCCTATGGTTTATATTGTGTAATGCAATTTTTAGTTCTTAATTCTTACCGTTATATTTGATGTGTGGTTCACAGTATTCTAGTCCCCTGAAAATGTCCGAAAATATTAAAGGCAAGTTCGAAGATTCACTAGATTGCTTGTGCGTGCGTGGCACCTCGTCGCCGTGATCTGTGGCGTCAAGACGTGTTATCTCGGCGCCACATATTACAGCGCCCACCCCTAGGGTCTATTTCTGCAAAAAGTTACAAAAAGGGCACATATGTTCAATTATTTCGCGAAAAGGGCTAAATTGCAACAAAAAAATGCCGGCCGCCCAACTGCCGGGCGGCCGGTTCTCAGGGACCTGTCCGCAATTTTGTTTCCTCTTTTTTTGCAGATTAGCCCCTGCCGCCCGGCAGCCGGACGGCCAGGATCCGGCCGCCCGGCAGCGGGGCGGCCGGGGTATATTTCTGTAAATTTCCAACTCGAAAATATATTTTTGTAAAAAACAGAAATAAAAAATATAAAAATAAAAAAACCGCTGCAAGTGGTTAGGCCGGGCCGGTGGTAGCAGCAAAGCAGCAGGCTGAAGTGGCCCTGGTCTAAAGTTCAGTCGAAGTTCATGAGATGAGATCACGAGACTCGAGTCTTTGAGAGAGCAGCGGAAAATCTGTCCCACTTACCAATTTACTAGTACCTAGGTAGACAAATTTATTTATTTACAGTAGAAAAGTAGATAAAATCTGAATGATCAATACGACAAATACATCAATCGACAAAAAAACTACTTGCACTGTTGCACACCACATCTTTAGCACGATACAGACAGCGACGATATGTAGCGCATACATAAAAGTCATCATCGACGTAGTTGACAAATTATTGATATATGTATGTCCCCCCAAGCGATATAGTGATATTATACGCTCTCAGATCGTCGGAAGGTGAATTGTTGGTCAACGTCCCCATTGCAGACCCCTGGCAGCTTCCTTCTCGATGCTTAGGTTTCCAGTGTTGATAATAACCTCCGAACTGGCCATGGATGACTCTCCAAGTAAGGACTCAATCTCCTCGGGGTTCTGCTGTGCCCATGGATGCTGCATCGACTTTGTCAACCTATCAAGCCTCTCAGAAACTTCCCTCATCGACGGCCTATTCTCGCCGGACATCTCCAAGCACTGCTTTGCTAACTCTGCAACCTCTTCTAGTACCTCCATGCTTTCGTCGTTCATGATTTGATCATCCAGTATCTCCTCTAGCTTATTCTCCTTTGCCACAGAAATAAACCTCAGTGCTAGGCTCTTCTGATGTTCAGGCCCATCAAGGTTGAAGGGCTTTTTGCGTGTGAGCAGCTCTAGGAGAACAACCCCGAAGCTGTACACGTCGCTCTTGTCCGTCAATTGACATGTCTGCACGTACTCTGGGTCTAGATATCCACAAGTTCCTTGTACAGTTGTGACGAACTGCGATTCATCAGTTGGTGCTAGGATGGAAGGGCCAAAGTCGGATACTTTCGCCGTGTCGTCACAATCGATGAGGATGTTTGAGGATTTCACATCTCCATGGAGGACTGGTGGGGATGCCCACGAGTGCAGGTAGGCAAGTGCCTCAGCAGACTGAAGGGCGATCTGCATGCGAGTAGCCAAGGAAATCTACCTGCCATGGTTGCCATGGATGAGTTGGAACAATGTACCTTTTGGAATGAACTCGTATACCAGCATGGGAACCTCCACTTCGAGGCAGCAGCCAAATAGCTTAACGATGTTCTTGTGGTTGATCTGAGAGAGGATCAGCATTTCCTTGCCAAATTCTTTCTTGTGCTGCTCATCAATGGACATGCATATCTTTTTACAGCTACTTCGACGTTGCCTGATAGAAGACCCTTGTACACAGTTCCATGTCCCCCATGACCCAACACTCGGTTTTCATTGAACTTGTCAGTGGCTTCTTGCAAATCCGCTTCTGAGAATATTTTAAATGCAATGCCTTGTTTTGATTTTATCTCCTCAAACAACAGCATACCCCCGTGTTGTCGAAAGTATCTCTGTTTGATGTGCTGTAGCTTTCTTCTTTCTTGGATCAGGTATGCATAGGTTATTGTAATCACCAAGACTAACGACCCAATACTTGCGCCTGCATGATTCACCACACTGATCACTATCTTTGTTTTAACCAACCTTGCTGATCAATATGATGCGTGTATTTAAACTAGGTGATGAGAACAGAGTTTGATTTTTAAAGTGAACCGATAGAAATAGTCACAAATTGTTAATTTGTAGGGAGTATGCAACATAATACAATATGACTTGATCGGATTCATATTCTTGCAGATAGAAAAAAGATACATTACCTACGACAGGCTTCACCCAAGGAGCACTTAGAGCGGTAGGAGAAGGCGGCGGCGACGGTGGAATTATTGCCACGCAAACACCATTTGTTTCTAGTTTTCCTGGTGGGCATGAGCAGTTAAAGTGCCCCCGTGTATTTTGACAAACGCTCCCGACGGTCGGACATGGATGATCTGTCCTGCATTCATCGATGTCTGCAAAGGAAACAAAAATAACGGCATTATATTATAAGGGCTAAGACCTGGCCTGTTGCTCAGAATATGTATATTGTTTCCAGAGAAGAGAGGGGAGCACCTGTGCATCCGTTCTTGATGTAGGGATTGCCCTCGTACCCATCATCACACTTGCATCGGGTGCCTCTGCCATTAGTGGGATTGACACAGTGGCTGTCGTTACTAAGACATGCATAGGAACTGTGGTTCTTCGTTGTTGTAGCAACACTGCATGCATCGTCCCTTGTAATTACCCAGTCCATCACAACCGGAACTTGGTGGTGCTTGTACGCATCCCAGAACTCTGTCCTCTGGTAGGCATATGTGGTGCTATAGCTGAATGCTTTCTTTTCGATCACGACAATATAGCCGCAGCCATAAGAAGTGTTGTAGTTTTTATTGAAGTAGGCTTCAAAATACCCAAGGTCTTCTGGCACACCCGCTTCACAGCAGCCAGCGGTAGCGATGCACGAACCGTTTTTTGGTACTAGACTATCAACATACTTATTTTTATAAATATTCTAAAACATCCTTATTTGTATCACACCTCTAAAACATATATTCTAAAACATACTTATTTGTCACCATATATTCATGTATGGAGGGGAGTATTTGTATTATTTTTATAATAGCATAGGTGGGTAATTTACTCAAAAATTAGGGGTTATAATTAGAGTTGTTGGATTGATGGCTGGATGTTTCTGATTTTATAAAAATTTATAGGATTTTTCTATTTTTTAAAAATGTCCACCTAGGATCCTAGGTGGCTTTATGTAGAAGCTCCAGAGGAGCCTCCAATTAATAATAGTAAGATACTGTCAACGGAGCATGTGGCGTAGCAACCTACGATATGCTGCAAAATTATTAGGTGCACAAGTGTGTTGTTAGTCCTTGTAGTATTCCGGGACAAGAAGCCACGAGGCGAAGAAGAAAAACTTGAAAAGCTGTACTGGATGAAGGTATAAAAAATTGAACGAAAAGTTCATTTTTTTAAATAATGATGTAACAGAGGTATCACTATTTGACATCACTTGTGTTGGAGTTTATCTACTTGCATTGTAATTAAGTCACACACACACACAAAAGTTATAACACATTTTAAAAAAGGTTATATAAATTGAATGTGTGAATCGCTTACTGGTTCACTCCTCATATATGCGAGCGTGTTGTAGCCCACGACCACGATTTTGTTGTCCATGTACGAGAACCTGAAAGGTGAGTGTGTGAAATTTTGAAGCCACACCGAGTCGTCAGGACCACACTGCCATGAGATGCCCATCTTCATCCAAGCTTTAGCATCGGGCACGGAGATCTTGGTCACCTCGAACGGCCCGTTGTGAGGCCTCTCAGTGCCGTTGACAACGGTGCAGTTGAATAGTTGATGACGTAGAAGGGGTTGATGGCGCACTGATCGTCGATGCCGAAGGGGTACGGGATGTCGACGTCGCCGCACCTCGATCTGCATCCTGGCCGCTGCGCCGGCGGATCGTCGTCGGCTGCGGCGGCTAGCACCAGGACGGCCGGGAGGCAGAGCAGGAGAAGCCTTGGGTACTTCATCGATCGGCTCTGGGTTGTTACGTGTTCAGGGAGCTCTGGCCAGCTAACTTTGTGTGCTTGGTGATTTGTGTTGCCGTGCGCGCTAGCGCTATAAATAGAGATGTATTTTGCAGTAACAAGCAAGAGTGTGCTCAACTTCAAAAAAAAAAAGAGTGTGCCTCTGCAATAGAGAAAAGGAAGAGAAGAAAAGGAACTTGATCAAAATTGTGATTCCGTCCAGTTCAAATGGAGGTCTTTGTGCGCCCGCCTCTGATCCTCGCCACCTGTTCTAGATCCGCATCCGACGATTCCTATCAAGCATGCATGTGGGGCAATCAGAGGCTGTGGGGTTGGTCCGTGGATGGAGACAGATATTCAATGAAGAGGAAATTGGATGCAGAAACCATTGAATGCAGATCTATGACAGGTGGTGAGTATCAAATGTGGAAATTGGATGCATGAATCATTGAATGCAGATCTAGGACAAGTGGTGAGTATCAGGCGTGGAAATTGAATGCATAAACCATTGAACGCAGATCTAGGACAGACGGTGAGTATCAGGCGTGGGAGTGCGCGGAGACCCATGCGCCCGGGGTGCACCCCTGTTTTTCCTCTTTTCAGGTCCGGGATCTGAGAATTATGGACGAGACGACGTCGTAGACGACCTAAAGTCAGAGATAAGCGACTCACTATCAAGATTGAAGACGCCCTTTATTAACTCGCAGCCACCAACACATGCATGAAGCATTATTGAAGCGGGAGACTTGGACTCGGCAAGTCTTTCAGGCAAAGTTCATCATTGTATCAACTATCGATCAATCAATCAACTCTCAACTTCTCTATAGTAACATTGACAGTGCCCCCTCCCGCGTCGCTCTCGTTGGCGACACGGGGGGCGCCCTGCGCCGCCGCCCACCTCCCCACCCGGTCCACCTCCGCCGCCCACCTCCCCACCCGGTCCACCTCCGCCGCCGGCAACCGTCCGTGTGGCGACGGCGGCCCATGGCCGAGCCGAAGCTGGCTCCGCCAGCACCGTCCCCCACGCCTTCTCTTTCCCTCTCCCACCTCCTTCCTCCTCACGCCCATCTGCCTCGCCATGCCACGTCGTCGCCGGCAATCGGGCCCAGGTTCTACCTCCTCCTCGCCAGATCTGGCCCCCCCATGGGCGGAACTGCCGTCAGGCTGGGCGCGCACCGCCGGCTTGGGTGCAGTTGCGCCGCCGCCGCCGGTCTGGGTTGGGGGGCGCTGCATGCCGCCGCCATTGGGCCCCAGCCCGTTCACCATCGGGTGGCCATGGCCGCACCGTCATCGTCGCCTCGGGTGACCGGGTGCCATGGCCGCGTCGTCGTCGCCTCCTCGTGTGGCCGGGAGCCTTGGTTGCGCCGCCACCGCCTCGGGTGGCCGGTGCTCCAGCCGCCACCGCCTTGGGTGTGCGCCACCGCTTTGTTGCCTGGGTGCGGTGCCGCTCGCCTAGGACGGCCCTTGCCGCGGGTGGTTCGGGGGCTCTTGGCCGCGCCGCCGCTGGTGGCCGCTCTGACATTTGCCCTAGGCGGGCCTCTTCTCGCGCCGCCCTTGTCGGTGCTGGCGGCCGGCTGCCGCCCTCGTTCCTCGCCACTCTCAGTGGCTGTCGCTGCCATCCCCGTGGTGTGGTCCAGGTCAATGGCTGCGCCGTAGCTTGCTCTGTCAGCCGTCGTCTCTGGGTTGGAAAGGGTGGTGGCGAAAGCTTTGGTTCCGCTTGCAGACTGATGACGACGATGCTCTGTCTTTGACGTTTGCCTTGTTGAAGGCGTCATTCTTCCGTCCTTTTCCTCCCTTTCAGCTAGCCTTCCGGGGGAAAACCTAGACCATGTTGGTTGGACGATGGCGCCTGTGACGTCGTTTCCTTTCTGAAGGTGTTCTCTTGGAAGCTTTGCTGAGGGCGGCCATTTATTCTCCTCGGAGAATTTCTGCTTCTGTGCCTGGCTTCGCTTCATTTCGTCTACTTCATCCAAGTCGTGCTTGGTTGAAGTGTCCCCTCATAAGAGAAGACTTAAAAGTGATACAATATTAGTCCCAGGAGGCTGATAACACTTTTATTACATCAGATGATACATCACCATATAACTCTACGCGGGAGTGGGCAGTGAAGCGCCACTATCGCGAGGATAATAACTAACACCCACACAACGATATTAACTACGAAGAGGGGGTCATCAGAGTCTTGCGCCATACGGAACTTCCTGCGGGTGACCCTATCCACAGGCAAAGTTGGGTGCAGGACGGAACCTCTACTCAACGTCTTCGGGAACGAAGTCTAGATCCTCCTCTGTAAAAACTAAGAATGGGGTGAGTACAAATGTACTCAGCAAGTCCAACCACACCCATGGAGGGGTATAAACAGAATATAATGCACATGGTAAATCAAGGATAAGGCTAGGGTTTAATTTATGGAAAGCTAATTTTTATGCAGGGGTTCATTTGAAAGAAAGGATTTTCAAAGCAAGTTTAATTGTACCGAGTAACACGTAGTGTTGATCCACACAGGATCCAAGTTTTAAGTTGCTACCGAACTCCTCATCTGCCATAGCACACGACACAGCTGCTAGACACTTTTCCAAAACAACTCACACCAACCCATCCATTCCCAGAAGAAACACTAGTTGTGTGACCAAACCGTAGCTCGCCCAGTACCGTGGGCACGGCTATTCAAATAGATTTTAACTCTGCAGAGGTGTGCAACTTTACCCACAAGCGGGGTACCGCAGCACGATCACCGTAGTGTCGGTGCAGATCCCAACAAAGCCATTACTCACCTTAGCTAGACCTGACTAGCCATCACGGGATCCACCAAGGGGCCATTGACCAATCACTGAGGTTTAATCAGGGCATAAGTCACACAGAGCTAATCCCTTCTCCTTGATCACCCGTTGCTCTCAGCTCTCCTGATGGCTATCAGACTAACTAGTGGGGTCTATGCTAAGCCGTTGCCCATACAACGGTCGAGTGGTTTGCACGATAGTGGAGTTAGGTGAGATGACACACCAACTCGGTCCTTAATTGTGAAAAGATGGATATCTCCCTTCCTCGCTCAACCACACAGATATGAGCACACCGTTTGGTAATTCACACAGAAGTGCCATCCATCCCGTCTAAACTTATATTTCGAAAATTTCCACATTTTCCCTTCCCACACGCACACACATTTTTCTTTTATAAAACAAGTCATACCGGGTTTAAGGTCCTAAGCGTTCTAGCAGCGATTAACATCCAAACAGAATAAATCATATTCAGACATTAATCTAGGTGGTCAATAAATGGTTATAACAAATTAAGGGGTGGCTGTCCAACCATGTTTTCAGCAAGCAAACATATGCAGTTTTGTAAAACAGGCCAATAGGTTGTGTTTATAAAACTGGGACAAAATATGCATCAAAGGATGAGATTGAACTTGCCGTCTTCAAATCCTTCCGGGAAGTCCTGATCAAGGTACTGTCCTTCGGGTTCGGGGTCGCGGAACTGGTCCTCGTTCGCCTGCTCGCAGTACTGCTCGTCGACGGGCTCTCACTCATTCACACCGTGATCTACGACACACACAAACAGGCACACAATTAAGAAAAAGAAATCAAAGTTTTATCATTGAGCTCGAACCAGAAACAATTAAGATATGTAGATAGGAGTAATATTTTTGGGTGGTTTTCTAATGGCACGACCAAAATTATATTAGGAATGGTGTGGTAAAGGTTCAGGTCGATCGGAGGATTTTTGGAGCATGAAATGATAGGTAGAGAGGGGTTTAGGGCTAAATAAGGATCCGGGGGCTTAGTTAGTTTTGAGAGTGAAAGGACTTGATTATAATATTTAAAAATGTTTTGGCTAATCTGGAAAGGGGCAGGGACCTATGTGTAATTGTTTTTGTATGGTGGAGGGGTTAGTTTTTAAATAGGGAGAATAGGGAGTGTTTATTTGTAAAAAGATCATAAAGGGAAAAGGGCTCTTAATGAAATTAGGGAAAAGGGAGGGGGCTCAAGGCAATTTTGCCTTTCTTCTTCCTCCTCCCTCCCGTGAAGCAGAGGAGGGGGAACAGGGCGCCGGCGGTGCCTGGGCCGGCAGCCCTGGGGCACGGCGGTAAGCGGGAGCAGGGGAAAAAGAGGGAGGGTGACGAGGGGATCCCGCCCCCACCTTGATTTGGGTCGGGATACGGCGAGGCGGCGGCGCCACGGAAGCTGGCGGGCAGCGGCACTGTGGAGCGCGGCGTCGGCCAGGAAGCGGGGGAAAATAGAGAGAGGGAGGGGGTTCGGATGCCCTACCTATCTCTGGCTGGAATGGAGCGGGGCGGCCTGGCCACGAAGGCTAACGGCGGCGGGCGGAGGTGGCCCTGGCGGCGGCGCTGCAAGGCGATGGGAGGGGCTAGCGGCGGCGGAAGGGTTTGCGGTGGTGGGGAGCGTGATGGGAGGCCTATTTATAGGCGGAGTAAGGCGGTGGAGGAGGGGCGCGGTGGTGGTGGCGGCCGGCGAGCTCGATGGGGCGCCATTAATGGCACTCGGCCGCTTGTGAGTGTCGGCGGCGCGATTCGCGGCGGCGACGCGACGTCTCGGGCAGCGGCCATGTGGGGGTGGCAGGCTGTGGAGCTCGACGTCGAGGTGGGGCGCTGTGCGTGCTGTGCAGCTCGGCGGGCGGCGCGGTGAGGTGGCCAGGGGACGGGACGCGTAGGTGAGCGGCGCGTCCGCGTGGTGCGCGTGGGCGCGCGCGTGGAACGCGTGGAGGCGACCGGGAGCGGGAGCGCACGCGTGTGCGTGCGGGAAGCAGGGCGGCGCGGTGAGCAAGCTGCTCTGCAGCGCGCGGGAGAGGAGAGAGGGAAGGAAGGGAGGAGGAGGAAAAAATAAAAAGAAGGAAAATGGAAAAAGGAAAAAGAAAAAGAAAACGAGAAGGAGAGAGAGAGAAAGAGAGAGAGACGGCGGAAATTGCGGACGCGACCGCAGCCCGACGCGCACGCGCGCCGGTCGGGCGTGACGCGCGGGACGTGGGTGACTAGGGAGACGGGACAGCGATGGATCCGGATGTCGGGACCGATTTTTCGGGAGATCGAACGGGAAAGGTCTGAGCTCAACGATGACAGAGATTTGAAAATTTATTTTTAACACGTGATTTATTTTGGTAAATTTCTCAGGATGTCACATTGGTCTTCGGAGTCTCTTCACTGGCGGATGCTTTGCCGCCGTCGTCACGTTGGGGGAAGTTTGCTCGGGCGGATGGTTTGCCGCAATGGTTGGTTGCTTCGGGCGGATGCTTTGCCGCCGTGTTTGGTTGACCGGGTAGATGCTTTGCCCCATCTGCTGGGTCGTTGACCTTTGCACCTTGGACGTTGTTGCTTCTGTTTGCAGGCTCAGTTGTAGGGTTCTGGCGGGTGTTGTGGGTCGTGCCCTTTTTCTCCGTGTTGCTTTGCTGCTGTTCTGGTTGTGTTTCTTTGTTTGTGTGTGTTTTTTCTGTGTTTCTTTTCTTTTAGTTCTCCGTGCTCTTGTGTTGGACAAGCTCTGCTTGGCTGTATCAAAATTGTGTCTGTAATTTCTTTTCTCTTAATGAAAAACATGATCAGTCACGATGTGAAAAAAACTTCTCTATATAAAGCTACTGGAATCGGCAATCTCCAAGGGGTTGGGTTTCTGTAGCCTACTGTACACAGAGTCAAAGATGGTGATTGGAGGGAGAGAAGAAAAAAGAACCACTCTAGAACCGGGCCAAATGGTCTCATGCGCCTAGAAAAATTAAAGCAAATGTGCTACAACACCTGTTGCTGACGTATATTTTCTCGAGCAAGACTGCTCAAAAACAATTATCTAAAAATGCTAAATTTTATCAATAGTCCATCGAAAGAGGAATACTAATGGGTAGGCTAACTTTAGCTAAGACTCAGTACTTTAGCAATAGTAAGGGGTGGATTGGTTCCGGGGACTTTTTTTTAAGTCTCTGGAACTTTTTAGTATTTAGAAGTATTAAATAAAAGTTAATTATAAAACTAACTGCAGAACTCTGGGGCTAAATTGCGAGACGAATCTAATGAGGTATATTAATCTATGATTAACGGATGGTTACTATAGCATCACTGTAGTAAATTATGAATTAATTAGGCTCATTAGATTCGTCTCGCGAAAAAGCACTCAGCTATCAAAAAAACATTTATAAACAGATTTTATTTAATATTATAAAATAGTAAGATTCCTTTTGATGTAATAGGGACTTCTGAAAAAAGTTTGGTTCCAAACAGGGCCTAAGGGTGCTAATAAGTACTAAAGTTTAGCACTTAATTTTAGCCCAACAGAATATAACTCATTAACAATGGCATTATCGATTGTAGCAACAATGTAATAAAAATTGTACCAATTTGTTTGTGGCAACATCATGCCACAAGTTAATAATCCCGATATTTTCTTAATAATATCTATTATTTTATTATTTAGCCAACAAACGGAGCCTCCACATTCGCTCTCAAAGCCTAGAAATTCACACGTTAATCGGAAAAAAATAGAAAAATAAAATTATCCACCACTGTCATTATGATAAAAATTAGACTAAAATACCCCTTTGACTAATTAAAAATCACCCACCAATGCCATTATGAAAAATTAAATATAAAATACCAATTAGCTATGTATCAGTTACAAATATATTTTATTAATAAAAACAAAAGCTAACAAAAATCAATCAAAATAAAACGAAAATAAGAATAATTATATGCATAATATTATTAAAGCTCAACAAATCAAATTGTTATTACAGGTAGATCATATTTGAATTGTTTTAACCAATAATAAGGCATAATTTACGATAATGAATATGGTGATGTATGGTAAAAAATAATATAATATTTAAGTAAGGACACAACGATATGCAAATTTTGAATTTTCAATACTAGCTGTGCAAATACGTGAGCTATACACCTAGTTCTCTTGAATTATTTTTCTTTTTTCTAATCTATCAACAAACAGAGCACGGGTTCACGCGCTACGCGCCGATCCGCCGTCTAGTTGGGAGGTGATTGAGGATGCGGTAGGGCCGAACCCTGCTCAATTCACATACAGGAGCTAGTTGACCTGGATATGGCCAAGGTCGGGATCTTACATTCGACTGTAACATTAGGTTTTCATTGTCTCGTTAGGCTCCTCTAGGTCTAGGATAACGTAGTAGCCGGGAAATTGGTAGTCAAAGCTAGAAAACCACCTGTTCCTAAATTATTTTCTAGGAGAGGAAGCAGAGCTGCTGCTTTGAGAACAAGCCCAGCATCACTACTTCACTCACGTTTCAAAAAAAAAAAAAACACTCCTTCAATCACCAAGTGTTTGTATCTTTCTTAGGGATGGCTATATATCGCACGCGACAAAACTCAGTGCCATCGCCTGAAGAGCTCGCGCTTCTTGCGCTGCCGCTACTCGCCGCCGCTGCTCGCCGCCGTTCGGGGTTAGGGGTTGGCGTTTGGGGGCTGGGGGCGCGAGGTAGGGGAGCGGCCGGCGTCGAGGTCGCGGCCGGCCGGAGTGGTGGTCGAGACTGGCGGCAATGTTTATCTTTCTTAGGGATAGAATAAGGCGATATGTCCTGCGATGCCTATATATAGCACGCGCGACAAAACTCAGTGCCATCGCCTGAAGAGCTCGCGCTTCTTGCGCTGCCGCTACTCGCCGCCGCTGCTCGCCGCCGTTTGGGGTTAGGGGTTGGCATTTGGGGGCTGGGGGCGGGAGGTAGGGGAGCGGCCGGCGGCGAGGTCGCGGCCGGCCGGAGTGGTGGTCGAGACTGGCGGCGAGGTTAGGGTTCCAAGGTTGCTGAATCTGGGAGCTCCAATGGCCGCCGGCCTTAGAAGAGAAGGTGGTGGGTGGAGGAATCGACAGGCAGTGGGCGGTGGTGTGCGGGTGGGCGGCGAGGCGGTGCGGCGAAGCGCCGCCGGCCGGGGTGGGGGTGTCGGCGGCCGGGCCAGGTCCCGGACGGAGGCGTGGTGCCCGAGAGATTAGGGGAGGGCGGGGGATGCGCCGGTAGTAGTTGGTGGGCGGACGACGCGATGGTGGGCGGAGGAGGACGGCGGTGCAGGGGTAAGGGAGAAGAATGGTGTTGATGGCCGCGTGGGCCTTCAGGTGATGGTTGCCGCTGTCATCGTCTGAAGCGATGTAACCTTCAGGTGATGGTTGCCGTTGTCATCGTCTGAAGCGATGTAAAATCGCACCCAATATGTCCATGTACAGCGAAATGCTTGTGACAGATATGACAACTTACTCTCATGTTGATGTCCATACACGTAAATGTGTGCAGTTATATTGGCATGCATGTGCATTAGAGCTCCCTGTTCTCCGATTATGATTTCATTTCATTCAGCAGCTGGTCCATCTATTTTATAAGGGCATTGTGTCTCCAACATATATGAGCTGAACTGTTTTCTGCGGGGTAGCCGGCTAATTACTGTAATTAGTGACTTTTAGCCTTTTAGCCCATCGATCCCAATTGGACGGTCTCCTGCGGTCCTGCCTGATCGTCCAGAGTCCTCCACTCAAGAAACAACCGATGTTTGAGATTCGTGCGCGATACAACAACCCTTGGGTTTTTTTAATTTTTTGCCATCCTTACAGAATACACCTGCTCGATTGCCACCGTACAAAACGAACCTAAGTTTTTGCCACCGCACTCTTCTAGAAGCTAAATTTTTGCCAAATTTGCCGACGTGGCTGGCCAGACCGAGCCATGTCACCGTGCCAGCGTGGTGGGCGCACGTGAAATGACCCTTGTGCCCCTGGTCCTTCCTTTAACCCGTGCTGACGCCCCGACCCCGCTCCCAGTTACCTTGACCCGTTGACCTTCCCCCCTCCCTCTCCCGAGCTCCATGGAACCCTAGCTGTCGGCGGCTACGTCGGTGGCGGATGAGCGGCGGGTCGTCGCCGCATCCAAGCAGCTAAGAGCTTAAGATAAGATCTGATGATTCCCTCACTCATTTCACCGTCAGATTTAGGGGAGATTTGGTCGGGTAGATCAGGTTTTGGAATAAACAAGATTTTCTCTGTGTTAGAATGAAGATTTGGCGGAGTTTACTGGATTCGCGCAAGGATGGAGCCCAGTGAGCATCCCCCTTGGTTAGTCATTTGCTCAATCCCTGACTGTTTTTGGTGGTGACGGCTAGTGTAGTTGGCTTGTGTTAAGTTCTAACTGCGCAATTTTTTTTTGCTGTTCATTATTGTGCCAGGATTGATCCTGGCAATGCTTTTAGGCTAGTTGTTAAGTGCGAAAAATATAAGACCAATCTGGAGTATGGGTTGTTAGACATGGCTGAGCAGTGGCACGACTTGTGGATTGATGTTAACAGTGGCTACAAATTTGATGATTTTATGAATGATATGAGCAGTAAGATAATTGAGTAAATTCCTTATATACCACTGAGAAATGTAACTCATCCCCTATGTGCCATTGAAAATTAGAACATCCCTTCAATGCCATTGTTTTAAATTTTCCATCCCCTCTATGCCATTGCCGTCAAAAACTCAGTGACGGTAATGGCATATAGGGGATGGAAAAATTAAAACGATGGCACATAAGGGATGAAAAAATGTCCATCCGTTAGTGTTTTTTGACGGCAATGGCATAGAGGGGATGGAAAATTTAAAACAATGGCATTGAAGGGATGTTTTAATTTTCAATGGCACATAGGGGATGAGTTACATTTCTCAGTGGCATATAGGGAATTTACTCAAGATAATTTGGGGTGCTAGTCAAACTCTGGCAGTTTGGTCTGTTGATATTGACAGTGCTGCTAAATGGAGGATTAGGAAAGATGAGCACTTTGAGAAGATGATAAAGTCTAGAATGTGTGAAAGGCAGGCTAACATAGTGGTTGAAGTAGTTGATAAACCAGGCTACCAGCAGATCAACACTAGTACTAGGTCAGCAGGCACATCTGGTGTGACAAGTGCAGCAGATGGGCCTCATTATGCAGAAGGTGCAGGTGACTCATTCACATCCCATGATGATTCTCAGCAGCCAGAGTTTGTTGTGGACTGGAGTACTCTCACAATCATCCCTGAAGAAGACCAAGACGGGGAAATTAATGCTCTAGTTGATGAGGATGTAGTGTTTGAGGCAATGGGTTTCAAAGCTGCTGATGAGAGAGCAGAAGCAGCAGCTAGGGCTGCCATTCCAGATATCCCTCCAGGAGTGCAGCAAGATATGAATGAGGCAGGCATCCATGTCAATGACAATGACCCTTCAGAGCCAGTGCTTGATTGGGACAGGGACAATCCAGACATGAGTGCAGGGATAATTTATCCTACTATGCCTGAGTTCAGATTGGCAGTGAAACAACATGCTATAGTACATGAGTTCGAACTTGGAATTGAAAAATCTGATAAGAAAAGGTTCAGGGGTTTCTGCATGGCAGCTGGCTGCCCCTGGATTATTAGAGCTAGGACTCAAGATGATGGTTGTGTCAGGGTATATTTACTTAGCAGATTTTGCATTTACTAACTTGTGGTTGTTGCAGTATCTAACCTGGTTTTTGTTATCCTTTGCATGTCAAAATAAACAATAACATTCACAACTGTGCCTCAAGGATTAGAGTGTTGTGTACAATGGCAAGTCAAGCCTGGGTAGCTGAGAGGGCTATTCCCCTGTTGGAAAAGAAGCCAGGTCTGGGAGCTAAGGATATCAAGGAGTTTCTGGAGGACAAGTACAAAATAAAGATTAATTATATGACTGTGTGGTATGGTAGACAGAGGGCAGCTGACAGATTGTTTGGGAACTGGGATGATTCATTTGATTGGTTGTACAGGGTGATGGCAGAGATTGAATTAAGATCACCTGGCAGTGTTGTTGAGATTGACACAGTGAGAAATGGTGATCAGGTTCATTTTTCCGGATTCTTTTGTGCTTTCAGAGGTAGTATAGATGGGTTTTTAGGAGGCTGTAGGCCTTACATTAGTATAGATTCCACTGCTTTAAATGGTCAGTGGAATGGTCACATGCCTGCAGCAGTAGCACTTGACGGGCATAACTGGATGTTCCCATTAGCCTTTGGTTTCTTTGACTCAGAGACAAAGGATAACTAGATTTGGTTCATAGCTCAGTTAAGAAAGGACATAGGAGTTCTGTCGGTGTTTACCACCAAGCCTGCTCAGGGATACCCTTAGCAGTAGGGTTTGTAGGTAGGGATTGACTGCTCTAAGACTCGATGGTACAAGGAACACAAAGATTTAGACAGTTCGGGCCGCGAGTTTGCGTAATACCCTACGTCCTGTGTGGTTTGTATTATCTTAGGTGTTGATGATTATTTGGAGGGGGTCCCTGCCCGCCCTTATATATCCGGGGGACAGGGTTACATGGAAAGTCCTAGCCGAGTACAGTTGGAGTCCTACTACAACACAATCGAGTAGTTTCCTTTGTACTGTAGCTAGTTCTATGCCTATTCGGGTAGTTACAAAAGAGGTAAGATACATCCATGAGCTATCCCTTACTCTAGAATATTCTATATCTATAAGCAGTCCCGCTGTCCCGGGTCTGATAAGCCCCCGAGCTCTTCGTAGCCGAGTCCTGCAGGCGTCGAGCACTTGGCTGGGCGTCTTCGAGTACTTCAAGTAGTCAGAACATCCTTTTGGTTCCTTCTAGTCCTTCCTTCAAATACGTCGAGTAGTCCTTCAAGTACTTCCGTTTGCTTCGAGGCTGTGAGGTACTCAAGCCCAGAAATCTTGATCATATATGGTGCGCGAAGTACTCGCGCTCCATATGGAGTAGCCCCCGAGCCTTAGGTTGAATCGCAGAATCAGGCTGAGTATCACTTCAGACCATTTTCCAAAAAATTTGAAAAATAAATCTCTGATGCCTATATCCAGTAGCCCCCGAGCCTTAAATCAAAATCCCTTTTGCTGTGAGTAGCCCTTGAGCGTAGATTTGGAATTAAGGATTTAAGTCGTGGCATCAGATTTTATCATTCAGATTATTTGCAGGATTTATCAGATCCGGAATCTGAAAAGACCTCTTTTTCGGGTAAAATCCTAGAAAAATGATACAATTGGATCCGCCACACTGATTGCACCCAAAATAATTTTAGGAATAAAACCCGGGATGTACGGCTCTTTATTCAGTGCTCAAATGAGACGTTACTATTTGGAGAATTTGCATTATTGCAGCTTTGACTGCGTTCGTGAATGCTGCCATGAATACGTCCGTGAAACGTGCACTGTTGATTCACGGGTTCTCCTTTAGCAAGTCTCATTGCATCTATAAAAGGCAGGGGAGAGGCTGTTGCCAGAAGCACCAAAGTATAGCAACCATGGCTTTTCCTTGGTGTTCTTGTTCTCGCCCTCCTGAATTTTACGTAGTTCCTTCCAACAAAAGATGCTAAAAGAGAACTTGCGAGTGACAAGAGAAGTCTCTGCTGCCTCCTCCTGCATCCCTAGAGCTCTCATCGGATCCATGCTGGACATCATGTCCTTGCATCTTCCAATGAGGCAGATTTGGGGTCGTTGGGTTGGGTCTTGTTGTGTCACTTCCTTGGGGTTGCCTATTTCTGGGTGCCCAAGAACTGACATCTCTGGTGGGGAAGCTTAATCTTGCCACAAAGTGTTCAGGGAGAAGGAGAAATTTCTCTACAAGATGCTACAAGAGGACTTGCGAGGTGATTACTGTAATCTGCCTCCATACTCTTGTAGCTTATCTCCCTGAATACAAATATCTTTATTCCCGAAATGGGAATAACAAGTTTGCACTTTGTCACGGCCTCGGGACAATCTAGCTGCAGCATGCTTCTCAGGAAGCCAAGAAGTGTGCGCGCAGACCCGAGTCATTTGTAAAGTTATGTAAAAAGTACTCGAGTTGTAATGTCGAGTAGTTGTGCTATGTCGAGTACTTATCCTTGTTTTGGAATGTAATCCCAGTTAAGGAAAAGAGTGTCAAGTAGTCGACTTAGGGATGCGAGTGTTTTCTTTTCCAGAATGTAATCTCAGAAAAAGGAATATCTTTTTTAAATCCCATTATTTCCGTGATTTGCAACGGACTGTTGGCCTGTTGGGTGTTTTTACCATGTTCCACTGCCATTATAAAATGAAGAGGTAACTTAGGTTTTACCCCACCGGCCGCCACTTGTTTTTACTGTTTCAGATCTATTTTTTCACTCTCAAACTCCCATATCCAAAGTTCTTGTTTCCCTTTGCTCCCCACTATCGCCCTAGGATTTCCGCTAGTGTATGCGCATGAAGCGATCCGTAGATTTCCGGATGGCCCCCAAGAAAGCGACCAAGGGGAAGGGTGTGGCTGCAGAGCCAACCCGTGATGAGGGTTGGAACACAAGTAAGTGTTCTCAATCTGACTTAGATTCTCTGGTATCGCAGGGTCTTTTAGTTCCCAAATTTGTTATCCGATGGCGTCCTGCCTTGGGTTCAGATCATCTGTATGAAAATACGGGGGAAATCTTTGCTTTCACCTCGTACTTGGAACGAGGATTGGGGTTTCCTTGCTCTTCTTTCTTTTCTGGACTCCTGCGCTACTACAGGATCCAATTGCATCATCTGACCCCAAATTCCTTTGTTCATATTTCCATCTTCGTGCATTTATGCGAAGCTTTTCTGGGCATCGAGCCCCATTTTGAGCTCTTTCGCTTTCTTTTTAATTTGAAACCGCAGCCCAACAGATTCGTCTTAGATGTAGTAGGGGGCGCGGGTCTCCAACTTAGGCAAAGGAAGGATAGAGTGTATATCCCTTATGACCTTAGTAATAAAGTAATCGAATGGAAACCCAAGTGGTTCTATGTCGAGAACCAGTCCGCCCGAGTGGAATAAAAAACCAGTCGACGAGAGTCAAATCTCTGAACTACTCGTGCGGATTGCCATTCTAAGGCAAAATATGTTGACTGGAGAAACAACCATGTTTGACTGGATGAGGCGAAGAATCCAGCCATTGCAGGCTCGGAAATCGCTTGGATTCCAGTATCAAGGAACAACTGATCTGTCAAGATACTCGAAGGAAGAGATCTCGGATGATGTAGTTTTTAGTCGAATACAACGACTTCTGAAGAATGTAAATAGAATCCCAGTTGTTCCTGGTACATTTTCTGCTGCGAATCCACCAAAGCAGGTACTTGATAAGAGTAGTCGATTCACAAAAATCGAGTACTTTACCATAGTGTAAATCTGATAGGATTTGCTTTCTGTAGGAGGACATGGATCGCTTTAAGAGTAGTCCTTCGCTACCAGGCATTTGTTTGCCCTTTTGTTATTCTAATTTCCTCAATCTGTTAATCAAATCTTAATATGCTCATATGAGATTTCATATAAACAATACTGATATCCAGACTTGGTTTTGCAGATGAGGCAGCATCTGGGGAAAGGAGTGATGGGGAGCACAGCCCCACTCCAAGTGCTGATGCCCAGACCGAGCACCCAAGGAGTACTCGGTCAGCGGCGAGGAAGCGTAGCAGCTCCTCCCATACTAGCGACAGGTAAGTAGCTAGTTATTTTTGCAATCAAGTACTTTCTAGTTGTCAATTTGCAAGTTTTGATTTGTGTTTTTGCTTTTCCCAGTGCGGCGGCTAAGATGCCACGGACCTCACCATCTGGGGATGATACTGCGGTGGGACAAACTGTCCCCTCCACCACAGTGGACCCATCAAATGGGATCGGGGCTACTCATTCAGCGAGTAGTTCCGATATAAATAAGACCGTCGATGCGGGTAAGCTAGCAATGATCGCAAAGTGTTGGCGCACCTTAAGTACCCATTTTATCCCTTGTTTATCCTTGATAATGACAAGAATTTAATATCAAAATCACTAACCGTCCTAACCCCGGCCTAATTATTGGTCATTTTCACATTTGCACATATATTTTGGAGGAACTTCATTTTTGCAGGTTTTTGGCCTATTTTGGAGCATGAAATGACGAGGCCCGTGATCGAGCGCTAACACGGAGAAAGACGAAGCCCAAAGCCCAAAGGAAGGACCAAAACCCATGTTGATACGAAGCCCATTCATGCACATCCATCCTCCAAGAGAGCCCAAAGAACCAAGCCCATGAAGATGAGATCAAGATACTTCAGGATTAAGCAAAGCAAATGAAGATTTGAGGAAGGATTCTCTATCCTATCCTCGAAGATATCTCCAAGATAACGACGTCCAAAGGGGTGCAATCGTGAAGGACATAAACTTTAGAAGATGCGAGGAGTCTACACGCGAAAGATGAGACCAAGGCAGGCCCAAAAGAGGATAGGCCGGCCAGCCTAGGCCCATGAGCCGGCCGGCCTAGCCCGTTTCCGAGGCGGTTCGGCCTCCCCTTCGACCGGTGGCTTCCTCGGCTCATAAATAGCTCGCACCTTATTCAACTCGTGGCATCCATCCACCCAGAACTCGACGAAAACCTAGGGCCAACACCGAAGGAGGCTAACGGCCGCCGCGAGTCTTCGAGGGTACCTAGGAGATGGCTTAGGCCACCCCTAGCCGCCATGGCCTCCCTACGAGGTTGTGCCATGGTGGAGTTCGGGAGTCATCCCCAACATTCGTCGGGGTATGTACACACACGATGGTGATATCAATCTACTCTTTATTCTAGTTGTCTCGACTTTGGTCTACTTCAATGCATGCTTTCTTTCTCATATGTGATGCATCCATATGTTCATAGTAAGATTAAATCTATTCGTGGTGATTAGTCTATATCTTGCGGATACGTTGAGGTAGCGTGTTTTAGCTAGTTGGTGGATTACCCCGGTGTGGTGGCAGCATGGCGGAGGGAAAAGTTCTAGCAAGGACATGATGTGGAATAGGATCGATGGCGAGTACCATGGGAGTCGTTGCGCGGCCACCAAGAGGAGGAGCTTTGAGTAAGAGCACTTGGTGGGCGTTTGGGGTAAAGCTTTGGGAAACCTTAGGCGTCAACATGCACCTCGCACCAGCGACCTTGGGAAAGTAGGCCGCTTGCAAGCCGCCTTTCTGAGAGATGATTCCGTGTAACTTTAGTTGAGATGCAATCTATGTTTTGATCACCTTTTTGACTAGAACCGTACCTAGAGACGATAGGCCTTAGCTCCTTGGTTGTGTTATCTCATCTATGGTTATGGGTGTAATGAACACTTATGCTTCATTCATATCTATCAAGTGTTTAGTTTATATGCAATCTATGCTTCATGTTAGGATAGATCCGTTAGATTAGATGGAAAACCTTAGGTAGTTCTTTGTCGATCCACGGATTGATAAACCTTGGGGGAGTACTCTAAGGGAAAATCTACCACGATTTGTGCACTTGCGGTACATAAATTGGGGCGCTAAAGAGCGTCAACAAGCTTTTCTGGCGCTGTTGCCGGGGATCGACAACACGAACCCTAGGGAGATCTATCTATCTTTTTGGACTAACTCTAATTTTATTATTGCATATCCTGTGTTTCTTGTTTGTGTCCATAAATGCAGGTAAAACCCTAGACACAAAGCGATTGAGAAGTTCTCAACGTCCGTACTTTGACAAGTCCAATCTCACTCAAGCAAGTTGATGGCTACGTGAAGACCCGCTCTTTAGTGGTAGGTGCTAACTTTTGTTAGTGGTCCAACATCCACTATCGAGCCCACACTCAAAACAAGTAAAGATGAAAAAGGTATGTCACCATGTCAATTTTGGCTAATGTCTCTTGGAGATTTCTTTGTCCAAGCCATAGGTGATGAATCAAGCCCCGAAGAAGTCGTGACATCCGATCATCAACATCTTTGGAGAGTCGCTGTTATGACCAAGTTTTTCACCCATAATTAGATAGGTACCATGCAGGAAAATTAAAGATTATGAAGCTCCATCAAGTATTCTTTCCAATGCATCAAAAATCGTCAATTTCGGACAACGGTACAAAGAGTTAAGGTAAAATCTTTCAACGTTACACATTCTGAAATTCTTCAGGACAGATTGTAGTGCCGGAGTAATACGAGCATAGCTCTTTCATCCGGAGTCCGTTTGGAGTGAATGAGCACTCGTTGAAAAGGGAATTTGATACACATTGTAATGGAATGGAAGTTTGGTACATGTTCTGCACTGGATAAAGAGTAATTCAATTTAAACGAGACAACAGCAAACAATAGAGAAGGCGATGACGATGTAGAAGGAAGATTAGAGAACCTTGAGCCCCCTATGATCCCGACACCCTGGGTAATACAAGAACAATAGAGAAGATACATCATTGGAGCCATGCTATTCACTGGTGGATCAATGGTGATGAACTTGAAGCCTAGGGATACACAACACGATGCTCAAAGACCACCAGATCAAGGTCATCAACATCTCCGGATCAATTCACAAGAAGGTACTGATTGCATCTAAATTCTGCAAGGCCTCTGAAGAAAGCAACAGAATATTTTTGGATATTAAGGAGCCCCATGAAATTCCATTTCCAACGAATCAAAAACCAAGTCAATCGGAGATTCCTACAAGCGGTTATAGCCAAAACATCGGTCGTGCATTCTGAAATTTTCTGGACAGCACGCAGTGCTGAATTGAAATGGGCTTAACTCTTTCATTCGAGCTCCTTTAAGATGAATGACCACTCGTTGGAAAGGTAATTTCATAAACTTTTCAATAGAGCTGTATTTTTTGTATATGTTCTATTCTGGATGCATGGGAAAATCCACGAAGGAGAGGCAAAGAGCAACGTGACGAGGACAAGGTGAAGGAGATAAGGATGACAACAATGAAGAGGAGCTTGGGCTGTGGTTTCATCATGCATACATGATCGAATTAAGAAGCTTAGGACAAAATAAGGGCCTCAAGGACGTTGGCAAAGGAAGGCATGAGTGACAACATTCAACGCATGAAGATGTTAAGAGCGAACCACGATGGATTACGAAAGGTGACATCAATACAAGCTGCATGGACAATTCGAATTCTCGCACGAAGGACCATGGCTTCACATCAATGAGAAGGTATGTGAGAAAGTCAAGCTCTATGACTTTAAATGAAGCACTTTGAGGGAGGCAACCCGTTCATTTTATTTATCTATTTATCTATATAAGATGATGATCTATATTGTGCTCTTAAATTGAACTCATCAAGTAACATTGTACCATTGCTCTAATAAATGCCACAAAATCATGTTGTATGTTTTAATTTTTATTGAGAGAACACTTTGTTATTTGATCTTGGAAAACTTGTAGACCCCTTTTGTGTGCCTATTAGTGTTTAGAGTCTTTTTATTTGTGTCCTTTTAGAGGGAAATATGAAGTGTTGCACTACCCTTGATTCTAAGCTTGTGGTTAATTAATCTAGTTTTGATTTTCTTTTTAGACCATCACCATGATCATGTTCATATTTATTTTATTCATGCATTGCATCTTGCCGTCATATTTATTTTTGCACTCCACACATGCTTTGCATATAGTTGGCTTGGTTGCTACACTTAATATGATGAATGCTTTCATATCTATGTTAATGATTCATGGGCATTTTTCCTTAGCAATCTTGTGTAAACGTGGTGTTTAAACTTGCTTGTGGACCATCATCATCTAATTTAATAAACCTTGCTAACTTCCATATTGCATTGGTTGGTATATAAGCTTTGCAATGCGCTTGGTTTTTCTTGTGCTACAAAGAATTATTGACCTCAGGATAAACATGGTGTTCTACCTTTGGTTAATAAATCTTTATGGCCAAGGGAAATTCAGCAACCTAGTTGTAAGCATGGTGCTTAAAATTAGGTGTAAACATTGTCTTTGCTTATGCACCTTCCTCTCATTTGCATACACACACCTCCCACTTGCATTCACATACACCCATTAGGATTAATTTTCACTAGACTAATTATGCCGCAAGTTAAGTATCTTAGGGGATGTTTTTGGTTTGTTGGCAATTGTTTCTACTCCCAACTGTCACCTTGGGGGTAGATTGTGCACTTGAATTGTTTTGCAGGCATGACGATACGCTTTCATGAAAGGAAAAGAGGAGAAATTGAAGGACAATAAAGGTGACAAAAGTGAAGATGCATAAAGACGAGCTCCGGATACGGAGAACAAGCTTCATCCTCTCCTCCCGTGCCTAGCACAATGCTAAGCATGGGGGAATTGATGAGAAGAAGATCACGATCGCTAGAAGATGATAACTCTCCTTCTTCCATGCTAAGCACAATGCTTAAGCATGGGGGAGGCTGTGCTACAACTCTTCATAAGCATCAAAAGGTAAACCTTTCCTACACCTTCTCTTGTCCATCTCTTTCTAAATGCCTGTGTATATAAGCCTTCGACCATAGACATGATGCAAACTTTGTATATCTCTCCCTATAATAACATGGCTACTAGGAGTACAACCAAGATTTGTTTTTGTTTTCAATAAATGATAACCACCATCACCTTGAGCTCACCACGATGATATTCTTATATGCTCTTGCTTATGGAAAAGTGTTGAAAGTTGCCGCTTTGTTTTACCTACACAATGTTATGTGACTTGACTATTTGCTCTCTCTTAAAATAAACTTAAATTGACTAAATACCGGTTCTTTTATTTGTGGAGGTTAAATGACTAAATTCTAGACCCACATACTCTATGTAGCTCTTGGATTTAAGTTTACCGATGACCTTATATCTTGTATTGTTTAATTTGAAAATTTAATTCCTATGCTATCTATATTTGTGAATCTCTTACAAAGTTCTACTTACCAAAGCCTATACATACATATTCTTTCATGATGAAACCTTTAGATTGCAAACTTATATTTTGATGAGTTGGATTAAGAATGATTTCTTTGGTATGAGACTAAGAAGTTGGCCATTCCGTTTTTTTGTGTAACCTTCTTTTTGCTATCCTATTTATCCATGCATTGTGAGTTTCTATTTCGGGAATTTTGCAAACCTCGCTGGATATCTACCCTAAACCAAAAATATCTTTTTGTGATTACCTCCTTGACCACAACCCAATTTGAGTATGGATTATCATTTCGACGGAATCAAAAGAATTAAGGGCACTATATAAAGAAAAGTTTTGGGAGACAAAGCTCCCCGGAGATTCAAGCGGTTCTACGAAGAAGGTGAATTTGAGATACTTACACTAACTAGTTGGTTCTCCCACTATTCATACTCGAGGACGAGCATTCGTTCAAGCATGAGAGGATGGCTGGGTAAGTATTCTATGTTATCAAAAGTTCTAAGGAGCAAAAAGAAAAAAAAGAAAGAAAGAGAAAAATAGAAAAATGAAAGAAAAAAAGAAGAATAAAATGCTCCTTAGCTCTTTTTGGCTTTATTAATTTTCCAAGTTACTTTGAAGAATTATTCCACACTCAAATCTTCCAACCATGTGCAATCCGATAACGAGAACTTCATTTGTGTCTCGGGATCATCCATTTGCCACTTGCACATATCCACCTATCTAAATGTGTGTGTTTCATCTTTCTCCCTGTCCAACATTATTTTCCAATGGCCTTTTTGACTAGTCTCGATAATTCCATTAGATCTCTCTCTCTTAGTTTGATAATATTTCAAGTATAATGTTTTGCTAGGATTGTTTTTACCTACCAAGCTCCACATAAACCTTCCACTTTTATATATGAGTAGAATAGGTTGAAGACAATCTAATGTAGGCTTGAGCGACTTGATGAGACGAGTGTTTCCATGATCTTTTGTAAGAAAACCTCACTTATGTTTGATATGCATTCTTTTGAAAACTCTTCACGATGAAACAAGGTAAAGCTTTGAAGTTCGCTTAAGTTTGAGAACATTGCATTTATTTATTATTGTGGCTTGTTCTTTAATTGCTAGTCTATCTTCCATAATGAAAAAGTAGCCGGTCACAACATGAACTTAAATGCTAAATACTTGAGAGAGCAATATGTCTTGTTATGTATGACTAAGTGCAGAGAGGACATTGAGGGGCAACACTGATTTCTTTATAATCAAAGCTCCTGGACTTACTCGAGGACGAGCAAGGTTTAAGCATGGGGGAATGTTGGCGCTCCTTAAGTACCCATTTTATCCCTTGTTTATCCTTGATAATGGCATGAATTTAATATTAAAATCACTAACCGTCCTAACCCCAGCCTAATTATTGGTCATTTTCACATTTGCACATATATTTTGGAGGAACTTCATTTTTGCAGGTTTTTGGCCTATTTTGGAGCATGAAATGATGAGGCCCGTGATCGAGTGCTAACACGGAGAAAGACGAAGGCCAAAGCCCAAAGGAAGGACCAAATCCCATGTTGATTCGAAGCCCATTCATGCACATCCATCCTCCAAGAGAGCCCAAAGGACCAAGCCCACGAAGATGAGATCAAGATACTTCAGGATTAAGCAAAGCAAATGAAGATTTAAGGAAGGATTCTCTATCCTATCCTTTCCTCGAAGATATCTCTAAGATAACGACGTCCAAAGGGGTGCAATCGTGAAGGACATAAACTCTAGAAGATGCGAGGAGTCTACACACGAAAGATGAGACCGAGGTGGGCCTGAAAGAGGGTAGGCCGGCCGGCCTAGGCCCATGAGTCGGCCGGCCTAGCCCGTTTTTGAGGCGGTTCAGCCTCCCCTTCGATCGGTGGCTTCCTCGGCTCATAAATAGCTCGCACCTTATTCAACTCGTGGCATCCATCCACCCAGAACTCGACGAAAACCTAGGGCCAACACCGAAGGAGGCTAACGGCCGCCGCGAGTCTTGGAGTGTACCTAAGAGATGGCTTAGGCCACCCCTAGCCGCCATGGCCTCCCTACGAGGTTGTGCCATGGTGGAGTTCGGGAGTCATCCCCAACATTCGTCGGGGTATGTACACACACGATGGTGATATCAATATACTCTTTATTCTAGTTGTCTCGACTTTGGTCTACTTCAATGCATGCTTTCTTTCTCATATGTGATGCATCCATATGTTCATAGTAAGATTAGATCTATTCGTGGTGATTAGTCTATATCTTGCGGATACGTTGAGGTAGTGTGTTTTAGCTAGTTGGTTGATTACCCCGGTGTGGTGACAGCATGGCGGAGGGAAAAGTTCTAGCGATGACATGATGTGGAATAGGATCGATGGAGAGTACCATGGGAGTTGTTGTGCGGCCACCAAGAGGAGGAGCTTTGAGTAAGAGCACTTGGTGGGCGTTTGGGGTAAAGCTTTGGGAAACCTTAGGCGTCAACATGCACCTCGCACCGGCGACCATGGGAAAGTAGGCCGCTTGTGAGCCGCCTTTCTGAGAGATGATTCCGTGTACCTTTAGTTGAGATGCAATCTATGTTTTGATCACCTTTTTGACTAGAACCGTACCTAGAGACGATAGGCCCTACCTCCTTGGTTGTGTTATCTCATCTATGGTTGTGGGTGTGATGAACACTTATGCTTCATTCATATCTATCAAGTTCGTTAGAACTTGTATGTGTAGGATCTGTTTTGAATCTAATAGTTTGTAACTACTTTGTCTTTGCAGAGATGCAGTCCTGGGAGAGGACGTGGGGGCTAAGAGCCACTCGGATTCTCAACCGGGGCTGGAGAAGCCCCCGAGTACTCCTGAGATGAGTACTCATGATGCAGAGGTGATGGCCAATAGTATGCTTCTGGATTCTCCATTGCCCAATCCTGAGAGGGCCAATGAGATCCCGGAGGATGGTGGAGTCATCAAGCTTTCAAGAGAAGAAGAAGGCGAGAAACTTCCTGAGGGAGGCGATGATAAACAACCTGCAGAGACCCCTGCGGGTAAGCTTGTAGTGTCTTGTAGAAAGGTATCCTTCTGTTTGCTCTTAATGTAATTAAGTAGCATGTTCTTCCTTTAGATTCCCAAAATATGGGGAATACCGTAGGAAGGATTGAAGAAGTGCCCAAGAAGGCTGTTGTTGTGGCGAGTACTTCCCAAGTCACATCGGGAAGTGACTTGTCGCGAGAGAAGGTGGAGCATGCTTTTAAGCTACTGGAGGTAAGTAGTCGAATGCTTCGAGTACTTTTATACTAGATCGAGTAGTATGCTGATCTTTTTGTTTTGTAGGAGGCACTAGGACGAAGGGGTGTCCAGACGCCAGATGAGACAGAGTTAGATGCTCTCAAGGAGAGGGTTAAGACGCTCTCATTTGAGAAGACTGCTCTTGAAGGGAAGCTGAAAAAGCTTTCCCAATCTAAGAAAGGTTAGTCATCTGCATTTGATATGCACTCGACTAGTAGATCTGCTTAGTGTTTATAAAATTTTCTTTCTATCGAGTACGCAGCTTGTGCCAAATCTTTAGAGATTCAGGAAAGCTTGGTACTGGATTTAAAGATTCTTATGTACCGAAACGCAGATGAAATAGAGAAGCTCAAGAAGATCAAGGAGGACTCTGACCGTGAGGCAGCGACGGTGCTGCAACAGATCAAGACTTTGTCAGAATCTCGAGACTCGATGCAGCGTGAGCTCGTGGATCTGAAAGAAGTTAGAGATGCCGCCCTGGAGGTAGCTAAGGCCATGTATATCCCAGTTAGAGATGGAGATGAACCGCTCACACTGGTAAGGAGGCTTCGCAAAGTTCCCGGAGCTTTTGAGAGGTTTGTTTCAACCATCACCCGCCAGTACGTGGGTCACGTACTTGGGTTGATGAAATCTTATTGGCCAACCACTCGTCTAGATGCTCTTGGACGAGGAGCCAAGGCTGATTGTACTGATGATCAGTTCCGTCAGTATTTGGTGGAAACTTCCGGGGTGGCTGATCAGATTGTAGAAGCCTTGAGCAGAGCAGAGTCTCCTTAAGCTTTTCTTGTATTTGAGTTGGCGTGTGAGCCAGAAGTACTTTGAACAAATGCTGCATGTTTGTGTAAAGTCAAGTACTTGTTAGGATTGTGGAATCCCTTAATGTGTCAAGTAGTTGTACTCGTGGGTCCTGAGTGTAGGCAGCATTGGGCCCACTCAGTCATAATAGTAGATATGATGCATTGTATCCATGGGTGCCTTAGGAGGCAACATATTCTCGAATCAAATCGAGTTTGTATGGTTCTGAATCATAACCATAGTACTGACCGGTTAGGATTGAATCCCGCAGGATTAACCAGGGAATAGCAGTTAAAGGTGTGAGAAGCTGTAGCTTAGTATGAATTTCCTTTTTAAAGGAAAAATTTTCAATTAGCACGTGGCTAATATGAACTTTATTTTCCAATTGGGGGGAGAACTCTTATTGAGTATTTTAGGAGGTATAATAAGTTTCTTGATAGATAAGAAGACAGGCAGCTCTCGATAACTACTCAGAGTACTAAGCGAAAACAGGAGTTCTTTTTGTATCTCAAGTAAGCGAGTAGTACCCGTCAAGTATTCGAGGCAAAAAGATTCTGTAACGGAGATTCCCATAGTAAACCAAGCAAGCGGGAAACTTGTGTCAACTTATTTTAGAGTATTAAGGGCTTATCTATACTCTTTGAGGGGTTTTTGTAGTTGACCATTTAGGATAGACCTTGTCTGGTTACCCAGATAGTATGTAGTTGTTTACAAAAATGGCCCGAACTACTCAATCGTATCGAGTAGTATGTCCTATTAATGGACTGGATTGATTTCTAGAATAGGACTGTTAGGATTGAACTCCGTCGAGTTAACCAAGACGTGAATATTCTAGAAACATCCCAAACTTACTCAAGCAGAGCGAGTAAGGTGTCCTACCTGAGGACTGGAGTAACTCTAAGGCAAGTCTGTTAGGTACTAACCCCGTCGGGTTGTCCAAGATGAAGGTGCCGAAAGAGTATCCAAGACCTACTCGAGCCAGCGAGTAGGATGTCCTTTAACCAAGGACTGGAGTAATCCGTAAGATAGAACTGTTAGGTACGAACCCCGTCGGGTTGCCCAAGACGTAAATGTCGAAGGGATATCCAAAACTTACTCGAGTAAGACGAGTAAGGTGTCCTTTAACCAAGGAATGGAGTAATCCTTAAGACAGAACTATTAGGTACGAACCCCGTCGGGTTGCCCAAGACGTAAATGTCAGAAAGATATCCAAAACTTACTCGAGCAAGGCGAGTAAGGTGTCCTTTAACCAAGGACTGGAGTAATCCTTAAGACAGAACTATTAGGTACGAACCCCGTCGGATTGCCCAAGACATAAATGTCAGAAAGATATCCAAAACTTACTCGAGCAAGGCGAATAAGGTGTCCTTTAACCAAGGATTGGAGTAACTCTTAGGGCAAGTCTGTTAGGTACTAACCCCGTCGGGTTGCCTAAGATGAAGGTGCCGAAAGACTATCCAAGACCTACTCGAGCAGGGCGAGTAGGGTGTCCTTTAACCAAGGACTGGAGTAATCCTTAAGACAGAACTGTTAGGTACGAACCCCATCGGGTTGCCCAAGACGTAAATATCAGAAAGATATCCAAAACTTACTCGAGCAAGGCGAGTAAGGTGTCCTTTAACCAAGGACTGGAGTAACTCTTAGGGCAAGTCTATTAGGTACTAACCCCGTCGGGTTGCCCAAGATGAAGGTGCCGAAAGAGTATCCAAGACCTACTCGAGCAGGGCAAGTAGGGTGTCCTACCGGAGGACTAGAGTGTCTTTTAGGACAGAACTGTTAGGTACGAACCCCGTCGGGTTGCCAAGACGTGAATGTCAAAAAAGCACTCGAGTGAGAACCATAAAAACTACTCGATAGCTGCTCTAATGCTGAGCAAGACTTTCGAGGTGGGGTATTGGTTGTGTGAGCAAGAGCCAAGTAGTCGATATAGAAGAAATCAACTTTATTTGGATTTGTCGAAATTACAATAACTGTAAAGTGACAGACTCTGACTCTTAAGATCTACCCCTTGCTCATTGGACATGAGCAATGGTTTACGTAACTGAATAAAACTTATTCGAAGATAGTACTAGTCGATATGGGGGTCGACTAGATTTGGGGTAGAGCTAGTCGATGTAGAGGTCGACTAGATTTATTGGTGGGGTCTCCTTCAGGAGAGGTGCCCCAAGAGCCTTGCGGAGTGAGTCACACTGGAAGATCGTGTGAGAACTCTTTGGGTGGATAAAGCAATTGCGTAGCAGTACTTTGTTGATCCTGTTTCTGTTCTGAGACGATTCAGCTTGATGCTGGGTGCGTGATTTACCCTGAGGACGGGTACAGGTGGTTGCTGGCTTGTACTTCTTGAAAGATGCGGAAGCCTTTGGCGGGATGCGGTAGTTGGAAGAAGGACTATATGCCTCGACTTCCTCCCATTCCTTTCTTCTTGAGATGATGACGTTGCGCGTATCGCGCCCAACGTTGATCACACTGCGGAGGTTGCAGTTGGAGTAGTCGTAGTTGTCGCCTTGCTGTTCCTGTAGGCTGTTAGCAAGGCGCTGACGCCTGAACGCCCTCTTCTGGTTGAGTTGGCGACGACGTTCGTAGAGATCTTCAGCTGGATACTGCTTATCTAGTTGGGCGGTGACGGTCACTGCTGGGGGAGGGGTAGGAGCGGGTAGATCCTCCTTGGTAGTGACTTGGGCTTCTGTGATTGTAGGAGGAGTAGTTTCCATGTTGTCGGAAAGGTACTCGTTGAAATCATCAGAATTATAGTCGTCGAGGTTGAGACGCTCCGTGGGATCGCTCTCAGGTTCTTCGGCGATACGAACCATGAGGATTTCACGGCAGAGGTCTTGAATTTCTTGGTCTTGTTTGCTTGAGGACGGGTCTAAAGAGTGCTCTGTTGGTAAGGCAGATCTGCTAGCTGTGAGGTAGAAGCGTTGGGATCTTGTGCCTTCCTAAGGTGCACCGTCCGTCCTTGTGGCGTTGCATATATAATCAGGTTAGGGAGGGAGTCCTGATCGGACTTGAGGTTCTTAGCTGAGTTGGACTCGACTTGTTTACTATACTGGATTAGGTCGTCCAGTTGTTTCTCCGGATCGGAGGAGTACTCGGATTCTGAGTTGGTTAGCCCACCGATTTTTGAGTATGTATGCTTTGGGTGAGCAAGAAGCGGTATGCCCATCTCTACACGGAGGGCGTTCTCGTTCATCCAGTGTAGCCATGATTGAGTAGGAGTGCCCTCAGGCTCCTTAATCCAGGGTTTGTCATAGATTGAGTCGCTGGATTGTTCTGGGGCCTGGGCTTTTCCTTTTTTAAGCTTGGCCAGTTCCCGAAGAGCGTCAGCATGCTCGGTTGGTTTGGCCATAGCGTCCATGAACAACTCGATGTTGTCTGACCACTCTTCAAGATCGTCATATGGTTCAAAGTTCTCAAGACCGTTCATGAAGCAATCAAAGTCCTGATCGAACTCGGACTCGACTGGTTTCGGAGTCCAAGTGTGAGCAGGTTTCGGTGAAGGGCTCTGAGGTATCCTGGAGATAGACGGTCCCATCCGAACAAGCAGGGGGTTTGTCTCACCAGCTCCCCCGCAGATTCCTCCTTCCGATTTCTGCTCTTTGTTTTGCAGAATGCTTTCAGCCACCTTAATGTAGTTGGCAAGCTTCGGATTTACCCGATCGACCCCTGAGAGCGTATCGCCCGACCTCTTCTGCGGTGGGTTTAGTGCTTTAGGGTTCTGCTGTGGCGCAGATGAGCTGAGAGCGGTTTTTGCAAGTTTGATGCAGCCCTCAATTGATCGTGAAACTTGATCTACTCTGGCGAGTAGTTCTGGGTTTTTGATCTTAGGGCATTTGATTGTCTTGAGATGAGCCAGGTATTTTCCAAGAGTTTTGGAAAAGTGAGGCTTTTTGGAATCAGAATTTATGTCGAACTCGACCAAACCAGGAGTTCGGTTTTGAGTTGACATGTTTTCCGGGTTGTCCAAGTCGAGTTCGGATGGAACTCTTTCCTCATCGAGACCCGCGGACTCGCGGATGTCAGCGAGTCGGGAGCGGGTTTTCCATTTAGGCGAGTTAGGCGTGACAAGGTGGCTAGAAAAGCCTCCCGTTCCGTCAGCCGTGCAACCCCAGGAACCGAAAATGAAAGTCGTGCCTTTTGGCACGCTGTTGGCGTTGCTTGATCCAGCCATCGAATTCGTTGGTGAACTCGCCGAATCCCCTACCTGGCGCGCCAGCTGTCGGTGTTTACCGCCAAGCCTGCTCAGGGATACCCTTAGCAGTAGGGTTTGTAGGTAGGGATCGACTGCTCTAGGACTCGATGGTACAAGGAACACAAAGATTTAGACAGGTTTGGGCCGCGAGTTTGCGTAATACCCTACGTCCTGTGTGGTTTGTATTGCCTTAGGTGTTGATGATTATTTGGAGGGGGTCCCTGCCCACCCTTATATATCCGGGGGGACAGGGTTACATGAAAAGTCCTAGCCGAGTACAGTTGGAGTCCTACTACAACACAATCGGGTAGTTTTCTTTGTACTGCAGCTAGTTCTATGCCTATTCGGGTAGTTACAAAAGAGGTAAGATACATCCATGAGCTATCCCTTACTCCAGAACATTCTATATCTATAAGCAGTCCCGCTGTCTCGGGTCTGACAAGGTCTTCCAAGATTGGCTATATGTACTGATGCCTGCAAGGGCTTGGAAGGTGCAGTCAATGAAGTTTTTCCTTGGGCAGAACAGAGGGAGTGTTTCAGGCACCTGATGGAGAACATGAAGAAACAGTTCACTGGAGATGTGTATGCTGCAAACATGTGGCCAGCAGCCAGGGCATATGCCCCTGGTAAATACAACTATTTCATGGATAAGGTGTTTGGTAGCAGTGCTAGAGTTGGCCCATGGCTTCAAGAGCATCACAAATTGCTTTGGGCCAGATCAAAGTTCTCTACTGACATCAAATGTGATTACATTAACAACAATCTGGCTAAGTCATGGAATGCATGGATAAAGGAATTCAAGGACCTGCCATTGTACTGTATGGTGGATGCAATCTGAGAGAAGGGTGTCATAATGTTTGAGAAGAGAAGAAGGATTTCTAGAGCTTTATCTGGAGTCATCCTCCCTGCTGTCATCCATGAGTTGAACTCATCTTCCGAAGGCATAGGTCACTTGAAGGTCACCAAGGGGTTGCCAGATTAAGTTGAGGTCACTGAGATCTACAAAGATGAGGAGGTCAGAAGGCATGTTGTTTACCTCAATGAACAAAGCTGCACCTGTAGGCAATGGCAGGTTATAGGCAAACCTTGCCCCCATGCTTTGGCTGTGATTACTACTGAAAGGCAGCCTGACTATGAGAAATATGTGGACATGGCCTACTCTGTGCAAAGACTGAGACAAGCATATGAACTTGGATGGCCAAATATTACTGACAGAAGCCAGTGGCCCCAAGTCCCAAGAGAATTCAAGCTGTATCCACCAATTGGCAAAAAGAGAGGAGTCGGTAGACAGAGGAAAAACAGAATACCTTCATGTCTTGAGAGGACTGGCAAGGTTAAAAGGCAGGTCAAATGTGAAAACTGTGGAGAGAAAGGGCATAGAAAAGGAAGCTGGAGATGTGCCCTGACAGACACCAAGAAAAGGAAGATGAAGACCAAGAAGAATGGAGTAAAGCCTGGAAGAAAGAAGGCCAAAGCTGCACCTAATGAATCATCTGTTGTAGCTGAACCATCTGCTGCAGCAGAACCACCTGCTGCAGATGAAGTACTTGCTAAAGAAGAAGCACCACCAGTAGTACAGAAACAGCAGCATAGGAAGAAGAAAAAAGTTCAGGATGATGAAGTTCAGTTTGTGGGTCCCAGGACTCCAAGGACTAGAGCAGCAGCAGCAACAACAACACAAAGACAAGCATCAGCAGCAAGAGAAGAAGCACCAGCAGGAGCTAAGAGGTATTACTTATCTCATTCCTTTTCCCTCTAAACATTTTATAAGACACCATCAACATTAACTGATCATGTCCAAATGTGCAGGAAACTTGCATTGGAAGATGACACAACTACATAAGCTAATCTCAAGATGGTGGAGATAGCTGTTCCAAAACCTTTGGAGGTTGATGCCCCAGAACCTTTGGAGATGCTGGTTCCAAAGAAGATGACACCCAGAAGGAAGCAGCTGGCCTCCAAGGTCAAAAAAGCATCACCCAATAAGAAGTCCAAGAACCCATGAAGTTGTGTTGTGTTGACTGTGATGGCCAAGTTTATTTTGCATTCATGTAATGGCCAGATCCATTTTGTTCAGTTGTGTTGAAACAATATGTTCTGTAGTACCACTTAAGACTGATGTAAGGGGCCATGGAAACCTGCCCTTCTTTTATTCAACCATTATGCTAAGAAACAATGTATTGTACTATAAGGGCCTAAAACATTTGCCCAAGTTTAGCTCGATCAAGACTTGTTTTAAATCATGATTTCAAGCTCCAGATTGTTCTGCATTGATCATTACCGACACCACTTACATTTACATTGCCACAAACATAAGCTCATGCAAGAGCTGTCATCTACCTAGCAGTCACCAAAACATTGTTCATTTCAGGAGCTAATGCAAGAGCTGTCATCTACCTAGTAGTCACCAAAAACCCCAAAACATTGTTCATTGTAGGAGCTCATGCAAGAGCTGTCATCTACCTAGCGCAGTCAAAAGCTACAGCCATCACCTTCATCTACTTGAGCAGATAACCAACAACCAGAGCACATAAACCTACAACCAACACTACCAGTAGCCTCACAGTCTTGGACAAACTCTCCATTCTTGCTTCTACTTCTTTGTTCATGCCGCCACCGTTTGGACCTTGCTCAACCTCGCCGCTTTGCATTTCTTCAATATCCTCCACACCGTTTTCAACATCGAAAAACTGAACATACTTACCCTCAACTAAATCATCAAGATAGTTCCTCTGAAACCTATAGTAGCCACATCTGGTTGGCCCCTGTTAAGGCAAGAACAAGCATTCAAAACCCTAGATGCACACAAATCGCAATGCCTAGGTCAAATCGATTAAAAACCAACTCACTGGAACATTATCCCTTGGGCATTTGAAGAACACCCGGCCTATATTCTCGTTCTCCCTCCTAGAACGACGCTCGATGACTCGAGCCATCTTGCACAGTGGGCAAATGACCAACAGTAGGCCCGTCTCCACTCCAACAGGGAAGTGCCGCATCTTCGACCTGCTTCTGCGGGATGCAGAGGACTCTCCACCTTGCGACATCATCGGACCGGTGGGGGGATCCAGCTCCAGACGTTAAGGGGAGGAGAGGATGGAGCTCGGGGGAGGGAAAGGTCAACGGGAAGGAGGAAGAAGGTAACTGGGAGCGGGGTCGGGGCATCGACGCGGGTTAAAGGAAGGGTCAGGGGCACGAGGGTCATTTCACGTGCGCCCACCATGCTGGCATGGTGACATGGCTCAGTCTGGCCAGCCACGTCGGCAAATTTGGCAAAAATTTAGCTTCTGGAAGAGTGCGGTGGCAAAAAATTAGGTTCATTTGGTACGGTGGCAATCGAGTAGGTGCATTCCGTAAGGATGACAAAAAATTAAAAAACCCACAACCCTTCAGTCTGCTGCTGCATCTTCCTCCTCCCTAGCACAAGCTCGCCCGTGCCGCCGCTTGCTTCTCCGCGCCGCCCGCTTCTGCTGGTTAGGGTTTTGGGGCTGGGGGTTCGGGTTCTCCGGTGTCTGCCGGCCTAGAGAGGAGCTTGGGGCGGTCGGTTTGCCCGGCTGTGGTGGCGGGCGAGATGGCGGTGAGGGCAAGGCGGCGGGAGCGGACAGCCGGCCGGGACGGTGGGAGATGACCGGATTGGAAGGATCGGCGGCTGGGCGACGAGCTACCATGGTGAAGGATGGATGGAGTCGAGGCGGCGAAAGCTGCCGACCGCGGGCGGAGGAAGAGGAAGGGAGGGCGCGGGCGCGCGGCGGGGCAGCCACGGCGCCGTGAGGCGCTAGCGGCTGCGATGGAGGCGGCACAACGGGGCGGGCGGCAGGGCTCATAGGATGGACATGCTGAGTGGGTGAGCTGGCCACACACTGGCCGGCGGATGAGCTGGTGAGTCATCGAGCCATGGTGCCCTGAGGTTTTGGTCCGAGGGGAGGGGACAGTCCAGGAAGAGTGGTATCGCTTCATGGTGCCTTCACGAGTATGCTCCGGGAGCCAATTGCAGAGCCGCTTCCATGCTTGTTTCAAGGTGATGCTCTTTCGTTTATTCTCTTATAATAACTACCAGGCCGTGGATACATTATTATTATTTTGGCTTAGTCTCATCATTAGTAATTTAGTATAATTATTTTGACTGAGTTGAATGTCAAAGCAGTTGGCTTATATATATATATATATATATATATATATATATATATATATATATATATATATATATATATATATATATATAGTGTTATGGTATAATGCACCTGGGTGCATTCTGTACATGGAATGCACCCAGCCCAACAGGCGTGCCTGGTCCAACGGACCGACAAGGCACCTGAGCCCGACAAACCACCCCCGCACTGTACGCATGCATTCGATCAAATATTTGTGCATACTTCCTATACTAATCTATGTCGTCTAACACAAAGGTCAACCTGATGCATGCATGCATGGATAGAATCTTTTGTTGGTTCAATTCTTTGAAACAAAATTTCTCCTAAACCGTAACTTCGATTGACAAACCGTTGCATCTTACTAAATAAAATGTGCTTAACAAAACAAGATCCAATATCAATATATTTTTACTTTTTATGCAAATTGCATCTTTGTGTACCACCAATTGCAACTCTATATATTATCGAGTTGCAACTATATGCACTATTTGCATCCGATCTCTATAATTAGATTCATCTGTAATTGTGGATATAACTAGAGTAGGAGTTGACTTGCAATTGTGTAGCAACTGATTGCATGTAACTTGATTGCAACTAGTAGTAATTAGGTTGCAACTCGAATAATAACTGGATTGCAATTAGTACTAATTAGATGTTGCAACTAGTAATACCTGGTTGCAACTAACTAGTAACTGATTCCAACCAGCAGTAGCCGGGTTGCAAATGAGTAGTAATTGATTTTTCAACTATTAGTAACGGATTGCAACTAATAGTAACTAGCTTGCAATAAGTAATAATTTCTTACACATGTAGTAATTGAGTAGTAACAGGTAACAACTTTCACTAACTAGACTTGCAACTAGATTGTAACTAGTTGCACTAGTTGCAATTGGGTAGAAATTAGGTTCTAAGTGGTTGCAATAAGTGTTAACTACGTTACAGCCAAGTTGCAATTGTGATGTAGCTGTGATGGTAACTCATAGTACAGTGAAGTTGCAATTACGTACTTAAAAAAAAGTTCATCAAATATAATCTTCATGGATCTCGGTTTGTTAAGCACAGTTTTTCCAACAACCTGCTGCAAACGGATCTTAAATCCGAGCTACGGTTTAAAAGATATTGCATTTTTTCAATCCGAATCAAGAAAAGATTCTCTGCATGCATGCTTCCTGGTGATTGGTTGTCTCATCTAATTTTACATGCATGAGGTTGGACCAGCAGTTATATGAGGGCGACAAAGGGTCTGTGCAATTGCTATAGCAAATGCACCTTGTTGCATTTTAGTCTCGCCAATATATATATACATACATATATATATATATATATATATATATATATATATACATACATACATACATACATACATGTATATATATACATGTATATATATGTATATGTATACATATATACATGTATATATATACATGTATGTATATATATATGTATACATATGTATGTATATATGTATATATGTATATGTATATGTCTATATATATATGTCTATATATATATATATATATATATATATATATATATATATATATATATATATATATATATATGCACCATTGCGATGCTCTTGATTTTCTATGTATAGAAGTGTATACGTTGGATAAGGCCGTTTGCCATGACTTGGTTGAACTCTCTCATAGATGGAGGCATCTTGCCTTCCTCTGTTTTTGGTGAAAGATAATCTTTGGGCTGTAAAACCGAGAAAAAAAAACATTTAGTCCCATATCTTCTTGAGGGATAACATCTGAATATAAGGTCCTGTTGAGGAATAAAAATTGTTGCCAGGCAAGTAGTAATTATTTAGTGAAGCTTCCTTACTCCCGCAAGCTGTCCGAATTCTATGGAACTTAATTCAGTGAAATGGTGCTATACTGAATGTTCTGATCGTAAACATATCTGGCCATTGTTACTCTGAATCACATTATAGACAGATCAAGTTTTGCTTAGTGGATTTAAAACTTGATCTCATCATGGATGTTGCTCTACTATCCTTATTTTTATTTTTAATAAAGGATGTTAATATCTCTACACCGGAAATAGCAAGAAATAAATGTAATAGCCATGGCAAACATCATCTCGGTGGGCCACAAGCCCACAAAGAAATAATTCTTCTACAAAGTCTAATTCCTAAAAACAAACTAAGAAAACAATTACATCACCTTCAATCCATAATGCAACAAAACAATGGCACGCACAGTTGGCTAACGCCCTGATTCCAAGCCCATAGCAACTCTTTTTTCAATGCTGAAAGCTTCTGTAGTAACAGCCGAGCTGACCATAGACATAGAGCTCTCTCCAAGCAAGTTGTCCAACTCTTCAGAATTTTCATGTGCCCATGGATGCTGCATGACCTTCCTCAACCTCCCAAGATTATCTGCAACCTCCATCATTGATGGCCTATTCACACCACTCATGTCCAAGCATTGCCTCGCCAACTCTGCAATCTCCTCGAGATACTCCAGATTCTCATTGCTCTTGATTTGATCATCAAGGATATCTTCAAGTTTGTTTTCCTTCATCACGGATAGAAACCTCATCGATAGACTCTTCTCATGTTCAGGCCCTTCAAGGTTGAGTGCCTTCTTGCGCGTGAGCAACTCTAGGAGAACAACTCCAAAGCTATACACATCGCTTTTATCTGTTAGTTGGCATGTTTGCATGTACTCCGGGTCAAGATACCCACAAGTTCCTTGGACTAGCGTGACAAATTGCGATTTGTCGCTTGGTGCTAGGATGGACGCACCAAAGTCGGAGACCTTTGCTGTGTAGTCACCATCCAGGAGGATGTTTGTAGATTTGACATCACCGTGGAGGATTGGTGGAGATGCGCAGGAATGAAGGTAAGCTAATGCCTCTGAAGACTCACAGGCAATCCTCAAGCGAGTGCCCAAGGAGATGTGTCGGCCATGATTACCATGGATTAGATCGAACAACGTACCATTTGGGATGAACTCATACACTAGCATGGGCACTTCAACTTCAAGGCAACAGCCGAGGATCTTGACAATGTTCTTGTGGTTGATTTGGGATAGGATTAGCATCTCCTTGCCGAATTCTTTCTTGTGTTGCTCATCGATTGTCATGCATCTTTTCACGGCTACTTCGACCTCGGTCTTCAAAACTCCCTTGTAGACTTTGCCATGGCCTCCATGGCCAATGACCCAATGCTCATCAAACCTGTGTGTGGCTTGCTGTAGTTCTTCTTCCGAGAAGATTTTGAAGGCAGTGCCTTGTTGTGATTTCATCTCCTCGAATAGTATCAGACCACCATGCTGCCGAAAATACTTTTGTTTGATGCGGTGCAGCTTACGCCTCTCTCGGATTAGGTATGCACAAGTGGCGACTATGAGAAGAACAACTAGCCCGACACTTCCACCTGCATGCATGATTATACAAACTGATTACTTCCACTTGACCCCTACCAATCATTAAAGCACACCAAATGCCACCAGAAGTGAAACCCCAAAATTAAAGGTTCCTCAGACCGCAACCTACCAACAACCGGCGCCACCCAAATTGACTTGTGAGCTTTCACGCAAAGGCCATTGATCCTATCTTGTCCAGGCGGGCATGAACAAGTGAAATGCCCCTGTGTATTTTTGCATATTCCAGCGCATGGGTAAGTAACATTGTCTTGGCACTCATCGATATCTGGAAAAGGTGCAGCACTGATTTTGGTTAAAATCATTCAATTTCTTTTCAGCGACCAGGAGAAACACAAGGGAAAATAAGGGCATGAAGCAGAGATAGGAACCTGTGCAACCGTCAGAGACGTATGGATTGCCTTTGTATCCTGGGGAGCACTTGCAGCGGTAACCCACGTAGTTGTTGTCGATGCAGTCGCTGTTGTTGCTAACACACGCATACGTAGTCTTGTTAGTTCTGGCTTGCCCACATGTGTTCCGTGCTACCCCCCATTCTAGCACAGTTGGTATCAGCGAGTTGTCCATGTCGTAGAACACCGTTGAGGTGAGATAGGTGGTGCTGAAGTTGAAGGCTGCGGTTTCCATCACTGCGATATAATTGCAAGGGGTGCTCTGCCATATTTGGCTGGTGTTGTAGTCCACATTGAAATAGCTTATGTATTTCTTCACACCTTTCGGTAGATCTGCCTGGCAGCACCCATCTCCATCTGCACCAGAGCACGAGCTGTTCTTGAGTGCTTTTATGTCGCATGTTGACGAGCACCCGATTATGTACTGCATTCATGATGGTTTGAACACGAATCAGTTAGCTGCTGAGTTTGGAGAAGTAATAATAGACTTTACTTATGATGAGTACTTTCTCTCGATTGTGTACTCTGTTTTTTTTTTCAAAAAAACAAAACTGCTGAATTTGGGCATGTATATATTGAGAGAGCTGAAGAACGTTGAGGTATTAGTGGACTACTTACGGAGTCACTCCACATGTAGGCGAGACTTTTGCATCCGATGACAATGACTTTGTTATCATCTGCTGAGAGAACGTATTGGTTGCCAAGCCACAGCTGTGCGTTGTTGTAGAGCATCCCGTTGGTGGTTTGGTCGTAGCACTGCCGAGAGATCCAAGTCTTCACCCAGGCCTTGCCGTCGGGTACGGAGATCTTGATCACCTCCAAGCCGCCATGAAACAGCTTGGTGGCGCGGCCCACGGTGGTGCAGTTGAGCACAAATCCGTCGTGGATCGCGCACTGCGGGTCCAAGCCATACGGGTACGGGACGTCCATCTCGCCGCACCTCGCTGAACAGCCTGGTCCCCTCGCCGCCGGGACGTCGGCCGCGGCGGCGAGCATCCACACGGCCGGAAGCCCGAGCAGAAGCCATGAGAACTTCATCTCCATGGGTGCCCCCTTTGGATCAGCGTGCCTGCGTAGTTATTGGCAGGCCTAGGAGACTATAAAGGCAGAGAGGACTTGGGATTAACAGCTGGTTGTGAACGCATGGCATAGGCTAACGAATGGACGACCTGTTCTCGTTTCGCAATTTGCAGCTACCTTCTGGTATAACAATATCACTAGTGCATGACGCGCGCTATCGCGCGCGTTCCTAAAGTCTTTGTATCTCGTGTTTTTTTCCCTTTCTGCAATTGTTGGCATCCAAAAGCATAATTGGTTGTATGAAAACCACCATAGTATGTCTGAGATTTGTTAATGTGTCAAACCTTCAAGTATTTGTTGAATGGGTCAATAATCCCCTCACTTGGTACATACAATAGATGCAATCCATGTGCGTTAAAGTATTGGGCAAGTTTTTTTTTTAATTTAGTCGACCATAACTTATTTGTTAATTGGCCATCGATCTGAATAATGAAATTTGTAAATTTAGTAGATTGTGATTGTAGAGGAAAAGAATTTACTGGCTTTATTATAAAAAAATATAATAGTACTTGCAGTTGCAGTTATATTACAATGAAAGATATGATATCGTGCCAAAGAGTTCTAGCAGTTGATTACATAGGAACTTACCAGGAAGTTAGGATCCCTGTGAGATTTGGTGTTGGAGCAACATACCATTAGTAAAATAGTTAGTAGGCGTGTATTTTGGAAGAAATAAAATAGTAATAAATAGAAATGTTCAGACCATAGTACATGATGCGATGGTAATAAAGTTTCTCCTTTCTAAGTGCCGAAGGCCACTAATCAACTTTGGTGACGCTGCTGATTGAAGCTAAATTATCCTGGAATATAAATATTTTATCTGGGGGCAAGGCTTCTTGACTTTACATAAATCGTTTGATAGAAGCTGAATGATCTTGGAATATCAAGATTTTGTAGAAGAGCAAGGCTTCTTTGCTTTACACAGAATCGTTTGACAAAGTACTGGTAAAAGATTACCAGAAGAGGATATGGTCGGAGTAAACAAGAAGAGGAGAACCTGGAAAAAGCACAAGTCCAATTGTATGCTACGGATCTGGAGTAATTTTGTGGGACACGTGCAATGTCATCATAGGTCAAGAACAAGAACTCTTCTATGATAGGCCATTTATATGATCAGCATGACAAGAGGAAGCATAACTTGTCAACGTTTTCATACTTGGAACACGAATACCTGCAAGTGAGCAGTGAACCGTGTTGTTAGTGATCATACGAAGGATAATTTTTTTATGTTTTCACACTATTTTCGTACCTATTTTCAAACTCTTTTGTACCTAGTTTCACGCGATCAGCCGAGTAAGCAGTTTTTTTTGTCTGCTACTAATTGCGTCTTCACGCATCACCACGTCACACACCACTGATCTAGCTAGTCAATCATTCAACCTTGTACTGCTGAAATAGAGTATGCAAATGCAGAGAACTGAAAGCAGTTAATTAAAGAAAATGTATACTCGATCTTTGCGCAGGCAATACAACAAGCAAGCAGTATGCATCAGAACTGAAATAGAAAGAGGGGATGGACACTTGAGCTACATGTTAGGCTTGCATGTCCTACCGATGATTTCTGAAAAGATCAGGCAAGATATGAACTTATCCATTCTTTGATCTCTCTAGAATTAGTAACACAAGTAGTATCTCAGTCCATGAAATCCAAGGGCTAAGAAAATAAATTTAGGTAAAGAGTTAATATCAGAGCAGATAAAATCAATTCTGTGGGGTTAAGGTCCAATAATGATGTTTCATAAACTGAAGGAGCTTATCACCTACGCCCCTTTTCCCTTATCTGATCTACAACTATGCATTTGGAGAAAAAAACATTATGAAATTACCTTTGTTGAAAATGAATCCCTTCTTGTGGTGAGTTTTGCATTGTTCTGTTGAACTAATTGTCTAAAAGATACATGATGAAGGTGCAAATATCAATCTACATATGTGTATATCCCAATCAGTCATATATAAGATTAACTCTGAAAAGGAAACTATGTTATTAAAAGGGTACATTTTTTTAAAAAGAAAACCATAACAAAATAATCTTCAAAGCTTGCAAGCTACTACTGTGTATAAATAGCAAACGCTGTAAGCAATATCGTAGCAAGCCATCTATGTGTGAGTAATATTTTGAGCTAATCATAGAGATAGGAAGGGTGTTTTTGATGGTTCTAACTTGGTATACCTAGAAACAAAAGATCCATCACAGCTCCAACTGATTATCTATTTTAGTGGTCCTGATGGGAGAAACAATTTGTAAATTTGAACCAGAATCCTAATAGGAGTAAGGCTCAAACTTAAACCATGTCGATTCAATGTTGTTGATAAAGTGTATCAGTAAAGGTGCTACCAGTTGCATAATAAGAGAACTGGCACTCTAACCTGCATGGATCCAGTTGATAAAGTGGGTCACTAAAGTATCTAACGAGGCTTTACTAACTACTCTAATTGTGCTAATTCAATGGAATTATCTTCAACATTTTTCTTAACTAAGAATAGGTATGGCAAGTGGCAGTACATAACAGCAGCCTTTAACAAGGTCAGCCAAGAATTCCATCCGAACATCAACATATATACTGGTTATTTCCCCTGATGAAATTTTTTGCTGGCTGGTGCTGAGTTTATAGCCTGCAAAGAATCAAACAAAGAATTAGGAATCTCTAAATTTATAGAAGGCATGTGCAGCTTTATTTTAACTCTTTTCCAGTTTACAATACGAAGTCTGATTCAATTGAAATATATATGAGGAACATAGCTATTTGCATGGTATTTGACCCAGTCAATATAAAAGAAAATATCAAAATTTGGAAGTGAAGGTCATACTAAAAGTCATGCAAATTAATAGTAGTAGACGTTGGGTAGTTTCTGTTCATTGGCTGGATGTAATATAACGAAATGCTTGGGAAATGAGAGTATCAGCAGCATTATATGTAGATATAATATCTGTCCATTAGATTAGAAAAGGGGGAAATTGCTTGGATAAGTTTGCTGTGCGGATTAGTGGAAATACTGGTTTGGAGTTGCATGAATAAATTCCTCGATGTAGCATTTGTAGTACTTGAATTGCTACGCATTAGTTACCAGGTAGGGAAAAGTGGATATGCACTGGAATTAAATCGAAACTGCAACGCTATAAGATGACCACAGATTCTACAACGGCTGCACAAGAGGAATTATGACCTCGCTGGACGGTAGACACAGGCCGGAGGGAGAAGCACCTCGTCCAGTGTAAAATCCCGAAAACTCACTAAAATAAATCATGCGATAAAGTTGTTTTTGTCGTTGAGCTCGACTCAAACCCTGAACCCTAATTCCCAGAACCTCTCCCGAACAACCCGACACCCGAGTTCAACCCACGTCCCATCTCTTTCCCATCCAACGCGACGCGTCGTGACCGGCCACCACGAATCCCGCTCCCTCTTTTTTCCCTTCTCCTTTTTCCTCTCTCCCCCTCCGACCGCGTGCCCCACCTCCTGCGGCCCGCACGCCACGCGTGGCCGACCGCGGCCGCGGTCGCCGCTGGCGCACACCGCCCCCCTCCTTTTTCCTTTCTCTCTCTCCCTTTTCCCCATTTTCTTTTTCTTCATTTCTTTTCCTATTTTCTTTTCCTTTTTCCCTTCACCCTTTTTCCTTTTTCTTTCTTCCCTCTTTCCTCTCTTCCTTCCCCGTCGCGCCTGCCCCGAGCCGCCTCCCGCCCCGAGCACCGACGTGCACGGCCCTCCTCCCCGCGCGTCCAGCCCGGCCTGCCCTGCCCGGCCGCGCTTCCTCCGCTCCCGTGCCGCCTGCCCCGAGTGCTGCTCAGCCGCGCCCTGCCATTGCCCCGCACGCGCGCACCTCCACGCTGCCCGGCCGCACGCGCACCAGCGCTGCGTCGCCTGGCCGCGCGCGCCCGCTGCACCGAGGCCGCCGCTTGCGCTGCCCCGGCCCCGCGCACGCCATCGCCACCGCCCGCGCCGCGCTGCATCGACGCGGTGCACGCGCACGCGTGCGCTGCTCGCGCCGTGGTGCCCGTGCACACGCCGCTGCCCCGCTCGGTGCCGCTCGTGCGCACGCGCCGCACCGCCTCGCCCCTGCGCGCCACGACGCGGCCACCTGACCGGCGCCCCGCCATCACCGCCCCGCCGCACGCCGCGACGCCCGCCGCTGGCGCCTCGCCCCGGTCCCGCTCGCCCTGTGCCCGCGTGCAGCCGCCGCGCCGCGCGTCGCCTAGCAGCAGTGCCGCCGCCTCGCCGCCCGCGCCAAGGCCAGCGCCCAGCCTTCTCCTCCACGTGCCACAGTGGGCGGCCTCGACGCCCTCGCCGCCGCACACCGCTCCGCGACAACCTAACGCAGCCGCCCGCCATTACTCCCGCCCGCAAGCCTCGCCGAGCCGCCACCCACCTCCACCGCCTTAGCTCGGCTATAAAAGAGCCCCCGAGCTCCCCGGCCATCCCCGCAACCGCGCTCACCGGCCTTAGCCCTTCCTCCTAGACCGCAGCGCCGCCGCCGCAGTCACTCCCGCCCGCCGCCGCCTGCTCCCGTCGCCCCGCCTCTGCGCGCCACCCTAGCACGAGGTGAGGCCGGGGATCGAATTGCCTCCCCACACCCCTCTCTTTTCCCCCTGTCCCGGGCCGCCGTCGAGCCCCTGGCCGCCGGGATTGACCGGCGCAGAGGCCCCCTCCCCCTCCTCTGTTCCACGCCGACGGGAGGAGGAAGAGGATGGCATTTTTGCCAAGAACCCCCTCCACTTTCCTCTAATCAGTAAAGAAACCCCATCCTTTTAAGCCCTTTTTCAATTAAACCCCCCCTTTTTGTTATATTCCCAAAACAAACCCCCACCTTATAAACTTAATTACAAATAAAACCCTGACCCTTTTAGAATAACCCAGATAATTTCTAAAATATAAACCAAGCCCCTGCCTTCTTAATTTTAATTACAATTAGGTCCCTGGACCCTTGTTTAGGCCCTGAACACCCCTTTTTGCCTATCATTTCATGCGCCTAACAACCTCGGATCTACCTAAAACTTTACCACGACTCTCTTAATATAGTTTTGACCATGCCATTAGAAGCACACCAAAAAATATCACTTCATGTCCCATATTTTGTGTGTTTCCGACTCGAGCTCAACGATAAGTCTTCGTTTTCTAAGTATTGATTGTGTGCTTGTTCGTTTACGTTGTAGACCACGGAGTGAACGAAGGAGAACCCGTCAGCGAGCCATACTGTGAGCAGGAGAACGAGGACCAATTCCGCGACCCCGAGCCCGAAGGACAAGACCTCCCCGAAGGCTACGAAGACGGCAAGTTCAATCCCATCCTTTGATGCATGTTTCCGTCCTAGTTTTTATAAACACAACCCAATGGCCTGCTTTATAAAATTGCATATGTTTTGATTGCATGAAAACACGGTTGGATAGCCACCCCTTGATTTGTGATGACCATTCCTTGACCACCTAGATTAATGTCTGTCTTTGCTTGGATGTTAATCGATATTAGAACGCTTAGGACTTTACTCATAATATTATTTATTTTATAAAGAAAATGTGTGCGTATGGGATGGGATAAATGTGGTGTTTTGCAAAGAAAGTTTAGACGGGATGGATGGCATTTCTACGGATTTGCCATTTGGTGTGCTCGTGCCGATGTGGCAGGGCAAAGAAGGGAGATATCCATCTTGTCGTGTCTAAGGACCGAGTTGGTGTGTCATCTCACCTAACTCCACCATCGTGCAAACCACTCGACCGTTGAATGGGCAACGGCGTAGCATAAATCCCACTAGTTGGTGTGATAGCCATCAGGAGAGCTGAGAGCAACGGGTGACTAAGGAAAAGGGATAAGCCCCGAGTGACTTATGCCCGGTTATACCTAAGTGAACGGTCGATGACCCCTTGGTGCATTCCGTGATGGCTAGTCAGGCTTAGCTACGGTGGGTAATGGCTATGTTAGGATCTACACCGACACGACGGTGTTCGAGTTGTGGTATCCTACTTGTGGGTAAAGTTGCACACCTCTGCAGAGTTAAGAATCTATTCGAATAGTCCGTGCCCACGGTATTGGGCGAGTTACGGTGTGGTCACATAACTAGTGTTTCTTTGGGATGGGTTGGTGTGAGTTGTTTTGGAATTGTGTCCGGCAGTTGTGCCGTGTGCTACGACGGACGGGGAGTCCGGTAGCAGTTTTAAAACCTGAACTCTGTGTTACTGCAAAAACTGATTTCTAAAAGGTTTTCCGTAAAATAAACCCCTGCATAAAATGTCGTTTTTCTGCAAATTAAACCGTAACCTTATCCTTGAGTTACTTGTGCATATTATTCTGATTTACCCCCCTCCGTGGGTGTGGTTGGACTTGCTGAGTACGTTTGTACTCACCCCACTCTTACTTTTTACAGAAGAAGACCCAGACTTCGTGCCAGACGACGCTGAGTAGGGTCATCGTTCTACACCCAACCTTGCCTGTGGAACTAGCCCCGTCAAGATGCCTCCGCTGTCGCAGTACTCTGAGCCCGTGGTGGACCCCATGTGGTTCGCGGTCTGGTGTTATGTCGTAGCTTGGTTAATTATTATTATCATCTGTATCGAGTGTCCACCAAGGTTTGTACGGTTTTGAACCATCTGATGTAATAAATGTGGCATCAGCCTCCTAGGACTGGTGCTTTGTATCACATTTAAGTCTTCTCTTATGAGGGGACGCTTCATCCAGGAAGGCCATGGCGGCGCGATGGCTGGGGACGGCAGTGGCGATGTCGATGAACTTGATGCGCTTCATCTCTCGCTCGCAGCTCACGCACCCCACGAGCGTTGTGTATGGGGAGGGGGCCGCGGATGACGAGGATGGGGACGCCATGGCCCGGGTAGCCGAGGGGGAGGGGGAGGCGCTGGCGCAGTAGAAACTATGCCGGGCCGCCAGAGTTTCTTTACCGGGAGTACGACTCCAAAGGCACTCTTCGGTGTGACCTGATGATCTTCATAGCAAGGAGCACCCGCTACCCTGATGTGGACCCTTGGTTCATCTCCACCACTGGATTCCGTTTCCCGGATACCTATCGGAAAGCCGCCCGTAAAGCCCTGCGACGGCTCCGAGTGATCTACAAACATCACCTTCAGCGGACTCCTATGGGATTCTTCCCGCCAACTGAAGGAAGAGGACGCACCTGGATCGCCCGAATGAGAGGACTCGGGAGGGAAGAAGAAGATCTGGAAGACACTGTATCCCACCTGTCCATCTACCTCACCGGCCTGGATGAGCTCTACCGTGAGCAAGCAGCACAGCTAAAGCAACAAGTCCACAGAGCAGAAAAGGCAACCCAGGAGCTGGATGAACAACGGACAAGGACCGTACACGCCGAGTATTCCCTGGCTGCCCTCCAAGTCCAAATGGATGAAAAAGAGGCAGAACTGGAAGAGCAGTGGGCAAGGGCCGCACGTGCCGAGAATTCGCTAGCCGCTCTCCAAGCTCAGATGCGGAGGTACGAGGCTCGCTGGGGAATAGGTGGATGGATAGAGGAAGACGAAGAAGAGGAACCCGTAGAAACTCACTGGGATGTAGGCACTCAGACCGAAGAAGAAGAGCCCGAGGAAACCCATTGGGATAAGGGTACCCAGACCGATGACACCGTGGAACAGTGCCTCCCACTGAAGAAGCGCCCCATCCGGAGTGAGGAAGAATCCCCATGATAGGAGTAGCACCCCAGCTTGGACCATGTCCTAATAATCGTGTACCATGAAGTTTGTACCCCACCGTGTTGTAATAAATATCATCTACTCCCTCGGTGTACCCCAAATATTTGTGCAAGATCTTTACCCTATTTTTGTTTTCAGATGGCTGAGGAAGGATGGACACAGGGCTACTGCCAAGCTGTACCTGGCTTCCCCAGCCTGTTGATCAATGCCCTAGAGAGCCTTGGCGTTATGGAACGCCCAAGGTACTACAACAGAGAGTACGAGCATCATGGCACTCTCCGCTGCAGGGTGATCATAGTCATCGCCAGAAGTGAACGCCACCCCAACATCCAGTCGTGGCGAGTGACCGCTACGAGATTCAGGCACCAAGACACCTATCCCTTGGCTATCAGAAAGACACTCCGCTACCTGTGCCGGATTTTCGAAGAACACCTAGCACCCACACCAATGAGGTTCTTCCCGCCGGCCATCAGAACCCCTGTTTGGGAAGCTCGCATGAGGAGTCTGGAACGACGCCGCCATGAAGAGGACCCTCTGTACCAAGTGGCTAACTACCTAGCCGCTTTGGATCAGCTCTTCGATGAACAAGCCCACCTGCTGAGGGAGCAGACCCATCGCGCTGAGCAAGCTGAACTCGTGGTGAGGCTCCAACAAGTCTGAGCAGCCCAAGCCGAGGCAAGAGCCGCAACCGCGATCAGCAGTGAAGCGGTTGCACAGGAGAGCCTCAGACAAGCCCGAGACCGGCGCATGCAAGAATGGACCAGAAGTGGGACCCCAGTTCTGGCCATCGGAGAAGACCATGTTCTACTTGGGACACCCGTCATAGGATGGGGAACGCTTTTTGGAAGCCCTCGAGCCCCACCCGAGAACCCCGAAGGGTCTACTGCTGTCGAAGAAGGAGAAGCAGCTGCGCAACCCCAAGAGAACGGGAACTTAGAGGACGGCGAGCAAGGACTACTCGCACGTTCTGCCCCAGAAGAAGGCTCGCCCCGCGAGTAGATTGACCGACCCTACCCTATTGTTGTACCCTTCTAGCCCCTTCGGTTTAAGTTGTACCCTAGTATGAACTTGTACCCGGACGTGTAGTACGCGTTCTAGTCGTGTTCCCGTGTTGTACCCTGCTTCGCTTCAATGAAGTTGCTTGTTTGCCTTGTTGTGTGCTTATTGTGTGTGTGCCATTTGGCAGAAGTTAATTCTGCCTTTTCAAAAATACGAATTAAACAACTTAAACATCACCTAATCCCAATCTCACAAAAACCCTACCCAAACTGCAGATGGTTTCTCGAAGCGTCACGAGGGCCTCCCGCGTCAGGGACCCTGCAGCCGCTGATGCAGGAGTACGTCCTAACGGGCAAAACCATCCTCAGGAAGAGCAAGAAGTGAGTCAGGGCAGAGGAGAAAATCATGGGGTCAGTTGGATCCATGTCACTCCAATTTCTTGAAATTGGATCTCATGTTGAAAATCACGCGCATTGAGTGGCGTGATTTTCAACATGACACCCAATTTCACGGAGTTGTGGTGGCATGAATCGAATTTTCTCAAAATCATGATGCGCAGCTGCCACCACCACCACCACCCTTCGTGGACCTGGCACAAATAATCCATAACCAGACTCTCATACTGGAGACACTGGCCAATGCTCTAGTGAACAGGCAGCCACGAGAGCAGACCTTTAATGACAAGCTGACAGCTTTTCTGAGGGCCAAGCCACCCACTTTCGCCGGATCCAGCAACCCCTTGGATGCAGATGATTGGCTCCGTGTGATTCAGAGGAAGCTCGAGCCGTTTGGGTGCCAGGATCGAGATAAAGTCCTCCTGGCAGCACATCAACTCACCGGGACTGTCTTAGCCTGGTGGGAAAATTACTGCGCTGCTGCCAGAGATGCCTCCACCATCACCTGGAATGAATTCGTGAGAGAGTTCCGCCGCTATCACATCCCCTCAGCTACCATGAAGCGCAAGGCAGATGAATTCCGCGCACTTCAGCAGGGGAATATGACGGTAGAGGAGTATACACACCAGTTTATGGAATTGGCTCGCTATGCACCAGAAGAAGTGAACGACGACGAGAAGAAGCAGGATATGTTCAAGAAGGGACTAAATCCAGAACTCAGGACCCTGCTCACCCCTCAGATCTATCCTGACTTCAACACCTTGATGAACAAGGCAATCCTCACTGAGAAGGCCAAGAGTGATGAAAGAAAGGATAACAAGCGCAAGTTCCTGGAGAGCAAGGCCCGCCAGCAGGATCGTTCCCAGAAGGCCAGAAGCTTCAGCTACAATGCACCAAGGTCCCAAGCCCCAATGCAGTACAGAACCCAGTCCCAAGTGACAGGACCACGGCCCCCCAACACACAGCCCAGAAGCCAGAACACCATGAGGACCCCACAGAGTAATGCGAGCCAAGTCACCAACAACAACAGCAATGTGAGGGCCTGCTTCAACTGCCGTGAAACGGGTCACTTCATCGCCGATTGCCCTTATGCCAAGAACAAGCCAGCTACTTCAGCTTTCTCCAACACAGTGAACGGACCCAAGCCAGTGCTGACCGGTGCCAACCGAGTGCCCCTCCGTGGCAACACCAACAACACCAACAATCAGCAGAGGCAATCCCAGCAGTCTTTCGGACGGGCCCGCGTCAACCACATCGACGCGCAGGAAGCTCAAGGAGCTCAGGGCGTAGTGCTCGGTGAGTACCTAGTCAGCTCAACTCTTGCAACAGTACTGTTTGATTCCGGAGCATCACACTCATTTATATCCTCGAGTTTTGTGGAGAAACATAAAATACCTACAGTACTACTAAAGACACCCCTATTAACCCGGACGCCCGGAGGAGACATCAGGTGTCAACTGGGTTGTCTGCGGGTGAGGATTAATTTAAGTGGGGTAGAGTTTCTAGCAGATCTAGTAGTACTTAAGTCAGAAGGGATAGATGTGATCCTTGGAATGGATTGGCTGAGCAAACACAATGGCCTCATAGGTTGTACGGACAAGGTAGTCCATCTAACAAACCCAGAGGGAGTCCGAGTGACCTGTCATACCCGGGAAAGTGGAGCAAACCCGATGGTATTCAGCATGGAAGCCAAGTCCTTGGAAGAAGTCCCAGTAGTGAACGAGTATCCAGATGTTTTCCCGGAAGAACTTCCTGGTATGCCACCAGATAGGGATGTAGAGTTTGTTATTGACCTTGTCCCTGGAACTGCCCCTATAGCCAAGAGACCTTATAGAATGGCAGCCTCCGAGTTGGCGGAGTTAAAGAAACAACTAGAGGAGTTGGAACGGATTGGCTTCATCAGGCCAAGTTCGTCGCCTTGGGGAGCCCCGGTTCTATTCGTCAAGAAGAAGGACGGAAGTATGAGGCTATGTGTAGATTACCGGGCACTAAACGAGGTCACTATTAAGAACAAGTACCCTCTCCCCAGGATCGATGATCTGTTTGACCAGTTAAAAGGAGCCAGGTACTTTTCCAAGATTGACCTGAGGTCCGGCTACTTTCAGCTCAAGATCAGGGAGAGCGACATCCCGAAGACAGCTTTTGTCACCCGGTATGGTCAGTTTGAGTTTACAGTGATGTCTTTTGGACTGACAAATGCACCTGCCTATTTCATAAACCTCATGAACAAAGTGTTTATGGACGAGCTAGATAAGTTTGTCGTAGTCTTCATTGACGACATACTTATTTACTCAAAGAGTATTCAGGAGCACGAGCAACACCTGAGGGTAGTTCTGGAGAAGTTGAGAATGCACAGGCTATACGCCAAATTCAGCAAGTGTGAGTTCTGGCTGGAGAAAGTAGCTTTCCTTGGTCATATCTTGACCGCGGAAGGAGTAGCAGTGGATCCCGAGAAGGTCGAAGCAGTCTCCAATTGGCAGCAACCAACTAATGTCAGTGAGATCAGAAGTTTCCTCGGATTAGCTGGGTATTATCGGAGATTCATTGAGGGATTTTCTAAGATAGCCCGGCCCATGACAGAGCTGCTCAAGAAAGAGAAGAAGTTCACCTGGACGGAGTCGTGTGAAAGAAGCTTCCAGGAGTTGAAGCGAAGATTGACGACAGCCCCAGTGCTAACCCTGCCGGATATTCATCGGGATTTTGTCATCTATTGTGATGCGTCCCGACAAGGATTGGGTTGTGTGCTGATGCAAGATGGGAAAGTCGTTGCATATGCTTCCCGTCAGCTCAGGACCCATGAGCAAAACTACCCAACTCATGATTTGGAACTTGCAGCCGTAGTGCACGCACTTAAGATTTGGAGGCATTATTTGATTGGAAATAAGTGCGAAATCTTTACCGATCATAAAAGTCTGAAGTATATCTTCACCCAACCAGACCTAAACCTGAGGCAGAGAAGATGGCTAGAATTAGTCAAGGATTATAATTTGGAAATTCATTACCACCCGGGAAAGGCAAATGTAGTAGCTGATGCCTTGAGTCGGAAATCCTATGGGCCCAAGAATGACCATTTACAAGAGGAAATGGCACGATTAAACGTGCACATTGTCCCTCGAGGCTCCAGCCAAGTGCTAAACGTTCAATCCACTCTAGAAGAAAGAATCAGGAAAGCCCAGAGAGTGGACAAGGGACTGATGGAAATCCGGAGGCAGACCGGAGAAAATAAGGCACCAGACTTTAGAGTGGATAATAAGGGAACGTTATGGTATAAAGATAGGATTTGTGTGCCCCAGAAGGGAGACTTCAGACAGATAATCATGGACGAAGCCCATAACTCGGCCTACTCCATCCACCCAGGATCCACCAAAATGTATATGGACCTAAGACAGAAATATTGGTGGAATGGGATGAAGGCAGATATTGCACGATTTGTCGCCCATTGCGATACTTGCCAGAGAATCAAAGCTGAACACCAGAAGCCGGCAGGATTGTTGCAACCCCTACCCATTCCAGTTTGGAAATGGGATGAAGTAGGAATGGATTTTGTAGTAGGTTTGCCCAGAACCCAGAAAGGACATGACTCCATATGGGTAATAGTGGATCGACTTACTAAATCGGCTCATTTCATACCCGTACGAACCAATTACGGCGGAGAGAAGCTAGCCAAGCTCTATGTAGAAAATATAGTGAAGTTGCATGGGGTGCCCAGCCGAATTGTTTCAGATAGAGGGACCCAGTTCACCTCTAGATTTTGGAAAAGTTTGCATAAAGCTATGGGCACCAAGCTGGACTTTAGCTCCGCTTATCACCCACAGACAGATGGTCAGACAGAAAGGGTGAATCAGATTATGGAAGATATGCTGAGAGCGTGTGTCCTCACTTATGGCAAAAATTGGGAACAAAGCTTACCCTATGCCGAGTTCTCATACAACAACGGGTATCAAGTAAGCTTGGGCATGTCGCCGTTCGAGGCTCTCTACGGAAGGAAATGCAGAACCCCTCTGATGTGGTCAGAAGTTGGAGAACGTGCTCTAGTCGGGCCCGCCCTCATAAAGGAAGCAGAAGAAAGGGTTGCCGAGATTAGAGAAAAGCTGAAAGCAGCCCAGTCCCGACAGAAAAGCTACGCCGACAAGAAAAGACGGGAAATAAGTTTCAGCCCAGGGGATTTTGTGTATCTCAAGGTATCACCCATTCGAGGAACCCGAAGATTTCAGGTACAAGGAAAATTGGCCCCTCGGTACATTGGACCATACCGAGTTCTGAAGAAAGTTGGAGCAGTAGCATACTGTTTGGATCTACCAGAAGAAATGTCCGATATACATCCAGTATTCCACGTCTCGCAGCTTAAAAGATGTTTGAGGGTACCCGAGGCAGAACATGTGCCAGTAGAAACGATAGATCTACAGCCAGACCTACGATATCAGGAAGTTCCGGTCAAGATTCTAGACACTATCACTAGGAGAACCAGAAACTCCGAAGTATGGATTTGCAGAGTTCAGTGGAGCAGACATGGAGTGGAGGAAGCAACCTGGGAACGCGAAGACGCTCTAAAGAAGGAGTTTCCCCACCTATTTAGGAATCAGCCGAATCTCGAGGACGAGATTCATTTTAAGTGGGGTAGGTTTGTAACATCCCGAAAACTCACTAAAATAAATCATGCGATGAAGTTGTTTTTGTCGTTGAGCTCGCTCAAACCCTGAACCCTAATTCCCAGAATCTCTCCCGAACAACCCGACACCCGAGTTCAACCCACGTCCCATCTATTTCCCATCCAACGCGACCCGTCGTGACCGGCCGCCGCGAATCCCGCTCCCTCTTTTTTCCCTTCTCCTTTTTCCCCTCTCCCCCTCCGACCGCGTGCCCCACCTCCCGCGGCCCGCACGCCACGCGTGGCCGACCGCGGCCGCGGTCGCCGCTGGCGCACACCGCCCCCCTCCTTTTTCCTTTCTCTCTCTCCCTTTTCCCCATTTTCTTTTTCTTCATTTCTTTTCCTATTTTCTTTTCCTTTTTCCCTTCACCCTTTTTCCTTTTTCTTTCTTCCCTCTTTCCTCTCTTCCTTCCCCGTCGTGCCTGCCCCGAGCCGCCTCCCGCCCCGAGCACCGCCGTGCACGACCCTCCTCCCCGCGCGTCCAGCCCGGCCTGCCCTGCCCGGCCGCGCTTCCTCCGCTCCCGTGCCGCCTGCCCCGAGCGCTGCTCAGCCGCGCCCTGCCATTGCCCCGCACGCGCGCACCTCCACGCTGCCCGGCCGCACGCGCACCAGCGCTGCGTCGCCTGGCCGCGCGCGCCCGCTGCACCGAGGCCGCCGCTTGCGCTGCCCCGGCCCGCGCACGCCATCGCCACCGCCCGCCGCCGCGTGCATCGACGCGGTGCACGCGCACGCGTGCGCTGCTCGCGCCGTGGTGCCCGTGCACACGCCGCTGCCCCGCTCGGTGCCGCTCGTGCGCACGCGCCGCACCGCCTCGCCCCTGCGCGCCACGACGCGGCCACCTGACCGGCGCCCCGCCATCACCGCCCCGCCGCACGCCGCGACGCCCGCCGCTGGCGCCTCGCCCCGGTCCCGCTCGCCCTGTGCCCGCGTGCAGCCGCCGCGCCGCGCGTCGCCTAGCCGCCCGCGCCAAGGCCAGCGCCCAGCCTTCTCCTCCACATGCCACAGTGGGCGGCCTCGATGCCCTCGCCGCCGCACACCGCTCCACGACAACCTAACGCAGCCGCCCGCCATTACTCCCGCCCGCAAGCCTCGCCGAGCCGCCACCCACCTCCACCGCCTTAGCTCGGCTATAAAAGAGCCCCCGAGCTCCCCGGCCATCCCCGCAACCGCGCTCACCGGCCCTAGCCCTTCCTCCTAGACCGCAGCGCCGCCGCCGCAGCCACTCCCGCCCGCCGCCGCCTGCTCCCGTCGCCCCGCCTCTGCGCGCCACCCTAGCACGAGGTGAGGCCGGGGATCGAATTGCCTCCCCACACCCCTCTCTTTTCCCCCTGTCCCGGGCCGCCGTCGAGCCCCTGGCCGCCGGGATTGACCGGCGCAGAGGCCCCCTCCCCCTCCTCTGTTCCACGCCGACGGGAGGAGGAAGAGGATGGCATTTTTGCCAAGAACCCCCTCCACTTTCCTCTAATCAGTAAAGAAACCCCATCCTTTTAAGCCCTTTTTCAATTAAACCCCCCCTTTTTGTTATATTCCCAAAACAAACCCCCACCTTATAAACTTAATTACAAATAAAACCCTGACCCTTTTAGAATAACCCAGATAATTTCTAAAATATAAACCAAGCCCCTGCCTTCTTAATTTTAATTACAATTAGGTCCCTGGACCCCTGTTTAGGCCCTGAACACCCCTTTTTGCCTATCATTTCATGCGCCTAACAACCTCGGATCTACCTAAAACTTTACCACGACTCTCTTAATATAGTTTTGACCATGCCATTAGAAGCACACCCAAAAATATCACTTCATGTCCCATATTTTGTGTGTTTCCGACTCGAGCTCAACGATAAGTCTTCGTTTTCTAAGTATTGATTGTGTGCTTGTTCGTTTACGTTGTAGACCACGGAGTGAACGAAGGAGAACCCGTCAGCGAGCCGTACTGTGAGCAGGAGAACGAGGACCAGTTCCGCGACCCCGAGCCCGAAGGACAAGACCTCCCCGAAGGCTACGAAGACGGCAAGTTCAATCCCATCCTTTGATGCATGTTTCCGTCCTAGTTTTTATAAACACAACCCAATGGCCTGCTTTATAAAATTGCATATGTTTTGATTGCATGAAAACACGGTTGGATAGCCACCCCTTGATTTGTGATGACCATTCCTTGACCACCTAGATTAATGTCTGTCTTTGCTTGGACGTTAATCGATATTAGAACGCTTAGGACTTTACTCATAATATTATTTATTTTATAAAGAAAATGTGTGCGTATGGGATGGGATAAATGTGGTGTTTTGCAAAGAAAGTTTAGACGGGATGGATGGCATTTCTACGGATTTGCCATTTGGTGTGCTCGTGCCGATGTGGCAGGGCAAAGAAGGGAGATATCCATCTTGTCGTGTCTAAGGACCGAGTTGGTGTGTCATCTCACCTAACTCCACCATCGTGCAAACCACTCGACCGTTGAATGGGCAACGGCGTAGCATAAATCCCACTAGTTGGTGTGATAGCCATCAGGAGAGCTGAGAGCAACGGGTGACTAAGGAAAAGGGATAAGCCCCGAGTGACTTATGCCCGGTTATACCTAAGTGAACGGTCGATGACCCCTTGGTGCATCCCGTGATGGCTAGTCAGGCTTAGCTACGGTGGGTAATGGCTATGTTAGGATCTACACCGACACGACGGTGTTCGAGTTGTGGTATCCTACTTGTGGGTAAAGTTGCACACCTCTGCAGAGTTAAGAATCTATTCGAATAGTCCGTGCCCACGGTATTGGGCGAGTTACGGTGTGGTCACATAACTAGTGTTTCTTTGGGATGGGTTGGTGTGAGTTGTTTTGGAATTGTGTCCGGCAGTTGTGCCGTGTGCTACGACGGACGGGGAGTCCGGTAGCAGTTTTAAAACCTGAACTCTGTGTTACTGCAAAAACTGATTTCTAAAAGGTTTTCCGTAAAATAAACCCCTGCATAAAATGTCGTTTTTCTGCAAATTAAACCGTAACCTTATCCTTGAGTTACTTGTGCATATTATTCTGATTTACCCCCCTCCATGGGTGTGGTTGGACTTGCTGAGTACGTTTGTACTCACCCCACTCTTACTTTTTACAGAAGAAGACCCAGACTTCGTGCCAGACGACGCTGAGTAGGGTTATCGTTCTACACCCAACCTTGCCTGTGGAACTAGCCCCGTCAAGATGCCTCCGCTGTCGCAGTACTCTGAGCCCGTGGTGGACCCCATGTGGTTCGCGGTCTGGTGTTATGTCGTAGCTTGGTTAATTATTATTATCATCTGTATCGAGTGTCCACCAAGGTTTGTACGGTTTTGAACCATCTGATATAATAAATGTGGCATCAGCCTCCTAGGACTGGTGCTTTGTATCACATTTAAGTCTTCTCTTATGAGGGGACGCTTCATCCAGGAAGGCCATGGCGGCGCGATGGCTGGGGACGGCAGTGGCGATGTCGATGAACTTGATGCGCTTCATCTCTCGCTCGCAGCTCACGCACCCCACGAGCGTTGTGTATGGGGAGGGGGCCGCGGATGACGAGGATGGGGACGCCATGGCCCGGGTAGCCGAGGGGGAGGGGGAGGCGCTGGCGCAGGAGAAACTATGCCGGGCCGCGGCAGCGGCGGCGTCAGGCTGGGTTGGGAGCGCTGGGGTCCCCCAAACCCATCTCCATGGGACGCCGCACGCGCCGACCTGCCGCACCACCTCGCCTGCGCGTGGGTCCCCGTGCACCGCCGCCTCTCACCCCCGCCGTCCGCTCCGCCCCGCCGCCGGTGGGGTACCCGATTGGCGGCGTCCCAGTGGCGGATTTGGTATGCTCCGTCGCCGCCTCCCACCTCCTGCTCTATCCCGGTCGTCATCAGCCGAGGTCCGCGCCCCTCCCCCCTCCTGCTCCGTCTCGGTCGTTGCCGGCCTCCGCCTTGGTGGATCCCGGCGTACAGGCGGGGGATTCGTCTGGTGGCGGATCTAGCCGACAGCATGGAGGAGGAGGCACGCGGGCGGCGGATCCGGCTGTTATGCGCGCACCACTGCCATGTTGCTGGTCGTAGGCCTTGGTGGAAAACTTGACTGCGCGACGCACCAGTTCCCTGTAGCCGCCGAAGTTACTCGATGCGCCAGTGAGCCTTGCAGCTTCAGATCAATGGTGGGGGCAGCCTCTCTCGGATCAGCGGCGGCTCAAGCGGCCGGAGCAACGCCGTCCCCATACTACGCACGCGGTACTGCCCGGCCGGCCGGCCGCCAGGCCTCGCGATCCTAAGGGACACAGGAGGAGAGGAGGTGGTGGAGGAGGAGGAGGTGGAGGTGGTGGAGGAGGAGGAGGTGGAGGCGGCGGGGAGTAGGAGGAGGAGGTGGTGGCGACGGTGGCGCAGATCCGCGGCGGGGAGGAGGAGCGGTGGCGGCGGCGGCGGCACGCGGCGAGGAGGAGTGGTGGCGGCGGGTGAGCGGGACTACGAGCGCGACGGCGAGGCATGCAGCCCGCAGCACCCTAGCACGTCCGCGGCGGCCGCCGCCTCACCCCGCGCAGCGCCTGCCGCGACAGGCGTGGCCGCGTGGGGTGGAGATGAAGACGGCTGGATCCGAGCAGAGACGAGGCTATCTTCGCGAGGCGAGAAGAAAGCTCCAGAAGAAGTAGAGATATTTACTGCTACAGTTGCATCGCGAGTGGAATGAATACGGGCGCTTGATTTACCATCTGACGGTGAAAATTATTTTTAACGACGTGGACAGCCTCCCTGTGCGCCGCGGGAACGAACTTTCATCAAACAAGTGGTCAATTGACTTCATCTCCGTGGGTGCCCCCTTTGGATCAGCGTGCCTGCGTAGTTATTGGCAGGCCTAGGAGACTATAAAGGCAGAGAGGACTTGGGATTAACAGCTGGTTGTGAACGCATGGCATAGGCTAACGAATGGACGACCTGTTCTTGTTTCGCAATTTGCAGCTACCTTCTGGTATAACAATATCACAAGTGGTCAATTGACCACGTGTGGTCGTCGTCGTTTCGTTCCGTGCATGCATCCTTCCGTTGCCCATTGACTCGTTCTCAAAGAGGCTTCTCTAAGATTTCTCTCACTGGATGAGACATTTTTCTGAACATTAAAAAAAGTAGCCGCCTCATGTTTCTTTGTAAGCACCCGTTGTACAATTTTCCTATTGTACACCCACATTGGCAAGTTCTACATTTTTTTTTGGCACAGATCATTTAATTTTTTTTCTTCAAAAGGATAGAGGAGACTGTTTAGTTTTTTTTAGCATCAGGAGACTGCTTAGTTTTTTTTTTAGCATCAGGAGTAGTGTAGAATACACACGATGGAAGACATAACATACGCTGTCATGGGCTGAGCCGGAAAGTTTATCGGCCCAAGACAAATAAAATTGATGTCAGCTAGAGAAATCTGGCCCATCTTTTAATAGGCTACACATATTTCACTGGACGGATTCAAGCCCAGCCCAACTGGAGCTACTCCCTCTCCGAGACTCCTCCCAAGCCTTTTCCCTTTCCCACATTCCCAATTTCCCACCCCCCGAACCGCATCGCTCGCCGCGCCGCCGCCGCTCCTAAACCCCAGACGCAAACCCCGCTCATCTCCCTCGCGCCAGCAACGCCTCCTCCCGCGCCGCCACGAGGGGCAGCAGCAGCGCGCACGCGTGCGAGAGGGAGCTGGGATGGGAGGCGGGCGGAAGCGCGGGCGCACGCAGCGCCGCCACTTTAAGCAGGGCCGCGAGAACGTCTGGAAGCACAACCCCCAGCGCCCTCCCGCCGGCGAAGGAGGCGAGGGGCGCGAGGGGAATCCCTCGTGGCAGCCCTTCGCCACCGAGAACCCGGCCTTCGAGGAGTACTACAAGGTAGCGCCGCTTGCTTCAGATCATGCTCTGCTTCCTATTATGATTGAGTGATTTGGTGTGTTTCTAGCTTCTGATGGTAGTCAGATGGTGGTTGGATACCTCTGGGCGTTGCCTATGTGTTTTGGTTGGGGATTCAGGGCTCTGTCGTCATCTAGCTAGTATGATTTGCTGATGTGTTCATTTAAGCTATCAGTTTGTTTGTTGCATTGCAGCTATACGAGTCTACTGCGATTCGTAATGTTACTTAGCTGTTGCGATTTCTTATAGGTTTTAAACTTTTCAGTTGGATGTAGAATTTCATAGAAACTTTGGATTGGGATTAGGGGTAATCCTGTTGAATCTGGCATATGTATTTGTCTTGCAGGAGCAGCAAATTATTCCTGAGGAAGAGTGGGATGATTTCATGAGTATGCTCCGAAAGCCATTACCTTCCACTTTTAGGATTAATGCGAGGTAATGCGTCTCTCTGAAGTATGAACGTGGATACATAAGTTCTACTTGATTGCTTGATTATTTATTTTTACTAAGCTGAATCGCAAGTTTGCTTATGAACCAATATCAGATATCACACTCTTCATTGCTATCGCATGGAAGTTACATAGGTGTTATCTGTTGTATATGGTAATTTTCTGTGACTATATATTGACAATAGCTTGCACCTCTGCTTGAAATCACTAATTCAACAATTTCCTGGTAATTCTACTGTACTCGGTTCTGTGTTCACTTGTTCAAGCTGCAAAACCATGTTTGTGCCGCTAAACTGTGAGAACTATGACATACCGCCTTATCCTTATCACCTGTTGAGATATAGAGGTTGCAAACTGTCATGTCCTCTTAAGAAATTTCTATTGTCGCCAAGCACGTCTTATTTATTGAGATTTATTCCTTTCTCTTGAGGGTGGAACCGAATTCACTTGATCTTATATTTGCAAGCATATTGGGCAATTGTTGGTCTGAATTCAATCATATAGACAAAACTGGTTTGCTTAATGGACTCTGAACTTGATCCCCGTGTTGCTTTAGACTCTTTTCCTTTTATTTTTTATAAAGGATTAAACTATTTGTGTTCTGTTCAGTGCTGTCTACATCCTATGGTTCATCAGCTATTTTGTTGTGCTTATTGTGCAACTTTGTAACATTCTTATTTTACAAGAACCTAAACTGAACAACCGACCATATGGTTGGGCAGAGTAATTGTGCAAAAGACTATGGCAGTTTTAATGGGACACTCTTTTCTATCTTTTATATGCTGCAACATTTCAGAGTAATGAATTTGTTTATTTAGGGGTTTGATTACTCTAGTTTAGTAAGCTAAAGTTTTCTTTGCCTTCTCAGCTGTCAGTTTTTTCAAGATATCTGCTCACAATTGGAAAACGACTTCAGAAAATCATTAGAGACTGAGGTTGCTTTTAAACTCACACATAAGTCTAACAGTTAGTGCTCTTGACAGTATCTATTTTGTAATCATTTTTCTTTGTCATGGACAGGTAAGTGATGAGCATGAAGAAGATGCTATTCGGCCTTTGCCTTGGTACCCTGGTAATCTTGCATGGCATTTGAACTTTTCCCGAATGCAGCTGAGGAGAAACCAGGCACTTGAGAGGTAAACAGAATAACAGATGCTGCATGACGTTTATTTTGAGAGAATATTCTGAAATGTTAGAATGTAGTAGTCATTTAGAACTTGTTATGTTTTCATGTTGATGTTTCTTGTAACGCTCCGTTTGGATGTATGTATTCAGCCTAAGAATTTGGAATTGGCATTTGTAACCTCCAATTGCAGCTGTTTGGTTGCTTCAGAATTCAGAATTGGAATTAGACCCAATACCAACCGGCATTCATAGTACTCATGCCCTTCCTCCCTCAATACTGAGCCATACCCCTTCGTATTGGACAGAATTGCCCGTTTCTTCTCCGCCCGCGGCACACTCTTCCCCGCGCACGACACCTTTCCCCGATGCCTCCGCCGCCGCAGTGCTCGCCGCTGCCGCGACCCTTCCCCTCTTGCTCGCAGCCGGCGGCCCGGCACCCCTTCCGTCCTTCCTCACGACAGGCCCCAGCCAGCGCAGGCGCCCAGCCGCCCCTTCCCTTCTTCCTCGCGGCAGGCTCCTCACGTTCTTCCTCGCAGCCGGCGGCGGCACCTCTGTCCTGCGCCGTCCCGCCATCCCTGCACCTCTGCCGGCCCACTCCCGCCCCTCTGCCCCTCCACCGGCGTGATGTGGCCACGCGGCGCGTCCCATCCTCCGATGGCCCGCCCCTGCGCCGTCCTGCTCCTGCCCTTCCGCCGGCGTGATGCACTCCATGGCCTCCTCCACCGAGCCCTGCCCTGCTCCCCTCGATGTGGCGCGGCGGAGATCGATTCGGTGTCGGGGATACTCAATCCAGTAGTGGCAGAGCTCGATTTAGTGCCGGCAAACCCAAATTCGGCCGCGGCAAGGATCGATTTGGTGCCAACAAGCCTCAAGCGTCCCCGCGCGAGCATGCCATCCCTGAGGCACTACGGCTGGCGGCCCTCCAGCTTCTGCTCCGACGCGGCCGCCCACCGCCGCCACTGACCCCTCTCTACCCCGGAGGCGCAACCACGAGCACTCCGCAGCTTCCATTTCGAGGTCGACGACGGAGGAGCGACATGGTTCGGAGGTAAGAGGAGCGGCGGCCCGTCTTCTCCACGGCCAGCCGCGACGTCCTGTTCTAGCGTCCTCCTCTTTCAATTCCATGTGTATACATCCAAACAGGAATTGAATTGTTTTGCTTCTTAGGATTCCAAGGTCCAATGCATTGGTCATCCAAACAATAGAATTTGAATTGAGTCCATTTCAATACCATGGTTGTTTTGGTATTGAACCCAATTCAATACCATGCCCTCCAATATCGACATCCAAACGGAGCATAAGAGTTTGGATTTGCAGATGTATTGGTTGATGTTTCTTGTAAGAGTTTGGATTTGCAGATGTATTGGCTGTGTATTCATGTGCAAATAAATAAGGTCATTGTATAGACTGGAAAAAGTTTTTTTTAATTTTCTATATTTAGAAAAAATAAATTTGTTGAAATGGTTTACACTTAACAGTTTGCATTGTAACATTAAAAGCACCTAGACCATTTTAATACTCCTATTCCAGTGAGATAACAGTTAATTCAACATTTTTTTCTGGCTCCAGTTTTCATGAATTCTTGAAGCGAGAGAATGAAGTTGGCAACATAACTAGGCAAGAGGCTGTCAGTATGGTGGGTTCCTGATTTTTATTTCAGAGATGTGTTATATTGTGTATGAGTTACGTATCTTGGCTTAATTTCAATGGTATGTTTTGTTGACTTGTTATTGCAGGTCCCACCGTTGTTTCTGAATGTACAACCTGATCATCATATTCTTGACAGTATGTTATCTATCATCCCTGTTCATCGATTCAAATATTTTGCACTTTATGTACTTCCTGTTTAACTAATGGCTACAATGCTACATTTCCCATTTATAAGGTTTGCAGCCTAGATATTCAGTAAACAAGCTTGTTCAATTATATATATAAGATTAAAATTACTGGGTATTTTTTCCACATTTGAGTAAACACGTAAAAAAAAAGAAAAAAATTATGCTATAGCTTGTGTTTGTAGAATAGCCGATTCTCTTTTTTTTTAAGCCGGGCCTTTTCTGTTCGTCTTTAACTTGCTTACTTTTGTGGGTTTGAGATTAAATCAAGGGCAAACAACTTCCTCTTGGTTATAGCATCCACTTATATTGTGAGACTAATGGTATCTCTAACCGCAGTCTCATGAATTTTGGTATCTTTATGCAGTGTGTGCTGCTCCAGGATCTAAAACTTTCCAGTTACTAGAGATGATTCACCAGTCAACGAAGCCTGCATTGCTTCCTAGTGCCCTGGTGTGTTTCATTCTGCATCAGATGCAACTGATGTAACCTTTTCATTTTTGCTTCTATTGATTTTCAGAAAGGAATATATTATTTATGTCATCAGTTCTCTTACCTGATGCTTCCCCCATGTAAACAGGTGGTAGCTAATGATGTTGATGTGCAAAGATGCAATCTTCTTATTCATCAGACAAAGAGAATGTGCACAGCCAACCTGATTGTGACAAATCATGAAGCACAAAACTTTCCTGGTTGTAATCTTGCGAAGTTCTGTTCAGAAACATGTATGGATGAGGCCAAGCTGCAGAGGTTAGAGTTTGACCGCGTGCTTTGTGATGTGCCTTGTAGCGGTGATGGGACCGTCCGCAAGGCTCCTGATATGTGGAGGAAGTGGTAAATACTGACTCATTTATTCTTCTTGCTACTGTGATTAGTTAGTTTCTTATCTACTGGATTGACTATTCAGGAATGCTGGTATGGGGAATGGACTTCATCGTCTGCAAGTAGAAATTGCTATGCGTGGTAAGGAGTTAAGCATGCTTGGAGCATTTCATTATTCATTATTGAACTCTTAAGTTGTTTCATTATGCTAGAATTTTGTTATGTGAAATGCTTTTAACATTCTGAAGTCACCTTTGCAGTGTTGAACTGCTGATGCCTTGCACAAGTAAACTGTTGTCATGTTCTTTGATTATTAATTAGGTCCTTATAGTTGTGGTTTTCCATTAAATATTCCATGAATGCGATTGCAACTGTCAATTTGATAGCTCATCCCTTCGAAACTTGCAAGTTTCTTATATATTTATTTCATTTACTTATCAACACATAATGATATAATTGGATTGTTTCCAAATCAATTATGTATTTTAGAAGTTGATGTTAATTTGTACTTCTGTTTTTTCTCCAACTACGACAGATAAATGATATGCTATTTGTACTGTAAGGATTTGTTATTCATGAGATTAAGTTTGTGTACTTGATTATTCGTTGCTTGTTCAGGTATGGGTTTGCTTAAAGTGGGCGGGAGGATGGTTTATTCAACTTGTTCAATGAACCCTGTTGAAAATGAAGCTGTTGTTGCTGAGGTATTTTTTATGCTTGTCTTTTAACTGTAACCTTGACTCTATAATGTTTGGTTTGGTCAAATCTTCTATTATTTTTGTTGTACTGTCATGCGTTACTATTATCTTGAAAAATAGTGTGTTAGTGTTCAGGGCACAGCAAGTGTGGATTTTGAGAATGCTTAGAGATTTGAGCAACAGACATGCTCTTTGTTTCAATATATTCATATATTGCTTTTGTATTTTGCTCTCAGTCTCTCTTTTTGTACATTGTGTAACATCAACAATATTCTGCATAACTCTATAGATTCTACGGAGATGTGGGGACTCTGTTGAACTTCTTGACATTTCTAGTGAGCTGCCTGAATTAGTCTGTCGTCCTGGACTTAGCACCTGGAAGGTTAGTATACATGCTATTAAAACTATTAATATTTTCTTGACTATATAACTCTGTTTTGTCCATTGGGTGTCTAGTTTTACTATTAAATGTGGTTTCCTGTGAACCTAGGGTTTGCTATCCTTTCTGGAAGAAAATGCATTTAGAAAAGCTTAGATGATGACACTGAACTGGCGAACCTCTCTAGTCATTCAGCAGAGTGTGCAGTGCATCGTGCTGTCACATTTCCATGTCAATGAAAAATAAACATGCCAGTACATGTTTTGGCACCTCTGGCTGATACATAGTTGTACTGCCATTCCATTGTCTTATTAGCTCCTAGTTGCATATTGATACTGATCAAAACTTGGTGCTTTGGATGAAGAGGAAGTGAACTTAGAGGAAACGAACTTACATTTTCATATTGTATACTTTCTGCTTAACTGTTTTGTTAATTTATTTGCACCTGTACTTCCAGTAGGTTTTTGCACCTGAAATAAGTAGGCGAAGAATGTGCTGATTTTTTATTGTTTTATTACAACAACAACAACAATATAACCTTTTTTCCCAAGCAAGTTGGGGTAGGCTAGAGATGAAACCCGAAAGAAATAAGTTCAAGGTTCAGGCACATTGATAGCTAGTCTCCAAACGCTCCTATCCAAAGCTATCTCTTTAGAGATATTCCAATCCTTAAGGTCTCTCTTAACCGACTCATCCCACGTCAGTTTAGGTCTACCTCTACCTCTCTTTACATTGTCGACCCGCTCAAGAACCCCAATACGCACCGGCGCCTCAGGAGGCCTTCGTTGGACATGTCCAAACCATCTCAGCCGATGCTGGGTAAGTTTCTCCTCAATTGGTGCCACTCCGACCCTATCCCGAATAACTTCGTTCCGGACTCTATCCCTCCTTGTGTGCCCGCAAAACCACCGCAACATCCGCATCTCTGCTACACTCAGTTGCTGGACATGTCGCCTTTTTGTAGGCCAGCATTCAGCACCGTATAGCATTGCCGGACGAATTGCTGTCCTATAGAATTTGCCTTTTAGCTTTTGTGGCACCCTCTTGTCACAAAGGATGCCAGAAGCTTGCCGCCATTTCAACCAGCCAGCTGAAATTCTATGCCTAACATCTTCATCAATGTCGCCATCCTTTTGTAACACCGATCCTAAATACCGAAAAGTATCCTTCTGGACCACCACTTGTCCATCTAGACTAACGTCTCCCCCCTCATGCCTAGTCGCGCTGAAATCGCACATCATGTACTCGGTCTTGGTCCTACTAAGTCTGAACCCTTTCGACTCTAACGTGCGTCTCCACAGCTCTAACTTTCTATTAACCCCTGCCCTACACTCGTCAACTAGCACCACATCATCAGCAAAGAGCATACACCAAGGGATCTCACCTTGTATATCCCTTGTGACCTCATCCATCACTAAAGCAAATAAATAAGGGCTCAATGCTGACCCCTGGTGTAGGCCTATGTTAATAGAAAAGTCAGTGGTGTTGCCATCACATGTCCGGACAAACGTCGTCGCATCCTTGTACATATCCTTAATGAGGGTAATGTACTTAGTTGGGACTTTGTGCTTCTCCAAGGCCCACCACATGACATTTCTCGGTACTTTATCATATGCCTTCTCAAGGTCAATGAAGACCATGTGCAAGTCCTTCTTCTGTTCCCTATATCTCTCCATCAATTGTCGTATTAAGAAAATCGCCTCCATGGTTGACCTTCCAGGCATGAACCCAAATTGGTTTTGGGTCACACTTGTCACTCTTCTTAGGCGATGCTCGATAACCCTCTCCCAAAGCTTCATCGTATGGCTCATCAGCTTAATCCCACGGTAGTTAGTACAACTTTGAACATCACCCTTGTTTTTGAAGATAGGTACTAATATACTTCTCCTCCATTCTTCTGGCATCTTGTTTGACCGAAAAATGAGATTAAAAAGCTTAGTTAGCCATACTATTGCTCTATCTCCTAGACATCTCCACACCTCAATGGGGATACCATCAGGGCCCATCGATTTACCTCCCTTCATCCTCTTCAAAGCCTCCCCGATCTCTACCTCCTGAATTCTCCTCACAAAACGTCTGTTGGTATCGTCAAAAGAGTCATCTAACTCAAGGGTAGGGCCATCACTCTCCCCATTAAACAACTTGTCGAAGTACTCTCTCCATCTATCCATGATCTCCTCATCCTTCACTAGCAGTCGATCTGTCCTATCCTTAATGCATTTGATTTGGTTGATGTCCCTTGTCTTCCGCTCGCGGATCCTAGCCATCCTATAAATGTCCTTCTCCCCTTCTTTCGTGCCTAGCCGCTGATACAGGTCATCATACGTCTTACCCTTTGCTACATTCACAGCTCGCTTTGCAACTCTCTTCGCTAATTTATAGCCCTCGATGTTGGCTGCACTCTTGTCAAGGTGGAGACGCTTGAAACACTCTTTCTTCTCCTTAATAGCCCTTTGCACCTCGTCATTCCACCACCAGGTGTCTTTCCCCTCCTGTTTGCCTCCCCTACTCACGCCAAATACCTCTGAGGCCACCTTCCGAACACATGTTGCCATCTTTAGCCACATGTCATCTGCGTCTTCTCCTTCTTCCCAAGGCCCCTCACCTAGCATCCTTTCCTTAAACGCTTGTGCCGCTTCCCCTCTAAGCTTCCACCACTTTGTTCTCGCAATCTTGGCACGTTTGTCCCGGTGGACACGTACCCGAAGACGAAAGTCCGCCACCACAAGCTTGTGTTGAGGGACAACACACTCCCCAGGTATCACCTTACAATCTAAGCAATCACGTCTATCCTCCCTCCTAGCAAGGATAAAGTCGATCTGGCTCGAGTGTTGTCCACTACGAAACGTCACAAGATGGGATTCCCTCTTCTTAAACACGGTATTCGCTATCAACAAGTCGTAGGCTAACGCGAAGTTCAACACATCCTCCCCCTCTTGACTCCTGCTACCATACCCAAAACCCCCGTGCACTTGCTCGAACCCTACATTAGTCGCACCCACATGGCCGTTGAGATCTCCTCCTATGAAGAGTTTCTCGCTGGTAGGCACGGTACTAACCATGCTATCTAGATCTTCCCAGAACTGCATCTTGGTGCTCTCACTAAGGCCTACCTGAGGGGCATAGGCACTGATCACATTCAAAACCGAATCTCCAACTACCAACCGGATTAGGATAATCCGGTCGCCTTGCCTTCTAACCTCTACGACTCCATCCTTAAGGCTCCTATCAATCAAGATGCCTACACCATTCCTACCCGGAGTTGCTCCCGTGTACCAAAGCTTGAAGCTAGTATCCTCAACCTCCTTCGCCTTTTGGCCCTTCCATTTAGTCTCCTGAACGCATAGAATATTTACACGCCTCCTAATTGCTACATCAACTAGCTCTCGCAACTTACCCGTTAGGGACCCTACGTTCCAGCTACCTATACGAATCCTAATTGGCTCGGCTAGCTTCCTTACCCTTCGCACCCGTCGAGGGAAGTGCGAAGACCCTTGCTCATTTTTCACTACACCCGGGCGTCGATGTAGCGCGCCATTCAGGTGACGACCCGACCCTTGCTCACTTATCATCGTATCCAGGTCATGATACGACGCGCCCTTGGGGGGATGGCGACCCGGCCCTTGCCAATTTATCACCACACCCGGGTTCCGATGTAGCGCGTCGCTAAGAGGGTTACGCCCCCAACGAGTTTCTTGTGGGTTTCAAATCCATTAGAGTGGCTATTTTTATGCTGGTTTGCCAAAACCTAACGCAACCCTCCTCCTTTATCCGGGCTTGGGACCGGCTATGCTGAGACGACTCAGGAGAGAGAGTCTTCCAGTCAGCATAGGCGGAGTTTTTTTTATTATTGTTTCTTCCTCCTTTATGCTGGTTTTTTATTGTTTTATTGGAATATAATTATTGTTATTGTAACACTTTCAAAGAACTAGTGTGACAACGTGTGTTTCAGCTTGACTGCTTACACTCATCTAGTATTTGCTTGCATTCTAGACTTTCAGTTGGTAAACATGATTCAATCTTCTGCTGCCTCAATAAATATAATAATCTAAGTTATTAAAAAAAAATTCCGCTATCCCCTCAGTAGTTCAAGTATTGCAGGTACGAGATAGAGGTTCTTGGTTTGGTGTTCATGAAGACATTCCTCGCTACAGGAAGAGTGTGATATCACCAAGCATGTTTCCCTCTGGTAAAGGCAGCCAAGATGTTGAGGTCAACACTGATGTAGTTGATGCAGACATGAAGGATTCAACAGACATGGGAGAGGAGGGAGAACAAGAAAGAAATACAGCAATTGATGACAGCAATAATGGTGACAGTGCAAAAACTGAAGAGAAAACCGAAGTTGATTGTGAGTCCGGTGAAGCTCTAACTAGATATAAAAAGTTAAATTTTACTTCCACCCGTACAGAACATTCGGATTACCCGTTGCATCGTTGCATGAGGATTGTTCCTCATGACCAGAACAGTGGGGCATTTTTCATTGCAGTGCTTCGTAAACACTCTCCTCTGAATGGTAATGTTCTCCACATTCACTTATTCTTCATATTTCGTTGTTTATTGCATCAAATCTCTTATAAGTTACCGTCACTGCTTCCTTGTGCTGAAGTATGGTATATTGCACTTTTTCAGAGATCCAGGTGGTAGATGGGGTAAAAAGTGAGCAGAGTATCTCAAAAGACAAGACTGGGAAACTTGAGGAAGATTTGGGATCAGATAAGGTATCATCTGAAGAAAATATTGTGCCCCAGCAAGTGGTTGATAACACAAATGCTGTTGATGGAGAACAAAATGGAGACATGGATAGCAAAAGTTCAAAAGATAAGAGCTCTGAGGATGCTAAGGTGATTGTTAAGGAGACAGAAAAAGCTCAAGCAGGAACAAGAGATAGGAGGCAGCAGAACCAAGGCAGGTGGAGAGGGGTTGACCCTGTTATATTTTTTAAAGATGAAGTGACAATCAAAAGTATAGTGTCTTTCTATGGTATCAAGGATTCATTTCCACTTGAAGGTCATCTCGTGACTAGGAATCCTGATACTAGTCATGTTAAGAGAATATACTACGTGTCAAAATCTGTTCAAGATGTTTTGGAGCTCAACATAAAAGTTGGCGAGCGGCTTAAGATCACCTCACTTGGCCTAAAGATATTTGTAGGTGTCCAATTAATCATTGTTCATTACCAACATAAGCTATTATGAGATGCTAATAATTTATGATTTAACATGGTGATTCTCTTCTATCATTGCACTCTTTCAGGAAAGACAGTCATCAAAGGAAGGCTCACCGTGCACGTTTAGATTGTCATCTGAGGGATTGCCACTCCTGCTTCCGTACATCACAAAACAGATTCTATATGCTTCGGCAATTGACTTCCAGCATCTTTTACAGTACAGGACTATTAAGTTTCCTGATTTTGTGGATGCAAAATTTGGTGAGGAAGCTTCAGCTTTACTTCCAGGTTGCTGTGTTGTAGTATTACGCGAGGGTAAGATCAATTATTTTTCTTGAATCTTGCAAAAAAATTATTATTCTTGAAAGAGAACTCAAAGCTTGATGAAAATTAAACATCTGATGATTACTGGACATTTTATTAAAATTTCAGGGCATCAGGATATAGGATCTATAGCCACAGATCCCTCTGCAATTGCCATTGTTTGCTGGAAGGGAAAGACCAATTTGTGTGTCATGCTATCTCCACTGGATGGGGAGGAGTTGCTTGAGAGGATCTCGTTACGTTTTGGGCTCAAATTCCCCAAATTGGATAAAGAGAAACCCAACCAGGAGGTTACTGGATCTGATGAGCAGCCTGATTGTGCCACTGAGGCAGACGATCAACCTGAAAGCAAAGCATCTGACATGGAAATTCCAGATGCTGAGGCTTGAGTAGATTTTTTAAACATGCAGCAGTTTCCTCCTCTTAGTTGGTTACTGTTTGTGGTCACTTCAGTTGATGCTTGGTACTGAGCTGGCAGTCTTCTTTCTTGCATGTACACCCATCAATCATTTATGGATTATAAATGCGGAATGGGAGGTGAGCACCCACACAGGAACAACGACACATGATGGCATGAGATGCGAAACACATTGTCTCTTGCCTTGCGAATTGCCTCCCTGTAACTGTAAGCTACAACCTGTTTTTTTTTTTTTCTTTGTGGGGATTGTATTACACCGATTTTGAAATGTTACACTGAGCACGGAATCTAGTAAACTTTGAGACGAGTATTATTTGAGAAACCATATGTGTAGGTTCAGTCTGAATGCGAGATCTGACAAGTGGAGTTAAAATTTTCTGAAGCTAACTAGCCCATGTCTGTGCTTGTGGCGATCTTGTTGGGCACCAGTTACTGGACGAATAAGGTCGCCGTGCCGCATCCAGCAGATCTTAGCATATCGCTGTCCATTATCGCCATTGTCAGTAAAGGTCAACACGTGCTTAGAAATCTACTGGCAAATGGAGTAAAAACTTGAATGATCAGAGGGTTGATCAAATGGTTGGACTTGGACCTGTAATTCTTCTACAGGCGGACCCAGTGGACTTCAAAGTCCAAAGCCAATCCGGTTGTCAAAATCTGACCGCAGCATGAGTGATAGGTTCAGGGCCGGTGCCACAGGCGGAGCTTGGTCTCCGCGTCCGGCACCGACCACAGGCGAATCCTCACGGTTTCCCCTTCCCAGGAACGCAAGAAACCAGGGCCCATACGTACGTTCAATTCGTCGCGTGTAGAAGGGAGCAGCTAGGGGAGGAAGAAGAAATAGGCAGCGTGGAGCACGCGCTGCGGACTCGAGCGGAACATGTCCTCCGTGGGCGACCGTAGTGAGCGTCGTCGTCCGGCACTCCGGCTCGCTTCAACACTCGGAACCAGGGAAATGGTCAGATGGGCTATCTGTTGGGACTTTAGCACGGTTCAAACACCTTGTTAATCACATGCTTGGTGGATCTGGATCATCGTCTAAGCTATTTGAAAGGGATTGATTTGATCCTATTTTATTCGTACGCTCCTCCATGTGGTTCATCAAGTATACAGGGTCTCAACATTATTGTCTATACAGGCAACAGCTTGACATGTGAACCGGCGGACCATGGGACCCTGACCTGCGGTTTCGGGGAAGTTCGCGAGATGCAGCGAACAGGAGGTCATGGAGAGTTAGGCCCCAGTAAGTTTTCGCGTTGGTGTTGCAGGTTCCACGTAGGGCTGCTGGTCTATCCACGCTGCGAAAAATTCGCCGCCCTGACGTCCAACAGACAGGCTTCATACGCTTGTTCGGTACGCACCTCACTGGTCTGATTGGCAGCAGCATCAGCATCAGTTTTAACAGGCCGGTCAACGAGTGTGGTTGATATTACTCCAGGAAACATAGACGTTCAGCACCATCATCAAGTTTTTCATGTGAGTGCGAACAGAATACTCCCACAATTACCACTGTGTCATTTCCGGAGAAAAATATTGAAGTCGTCGTCGACCGGACACGACCAACTGGGAAAACTTGCGTGCATCATGATCGTCGACGTGCACGGTGCATGTCGCGGGCGTTGCCACTCTTGGCCTGGGTTGGTTACTGATTAGTATTTATTGCTACTAGATCTTTAGTTTGAAAATGCTGAAGATCACCTCTTTTTTTTAATGATGCTGAGTGTTTAACGTTCTGATCTATATAGGATGCTGACGAACTCAAGTTTGAAACTGTTGCTGGAGACGCTAGAGCACTTTAAAATGAAGCGTTGAAAAAAATAAACGTATGTTGTGAAAGAAGAGAACTTAACGAGCTAGTATATCGGAATGCGAATGTTTGCCAATGTCAGATGTAGCTAGGAGTCGAACTTGACCACGCTACCTTATTGTTCATCCATATAGGCTGATTTTTTTTGAGGAAAAGAAAAATATCTCCGGCTTCTGCAACTGCACATATATAGCTAAGTTTTTTACAAAATTCTCAAACCACAAACTGTATGGTTAACCATTAGTACTATTACTCTAGGCTCGGCCCTCTAATCTGTATAGCCACTGCCGCCCACATGTGGAGTGACGTTAATCGTCGCCCTATTAAATGACAAAGATTACTACAAGTATTGAACCAAGATGCGTGTATTTGTTTGCAGCAAGCACCGTAAACAATATATGGCTGTATATACTTGAAGTCAATGGCTGGGTATATAATATATATAGTAACTTCCAACTTGTACTTGAGTATGAAACTTTGCCTGAGCAAACAAGGTAACCTTTAATTTGCCATTGGGGGAGGCATCTTCAGTTTGACTAGATTTGCCATTGGGGGAGTAGATAACAACAGGTATGATATCATATTAGTATTATTGGATTTGTTATGAAACATATTTTTACAGTTTATATCTTTAAAATTGACGTGTTAAATGTTTATTGTTGGAGTATATTGAGCCCATGTGTGTAGAGGCCCATCTAGAGACCCATGTATAGGTTCTATATATACCCACCCATCTAGGGTTGGAGGAATAGAGTAATTATTCCCGTCATTATGGTATCATTAGCTTAGTTTTTCCACCTCTCCACCTCTCCTCTGTTCCAGCCGCCAGGGGGCCGCCTCCCCTGTTGCGCCGCCGGCGGCCCCTCCCCTCTCCTCCTTCCATCCCCTCACCTCCTCGTCCTCTGCTGCGGGCGCTTCCTCTGCGCCGAGCGCCTGGCCGGTCGTGCCGTCCTCTGCAGGCGCCGCCGCGGCCCGATCCGCTGCCTGGGCCTCTGCTCCGCCCGGATCCGCCGCCAAGCCATCTGTTCCGCTCGGATTCGCCGTCGGCGGGCCTCCTGCTGCGGTCGCCGCCGCCCTGGTGGCCCCTGCGCCCCTGCTCGACCCCGCCGCCGCTGCTGCTGGTGGTGCGGGCGCGGGGGCTGCAGGAGCAGGGGTCGCGGAGCTGGAGGGCGCGGGAGGCGCGCAGCCCCCTGGGCCCCTGCCCCAGGCGCCGCCCGGGCTGCTCCCACAGCTGCAGGAGCCGCCTGCGCCGCTGCCTGGGCCGCCGCCTGCGCCACCTGGCATGCAAGCAGCCCGCCGTCGACGCCGCCCTTCCTAAGGCTTCTCCCACGTGGCCTGAGCTTGGGATGCCTCCCATGGATGCGCCGCTATCCGCCGCCGCCTTCCGTGGTCAGCAGGCCGACGCCGCTCTTGCTGCGGCACTCCTCGCCACCAAGTCGGAAGCTTCAGCGGCCCAGGAGCGGGTCCGCGTGGCTGCCCTCGCTTGGGAGCGCGAGCGCGCCACGGCCGACGCCCTCGCCCTCCGGGTCGCCGAGGCGGAGCGCTTCCTCCGTGTCTCCTCCGGCCAGCCCGTCGACCCCGAGCACGGCACCTTCTCCTCCCACCAGGCCCTGCCCGCTGGATCTGGAGCTCGGTACGACTCGACTGACCCCATGGTCGCCCAGCTCCACTTCCAGGCGGCCGGCGTCCAGAACATCAGGGCTCTGGTCTCCGTCCTCCTCGACCCTGTGTCCTCCTCCTATGGCCGCTGGCGGGACCAGGTCCTCCTCACCCTCCGCCGCTACGCCCTCGACGACCACGTCCTCGTCGACTCACCGATCGAGGCGCGTGACGTGACGTGGCTGCGCCTCGACAGCGTCGCCCTGTCCTGGATCTTCGGGACCATCTCCCTGGATCTTCAGGACCTCGTCAGGACCCACGGCGGCACCGCGCGGCAGGCCTGGGTGGCGCTCGAGGGGCAGTTCCTCGGCAACGCCGAGTACCGCGCCCTCCAGCTCGATGCCACCTTCCGCACCTTCGTGCAGGGGGACCTCTCCGTCGGTGAGTACTGCCGGCGGATGAAGAGCATGGCCGATGCTCTTCACGACCTCGGGGATCCAGTGTCTGATCGGGTCTTGGTGCTCAATATCCTACGGGGACTGAGCAGCACCTACGACCACCCGAAGGGCTGGATCGCCCGCCAGAGGCCCTTCCCCACCTTCCTGCAGGTCCGGGACGACCTCGCCCTCGAGGAGATCACCAGGGGTCTCGCGCCCGGATCGTCCTCGCCCACCCCCGCCGCGCTCGTTGTTACTCCACCGGCCTCCTCCACTGCTCCTGCCACCTCCCTCCTTGGTGCTGCTCCCACCGGGCAGACCGGAGGAGGGGGGGCCGTGGACGTCGCCGGCGACGGGGTGGTGGTGGTGGCACTGGTGGCCCTGCTTCTGGGAACACCGGTACCAGTGGGGGCCGTCGGGGCGGCGCGCCGACACCGGCTCCGGCTCCCGCTCCCGCCCCTGCCGCTGGAGGTACGCCCTGGCCATCCTTCAGCAACCCATGGTCAGGGCGCATCTCGATGTGGCCGTTCCAGGGTCCGGGAGGGGGGCCTCGTCCTCAGCTCCAGCCGGCGGCCATGTTCACTGGCGCTGCTCCACTCTTCGCGCCTTCCTGGACCCCGCCCGCTCAGCCCAGCCAGCAGCCGACCTGGCCTGGGGGGTGGGACCAGGCCGCTCTGGCGCAGTCCTTCAGCACCATGGGACTGACGCCGCCGACCAGCACCGAGTGGATCGCCGACTCGGGCGCCTCGTTCCACACCACTCCAGATGCTGGTATCCTCTCTTCTGTCCGACCCCCACACCCCTCTTGTCCTTCTTCTATCATGGTTGGTGATGGGTATTGCCTTCCTGTCACTGCCATGGGTTCTGCTCCTCGACTTCCTACTGTTCTTGTTGCTCCTCAAATGGTTCACAACCTTCTTTCTATTCGCCAGTTTACTGCTGACAACTCCTGTTCTATCGAATTTGACTCCTCTGGTCTTACTATGAAGGATTCGGCTACCCGGCGTCCTCTCCTCCGATGTGACAGCCCGGGGCCCCTTTACACTCTTCGGCTTTCTGCTTCCGCTGCCTCACCTTCGGCTTCTTCGTCTTCTGCTTTTGCCGTGACGCCTTCTTCCACCACCTGGCAACGCCGGCTTGGTCACCCCGGCCGCGACATTTTGGCTCAGCTCCGTCGTAGTACCGATGTTCCATGTACTAGGGCTCCTGCTGAGCACCTCTGTCATGCGTGCCAGTTAGGTCGCCATGTTAGACTTCCGTTTTCTGTTTCTTCTTTGCATGCTGCGCATGCCTTTGATCTCATTCACTGTGACCTGTGGACATCTCCTGTACTCAGCATGTCTGGCTATAGATATTATCTGGTCATTGTTGATGATTTCTCTCATTACTCTGAGTACAGGAGATGTCCACAGGTCACAGTGACCTTCCCTACCCTCCTCCACTTCTTTGCCTGGGTGTCCACTCAGTTCGGCCTCACTGTTAAGGCCGTCCAGTGTGACAACGGGCGGGAGTTCGATAACTCCACCTCTCGGTCTTTCTTCCTGTCTCGGGGTGTTCAGCTGCGTATGTCTTGTCCGTATACCTCTCCTCAGAACGGCAAGGCTGAGCGGATGATTCGCACGATGAATGATGTCGTGCGCACCCTTCTGATCCAGGCTTCTCTTCCCCCGCGCTTCTGGGCTGAGAACCTCCACACCGCCACCTACCTGCTCAACCGCCTTCCGTCCACTGCTTCTCCTGCTCCCACACCACACCACACTCTTTTCGGTACCCTTCCTCGCTACGACCACCTTCGGGTCTTCGGGTGTGCGTGTTACCCTAACACGTCCGCCACCGCTTCTCACAAGCTGGCGCCCCGCTCGACTCTTTGTGTGTTCCTTGGGTACTCCCCTGACCACAAGGGGTACCGATGCTTTGACCTCACCTCTCGCCGCATTCTGATCTCCCGACAAATTGTCTTCGACGAGTCGGATTTCCCCTACTCCACTTCTTCCACACCTTCTCCTGATCCCGAGCTTGCGTCCCTGTTTCCGACTGACCCGGTGGTCCAGCCACCGTTACCTGTCTGTCCTTTTCCTGCAGGTTTTCCCGGCGCACCGGCACCACTTCCGGTGATCCCTGTTGCGCCGAGCGCGGCCCCGGTGCCCGCGGTCGCGCCACGCATGGCCCCCGGACCTCCAGTCGTGCCGCGCGCGGCCCCGGTGTCTCCCGTTGCACCACGCGCGGCCCCGGTGCCTTCTCCTTCCCCTGCGCGGTACGCTCAGCCGGTGCAGGTGTACCGGCATCGCTCGGCGCCGACCTTTGCACTGCGGCGGTATGCTGAGCCGGTGCAGGTGTACCGGCGCCGTTCGGCGACGACACCGGTGCTGCCTCCTGCTCCGGAGGTTTCTGCGATGCCGACACCGGAGCCGTCGCCGCCGCTGCAGCCGCCGCCACCTCCTCCGGCTCCCTCTCGAGCCGCGCCGGAGGTGTACCACCCGCTAGTCGTCCATCGGGATCCTCGGCATATCCATCCCATGGTGACTCGGCGGATGGCGTCTCAGGCTGCGACTCTCTCCGCCACCGAGGGAGAGCCGCGGGTCTTTCCGGTACCCTCCTCTGTCCGCGACGCTTTGGCGGATCCTCACTGGCGTCGTGCGATGGAAGAGGAGTACACAGCTCTTCTTGCCAACCAGACGTGGGACCTCGTGTCGCGTCCGTCTGGTGGCAATGTGGTGACTAGCAAGTGGATCTGGACGCATAAGCGTCGGGCTGATGGCACACTGGAGCGATACAAGGCTCGCTGGGTTCTCCGGGGGTTCACTCAGCGACCTGGAGTGGACTATGATGAGACCTTCAGCCCAGTGGTGAAGCCCGCTACTGTGCGCACGGTCCTCTCGCTTGCGCTCTCGGGCTCGTGGCCTGTGCACCAGCTGGACGTGAAGAATGCGTTTCTTCACGGAACTCTGTCAGAGACTGTCTACTGCTCTCAGCCAGCGGGTTTTGTGGACTCGAGTCGTCCGAACATGGTCTGCCGGCTCAATAAGTCTATCTATGGTCTGAAGCAGACTCCTCGGGCTTGGTACTCTCGGTTTGCCACAGTCTTGATGACACTGGGATTCACCAAGGCCAAGCCCGACACGTCTCTCTTCATCTACCGCCGTGGGGATGAGACTGCATATCTGCTACTATACGTCGATGACATTGTACTCACAGCTTCCAGTTAGCAGTTGCTTCAGAGTGTCATCTCCTCTCTGCAGCAGGAGTTTGCTATGAAGGATCTCGGCCAGCTCCACCACTTCTTGGGCGTCACTGTTGAGCCTCGCCCGTCTGGTCTTCTCCTTCACCAGCGGCAGTACGCACTTGATATTCTGGAGCAGGCTGGGATGACTGATTGCAAGCCCTGCTCCACTCCTGTCGACACTCAGGCGAAGCTGTCTGCTGATCTGGGTGATCCGGTGGCTGATCCTACTACCTACCGGAGTCTGGCCGGCGCTCTGCAGTACCTTACCTTCACTAGACCGGACCTCACATACGCTGTTCAGCAGGTCTGTCTCCATATGCATGATCCCCGGGAGTCACACCTTGCTGCGCTGAAGCGTCTCCTCCGGTACGTCTGTGGCACTGTGGACCTCGGCCTGGTACTTCACCGCTCGTCCTCTGCTGAGCTGGTGGTCTACACCGACGCTGACTGGGCAGGCTGCCCGGACACTCGTCGCTCCACTTCCGGCTACGCCGTCTTCCTGGGCGGCAACCTGGTCTCCTGGTCGTCCAAGCGGCAGCCGGTTGTCTCCCGCTCCAGTGCCGAGGCGGAGTACCGAGCTGTCGCTAACGGCGTGGCGGAGGCGTCCTGGCTACGACAGCTCTTGGCTGAGCTCCACAGCCCGCTAGCCAAGAGCACGCTCGTCTACTGCGACAACGTCAGCGCCGTGTATCTCTCCACCAACCCCGTCCAGCATCAGCGGACGAAACACGTGGAGATCGACCTACACTTCGTGCGCGACAGAGTCGCCATCGGTGATGTTCGGGTACTCCATGTCCCGACTACCTCCCAGTTTGCTGACATCTTCACCAAGGGGCTACCCTCGTCGACCTTCTCGGAGTTTCGATCCAGCCTCAACGTAGCCGGTGGCTAGTTGTGGCTGCGGGGGGGGGGGGTATTAGCCCTTTTGTGCTCTACTTGTACTCTCATCTTGTCCAGTCTTGAACACCGCTGCGTCGGTTGTTCAGACTGCGGGGGGGTTAGCTTTCTTGTTGTCCAGTCTTGAACACCGCTGCGCCGGTAGTTCAGACTGCGGGGGGGTGTTGGAGTATATTGAGCCCATGTGTGTAGAGGCCCATCTATAGGTTCTATATATGCCCACTCATCTAGGGTTGGAGGAATAGAGTAATTATTCCCGTCATTATTTATACTCTTCTATATAAACATTGTCAAGCTTAATATAGTTTGACTTATGACAAAACTAGAAGAACTTATATTTTAGGACAAAGGGGGTACAAAGTTGCACTTAAATTTTGATTTTCTGGTATTAGCCTTGGATGGCATTTTCTGATAAAGTAGCTTGCCAATTCTAGTATATATAGAAGTTAAAATTGGCTTTTATATCATTCTACAACTAGATGACACTTGATTGTGATTTTTTTTTGAAACTGACTAGTGTACGTTATGCAAAGTTTCTATAGTAAATTGATGTACAAAAATTATTTTAGAAAATACTAGTATATCTACTTCTTAATTAAACATCTCTACTTGCATATAAAATTAAACTTACCCTGAGAATTGAAAGTAAAAAATTAATTTAATTTAATATCACCTGCCCGGCCATATGGGTATTCCAGAACTATTAATGAGATCGTCATCAGGATTCCTGCGCTGGAGGTGCTCGTGTTGACGTGTTGTCCCGTCAGTCTGAAAATGTCAAGGACAGCATTATTCAGAATCCAAGTATATAAATCCAATAGCGAAGTTAGGTTCAATCTAGTTTCTCTATTAATTCATCGTACAGCATGCAAGTCGCAGAAATACTGAACTGACAGCCAGTGTATGAAACCGGATTTGTTTGCAGATGCCGCAATGTGATCAAGCCTGGTCGCGTGTTTTTTCATCATCTCTGCTGAACTCATGAACTCAATGAATTCTCAGTCGCAGTCAGTGAAGCGTACCGCATTACGCGTACTGGTAAATGACTTGACATGCATGGCAGCTTAGTTAGTCCTTCCTCTGTTTTTATATACATATCGGATTATAGGTTTGCCATAAATCAAATATGGCCAACTTTGATCAAATTTATAAAAAAAACAATAACATTTACAATACCAAATTGATTTAATTAAATCCACTATGAAATATATGTTGATAGTGCATATATTGAGCAGTAGTTGATATATTTTTCTATGGACTGGATCAAAGTTAGCGAAGTTTGACTTATGATAAATTAAATCTAATATAACATGTAAATAAAAACAGTAGAGGAGTACAGCATCATATTGATTGCCCGGAGAATATTGGGGGATGCATGACTTTCACATCCTTTATTGCTATCACGTACAGTGCTGCAGTTGGTTGAGAGGATCACTGTATTCCTTTTTTTTCCCGTGTTACCGGTTATACACACACACACACACACACACACACACACACAGGAATACATTCTGAAAATTAAATTATAGTGGCATATTTGCAGAAACAAAAAAATAAGTCGAATGAACTCATGAAGCCAGAATTTGAAAAGAAAAAAAATGTAGCCAGAAAGACAAGCCTGAACAGTGCTGGAGTGTTGGACTATCCAAGTTCGCGCAACTACAAGTATTGAAAAGGATCGGAGGACGTAGACGCATAATCGATTTACTGCCTTGCTTCTGAAAGGTTAGGAAGTCAGGAACATGGATATGTACTCCATAATCTGAGACGCGTTGAATTTTAATTTGAACTGAATATTATAGAATAATTATTCTTCCGAATTCTACCAAATTTGGTCAAGTCTATTCATGCTAGATCGACGCGTCTCTTCTCTTGGCTGCTTTGTTGCTGCAGATTCGTACCAATATGATTCACAATTAGTTTCAAGTGCATCTGAATAAAGTTTCATTCTCCAAAGCTCGATCGGATCTTTGCGTGTCCTGTCCTCGATGGTGTGATAATCCCAGCTGGTCACCAGCTAACAAATCCCGTCGTCAACTGCTCGCGCCAAATTAAAACGAGTGAAGGATAATAATAATAATATTCCACGGCACGAGAGAATGAAGACCGGTCGAGTCCGGACAGTAGGATCCTAGTCAGGTTACTACTAAATTATTATCGGCGCTATTGAAGCTTAGCGATGGGCGAGACGGAAAGAAGAGGCCACCGCGTCGTCTCCCTCGGAGGCGACTCGGGCGGCGCTCACCCCCGCCGCCGCGCACCCCCCTCCCGACCTCCCCCTCCCACCTCGCCGCCGCCGGAGCAGGGCGCCGGAAGCCCGTGCACCCGCGGGGCCTTTCTTGAGCTGCGCGCATGCATGGCCGCGCACGACGAGCTGCGCCGGGTGCTGGGCACGGTGGCAACGGCGGCGGCCCGGGGCTACGGATCCAGCGTCCTGGGTCTGGATCCAGCGCCCCCGGGGGGCTGATCTGCGCGATGCGCCCCCTCCTCCCCCCCCACATGGCGGGCTCATGGCGGTACCGGGCATGGTGGCGGCGGCGGCCGCCGGGGCAATGCGAACCCCTGGCCGGATCTACGCGGTGCGGCGGCGGCTTCCACCACGCGGGAGCGTCCGTCGCGGCGCGTGGTCGCCGGCGGCCGGATCCGGAGCCCCCGGGCCCGAAGGTATGTTGTGGGCCCCCTGACACCCCTGGGCGGCGGCGGCGGCATCACCCACGCGGGGGTGTATGTCATGGGTGCGCGGGCGGGCGCCATGGTGGCCGGCGGCCACCTCTGCTGCGGTTGCAGCCACGGCTCGTGGCACATGGAGCTAGCGGCAGCGGAGACGCGCGGCAGAGGGTGCATGGTGCTGCGGCGACTGTGGGAGGAGGGATTTACCAGACGAAAGTCTTGCGCGGCCTCTGGCCGGGCCGGCAGCGACGACGTTCAGTGGACGCCATGTTCTCCCTTGGGGGCGTTGTCGAGGTGCCCTCCTCTCCCTGACAGGTCTCTCTCGGTGAAAATCTTGCCTGAGTTTGCTCAGGCAGGCGGCGGCGGCACCCTCGGCGTCGTTCCTTCCTTGGAAGCGTCATCTTTGGAGAACCTGTTCCATTGCAGCCCTGGAGGTCGGTTCCGGTGTCCCCAGGGCCGGTCTTCGCGGTGCTGCGGCAGTGGCTCCCCCCACGCGGGAGCGTTCACCTCTGCTGCGGCCGTGGCTCGTGGCGATCGGCGGCGGCGTCCCCCTCGTTGGAGGCGTCGCTGCTTGAGAACCAACTCAGCATATGACTTTAATGGCTGATTGGCGGGTAGGGGTTGTCTCGTCGTTGTCGGCTAGTTGCTTGCAGCGAACCACGACGGCAACTAAGTGCGGCGTGTGGCAGCGTCAATGGACGGCGCTTGCAGCTACGACTTCAGGAGACGACTTGGCTTGCAGCGGACCGTGAGCGGTTCATCGTCGGAAGACGGCTCAAGCGACTACCCTAGCTTCCTAAGGCCGGCAATGGCTTTGTTGCTATCCGTGGTTGTGCCACAGTTCCACCCTTATGCTAGGGTGTGCGTGTTTTTTCTATTCGTGGTTATGCCACAATTTTGCCCATGTGTTTGGGCTCTGGAGTTGGTTTAGACCTAGTTTAGCTAGGTAGTTGATGAGGTTTTAGCCCGGTTTTCTCAAATTAACCGAGCAATGTGGGTTTTGTCTCATTTTTCGTAAAAATGAGGCTTTGATCTGTGGTCTGCCACACCTTTTGAATACAATTCATGTGGGGATACTCCCCCCGGTGACCATTCAAAAAAAAACCGATCCGAAATCCCAGGTGATCGGTACCTAGCTAGACCACCACCGTTGGGCCGTTGGCGGCGGTCATCATCACACCATCCTAATCCTTACTCAGGGGCGGATCCAACATGGGGGCTGGGGGACTAGAGCCCCCTTGCCCCCATGGATCATATGGAGCTCTCCAAAGCCTCCTCAAGAATTTTCAACCATGAATGAAGAGGAGGAAGAAGAAAAGGAGGATGAAGAAAAAGAAGTGAGGAGGGAAGAAAAAGAAGAGAAAATTAGCCTATCTAGATTGAGATTCTAGATCCGTCACTGTACTTACTGTATAATCATGATCGCTAATTGTGGTTGACGCGAGACAACAGCAGGCAGGCAAGTTGGGCGGCGGCGGCGGCGCGCTTCTCCCGATCCACACCCGCGTGCGTGCATGTACGTGAACCGGCCGGAAGCAGAGCAGAGCAGAGCAGAGGTTGCATTCGATCGCAAGAATGTCGCCAGTGTAAACGACGAACGAACGGATCGGATTAGAGGAAGAATTCTTTCGGCTTCGTTGCTGGCCGATCGATGATCGCGAGGAGTAGCAGCGTGCGATGCGAGGGAGTGCGCACGTGCCCTTTGGTGTCTTGGCGAGGCGGCTCGCCATGTTGGAATGAGGAAAGGGTGCGTACGAGTGCTGGGTCAACGGGTGTCGCTACGGCCTTGGTGGTGGTGGATTCGGTGATGATGGGGTACGGGCTGGCCGGCCGGGTCTCTCTCGAGCACTCCAGAGCAGCGGGCTCGGCGGCCACGCCACGCCACGCCAGGAATAAAGGAAGAAGAAAGAGCAGGGAAGGGAGCAGAAGCAGGCACGCCCGGTCGAATTGACCGTCCGTCCTATTGCTTGGCCCATCTCACTCAGTCACGGCTCACTACTGCTTCCTCGTCTCCAGCTCAAGACTACTACTCCTCGTCGGGTTCGGGACGCGCACGTGCCTCTCTGCCTCCATGCATGCACGCACTACGCCAGTTGCCCACTTGCCCGGTACTGCCACATGCTCCCAAAGCATGCATCACGCGTTATCCGGAGGCGGATTTATGTTTATGCAACGCATGCAGGCACTCGATTGAATATAATGTGCATGCGAGCATTAGTTTTAAATAGACGGAGTGTATAATTAGGTGTCGTTTGCTTTTTTTTCGTTTAAGTCATAAGTTTCATCACATCACATATTTAAACACCAATTAGAAGTACTAAATATAGATTTATTATAAAATTAACTTCTTAATTACGAGATGAATCTATTAAACCTAATTAATCCATAATTTGATCATTAATTGATACAGTAATCATCCGCTAATCATGCACTAATTATACTTAATAGATTTGTCTGAAGCCCTAATTGCAAGTTATGTAATTAATTTTATATTAAATTGGTATCCAAATATTCGAATTGGCACCCGAATATTTTGACGTGACATCTACTTAAAAAACTAGAGGAGACCTTAGCTAGAAAAAGCAACAGGATGACACTTAAACGTACGTCATTGCCCCTATAGTAGAATACACAGGTACGTGGTGAATACCAGTGACATTTGCATTGCAAAGGTGAAAATGACAATAGCTAGTTTGTTGACATTTCAGCATTATAAAACACAAAACATTTTAGTTTTATCCTAAGATGAACTTCTCTAACTTTGATTAAGCTTATAGAAAATACACCTACCACATCAAACTAGTTTCATTAATGAAATGTAAAATACATCATAATAGTGCATTCATTGTGGGTCTTTACTAGTTTTTTCCTATAAATTTAATCAAAATCAAAAAAGTTTAGCTCGATACAAAACTAAAATATATAATATTAGTTCGGAACGGAGGGTCTTGATGACGTCCGCGTACTTTAGTAGGTAGACACCTTCCCAGATGAAAAGGAAGTCAAAATCCACACGGTACAAGGATGGTGGCTACGGCGCTCTACGGTGAATAATTCAATAATCAAAGTCCGTTCCAAGATCAAGCTGGATTATTAAATTATTTAATCGCACGAACCATAATTAGCTTAGTCTCAGTGAAAATTTTATTAGAAGTTTAATAGGTATTAAATATCATGTCGTATTAGCAAATTTGCTGACATGACATGATTATTATAAGAAGAGAGAAGGGGGATCGAGTTTCATAGAATATGAGAAGAGTTTTATCATCATATAATCCATTTTGAAGATCAAGAACGTAAAGAGATTTTAGCCAATATGCTGAATTGCCGACTTGGGGAGTGGCCGATGAAATATCTGGGCCTTCCAATCGCTGAACATCGGGTTGGGAGTCGTGTTTTTATGGGCTTGGTGGATAAAATGAGAAAAAGGCTTGATCCTTGGAAGGGTAGAAACTTGTCGTTGGGAGGTAGATTAGTTCTCACAAACTCTTGTCTTTCTAGTTTACCTATGTATACCATGGGATTTTACTTACTCCTAAAATCTGTTCATTTGGAGATGGATCAGATTAGGAGCAACTTCTTCTGGCAGGGAGCTAAGGAGGAATTCGGGTATCACATGGCCAAAATGGACACGATCTGTAGACCCAAAAACCAGGGAGGTTTGGGGATGATCAACACTAGCACGATGAATGAATGTCTTTTGGTCAAGTGGATTTGGAGAATTGCCAAAGGTTCGAATGAAACCTGGTTTAAGATCCTTCAGGCTAAATATATGCAAAATGGGTCCTTTTTCTCATCTTCCCCCAGGGGTGCCTCCCAGTTTTGGCAAAGCCTTCATAAGGTGAAACATCTATTTAAATAGGGGGGGGCATTTTTCAAGTTAAAGACGGAGCCAATACTATGTTCTGGGAGGATACTTGGAAAGGAGATACGCCAATCAAAATCCAATTCCCGGATCTGTATAAAATGTGTGCTGACCCTCGGGCAAGGGTGGCAGATTGTTGGGATGGCGAAAATTGGATTATCCCCTTTCGGAGAAGTCTGACAACGACTGAAAAGGATGACTTGGACAAACTCCTCTTGTGGTTACAGCCTTCCTCCCAAAGTGTTGGACTGGATAATATCACTTGGGCTTTGGAGAATTCTAAGGTCTTCTCCACCAAGTCACTCTACTCCTTCATGACCAATAGGGGTGTGATGCTGAAAGATTCGAATAGTTGCTGGAAGGTCCGCACCCCCCTAAAGATTAAGGTCTTCTTGTGGCAGCTGAGTAATGACAGATTGCAAACGGCTACAGCCTTGAAACGCATGGGCTGGAAAGGGAGCCACCTCTGTTGCCTTTGTGGAAAACCAGAGAATGTCGATCACATCTTCTTTAGATGTTCTTTGGCTCGCTTCCTGTGGGCTGGGGTAGGAGAGGCGTTAGGTTTGACGCAACAACCAGGGTCCTGGGAGGACCTCGTGGCAACTTGGAGTAAGAATTGTAATTTCCCAAAGCGCTTGGGCATGCTTTTGTTTGCTAGTCTAGCATGGGCGCTATGGACTACCAGAAACAAAATAGCTATTGAGCATATTTTTCCTAATAATGCCATTCAAACCTTTCATGTTTTTGTTGGCTTTATGCAGCGATGAAGCCCACTATCGAAAGCTTCTGATAGAGAGAAAGTAAGAGATCTGGTGGAGCTTCTAAAAACCTGGGCGATGGGTTTCCGACCTTCGATGACATCTGTTTCGGACATTGAGTTCCTTTAGTATTGCTTGTCTGTTTCCTTTTAAGCCTAGACTGTAAACTGGTAACCCCAGTTTGTGACTTGGTTAAACGCTTTGCGTTGTATCCCTAATTGCTTTCAATATAAAGCAGAGTTATCTCTTTAAAAAAATCATAATAATTGCGCTACGAAACCAGCTGATCTTTTTCACCGGCGCGTGCGCGCTCGGCCCCTCGCCTATTTAACCAGCCCAGCTCGCCACACCACACCCTTCATCACACACCACACAGCAAGGCAGGCAGGCAACAAGCGCAACACGAGCTACCTACTAGTTCCCAACGCTGTTCCAGCCTTGGCCAGCTCTCATTCTCGCCGGTCAAGCTAGCTAGCTAGCTAGCGTTCCGTCGACATGGCGTCCGAGCAGCAGCCGCAGCACGCCCCCGCCGTGCCGAGGTGGACGCCGAGCCCGCCGCGTCTGCAGGACCAAGGCGGCGACGACGCGGACTCCGAGCTCGGCGTGTCGTCGTCCATGCACAGCACCGACGGGTTATTCCCCTTCGGCAGCGGGCGCTCCTTCCCGCCGCCGCCGTTCCCGCTGCCGCAGCCCTCGCTGGAGATCAGCGCGGCGGGGAACGGGAACGGGAACGGGACGACCGACGGCCCCGTCGCCCGCGAGAAGTCGCTGCGCCGGACCGACGAAGGCGTGGCGATCTCCTGGGAGGACCTCTGGGTGTCGGCGAGCGGCGGCAAGGGCGGCGGCCGCGTGCCCATCCTCTGCGGCCTCAACGGGTACGCGCGCCCCGGCGAGGTGCTCGCCATCATGGGCCCGTCCGGATGCGGCAAGTCCACCCTTCTAGACGCCCTGGCAGGTACATACTACGAACGAACGTGCCACGTGATTCTCGCGAGCGCCGAGAGTCAGATTTCGTGACCAATCAAGCAAAAGATTTACATGTTTTATTTGGACCATGCATGGTTACAGGAAGGCTAGGTTCGAACGTGAGCCAGAAGGGGGAGATCCTGATCAATGGCCGGAGACAGAAGCTAGCCTACGGGACATCGGTAAGCCACTAATTGTTCCGGAGGCGGAGATCTCATTCTAATTTCCTTGGGCATGGGCATGGGCATGCCGGCGCGCCATGCCGTGAGCCGTGAGCCGTGAGCAAGTACTGACTGATACGCGCGCGCATCGCGTGTGGCAGGCGTATGTGACGCAGGACGACGTGCTGATGACGACGCTGACGGTGCGCGAGGCGGTGCACTACGCGGCGCAGCTGCAGCTGCCCGGCGCGATGCCGGCGGGCGCCAAGCGGGAGCGCGCGGAGGAGACGCTGCGGGAGATGGGGCTGGAGGGCGCGGCGGACACGCGCATCGGCGGGTGGATGCACAGGGGCATCAGCGGCGGGCAGCGCCGGCGGGTCAGCATCTGCATGGAGATCCTCACCCGCCCCGCGCTGCTCTTCCTGGACGAGCCCACCAGCGGCCTCGACAGCGCCGCCTCCTACCACGTCGTCGGCCGCATCGCGCGCCTCGCGCGCCGCGAGGGCATGACCGTCGTCGCCGCCGTGCACCAGCCCAGCTCCGAGGTCTACGGGCTCTTCGCCGGCCTCTGCCTCCTCGCCTACGGCAGGACCGTCTTCTTCGGCCCCGCCGCCGAGACCAGCCAGGTACGTATACGCGTTAGAAGAATTGCATCTCATTGGCCTCCAAATGTCCAATAATGCATGCAGGCGTTTTGAAAGAAAAACAGTATGGTTAGTACCGGTTAGGCCGTAAGTACGTGTTTATTTGGAAATGCATGTCGTATGTAGCTCAAAAACATGCAAGTTTAAACGGGAGTAGTTAAATTCGGTCCGAACTCGATCGTCTAGTTGGAAGGAGACCGCTTTACGAAATTCTGAAACTTGTTAAATTTATGGAGCTGTCTTCATCGCAGAAGCACGGGACAGCGACCCACCTGGTTTTAGATGCGTGTGAACTTGTTGACATTGAGTCAGCTTTTGCTTTTTCTGAACAAAAATAATACTCCTATGTCAATGCCAATTATAGGACTTAATTGTAGAACTTATCCTTCTGTAATTGAATTGGTGACATCGGAGCAGGAGCAGTAAACTTCACTTCAGCTGCGCCACCTAACTGCGTTTGACTTGGGGGTTCCTGCATGTTTCAGCTACCTCTAACGGCTGCAGCATCATGTTTCACTGATACAGTTTTCTTTAAAAAAAGCAATCACTGTGTTCGGCTGGTATGGTTTAGGCTGCTATTGGCTGTTGGGCTGAATCTCACTGGCCTAGCCGTTCGAATGGTCTGCAGCAGCTGTTCAGCTGCTCTACTTCGCACTGGTCGCCCTCCCCTGCCTTCCTCCTCAGTGCTTTCCCAATCGCACTGATCTGTAGCTGCTACAGTTGCCTGCTGCAAGCAGCAGCCGGTCTGATGCACTGCTGCCGCTGGCTGCTAGCGCTCCAGTTGATAGCAGCTGGGATCAGCCATAAAGTACCAGCCGAACGTGGTGAATAAGAGAAAAGCACAATATAATAATCTAGTATTGCAAATAGCTCTGCGTACACAGATAGTGACTACACAAGTCTACGTACAAGTGGTCTATAAAACTTGGTACTTCTGTATTAAGTGAACAACTGTGCATGACAAAGTCTGGATACAACAAAAGCATTACTGTGATTGAAGATGAAACCGGGAGGAATTAGGTCTTCTTTGAATAGCCGTCTCGTTGACATTTTTCCTAGGGAAATTCTCGTTACTGAATTGACCACTAATCTGTTTCAAGTAGGAAGCGAAGGAATTAGGAAGAAAAACACGCGTCTTCGCTAGCAACTGGTATGTGGTATCTGAAATCAGGTAGCGAACTTTGAACCGAGGAAAATGACGTGATCGGACAGTAGTCAGTAATTGAAGACACTTGTTTTCAAACAGTAAATAACTGAAAATTGTTGTAGTAGTTCAACTCTGGACCGATCATGTTATATACACGGCTAGCTGTCTGAACTGTTCCTTTTTCATGTGGGCAGGACCCACATGAGAAAGATAGTTTAAGAAGATTTGTAGGAGTATAACTTATTTGAACAGGATTTTTTTTCGAAAACTGAAATCGGAGAAGTTTTCTCACAACATTATTTTGAAGGGATTCTCCTGAAAACTCATGCAAATAAATTCTTGTGCAATAAGATCTTTGAAAAACTTCTTAAAATATTAAGTCATGGAGAAGAGAAAAATCTATCCGACGGGGGGGGGGGGATCAGGAGGGGTGACCGTCACGCGACAGAAAGCCTCCCCATGCCTACGTGCGCCAATTTTATTAGACCCCCATCAGACATGCCTTACATCTACAATTTCAGACTTGCTCTGCTGTTAACTTTAAAGGACTGCTTTTTTAAAGAAAAAAATAAAAGACTTGGAGTACAAACAAGCTTCCATTTTATTTCAGCTTGCAAGTACTCAACCTGCATTTCGTTTCTTGTAGTTCTTTGCTCTGAGCGGATTCCCCTGTCCATCCCTGATGAACCCTTCTGACCACTTCCTGAGGACTATCAACAAAGACTTTGACAAGGTGAGCACATCACACAACTTCAAGAGAGATTCGCATAACCCTGCAAGCTTTTCCTTGACTCAATACTTAACCAGCATCTGAAAGTTGTTCCTTGCATACTCACGTCCCAATGCATTTACACAATGTGTTCATCAGGACATCGAAGAAGGCATGAACGGTGAGAAAATGACCACTGCTCAGGCAATCGACACGCTGGTGAACTCGTACAAATCCTCCGCCTACATGGACAAAGTGACTCGGCAGATCGCCGAAATACGCGAAGTTGTAAGTCATACATCACACTCTGCTAATCTGCTTTCCAGGCACTGCATTTTGCACACTCATTTCCTGCATCTTCTCAGCGCAAAGTTGCAAATTTGATGACCTTTTTTTTTTGTTGCAGGGAGGGGCAATGGTGAAGAAGGATTGGCAGCCAAGCTTCGTGACCCAATCCTTGGTGCTCACCAAGAGGTCCTTCGTGAACATGTACAGGGACCTGGGCTACTACTGGCTGCGCTTCGCCATCTACATCATGCTGTGCCTCTGCGTCGGCACCATTTTCTACGACGTCGGACACAGCTACGGGTCGATTCAGGTAAGTGAAACCCAACACTGTGCATGTCCGGTCTGTACCTAGTGCGTGTACGTACGCGGTGCTCATCATCTGAGTACCCACTCGATCTTCAGGCTCGTGGCTCCATGCTCAACTTCGTGGCCGCTTTCCTCACCTTCATGGCCATCGGAGGCTTCCCGTCGTTCGTCGAGGACATGAAGGTGTTCGGGCGGGAGAGGCTGAACGGGCACTACGGCGTGGCGTCCTTCACGATCGCCAACACGGTGTCGGCGGCGCCGTACCTGGCGCTCATCTCCGTGGTTCCGGGCGCCATGGCCTACTACATGGTCGGCCTCCAGAGTAGCTTCGGCCACTTCGCCTACTTCGCCCTGGTGCTCTTCGCGGCGATGATGGTCGTGGAGGGGCTCATGATGATCGTGGCCAGCACCGTCCCGGACTTCCTCATGGGCATCATCACCGGCGCCGGCATCCAGGGCGTCATGATGCTCAACGGCGGCTTCTTCCGCCTCCCCAACGACCTGCCCAAGCCGTTCTGGCGCTACCCCATGTACTACATCGCCTTCCACAAGTACGCCAACCAGGGGTTCTACAAGAACGAGTTCCTGGGGCTCACGTTCCCCAGCAACCAGGTGGCCGCCGGTGGCGCCGCCACCATCTCCGGCAGCGAGATCCTGAGGGATTACTGGCAAGTGCAGATGGGGTACAGCAAGTGGGTCGACCTCGGCATCCTGTGCGGGATGGTCGTGCTCTACAGGCTGCTCTTCTTGGCCATCGTGAAGCTCACCGAGAAGGTGAAGCCCATGATAAAGGGGTTCAGGTTCAGGAACACCGCCGCGCCGTCCGTGCACGTAGCTGAGAGGGGCTCCGGCAGCCCGTGATCTACGCGGAGGCTGATCGATCAGCAACACGATGGCTTTTGTTGGGGCTGCTAGTGTAGTCGTAGCAGCAGCAGCAGTAGTGAGATGCAAAGTGTCGTGTCATCTTCTCAATTTCTCATTGACAAGGGGGGCAAGGCGCTTGATACTAGACTTGAGGGCTCTGTTTATTTCTGGCCAGTTGAAGTGGGCTTATGGGGACTTCATTTCCCATTTTGTAGCTTTAAAGTGTGTATTAATGTATATATGTTGCTTTAGTAGAGTACTTTTTTTTGTTGCGTTTGCGTCTATTTCTTTCTAAATTTCCATGGCTAACAACCACTACCAGACTTCCTTTCTTTGCCGAGTGCCGGTTACACTCGGCAAAGACTTTGCCGAGTGTAACACTCGGAAAAGCTCCAGATGGCAAAGGGGGCGGGCGCTCGGCAAAGGGTTTGCCGAGAGCCGTCCGCACTCGGCGAATTTGCCACATGGGGGCTGCGGGTGACGGCGTGTTTGCCGAGTGCCTAACGGCTGGCACACGGCAAAGTTCAAAACTTTGCCGAGTGCCAAGATCTGGCACTCGGCAAAGGACAAAACTTTGCCGAGTGTCGGATCCTGGCACTCGGCAAAGACGCCGCCCACGGTCGCCCCACGTGGCGGCTTTGCCGAGTGCTAGAGCATGACACTCGGCAAACAGTCGAGGCGTTGACGAGTGCCAGGAGTCACTCGGCAAAGCCGCTTTTCTGCTGACCCTGTAAAGGCAACTTTGCCGAGTGTTTTGGCTTATGCACTCGGAAAAGTGGCCAAATTTTTTTGTTCCTCTTTTCTCTGTTTTTTTATATAAATACAACAAAAATATATCTCAATGCAAGGACATTACAGGCAGTTATTATAATAAATATATAATTGAAAATTACGGGAATAACACCAATACAAATAACACAAATCCATCACATATATCACAAGTCTGATACATATGCCAACACAAATCCGATACATATCACTAGTCTGAAGTCAAATACATATCACTAATCTGAAGTCCGATACATATCACTAGTCTGATACATAGAACGAGTCCAGGAATAATACCACAAGATCTAGTACTACAAGTCACTCACGGTCAGGTGGGGGGCCAAGTTTGCCACGGGGTCGCCGGCGAGTTCTGGTCCAGAGGAGGGTCGTTCGATGCGTTCCACGACTGATTCTGCAAATAGATACATATAAATTGAGTAAGAATAACAAAGATATAAATAGAAACACATAAACTGATTCTGCATACTCACGGGAGTGCTAGAAGGTCCCGGAGGAATGTAAGGCTGAGCTGGAAGGGCGAAGGGAGGAGGCGGCATCGCATAGTTCATCGACGCGCCAAGTCCTTGCATCCAGGTGGCCATACTCTGCAACATCACCGACTTCTCCCTCAGCTTCCGCTCCTCCTCCAGCTTCCGCTCCATCTCCAATCGACACCTCCTCTCCTCAGCCCACTTTGCCTCCATCTCGGTCTACAAGATTTTAACATCCATGTTACAATACGAAGCAAAGTTGCGTAAAAATCATAGAACGACAACGAAGATAAGGAATTTAATTCTAGAAAACTTTAGGATAAACTCACTGAGATGGTTTGGGCCATGGGAAGTCCAAATAAAATACTTGAATCTCATAGAAAAGATTCTATAACTTTTCATTAAATAAATTTAGCTCAAGCAAAAGAAAATGAGAATAATTGCTAGAAAAATTGGAAAAATTCCCGATATATTCAGAAGATGGACAATTATATTCGAAAAGATATTCACATCCCAAAATTGAAATTTTGGGGTTTGACATTTGCAAGAATTGAAATGAGTAAGAGAAATAACCGAGTTTGATACAAGAAATTTTTCCCGTGGTGTCGATGACTTGCCGGTCACTCCTAATCCACATTGAGGTGGATTCAAAGAATCAACCACTCCTCTATCAAGATTCCTCTTGATCTTAAGCCAGCTTAAATCAATGAACCTCTCCAAACCTCGATTCCACTAGTGTTGTTTTTCAACACTCCAACAAGGTGAACACAAGAACCTCTCACAACCAATTTTAGGGCACCTCTGCAAACTTCTTGAAGAGCTCCACGAAATCACCTTCTCCAAGCCGTCTAGGGAGCAACAACACCCAAGAGTAATAAGTCGATGACGCTTGCTTAAAGATTCTCTAGAGCCATAAAGCTCAAACTCTTGATTCAATGCACTAAGATGCTCTCACACTCACAAGAATGCAACCTCTTGTTGACATAGAATCGCGCCAACACACTTGAATGCACTAGAACGCGCAAGAGATCGTCAAAACGATATGAACCAGCAGAACCCTGGCAGACCGGTCTGACCGGTTCCACAGACCAGTCTGACCGGTGTGGAGTAGAGAACTGCGATGACCAAGAAACACAAGCTCGGGAGGGACCCCATCGGAGCTCGCGCAGCTAGGGTTGCCCTGAGGTCGGCAAGGCCACTCAGAACGCATTCGAACGTCGTCGGGATGCGAGAAGAACAAAATTAGTGTTTGGAAAAGCTAGGGTTTGAGAGGAACAAAAAGTAGATGTAATTTGTATTGATTTAATTGGGAATACCTCAATCGGCCTTAGCCTTTATATTTATAGGCCGGGGAAGTCGTACCCCTTCTCAAAGTCGGATTACATTACGATTTCACAAATAAAACAACTCCTACTCGGACTAAAACTGGGCAGACCGGTCTGACCAGTCGGCCTCTAATCTGCCAAATTTGGCTGTCAACATATGTCCCCCTACTTTTTGGTGAGTTTCACAAGCCAAAAAGCAAGAACAAATCTGGTGTACGTGTTTTACACAGAGCATACAAGTCTAAAAATAAAACTAAGTACGATATCTAATACCGGCCATCTTCGTCTTCACGCACTTTGTCATACGCTGGGGTAGAATTTCTTCAAGTATCTCCCATTGATAGCTCTAGGTAGACGCACACCTTGCACCGTCTTCGTCATATATGAATTACCAGAGATAACCTTGATAATCTTGTATGGACCCTCCCAACTTGGCAACCATTTGCCAAACTTGTTTCTTTTCATCCCAAGAGGCAAAATTGTCTTCCAAACCAGATCTCCAACCTGAAAAGATTTAAGTTTTACCTTTTTATTGTAAGCTCTGGCCACCCGAAACTTGTCCTTCTCAATTTCCTTTAAAGCCTTCAAACGCTTGGTGGTCACCTCATCAACATTATCCATCATCAAGTCATGGTAATCAACAGTGGAAAAGTCATTTTGTTTTGCTAGTCTATAAGCGTCCAGATTTACCTCAATGGGTAAAACAGCCTCTTGATCATATACAAGCTCAAAAAGATTAACCTTAGTAGTGCCATGTCAAGATATGCGATGAGCCCATAATACTTCGGATAACACCTCATGCCACCTCCTAGGATTTTCTTCTATCTTCTTCTTGACAAGTTTGATCAAAATCTTATTACTAGACTCGGCCTGTCTATTGGCCTGAGCATAGTATGGAGATGAATTGAGCAACTTAATCTTTTAAGATTCGGCAAAGGCACGCACCTCTTTTGATATAAATGGAGAACCTTGATCCGTTGTCAAAGTTTGTGGAATGCCGAATCTATAAATAATATGCTCAGTAATAAACTCAATTACCTCCTTATGTGTCATATTCTTCAAAGGAACTTCTTCGGTCCATTTAGTAAAATAATCCATAGCAACCAACACGAAGCGATGCCTCTTAGAAGATGGAGGATTAATTTGTCCAATGAAGTCCAACCCCCAACCTCGGAATGGCCATGATTTAATAATAGGATGCATCAACGCAACAGGCACCATTTGTAAATCACCAAACCACTGATATTTTTCACACCCTTTATAATACTTGAAGCAATCAGATATCATGGTAGGCCAATAAAAACCGGCTCTTCTAAGTAACCATTTCATCTTTGGAGCCGATTGATGAGTACCACAAATGCCTTCATGAACTTCACCATAGCGACTTTAGTCTGATCCGAATCTAAACACTTGAGAAGCAAATCTTCGGCAGTTCGACGATAAAATTCATCGTCAATTAACACATACTTGAAAGCCAAACGCCGAATATTTCTTTTTGCACCACGACCAGAATCTCTCAAATATGATATAAGAGGGACCCTCCAATCCTGGGCTTCGGTCGCGATGATCGAATCACCTTTTTTGGCCGAATTAGAATCAACAGCAGCATCACCGGTCAGACCAGTCTCACTGACCGGTCTGACCGGTGCGTCCAGAACCAGAAACTCGGCTTGCGAATGTTGAAATACTTTTTCGTAACATTATAGCCAGATGCTTGCTGAGTCAGAGTGTTTGCCTTTCCATTCTCTTTCCTTGGAATATGTTTAATAATAAATTCATCGAAGGAAGAAATAATATCAAGGCATTTATCAAGATACGCATTTTGAGAACCATTATAGCATTGGTATACCTTGGATAGTTGCTGCACCACTAGAAGAGAATCTCCAAAGGCTTCAACATGCTTCACGCCCATGGATTGCAAGAATTCCAAGCCAAATAAAAGTGCTTCATACTCAACTTGATTATTCGTGCACTCTTCTAATCGATTTGAAAACTCAAAAACAGCACCATTCGGAGAAATAAGAACAACAGCAATTCCTTGACCATCATCACAAACCGATCCATCAAAGTACAACTTCCATGGTGTGCAAGTAATATAGCCGACTTCTAGATCATGCTTGTCATTAATCCAATGCTCAACAATAAAATCCGCTGCAATTTTGCCTCTCATAGATCTTAAAGGTTCACAAGCCAAATTTTATTCAACCAAAGCGTAAGCCCACCTGCCGATTCTACCACTCAAAATCGGCTTTTGCAATATATGCTTCATCACATCGGTTTGACACATCACTATGCAAGTACTAGATAGTAGATAATGCCTTAATTTGGTACAAAAATAATAGAGAGACAAACATAAATTTTCAATGAATGTATACCTTGTCTCCGCATTAATAAGTCATAGGCTTAAATATATAATGATGTACTCCTTTCCTTCGGTTTCTTGAGTCAAAACAGCCCCAATAACTTTGTCTTCAGCAGCCACATAAAGTCTGAAAGGTACTCCTCTCCTAGGCGCCTTGAGCACAGATGGTGAAGACAAATAAATTTTGATCTTCTCAAACGCTTCTCGCTATTTTGCCCCCCCCCCAAGTAAATTCGATTTCATCTTTTAACCGAAGAATAGGAGTAAAAGCATCATCTTTCCAGACAAATTAGATATAAATCTTCTCAAGAAATTTACCTTGCCCAAGAACTTCTGTAAGTCCTTCTTGCATGTAGGAGCTTCAACTTGCTTCATGGTTTCAATTCTCTTTGGATCAATTTCTATCCCCTTCTCATGAATAATGAAACCAAGAAACCTCACAGCCGATACACCAAAAGCACATTTGAGTGGATTCATCTTCAAACCATACCGGCACATCCTCTTAAGAGCAAGTTTTAAATCGGCTAAATGATGATCCAAGCCAGCCGATTTAATGACAATATCATCAATGTACACTTCCAAGATGACACCAAGCAAATCATAGAAGATTAAACCAAAAGTCATAACAATCCACTCAAACAAACCGACAAATCCTGGACATCTAAAGGTTGTTTTAGATATATCTTCTTCGGCCATAAATATCTGATTGTAACCAGCGTTACAATTAAGAAAACTAATGACACGATGTCCAGAAGCCTCATTAATTAATATATCGGCTATTGGCATAGGATATTCATCCTTGGGAATAGCCTTATTAAGATCTCTAAAATCAATGCACACTCTAATTTTCGCCGAATCCTTTTTCTCAACGGGCACAACATTAGAGATCCAATCAGCATAACGACAAGACCGAATAAATCCAGCATCAAGTAAATGATTAATTTCAGTTTTAATTCGATCATATATAATGGGATTGTAACGCCTAACCGGTTGCTTATAAGGTCTAAAACCGACTTTGATCGGTAAACGATGCTCAACAAAATCACGACTTAAACCAAGCATTTCATGATACTCCCAAGTAAAGCAATCAACATATTCTTTCAATAAATTAACCAAAACGCCTTTATATTCAGCCGATAATTTTTTGTTTACAAAGATCGGCCAAGGAATAGTTCCATCACCAATGTCTACTTTCTCTAAAGGATCATCTGATGTAAACCCTTGGCCCAGCTTATCCAGATTATCAGAATCTTCAATAACTTCACACATATCGTTCGCGCGCGCCCAATATTTATCTAGCCTCTGCTACAGCCACTCTGCGTCGGACCGGTCTGACCGGTCGGGGGTTCCGGTCTGACCGGTCGGCCCTGTGCGCCGAACGGGATCGGACCGGTCTGACCGGTCGGCACAAGCGGTCTGACCGGTCGCCTCTGGAGTTTCTGTTGAACTCATTTGATTTACATTACATGATTTAGCCGATTATCCATCGGCTTTAGTACAGCAGAAACAAAACCATCCTTAGTGCAACTGATCAAATCATAATCGGACAGATCCACGCTCGATAAACACTTGATATTGTCATGTGCACTAATAGAATCAGAATCGGCTAAAGCAACAAAAGATGAAGTGTCTCCATTGACTAGCTCAACCTCATCGCCGATCCACTGAATAAGAAATTGATGCAAGGTAGAAGGAACACACTGATTTGCATGAATCCAATCCCTCCCAAGAATCAAATTGTTGTTACCTTGCACCTCCGAGATGAAGAAGGCCGTAGCTAGCGTCTTGCTTCCGACGGTAAGCTCCATGGAGGCAACTCCTTTGGCGCTAAGGGGCTCGCTCCCACCAACACCACAGACCGTCATGTTTGTCTTGATTAAGTCCTCGTCTTGTCTACTGAGATTCTTGTACAACGAGTAGGGCATAAGATTTACAATGGCCCCACCATCCACTAGCATGCGAGTTACTGGCTTCCCGTTGAAGTGTCCCCTCACGTAAAGTGCCTTCAAATGGTTGTCCTTCTCGCTTGGCTTCTGGAACATAGCTTCACGGGGCCCAAACTGAAGATGAGCTATGTCTTCCTCCGGAACCACAAAGTAATCTGAAGACAAGTGCACCACATTGATCTCCAAGTTGGTGCTCCGGAGACGCTTCATAATCCACTAATTCCTCATCTTCTGATGCTGGAGGAACTACTGGGGCTTCATCAACAGAAGGAACCGAAACGGGCAGTCCCGATTAGGCTGCTGGCTCTGCACTAGGCTCGACGGGCCTGACCAGTTGGTCAGAGCGGTCTGACCGGTCGCCTGCGGCGGTCCGACCGGTCCAGCTGGCTGATCAGCCGTCTTGATCTACTAAACCTTGCCTTGAGGGATCATGGGCCTGTACTTGTTGAAGTGCTCATCCCTCATCTTTTCTGCCTCCTGCTCCTTCTTTTCCTTGTTGCAAAGACGCTGCAGCTTTCTCTTCTGTATATGAGTCAAGTCTGAAGGACACCACCTAGGTTGATGGTGCTTGTCCGCTGCACCCTTGCTGCTACCGGCCTCATGATCATTGGCCATGACCGACTTTTGCGAAGGAATATCAACTAATTTCTCAATGTCCATCGGTTCTTTGCCCGCATCCTTTATGGGCACCTTGATCTCACTGATCTGAACAACTGCATCGGTTTTAAGCTTCTCCTGATCAGCAACAGGCTTCTGCTCCTCCTTCTTCTCCTTGATGCGATACTCGAACCTTGGAACAGAAGCTTGGCCCGGTCTCTGATGAGACCAGTCTGACCGGTCGGTGGCGACCGGTCTGACCGGTGCAGCCTGCTACACTGGACCAGATTGGCATGGTCCCAATCGGCCATGCATGGGCACTCTGGAACTTTCCCCCTGACAATGTGGAGGATAAGGCATTGGGAAACACGGCATCCATATCCCTTCATGCTCCCACGCCAGATTTGTTGCATTTGACGCTGGTGGCACCCATGGCATTGTGGCATACATCTTCTGGGGAGGATACAATGTAACAACATCACCTCTGCGCTTGCTGGATTCCCTCCTTGGGGACACTGGACGATCTTGGCGTGGCGGTGATCGTGGTCTCTTTTTTAGCGGCCGATCTTTCTGAATGGCCTTTGTGTACTTGTTCAACAACTAGTTAAAGGTAGATTTCTGATTAGCAGCTCTTCCCTGCACCTTCACCTTGTTGGTCTTCTAAGTACCCACTTCCGGACGCTTTGGCTTGAAGGTCCGGGGACGGTCACCAGACCGGTCCGACCGGTTGGAGGAACCGGTCTGATCGGTCGGAGACACTGGTCTGACCGGTCGTGCCTGAGCAGTAGACCGCTTTTCTGGTGGAGAGCTTCCTTGCCCCCTGAGTCTTGGATTTCTGACGTTGATCTTCAGAGTGTCTTTGCCATCATCAGTTTTCTCCTTGATAACCTCTCTGGCCAGAATCTTATCACTTGTATTCATCGGCCTTGGATCACCGATGACAACGTTCTTACCCTTAGCTCCTTCGGCTTGTTCCGGCCGAATGAGCACCTTTGGATTGTTCAATTCCAGCATATGAACAGGGAAAGGAGCCTTGTCAATTTGCATCTCAGAAAGTGCCAATCGTCCTTCATTAATGGTTGATTGTACCTGTCGACGGAAAACATTACAATCGTTAGTAGCACGAGATGTAGAGTTATGCCACTTACAATATGCATGTCGTTTAAGCTCCTCGGGAGATGGAATAGCATGTGACAATCGAATATTACCATTTTTAAGCAATTCATCAAAAATCCGATCGCACTTAGAAACATCATACGTAAATTTCAGCTCCTCTTGCCGATTCTTTTGAATCGGCTTGAAAGACGGAACTGAACCGGGTTTGGCCTTTGATGACCAAACAAACTCAGCGGCGTATACTTCCTTGCTTTCATCGTCCGAACTATCCGAATCAAGAACAAGAATATGTGTGTTGGACCGATGAGGCTTGAAAGTATCTTTGGCATTTTTAAGCTTGAACTCTAAACCCATGGCTTTGACTTGCAAGAAATTCACCGTATGATATTCAAAGCCCTCGAGTTTTTCTTTCAAACAAGAACATAAACCATTAAACGCCAAATCAGCCAAATCTTTCTCAGAAATTGTCAAACTAAAACACTGATTTTTAATTTCTTTAAATCTTTTGAAATAATCCGACGCAGGCTCATCACGGCCTTGCTTAATCGATGTTAAATCTAATAATTTTGCTTCGGTTTCCCCACTAAAGAAGTTATTATGAAATTTATGCTCCAATTGAGCCTAATTGCAAATAGAATTAGGAGCAAGCGAGGAAAACCAAGAAAAAGTTGTTCCAGTCAAAGATAAAGAAATAAACGTACATGCAAAGCATCATTGAAACCGGTTTCTCCTAACTGTAAGACATACTAACTCACATATTCCCAAGTTGTACGAGAATCATCACCATTAAATTTAGTGAACTCGGGAATACGCAAACCAGCAGGAAAAGAAATAAAATCAAACTCAGCTGGATAAGGTTTTTGATACAAACGTGTAGTACCCATATCCACCCCAAGCTTACTCTTAATTGCATTAGCCAGATCTTCTTTGAACTTAAGGAGATCGGCTTGATAGTGCTGGCTAGTATAAAACTCAGAAAATTGAAGATGTGCATTAGGATTTCCATGTGTCATCGTCTATGAAGAATTTGGGATCGGTCCTTGGTTAGGTACAGATCCTCGTGACCCACCTGCTACAGCAGTGGTGCGAGGTGGCGTATACAGCGACAATTCATTAGTTCGGCCAGGGGCAGCCGAACCTGGAATTGTCTCGAGGGGCGTCGGCGATGGTACTGAGTAACCGGTCTGACCAGTTGGGTAACCGATTTGACCGGTCTGACCAGTCGGTGAGACTGGTCCGGTCGGTGCTGTGTACACGGTCGACGGTGGCGGGGTTTGCCCTGGGAACAAGTTCGGCGGCATACCATACAGTGGTTCAGATGTGAACTCAGGGGTAGACGAACTCGGATCTGATGAGTTAGGATCTGACATAGGTTTTTTACCCTTAAGCGCATCAATATCACTACTCATCTTAATTAAAATGTCACCCGCAGCGGCTTGTGCAGCAACAATCTTTTGATCCATCATGGATGACATTTTATCAAACATATCAGAGGGAGAGAGGCTTACATTGGGTATCTCTTCAATCTTATCCTTGTTAAGCTTGAGAGACGGCAGTACGAACTCCTCCACCCTCTTGACGAGGCCACCATGATCCTTCTTGAAGCCCTTCAGGAATTGAGTCTTTACGTGCTCCTCCACAAGAAGGTAGGCCTTGCGCTCCTCTTCGGTGAGCTCCTCCAGCGTAGCCGTGATGATGTTTTCCTTGTCGATCTCTGAAGAGCCCATCTTCTTCGAAGACTAGATTAGATCGGGGTTTTTTTTAAACCAGATTAATCTATTCTCCAGTGGAGTCGCCAAAAAGTATGTTGACACAGAATCGCGCCAACACACTTGAATGCGCTAGAACGCGCGAGAGATCGTCAAAACGATCTGAACCAGCAGAACCCTGGCGGACCGGTCTGACCGGTTCCATAGACTGGTCTGACCGGTGTGGAGCAGAGAACTGCGATGACCTAGAAACACAAGCTCGGGAGGGACCCCGTCGGAGCTCGCACAGCTAGGGTTGCCCTGAGGTCGGCAAGGCCACTCAGAATGCCTTCGAACGTCGCCGGGATGCGAGAAGAACAGAATTAGGGTTTGGAAAAGCTAGGGTTGAGAGGAACAAAAAGTAGATGTAATTTGTAATGATTCGATTGGGAATACCTCAATCGGCCTTAGCCTTTATATTTATAGGCCGGGGAAGTCGTACCCCTTCTCCAAGTCGGATTACATTATGATTCTACAAATAAAACAACTCCTACTCGGACTAAAACTGGGCAGACCAGTCTGACCGGTCGGCCTCTGATCTGCAAATTTGGCTGTCAACACCTCTACGCAAAGAGTGAGAGAGGGGGGGGACAAGCTCAAGTATATCAAGAAAGCTTTCAAAGTGGCCAAGAGACCTCACCCATGGCCGGGCATAAGGTATATATAGCCCCCTCTCGAAATCTAGCAATTACACTCAAAATCCATGAAAATAGAGTTTTCGTGGATTGTCCGCCTTAGACTGACCGGACTGTCCACCATTCAAAACCACGGAGTTAGAGTGCAATAATTACGTGTCAGAGATGACCGTTGCAGCCCAGGCGGACTGTCTGCGACCCAAATCCACATTTCAAAAACCCTGAGCACTCAAAGACAAAAATGTCTCTGGATAAATTTGACAAGTGACCGGTGGACTATCGGTACCCCAGGTGCGAACCCGCCGCCCTTCAAACGTGCAGCCCACACAGAACCAACATTGGTTCTATCCAAACTTCAAGATTAGGGGACGGACCGTCCGCTCTACATGGCCGGACCGTCCGCCCTACAATTTCAGCGCCCACCAGGGACGAAAGTGCATCTGACTAAAAACTTTTTTTAGCCGGCGGACTGTCCACGCCCACGAGTCGGACTGTCCGCCAATATTGTTTTCAGCACCACACATAAACACAAGTTTCAGTCCATTTTTCTCAAAGAGGTGGCAGACCTTCCGCCCACCTAGGTTGGACCGTCCACACCAAGACAGTCAGCACTCATTTTGAAACTTGTCTTTGCTATTCTCAAACGATGTTAGCCCTCATGCATGTAATGCAAGCGTTTGAGCAAAATGGCACTATAGAACCATTAAGCAAAGGCACAACGACCCCTATTGATAGTACGGCTATTTATTCTAATAATCCGGTCATTTTCATCCTCTAAACACATCATAACCAGCAAAATAAAACCCTATCTTTATACATTTTCCTTGAGCCCATGCCTTGAACATTATCTCCAAATCATTTCATGGCATCAATATATTCTCATTCACCCATGAACCAACCTACACTTATTTAACTCTCAAGAAAATTGTTACTGCATACAAATTATCATTAATTATCAAAACTCGAATTAGAGGCATAGATGCTTTCAAACGCACGGTTCGTCATCGTCAGAACTTTATGTCAGCATTATCTCTATAGCTAATTACTTAATGTTGTACACCATTTATTATTTAAAAAGCTAGATGACTAATAATGTTAATTCCAATATTATTAGTGATATAAAAACAAAGTTAACTATTTTAATGTATTTATTTAAAGTATTTAAATATTTGTATGATTTGTATTTCAAAATAATTTTATATATTTAATATAAAAGTTATATATAGATAAGTATGTTATATTTTATAGCTATCTTCTAGTCCTTTACTCTTTACTATTACGAATCCACGTGCGACACGCATGTGTTTTTAAAAACATAATTAGCTCTTTACTCAACGGCGGCTTTCTCGGCCGGCCGTGCCATCTCGTCATGCTCAACCGCGCCACCGTGGTTGTCTCCTCCACCATCGGCTCCACGTAACCGTGCACCGCCTTGCCCCACTCGACCGAGGTCGTCTCGCCTGGCCGCGAGCCCTCACCGAGAAGACCCATCTTGGATTCCTGTCGTGTGGTCACGAAGTGGATCCGACACTCACGACCATGATGCTCGATTTGGCTCTCTCCATTGCACGCTCGCTTGGCTCAGGCCATCGGCTAATCGGCTCACAGGTGGAATTTCGTCAGTTCATCACATAGAGTCCATAGCCCTTAAGCCCACGTGGTCTAGAGCACTAGATGTCACCTTCCAATCCTAGATTATAGCGACGAAGAGCAACCAACCATCCGCCATGGAAGGAGAAGCCTCTCGAGTCATCCCAACCACCATGTGTCCGGTATAAATATTACAGATACCTATTGATATTTCTTAAATCTTATAGAGAACTCCGCAAGCGTACAAAAATATCGATGTAACACTTCACTTGGGAGTATTCAGGTATCATGATTTCCACTGTCTTCTAACTATGTTGCTCTTGAAAGATAAGAGATAGAGTGGCCTTAGAGTAGTGTGGTTCTGATCTAAAGGATAGGCTCAAGGAAAGATAGGCTTAGGTTCTCACTCGTTTACTTCGTGCACCGGCACTCACCTGGTCTGCCAAGCGATTCCGGTATCAGCTCTACTAACCAAGGTCGAACATGGGGGAGTGCACTAACTACGAAGCAGTTTCGCAGCGGACGGACAGGGCTGTGACCACCTGCTGCCTACCCCTCTACACCGTGGGACTCCGAGCAAACAAAGGTAATCTAAGGCCTAGACACCACGTCTACACCGTCGACTACTACTCTAGAGTCGATCAGGGTTATCCCGTCTTTATCAGGCGCCCTCTTATAGAGTATCCGCTACTAGAACATATGATGATCCCATAAATGAATAAAAACAAAAGAATAACTTGAACAAGAACTCACTGATAGGCGAACTCGGATACTTACTAAAGTGGATTGTATCCGTCGAGGTACAAAGCCGAAGAGACGCTAACAAGTCCGGCTCTTCTACGCACATCCTCCTCACACACTCCCTAAGCTAATGTTACAGGTGGGTGGAGATCCTCTACCCTTCTCCTCCAAATGTGTTGATGAATGAATGAGAGAGGGGGTGAGGGAGGCTCCTTATATGGTGGCGGAGGTGGAGTAGAGGCTACTCCACGTGTCCATATAGAAGGAAACCTTATCTCCCTGGAATAAGTATGAGTAGGGGCTACTCCACGTCAAGCTGCACCTGGACTGGAATCAGTCCAGGTTCGGCCGAACCCTAGGGACGGCCGACCCCATGTGGCGGGGTGTATCTTCCTCATGGACGCTGACAGGTGGGCCTTGATCTTATCCATTGGGTGCATATGTCTTGGCGCAGCCATTTGCTCTGATTTGTGGGCCCTCCTTGTAAGTGACACATCTGGATAGCGATCTTCTGTGCATTTCTTTGTGTGTTCACTTGTGTTTCTTTCGAAATGCAGCTATGGGTGCCTGCAGATCACAATTCACCAAAACTGTTGGAATAGAATAGCTATAATCCCTATAGCTAAGTTTGGTGATTGGAATGTCATGGAAAACTGTAGGAGTTGATGGTTGATTTAAATACTTAAGGACTGTCAACAACACCCAAAGAAGGGGATTAGCGGATAGGCTACCGGGTTAGGGCTAAAGGATAATCGCGCCCAACCGGACAGTCCGACCATCACGGGAGGATTCCGTCTCGCCCGACCTACGGGAGGAGGCCCCACCTTGCTCGACTAACGACGGGGTGAGGGAAATGTGCCCGACCTACGAACAGGCCCACCACGACCCGCGCCACACGGAGACTGATAGAGGCGTGGGTGGACAGACAACAAGACGTGCTCTGATGCAGCGAACAGTGGAACGCCCCTACCCGTCATGGCCTACGATGGAATAGGTCATAGGGTAGGGGCGTGCTGCACCTCAATGGAGGTGCCTCCACGTTCTCTGCTCCGCAGACCACGCGGTAGGATGGATTCGGCCGTGGGGGAGGAGGACGTCAACAACAAGCCCAGGCCGGCCGACGATGACCGGAGCAGCAAGAGGATGCATGCCTCTCTCTCTCCCCCCCCCCTCTTTGTACTTCATTCCCTCCCCCGTCGTATAAGGGGGAGAGAACGGGCCCTACACAAGGGGACGGATCCTAGGGAACTCATGGAACTCTGGCCGAACCCATCACACTCTTAGACACATTCCCTCTTTTGAAGAGGCACTGCAGGAGTTCCGATCAGCTCTCGGCGGCGGTGGCCCCGAACAGACGATGCTTAGTTTCTTTCCGGACTCGCTCACACCAAAGACTTGGGACAGTCGTCCCTCTCTCGACCGTTTGAACCCCGTACTGCAAACTAGTGCACGATACACGAGCAGCACGAACTGGATGTAGGGTATTACGCTTTCAAAAAGTCCGAACCAGTATAAATCCTTGTGTCTTTCTGCACAACCATCTGCCCCAAAATGCGCAATCCACGAGAATCACTAGTTGGTGCTAAAAAACACTGACAGTTGACACACTAGGTAGGGGACTTTGCGCGTTTTGATCATTTCTTTACTAAGTGGCGGATGCCCATCAACGCTAGAGGATGGGTCCCGGGCGTGCTCGTGCGCTTCCGTGACCTGTGTTTCATCGTCAACCAGCAGGACGGTCTGGAGCGCATCTGCTCTCCGGACTGCTCCGCCAACATCGCCTGCTCCTACCGCATCGTCAACTCCCTATAGGAATTACAGCTGGACATGCCGGAGGCCATCTTTCCCGCGCACGGTCAGCGTCCCGCCGTTGACTGTGGGAGCACAGGGCTGCAACTTGGTGTGTTCCTGGGCGACCGACCGACCCTGGACAACCTACGCCGCGTCATCTTCTCTTTTGCCAACATCGTGGTGCAAGTGTGCAACTCTCCGGCGGAGAGCCAGTCCCTCTGAAGGTTCTTACAGGGCGCACCCTTGCGACGTTCCTCTTTGTCCTGCACAACACCGCTCAGGACGCGCAGCGCCTCGCCACGCTGCACATGGCCCCCGGGCCACCGAACGCCGAGTTCGTAGGCATAAAGGATTATGTAACCGAATCCATCCACGACCACCTCGCCGAGGCGTCAGAGAGTCTCTTGGACTCCGGCTCCAGCGAGGCGAGCCACCACCTGTCGCGCGAGTGCCTTATGGCGGACACGCCTAACGAGCACGTGGGCAATGACAACAGGGAGGCCACACCCCAGCCAGCCCCGACAACAACGACGGGGAGGCGCTGGCTCCCCGCCGACACTGCAACACGATCAACTGCGTTACCGGGAGGAGGATATTGATAGGCTCTGCGCCAGCTAGAACAGAAGCACACTGAAGTCAAGCGATAGCTGGGGCACCGTGGGGACGGCAACCGCGCCCGCGTCCGCACCCGTGAGGTGAATCAGCAAATCGCAGACGAACGCGGCGATCTTCATAACTTTGCTCGGGCAAGCCAGAACATCGCTGCAGCAGCAGAGGTGCTCGCTGCGCTCCCGAACCCGCGATGTCAGAGGAGCATCGTGACAGCAAAAAGCTGCGCATTTTTCCGGAGCGCGCGGCGTTGCAACAGGCCGAGAGCTCAATCCCACAGCAGCGCGCCCTGAGTCAAGCCCAACCCTCGTGCCCTAAGAAGGGAATCAGGAACGTCACTTTCAACCAGTTGTCATCCAAGGCCCCGATGCCTCCGAAGGCGCTGGTCAAGAGCCATCTCGGTTCAGATCGTGACGTGCGCCACACCATCGATGCTCGTAGACGTGGGCACGAGCATGACGAGGACGAAGGAAGCCGTGCGCCGCACCCACGGCATGGCAGACGGTCCGAGAGCGCGGAGGATCAGAGCCCAAGCCCTGACGCATCGGGGCCAAGGGTGTTCGGTTCGCGGATCTGCAACGCCCCGTTCCCACAGCAGTACCGACCGCCGACCGACATCATGAGGTACACTGGGGTGACGAACCCCGGCCTCTAGCTCGAGGATTACAGGCTTGCCTGCCGAGCCAATGGCGCGGATATTGATTACTTCGTCATCCACAACCTGCCACTGTTCCTGGCCGACACGGTGCGAACATGGCTCGAGCATCTCCCTGCTGATCGAATCCAAAACCGGTCGGACCTCAAGTTAGTGTTCGTGGGGAACTTCTAGGGCACATATGAGCGTCCCGACAATCCTTGGGACCTCAGGAGCTACAAGCAGAAGCAAGGGGAGTCTTTGCACGAGTACATCCAGCGCTTCTCCATGCAGTGAAACGCGCTGCCCGACGTCACTGATGCCGACGTCATTGGGGCATTCCTCTCTGGGACCACCTGCGAGTCCCCGGTTCACAAGCTCGGATGCAAGAATCCGAGAACTACCAAGGAGCTCCTTGACATCGCCACAAGTCACGCCTCGAGCGAGAAAGCAATCGGAGCCATCTTCAACCGCAATAAGGGCAAGGCCAAATGGGAGGAGCACACCGGTGAAGGCGCGTCTGACCGTTTCAACAAAAAGAAGAACAATAAGGGGCCCGTGGGGCTCGCTCATCACAGTGGCTGAACGCAAAGGTGGATGAGCTCCCGACTCTGACCGCCCCCCCCCCCCCCCCCGGCCCCTCCCGACTCCCATGCATACCCCGTCAAGCATGTCTACAAGGATTGCTCCTCATCAGACGGTTCCTGACGAATGGACCGAAGCATGGGGGCCAAGAAAGAAGGAGCCGGAAGCAGCCATAGGGGAGGCCGAGGCGAAGGAAAACAGCTTCCTCGAGCCAGAGGGATGCATCTGAACATTGAGGGATTTGGTCGGACCCTTCCCGCTAGCACCCCCGACTAGAGGAGCTAGCAAGAGGGCGGGGTCAGGACCAAGGGGGCGCATCAAGGTCGGCCACCAACAAGGAAAGGCTCCACCGGTGTGCCCTCACCCCAAAACAGTTACTCCCTCCTTCCCCGTTTATAAGGCATGATGGAACATGACACGGTCTTCTAAACAACATTTTGACCATTTATTTATCATATATTATATCACTTTTGATTATAAACTTATAATCATTATAAAATATATTTGATTACGAATCCAATCATATGAAATTTGCATTATAAAAATAAAAATTTAATAGTCAAATTATTGGTCAAAGATGACAAGGTTTGAATCTTGATATACGTGTATGCCTTATAAACAGGGAAGGAGGGAGTATGTAGTTTCGTTTCGTTTTCATTTCCATTTCTTGTCTTGTTAAGCTACCCGCTGTGTGTAACGCTCGCTCTTTGAGTTTGAGAAAATCGTTCTCCAAACCATGGTTTTCTCCCGCTGGCAAGTCTCAAAGTGACACCCGACCCCGGGCGTGACTTGGGTTAGGCCTCACTTGGGGGCTACCAGGGATGTACACACCCGCGCAAAAACAATTCTTTTTTTGCAACCGATCCCCTCTCGCGCGTTAAGGTTGAATGATGGTGGTTGCGAAAGAACGCGTCCCCAGTAAAACTGGTCGGAATGCAAAGAACTTACGCCTCAGCGGCTACGGCACCTTCGCTCACCAGCGTGATCGGGAACTTCTAGCTCGTAGCCTAAATCTACTTCCTCAATACGACGAGAAGGGTCGGCTCGCGACAAATTTCCACGGAAATGCTAACTGTTCGCCACTGCGACTGAAAGCTAAATGTTTGAGATACAAGTTCTAAAAATTACATCGGGCGCGACGGCCCCGAAATCTGTCCCAAGAACTACTGAACTAATCAATTTTGGGGAGGACTTCCTCCTCCATGCTTGCAGCTAGGTCCCGGGCGAAGGGAGCGACGTCTTCTTCGATGCGGTCAAGCTCATTGTCGGCGTAGCCCGGACAGAAGCCCTCGCTGATCACCTTCAAATTGACATTCTCGCTGACACCATGGCAGGACAAGGCCAGGAGAAAGACAGCAGTCTCGCTCCACTCTCCACTCGTTGCCTATGCTACCGTTTGTGCCTGCCCTAGCACATGTGAACACACCAATATTGTTTCAGAAGAATCAGCCATTGCTGGGACCATATAATCTTCATTATATCGTTTGTGTTGTTTGTTCCTTAATTTGTCATAATGGAATCAGCAGTATTTAAATTTCCGTCATGAACCAGTCATTACCTCATTTGCTTTGAGTAATGCAATAGCAGATGTCTTTTTTTTTTCGAGACCGTGGCTGAGCACGTTTTTCATTAAGAGGGGGAGAATTACACGACACAACTACGAACCCTCGTAGCGCAGAAAACAACCACCAAGTTGGTGACAAGCGACCTAAACTGAAACAGAAAAGAAAGAAAGGAAAGGAAACTCCTACAGCCCTGAAAACCTAACTAGACGACCAAGCACAACTGAGTCGATGAGACAGAAACCTCAACGCCATGACTACTACAGCCGCAACGGCAAAGCATCCGTCCGGAACATCTAGCAACATCTAGCAGCGACCACAACAAAAGCGTCAAAGCATCCGCTAGTGACAGAACACGACGGCGAAGCATCCGTCTAGACCAACCAACAACGACCATGACCACGACAATAGCGGCAAAGCATCCGCTAGAGCGGCAGAACACGACGACGGCTAAGTATCCGCCATAGACGAGACACAAAACAAAGGTGGCAAAACATCCACCAAGCCCCAATGGCGGCAAAGCATCCGCCAAACATGAATCCACGGGAATCAAACAGAGCAGACCATGGCGCAGAAGAGGTCATGAAGCACACTTGGACGCAGAAGATCAATCCTCTCCAAACAGGGACCAGTAACGGCAGTTGACGACGCCTAGTGCCGGCACCAGCCGGAACATCGGCCACCGGTGCCCAGCGCCCGCGGAGCCCCCGGAGCATCAGCAGCGAGGAACCGGCCACCGGGCGAGCACAGCCTAGGAGGCCACGCTTCCGACCAGAGGCCGGCGCCGCCAGCAACAGAGCAGCAAGCGAGCCACCCGCGGCCTGCGCTCCGCGCGGGGCCCAGGGACGACGCTGGCCTGCCTCGCGGCTGGACAGCGCCGCCGCACGCGTGGGAAGGGTGGGGCCGTGGGACCGCGCCGGCGCCGCCACCGAAGCAACAGCGAGCGGGCCACCCGCGCGCCGGCGCCACCGCACGCTCGAGAGCCGCGAGAGGGGGCGGGGGGCCGCACCAGTGCCGCCGGGGACGGAGAGGGCGACCCCATGCCGGCCGGGCGGAACACCGCACAGTGCAAGATCCGACCAAGGGAGGCATGGATCCGGCGAAGGAGCAGGCGGATCCGGACTCCGGTGGCCACCGGCGACCAAAACGGAGTTGGAGGAGGCGATTAGGGTTCGGGGCTGAGGGAGAGACGAGGGCTGAGGGGGAGAGGGGGGAGGGAGGGAGGGTGGCGGCTGGCCGACTTCGGCGCAACCACGGGCCGCCGCCGCCGCCGGTGGCCGGTCGGCCGGGTGGCGGCGGCGGCAACAGGGGCGGTTTTGCGGTGGGGAGAGGCAGCGACACAGGGAGGGCGTGCGGTGCTGGGTCGGCGCTCGGCGGCGCCCAATTGGTCTCTGTCGCACAATTTTCAATAGCAGATGTCTTATGCTTGTCTGATAAGAAATGTAAAATTCAGAGTTCGTTACAATATTTGTGCTCAGTGTCATATGATTTCTGGAGTATAGACTCAATTTTACTTCTCGCATTTAGCAAAACGACAGTAAGTGAAAGAAGTTTGAACAGTACATCTCTCGTCCTACTACCCTTCAGTTCAAAACGAAGTATATAGTCAAACTGAAAGCAGAATGACATGCTTTATCACTCATATAAAGACATAAAGTTGAAAACAAGGATTCAGGAGAATTGGTTGTCACCAACAGTATACTCACACACCAATCAAAAACATATTACGTCATGAATGAATATAAACACGAGGAATCGAGGATCGGGGAAATCTGGAGCTGGAACGGAGGATGCACATGAACTGACATGCCCTGCTTCACTGCTTTCATGCGTCTCGGGCTCTCGGCGTATCCAGCAGGCTGCAGTCCTCCCAAGCCATAGAAGCGACGCAAGCCGCACAACCGTATGTACAAGTGCACAACATGCAGCAGTGGCTCAGCCGTCGTTGCTTGCCTGGCTTTCGACACGGTGTCACCGGCGCGGATGAGGGAGAGGACGGCGCCGACGGCCGAGGCGCGGTGTCCACGAATGGATAACGGGTGCGTTTCGGCTCTGGGAGCCGAGATGCGCACATCATCTCAAGTGGGAGCCGAGCCCCCAATCCTGATTTTCCGGGTGACCGGACGGACTACAACTCGCGGTCAATTAGAGGGGCCCCACCACGTGAATATATTCGCTCTCTTCCGGCGCCTCTACCTCTTCCTGCTCCCTTTCCCCTTTCCTCCTGTCTTCTCCGTTTAGTTTCCAAAAAATTATGTGCGCTACAGTAACTTCGAACGTTTAACCACTAATTAAAAGTGTTAAATGTGGATAACTGACAAAACCCATTCCACAATCCCCGGGCAAAATCGCGAGACGAATCTAATAAACCTAATTATGCAATTATTAGACAATATCGTGCTACAGTAATCAATTTCTAATGACGGATTAATTAGGCTTAATAGATTCGTCTTGCGATTTCCCATCCATCTGTGTAATTAGATTTACAATTAGATCATGTTTAGCCCTCCTAATTTTCGGTTGAAAATTGCTACAGTAATTTTCCTAAAAAAATTTTGGGAACTAAACGCGCCTAGCTCCAGGGCGGCAAGACGGAGGTGCTGCGCGGCAGCCTGGCGGTGCCGCAGGACAGAAGTGCGGCGCAGCAACCCGGCGGTGCGGCAGCCCGACGGCAGGGAGGCCCGGCAGTCCAGTGGCGGGGAGGTCCACGGGCTTCCCGAGGCGAGCGGCGAGCTGGAGCAAAGCTCCGCGCGTGTCACGACGGCCCGGTGGCGTTCGCCTCCGGCGAGCCCCCCGCTGGGTAGCAACGTTTGTTTTTTTTCCTTTTTTTATATTTTTTTATGCCAAAATTTTTCTCAATTTTTTTAATTCTGGATGCCAAATTTTTTTCCTCCATTTTTGTTCAATTTTTCTCTTCTAAATAAATTTTTTTCTCCTTGAAATATTTTTCGTTTCTCTCCAAAATTTTTTTGAAAAGTTTCCCTGAAAATCTTTTATTCTCAATTTTTTTAATTTTGGATGCAAAATTTTTTCCTCCATGTTTTTTTCAATTTTTTCTCTTTTGAATTTTTCTCCTTGAAATAATTTTCATCGTCTCTCCATTTTTTTTTTGGAAAGTTTCTCTGAAAGCCTTTTATCACAAAACGACAAAAAAATGCCAAAAAAGGAAAAAAATAGCGGTCGGAAAATCGACCGTAGTCCTTACGGTCGCCTCTAAATTAGAATTTCCCAGCCGAGCTGCACGTTGAGCTGGCTGTAGGGATGCAGCCGGCTGGTAGGACCCCAATCTTGCTTTTACGGTTGGCCAGACGAAAGATAACTTACGGTTAATCCGACCGACACACATGGTGGGGTCCACTAAAATTTTACCACTTCCACAGCCTCCTCTCGTTTCTTGCCGCCGGCCTCTTCTTTTTCTTTTTATATCTCTTTCCTCTCTCTGAGCGCACAGCAGGCGATAGAGATGTGCAGGACGGCGGCGCGCTCCCCGGGGAGGAGTAGCGCTGGACGGAGCAGCGCAGCTGGTGCGGGGCGTGGGCGGCGGCGGCGTGGTAGGGTGGAGGCGGAGCAGCGCCGGACTTCCCGGTGAGCTTGGTCCGCGAGCGGCACGGCAGGAGGCTCGCCGAGCCTCGCCCCCTACGGTGGTGGGGGATCTCCCCGGGCGCTCGCCTCTGGCGGTGGCGGCGAGCTCCCCGGGTAGCGGTGTTTTTTTTTCTTTTTTTTGATTTTTGAATGTAAAAGTTTTTTATAAATTTTTTTCCAAGCTTTTTTTCATTTTGGATGCAAAAAATTTCTCTTCAATTTTTTTCAAAACTTTCTCTTTCAAACTCCGGTATCTTCAATTTTTTATTGGAAATTTCTCTAGAAAGTTTTATTGAATAAAAAAATACTGTACAACTTAATATTGACGGAAAAAACTTTTCAATCTTTAGGAGAAAAAAAACTCTTTCAAACTTTTTCAATCAAAGATTTTTCGATCTCTTCATTTTTTTCCTTGAAAAGTTTTTATCGAAAAAGTTATTATTGCAACACGTGAGAAGCTGTTCCGACCCGCTGTCGGAAATCGACCGTGCACAGGTCTTCTTCCGCGCGACCGTAAATTAGATGTGGCCGGGTAGGACCACGCAAGGTGAAAAAACAATAGGTGTTTCTGAATCTATTATTTCTCCCACCTCTCTCGACCCTGACAGGTGGGTTCGGCATGAGGGGTACGGCAGGCTCAACATAGATGAGAAATGTTTTCAATTATTTTCGATCTTTATAGTATAATCTTGTATAATAATTTCGATCTACAAAATTATTGACAAAGTAAATTGACATTCCCAGTGGTGCTATGTTTCAAATCGACAAGGTATCCGGATTTAAATCAGAATTCAAACTATCCAATTTGTATTTATATATGATAAGATACATATTTCTATTTGAATTAAAATATAATAAAAGATGACATCCAAATCCGATTTCATCTGTATCCGATCCGAATCCATCTCTAGCAAGTATTATGATGGGTTGTAAGAAGGCTGAATGCTGAGGTGGATAAGAGAGGAGATCGAGAAGAGAGAGAAATCGGGTTGTAAGCTTGCAGCCAGCTTCAACACAAGAATTAAGAAATTTTGTGAGAGAGCCAAGTGAACCATGTATTAATGATGAAAGCTTAACTATTATACAAGAAGATTCAAAAATGGACCGCAAAAATTCTTACAGCTAGCAGAAAGCTGTATTAGCCTTGCTCCTACCGGCTACCGGCTACCGGCGATGATTTCGTCACGTGGCCAGCTCTCGCTGCTCCTCAATCGGGGGAGGTCGGGCGCTCGCATCACCCGAGGATCCCCATGCCCTTGGTTGGTCGGAGTCGGGCGGCGACGCCGCGACGGTCAGCATGCCGGTCTGACCCCATTTTGCAGGAGTGCCTAGCAGCCAACTGGCTTGTTGGTAGAGATAGGGGGGGAAAGAATATGTTGAACACGGCATATCCTCCAGTCCCAGGGCATAGAGGAAGTTAGAAACTACCCAACTCCAAAGAATTCAAAGACAGTGGGTTACCCTGTCTGCCTGTCGTGCCATTTTAGCATCTGTGAGCTAATGAGAGAACGAAGTAACACTCCAATCTACAAATACATTTCAACTGAATTGATGTGGTTGACAGTGCTTCTCCAACTTTCGGTTACCCTTCCATTTTAGCATCTGAGATTTGGCTTATTGTGATCATGAAGTATACATGCAAGATCACCTGGTCTTTCTCATAGCAGACCAGGCAGGCAATCGTGGAAAAGCAGAACCAATGGTTATTTTTCGCTACTCGATACATGGACCTGTGGATGGTTGTGTATCTATCTATCTCAATATACATCAATATACATCAGGTCATTACACCAAAACTCGCTGTTTGATCCAGCCATCCAGGAGACCAGGAATACAAGCAAGCAAGCAAGCTATATAATGTTGGCATGATAAGGTAACCTGTTCAGACGACGCGTCTACGTCGAGAATTGTGCAGTTCTATCCCTCTCATTCAGATTGGTTTAGGTATAGAAATTTGCAAAGGAAACGCGTCAATGGCCTTCAATTCTGTCCGTCGTCAGCGCAGAGATATTCCACTCCACCAGGGAGAAAAGCACGCACTACCCACCTGGGAGACCCCAACACAAAGACCAACGATAGCGACAGAGATGGCACATCTACATCAAGAACAATAGTGAGCATGCATGATTTGGTGGTACAGGAGCTAGCGGCATGACGTGGAAACCACAAGCTGTGTGCGTGATTTGACCCTCGAAGGAAGGTCAAGGACCAAGGTCAGTGAGATAAGCGTGTGTGCTCAACCAACGTACGTGATTACTATTTGGCCTGCTTGTGAGTGCTTCCTGGGACAAATTGGCGTGCTAAAATCAATGTTTTGTACAGTTCGGTTCGGTTTCGGTCGGACGTCTGCATCAACAGTGATCAATTAAAAGCACTGATCACCATCCGCATGTGTTGAAGTATAGGAAAATTAAAGGTGGTAAGATCAAAGGATTTGCATGGCCAATGAATAGTGACACTTTGACCGCTAATTACGGTGTCAAACAAAGTCAGTTTACAAAACCAACTTCAGAACCTCGCGCTAGTGACCCTGAAGAATTTAATGAGGTCTTTGACCGCGCGATTAGAGGGTGATTACTGTAGTATCACTGTAGCCAATTATCAATTAATTACCGTCATTAGATTCATCGCGAAAAGTTACACCCATCCCTGAAAAAGTTTTACAAATTGACTTCATTTACTACTTCATACATAAAATATTCTCTCGTAGAGTGGAATAGCGCGGCGTGAACCAAACGGGGCCAAAGTGTTGCCACGCGCGCGATCAATTGACAATCAGGGATACGCGATCAGCGCGCGACCCCTTCACCCACGGCTATATAAGCAGATGCCCAGCAGGCCGCCGCCGCCCCGCATGCACCAGTGTCTTCACCACGACACCACGTACACCAGCCGGCCTCTCGCCATGAATTTCTTATTTCTGCTAGATAGGCCGTGCCGGGGACAACCTTGAAGCTAAGCCGCCGGTAACCTTGCCCCGCCGCCATGCTCAATCTCGGCGTGGCCGTCAGGGGCGGAGACAAGGGGGGCGGGCAGGGGCATGGCCCCCTAACATTGGTGTAACTACACATTAACCCCTCTAATTTCATTGCTAAGGGCAGTCCCAATGCAGACTCCACTCATAGAGTCTAATCCTCAAAGACTCCATCACAAGAAACTATACTTCCCAATGTAAAGTGTGTTACTTTAGTTTATATGGCACACTTGTCTCTCTCACATTCATTCTTGATTTGCGTGAAAACTTGGAGTCTTGATTTCTCTCCCTCTCTCTTCCATAAATATACTGCCACATCAGCAAAACACAATAAATAGGAGGCTTAGACTTCATGGTAGAGTCTGGGTTGGGACTGCCCTAATGTTGCTCATTAACAAGGTATGACCCTTTCTAATTATCAGCATTAGTAAATTAGCCCATCTATGTTTCAATCCTGGCTCCGTCCCTTGTGGCCGTTCTGGCCATCCTCGCTTGCTGCTGTTAGAATAAATGTGTCGTATGTAATCCAAACTATTAAGGAGTTGTGTATCGGTTGGTTATTGATAGAGTTAGCTTTTCAAGTTGTATTATACACAACCTAAACCGATTACACCTACCTTCCTTGTAACATCAGGAGTCTTTGGTACTCCTCCCTATATTAACGTGTAACCCGTGTGCTGCTGAGTTTAGCAACCACGGTTCCATCATATCTTTCATGGTAATCAGAGCATCTTCTTCCTAAGATACATCTACAAACTCGACCATGGCTTCCTCGTCAACCTCGTCGTCGTTTCAGCTCGGCCCGACGGTGTCCGAGAAGCTAACTCGAGATAACTTCGTCCTATGGAAAGCCCAGTTCCTCCCCACCATTCGTGGTGCTCAACTCATGGGGATTCTTGATGGGTCTGATCCTGCACCACCGAAGACCGTGGAGGACGACAAGAAGCAGCGTGTTCACAACCCGGAGTACGACTCCTGGAACGCCAAGGATCAACAGCTTCTTGGCTACTTGCTGAACTCCATTACCAAGGAAGTATTGGTGCAAGTAGCAACCGCGACTTCATCTGCTGAAGCATGGGAGTCGCTAGAGACAATGTTCTCAGCGCAATCTAGGGCGCGTGTGACAAATTTGCGCATGCAGCTCGCAAATCTCAAGAAGGGTGGCATGACCATGGAGGCCTACTTCAACAAGATTCGCAAAATCAAGGATGAGCTTGCTGCTGCTGGCAAGCTAGTTGACGATGATGAGGTGGTCTCCTATATCCTAAACGGCCTCGATTTTGATTACAATCCAATTGTTTCAACTATTCTTGGTCGTGCGGAGCCAATCTCGTTGAGTGATCTCTATTCTCAACTTCTGTCCTATGATCTCCGGATGGAGATGTATCAAGATGGCGGCCAGTATCAATCCTCTGCAAACGCTGCTGCTCGTGGGCGTGGTGGTAGAAACCGTGGCCGTGGCAGCAATCGTGGTCGCGGTCGTGGAGGACGCGGTGTACAGATCAGCAATGCTGGTCCAAATACACCGAAGAAGAACATCAAGGTGAGGTGCCAAATCTGCAAGAAGGTTGGTCATGAAGCCCCTAGCTGTTGGTTCCGCTACGACGATGACGAAGAAGATCAGCAGAATGACAAAACAGCAGGAGCTGCCACAGCTGGATATGGCTATGATACAAATTGGTATGCAGACAGTGGAGCTTCGGATCATGTGACCAGCGACTTGGAGAAGCTTACTGTTCGTGACAAGTACACAGGACGTGATCAAGTGCATACAGCAAGTGGAGCAGGTATGAAAATTAGTAATATTGGGCATACAACTTTACATACCCCTCTTAAGGTTTTGCATCTCAATAATATTCTTCATGTTCCTAGTGCTAGCAAGAACCTTGTTTCAGTCCACAAACTAGCCCGTGATAATAATGCCTTCCTTGAATTTCATCCAAATTTCTTTCTTATCAAGGACCAAGAAACGAAGGAAATCCTTCATTGGGGTAGATCCAAAGGTGGCCTCTATCCCTTAGCGCCAAGTTCTTCTAAAGGAGCCTTGAGCAAGCAAGCTTATGGAGTCAATAAGCCGTCTACATCTAGATGGCATAGTCGGCTAGGTCATCCAGCCATCCCTATTGTAGAGAGAGTTCTTAGTTTGAATAATTTACCTTGTGTTAGTGATCAAAATGCAGAGTCTGTTTGTGATTCGTGTCAGATGGCCAAAAGCCATCAACTTCCTTATTCAAAGTCAAATAGTATATCAAGCTCTCCTCTTGAATTAATTTTTTCTGATGTATGGGGACCAGCACCTCCTTCTATTGGTCGGCATACTTACTATGTGAGCTTCATAGATGACTATACCAAATATACCTGGGTCTATCTCCTTCGCAAGAAATCTGACGTATTTCAAGTGTTTCAAGATTTCCAGAACCTTGTAGAAAGGAAGTTCAATAAGAAAATTGTTGCCATACAAAGTGATTGGGGGGGCGAGTATGAAAAACTTAATTCTTTTTTCCAACGAATTGGCATTTCTCACCGTGTGTCATGTCCCCATGCCCATCAACAAAACGGTGCAGCCGAGAGGAAGCATAGGCACATCGTTGAGGTTGGGCTTGCTCTTCTAGCCAATGCTGCTATGCCCCTCAAGTATTGGGATCAAGCCTTCCTTACGGCAACATACCTTATCAACATTCTACCCAGCAAGGTCATTGGCTATGAAACTCCAGTAGCTCGCCTTCTCCATGAAAAACCAGACTACAACTCTCTTCGAATTTTTGGATGTGCTTGTTGGCCCAACTTACGTCCCTATAACTCTCGAAAGCTCTCCTTTAGATCTACCCGCTGTGCTTTTCTTGGCTATAGCGCTCAACATAAGGGATTTAAGTGCCTTGATATTTCTACGGGCCGGATTTACATCTCTAGGGATGTAATTTTTGATGAGACTTATTTTCCCTTTGCTCACCTTCATTCAAATGCGGGAGCTCAATTGAGAAAGGAGATTGTTCTTCTTCCTGATCACCTTAAGAATCTGGGGGATGTTAGTTGTGCTAACCCAAATATTACTAATGCTTCTAGTGATTCAAGTGCTATCTCACAGAAATCTGCAGAAAATTTGGCTTCGGATGGTGCATTCTCCTTCCCGAACAACTTGCCACAGTATCCTCCGACAGACACCGAAGATCACGACGCCGAGTTCCAGGAGTTTTTTGACGAAGACGGCACCGGCGGATTGGGTTCCGACCTCACGGCCGATTCACTGGCCGGACGGGTCAGCCCCGTGCGGTTGGGAGCCAACTCTGGCTTGCCGCGTGGGGGGACAGTGGCAACAACACCAACAGCGCCAGCATCTCCGGCCGCGACAACGACCTCCCCGACAGCCTCTCCAAGCTCGATGCAGCGTGTCCAGACTAGCAACGATGTTCAGCAAGCTGTTCCTGAAGCTGCCAATCCTAGTGTTGTTTCTGAATCAAGTGTTGTTTCTCCACGACGCACAAGACTTCAGAGTGGGATTGTGAAACCCAAGAAGCTTTATGATGGCATGATAAGGTATGGATTATTTAGTTCAACAGGAGAACCTGATTCTTTGCACGAAGCTTTGGCAGATTCATTATGGAAAAAAGCTATGCAAGATGAATATGACACTCTACTTCGCAATGGCACTTGGCATCTTGTTCCTCCTAAGCAAGGTACAAATCTGATTGATTCAAAATGGGTTTATAAAATTAAAAGGAAGGCAGATGGGGGTATTGATAGATACAAGGCTAGATTGGTAGCAAAGGGATTCAAACAACGCTATGGGATCGATTACGAGGATACATTTAGTCCGGTGGTAAAAATTGCTACAATTCGACTTGTACTATCGATTGCAGTAACAAGAGGATGGTGTTTGAGGCAGTTAGATGTACAGAATGCGTTTTTACATGGTGTTCTGGAAGAAGAGGTTTATATGAGACAACCACCTGGGTTTGAAAATGCAAAGATGCCTAACTTTGTTTGCAAATTAGACAAAGCTATCTATGGCCTCAAACAAGCTCCTCGTGCTTGGTATTCAAGGTTGAGCTCGAAGTTAATTAATCTTGGTTTTAAGGCTTCAAAGTCTGATGCTTCTCTCTTCATATATATCAAAGGCCATGTAACAATGTATATGCTTATTTATGTTGATGACATCATTGTTACTAGCTCATCATCAGAAGCAGTCACGGCTTTACTTCAAGATCTCAAGAAGGACTTTGCGCTAAAGGACCTTGGTGATCTCCACTATTTTTTAGGGATCGAGGTTACAAAGTGCAAAGATGGTATTCTTCTAACACAAGAGAAGTATGCACATGATTTATTGACTAGGGTTGGTATGACAAAGTGCAAGTCCTCATCTACGCCACTATCTGCTTCAGAAAAATTATCTCGCCATGAAGGAGAAGCACTAAGTGCTGAAGACAGTACGAGATACAGGAGCATTGTTGGAGCATTGCAGTACTTAACCCTTACCCGGCCTGATCTTTCTTATGCAGTAAACAAGGTGTGCCAGTTTCTTCATGCACCAACTACCTTGCATTGGACTGCAGTTAAAAGAATTATGAGATATGTGAAGCATTCGGTTGGACTTGGCTTGCACATTCAGAAGTCCAGTTCTATGATGTTGAGTGCATTTTCTGATGCTGACTGGGCTGGCAGCATAGATGATCGGAGGTCTACAGGTGGTTTTGCAATATTTCTTGGTGCCAATCTTATTTCTTGGAGTGCTAGGAAACAGGCCACTGTGTCAAGGTCAAGTACTGAAGCCGAGTATAAATCCATGGCAAATGCCACAGCTGAACTGATCTGGCTGGAGTCTTTGATGGCCGAGCTTGGGATAAAATTGAGACAACCTCCTTCGTTGTGGTGTGATAATTTGGGTGCTACTTATTTATCAGCAAATCCAGTGTTCCATGCAAGGGCAAAACACATTGAGATTGATTTTCATTTTGTGAGAGAAAGAGTTGTCAACAAACAGTTGCAAGTTCGACTCATCTCCACTCATGATCAGTTAGCAGATGGGTTCACGAAAGCTCTTTCTGCTGGGAAGTTTGGAGACTTCATCTGCAATCTAAATCTCAAGACAAAAGACAGTTTAGATTGAGGAAGGGTGTTAGAATAAATGTGTCGTATGTAATCCAAACTATTAAGGAGTTGTGTATCGGTTGGTTATTGATAGAGTTAGCTTTTCAAGTTGTATTATACACAACCTAAACCGATTACGCCTACCTTCCTTGTAACATCAGGAGTCTTTGGTACTCCTCCCTATATTAACGTGTAACCCGTGTGCTGCTGAGTTTAGCAACCACGGTTCCATCATATCTTTCAGCTGCTCCATGCCCTTGTCCACAGCCAGCTCCAATGATCCAGTTCCCCATCAGCAAACCGATCGCAGTTCAATCACGTGTGCACGACGTGGTAGATCCCCGCCGTACATGATCGAGAGCTGCAAGAGGTCCTGCGGCAGCGTCAGCATTCCGTATCCATTTGGCATCGGCCATGGGTGCGCCATGGACGACCATTTCCGCGTCGACTGCAGAAACGACTCGCACGGTACTCTGCGACCCTTCATCGGCGACAATCATCAGCTGGAGATTTTGAAGGTCGACGTGGACGCGGGGAGCGTGCTGGTGAAGAACAACGTCTCCCGGCTCTGCTACGATGATCCAGCCGGCGGCCGGATCGGATCTGCTGCCTCGGACTTCAGCAGCAGTACCGACTCCTTCTTGCACTTCTCCGTTTCGGCAAATAAGCTCGTCTTCATCGGTTGCGGCTCAGCCTACATCGAAACCCGCACGGTAACATTCGATCCTTTTGCAAGTATATGCATAATGGTTCATCAATCGATCAGTAGCTTACCTATTCGTGTTTATTAATACGGCAGAATAAGGTCTCGGATAGCCATTCATCTGCGTTCAAGTACTAATACGAATTACTGCTTCTTCCATCCCCAAAATTAATTAAATTAAGAGCTAGATGGATAAATAGGACAGTGACAGTTGTTGATCACCTTCCAAATTAAATTTTTGTCTTTGGCTTGTGCGCATGCAGTCCTACTTATTTTCTATAGCTACGCCATGCCTTATTTAGCATCCCCACTGTTAGGAAGTGAACTTTACTGTTCCATGCAATGCTTGTCAAAACCAACGATGTTACTGTCTGTCTCACCAGCTAGCAGCTCTCAGCGTGCTAATTGAAACAAACCTGCGGCACTCCAGTTACCTCTTACTATATACTACTAAGAGGTAATAGTACTTCAAACAACTAGCTAGTTAAGAAAAAAAAAGTACTTCAAACAAATCTGAACCGTTAGATATTAGCAGAGATGAATTAATTAAACAAGGAAAAAAAACAACCTGCTACCCGGTCACCGTGCACGCGCCGGCACGCACATCACTCCTTGCATCTAGGAGGAAGTGAGGAATGGGTATTGCATTTGCATGTGAACGTGCAGGGTGCTTCATTTTGGTTGCAACCAACGGGTTGACGTGCACACGTTAGTACGTTACGGAAACAACGTTTATGTCAGGTTCCAACAAAAGAAGAAGTTACAAGAAGTCAAGCTGAGATCACGTTTTGTTGTTTTTATGTTACACAAAGCATGTTAATCTCAGCTGCATATCATGTTAAATTAGGTACAAAAGTCAGATCATGCAACACTACCGGACTCACCTTGTTTGCCGAGTGCCTAGGGCACTCGGCAGAGGCCCAAATTAATGCACTTGGTAAAGGCTTAAAATACAGTGTTTTGTCATGCTCGCCAAGCATATTGCTAAAATTATTTTTATTGAGTACAAAGTTAATTTGTTAGCACTGGATTATAAAATTATTTTTATGTCAATATGAAAATTTTCCATTTTGGGAAATCTGGTGGGATTAGACTTTCCCATCTAAGAAAGTTAAAGGCATCTCCTTTTAAGACCAAATGGAGAGATATCTCCATTTAGATTTTACCATTACGACTACTTATCACGAACTAGAAAGTTAGTTTTTTAAAATTCATATACTACAATGTTATTTTTGTAAATTTCACGAAGTATCAAAGGTACTTTCCTTAAAGGCACGAATTCGAAAAAAAGTTACTTTTTCTGATATTAATGTACTATGAAGTTACTTTTTCATCATTTTCACGGAGGACAAAGTTACTTGCTTTGCACTACATCCCTCAAATTATTTTTAAGGTAATATGACTGTTTCTTTTTTGGAAATCTAGTGGAATTAGATTTTCCATGTTAAGAAAGTTTGAGGGCACCACAATAGAAGCCTGCCTCAACATTCAGATTTTACCATTATTTTTAAGGTAAATATGACAACTTTCCATTTTTGGAAATATGGTGGGATTAGAATTTTCATTTTAAGAAAGTTTGAGAGCTCTCATTTTAAGACTAAATGGAAAGTTTCCTTTTTCAATGAAAATGTGAGCTTCCTTTTTCAATGAAAATGTGGTGGATTAGACTTTCCACTTTAAGAAAGTTTTAGGCCTCTCAATTTAGATTACTTTATGAAAATTCATATGCTATAGTGTTAATTTTTCTTAACTTTCAAGAAGAGTTAAGGTACTTTTCTTAATAAAGGCACGAATCCAAAAAAAAGTTACTTTTTTCTATTATTAATGTACTATGAAATTACTTTTTCATAATTGTCACGGAGGACAAAGTTACTTTCTTACCAATGCAGCCCTCAAATTGTTTGTAAGGTAAATATGACCATTTTTCTTTTTTGGAAATACAGTGGATTAGATATTTTTTTAACTGAAAGAAAGTTTAAGGGCTCTGACCAAATGGAAGGAGGCCTCTCCTTCAGATTTTACCGTTATTTTTAAGGTAATTATAACCACTTTCCTTTTTTTTCGAAATCTGGTGGGATTAGATTCTCCTATTTAAGAAAGTTTGAGGGGGCTCTCCTTTTAAGACTAAAATGGATAGGCATATCCATTTAGATTTTACTATATAATATTGTTGAAATTATATATATCTCCTATAACCTTATAGGAGTTATGAGGTAATTTATGATAATAATTATTTAGATCTACCTGAATGGACGGTTCACATTTACTTCGGAGCACCCATAGCAAAGCCCTTGAAATATTAAACAATCGTTCCTATCCTTTGAAGATAGCATATTCTCACCTTGAACATTACTATATTTCATTTCATTATTGTTTTGCAGCATGTCCTCCATGGCTGCTCATCAACTTGCGTACCGGGAGCAGCAGCGAACGACGCAATGGATGGATCTTATCGCTCTGGACAAGCTGGTGGCTGTCAGGTTGATGTATGTGCCCCACGGCATCAGCTCTTACACGACGCACTTCAGCGATGCTTCCGACGACACCACAGGCAGGCGTGCGCATGGAGGTCGACCGTGCCATTACTTGGCCATCATGGCAGAAGCGTCGCTGCCCTCCAACCACAGTGGTGCCACAAGAAGATTCTCCGACGAGATACACTCTGGACAAGTACCCGCTGTGATGAGCTGGCTGGCGCAACGGCACGATTCGTGCCTGGAAGCCCAACGCGACGACTGCTCCTACGCGTGCGTTAGCAGGAATAGCTCGTGCGTGGATTCGGCGGTCAAGCAGGGCTACCGGTGCCAGTGCTCGAATGGCTATGAAGGCAACCCCTACGTTCCAACTTGTCGTCCTTGTTGCTAGTGCTGGTCGTTTTGAAAAGGGAATTAAAAAATTAGTGAGTAATAGTATTGTGATCAAACTAACCCTCGCTTTGCTAATTTCAATTCTCTATCCAGATATCAATGAATGCCTTCACCCAGATATCTACCCTTGTGGCGGAATTTGTGTGAACACGGAAGGGGGCTACAACTGCACATGCCAGACAGGACAGCGGCCGGCCATTGGCGCGCTTGGAAATGGCGGAGCACAGAATATCTGCATAACCCCTGATGATCTGGAATTTATTCAAGGCATTTCTGCACCAACAATACAAACAAACAACCGACACGATGGTATATGTGTGGTTTGTTTTTCAGTTCATTGCGGGTAGTATTGTCCGTAACTGAAACCGAGTTTACATTCATTTACAGATCGGGTAAAGATCATAGTGTTCAGTGTCCTCGGGGCCATGGTGGTTATTCTGGTTGCGATCTTAAACGGTTGTTGCTATGAGGGAAATAAGATCGTTTCGGGCCAAGAAGATTAGAGAAGGGAACTTCAGAAGGAACCGAGGAGTGTTGCTGCAGCAGCTGGTTGACAGAGACATCGCAGAAAGGATGATCATCAGTCTTGAGGAGATCGACAAGGCCACCAACAACTTCGACGAGGTGCGCAAGCTTGGAGGGGGAGCCCACGGGACGGTGTACAAGGGCCTCTTGTCAAACAGCCTGGTCGTGGCGATAAAACGGTCGAAAGAAATCCTGCAGCAGGAGATCGAGGACTTCATCAACGAGGTCGCCATCCTATCCCAGGTCAACCATCGGAACGTCGTCCGCCTCCTTGGGTGTTGTCTGGAGGCCCAGGTACCGATCCTGGTGTACGAGTTCGTCTCCAACGGCACCCTGTCCCAACACCTGTTCGCCGAGGGCTCGCAGCCACTGCCCTGGATCAGCCGGCTCCGCATCGCCGCGGGTACGGCCAACGCACTGGCATACCTCCACTCCTCCGCCTCGACGTCCGTGATTCACAGGGATATCAAGTCGGACAACATCTTGCTCGATGAGCACATGGTGGCCAAGGTCGCGGATTTTGGGGCCTCCAGAGGAATCCCCACCGACCAGTCTGGGGTGGTCACCCGGGTGCAGGGCACGCGCGGCTACCTGGACCCCGAGTACTGGTTGACGGAGCGGCTGACCGAGAGGAGCGACGTCTACAGCTTTGGTGCCGTGCTGGCGGAGCTCCTGACGAGGCGACGGCCTTATCACATGAGACCATTTCTTCTCGGTGCTGGGGGAGGGAAGGCTGCGGGAGATTCTGGACCCGCAGCTCCGTCTCGAGGGCGCGGCGGACGTGGCGCGGCTGGCGGCCAGGTGCCTCAGCATGAGGGGCGAGGATAGGCCCACCATGCTACAGCTGGAATCGGCACTTCAGGATCTCCTACGCACGGAGATGGCCGCTGCCCGGGGCCCAATCGCCGCGCCAAGCCCTAGCATCTCGTCTCTGGAAATCCACGGCGACGATGACGCGGCGGACGGTATGTACAGCAGGCAGTACAGCCTCGAGGAGGAGAACTTGGAGTCGGCAAGCTGGCCACGTTGATATATTGCTGACGATGTTAATACAACCGTACGCCTATATACTCCTTATACAGCAAATTCATACGAGGAGCAGCTGGTGATGAGAGTGTACATGGACAAATATATAGACATACAGATATGTGCGTAAGCCTACAGTAGGAACTAAGTTGTGATGAGTGAAGAATATTGCAGTATATTTGTGTGTGTATACTCCATTTATATTTACATATCATATTAAGTTTGTTCTAAATCAGTTTTGACCAACTTTGACCGGATTTATAGAGGAAAAATAATAATATACTCCTGCTGATTGGCAGATTCTGCTATCCACCGTACTGCAGCAACCTTTCCTTGCTTCGGGATACATACACGGCTATATACTCCAGAAAACTTAAATGAGACAGAAAGTGGATCTGAAAGATACCATCAAGAATCACCTTCCGGCGGCCGGCCAGATCGCCCAAAGAGCTAACCAAAAGCTTCACAAATACCCCACACGGCAATGGTTCTAGCATGAAAACACCTTCCGCCTCAATAATATCTTGGGATTTCAAAGGTCAGCCATTCCTTAGCACAAGGCCTTCATGTTCAAGGGGCTACATACACATCCCAACAATTGCAACTTGACTCATATTAACTAGAAACTAATGGTAAACCAGCCTCAGTTTGGGTTACAACATGAAATGGATCTCAAATAGACGGCCCATTGATGCCAAGATGACCAGAAAATTTTCCCTTGCATGCCGGACAAATGTAGCCAAGAGAATCTGCTTGCTGCTCAGCAACGGTGCCGAAATGCTGGAATTGGCTGTTGCACCACACGCACACAGATTGCAGCACACCGACCATCTTCGAATAGGACGGCCCCCAACCCAACTGGAACGGAGGAAGGCAGCTACCAAGCGGTGGTGCATAGCCTAACATCAGCGTTGGTTCGGGTACAGGCACAGCATCATGCCTGCCCATGTTCCCATATGGCGGCGCTCCAGCAGTGGCCATCCTTAGCTGCTGCTCAAAGCTAGGATACATCTGCTGCTTGGGGCCACCAAATCCAAGTTGCAAATCACACTGTTCAGAGAATAATCAAAGCTTGCTATCAGATAACAGAATCGTAAACAAACTTGATTGACATAGGAAGCAAACATTTAACCACTACAAAATAAGGCATGCTGAGTAAGATATCTAGCACACCTATGACATAAAGATAATCATATGATATAGAAGTAATATGATTCAACTACAATAAAAGCTCCATGAACATAATATATCATGCGATCTCACATATATATAGGCTTCTGTGACAAGTAAAGAAGAATCTTTCTCAAGTTATATATGTTTTAGTTATCAAGCAAAGAACATATTTTTCCACCATGCCATATGGAGAGCACAGCCCACATAATTAGCAATGATTACTCTAATTAAAAGACCAATCAACCAGAGTTTTTTATTTTGAAAAAACATAACTAATATGCGAAGTCCAATGGCATAATAACCCACTGAAAACATAAGCAGGCTAGTCCTAGATTACTCTAGTAAAAAACTGTCAAACAATTATTAAAGAGAAACAATGAGGCAGTGAAGAGTCAAGTGTATCCTGCAAAGTATACCTGATCTTGAAGAATTCTGCTTAGTGGAACATCTTCAACAGCACGAACCAAAGAGGTAAAACTACCAAAATTGGTTTGCATGGACATAAACTCATCAATGTTCCCACTTGTGCCAGCTGCAGGTAGCGAGTCACAAGAAGGACCCGCACCATTGTATTGATTTTCCAAGTCACTGTCAGATTTTTCCAGTGCCTCAAGCATGGAGCCCTTGATATCAAAATCCAACTTGCAATGCTCATTTTGATCAGTGCGACTGGTGGAGCTAACAAAAGAACTCCTCATACCGTGGATGTCAATTTCATCAGTTGCATTACCACCAGTAAGTGTGTTTAGGTCAGATAATGTGTAGCAGCTTGCAAAATCGTTTTTCATATTAATGGCATTATTCAGCTGGGCAAGACTACTTTCCGTGATAGTACTATTGAAGATATCACTGTTATAAGCTTCGACATCAAAACCTGTTTCATTATTTGTCATGTTCTGTGAGTTCACCAATGCTTCTTTGGCATCATCTTCACCTCTGTTGCCATAGTTCTTGATTTCAGGAGTCATCGAACAGGAAGAAGTAAAACAGTCCACGTTAATTTGAGCCGCAGGGATAGAGCCCATGGTCAAATTAGATTGATACACCATGTCATTTTTCTGGTTGACAAAATTTTCACCCTTACCAGCATTTTCTTCATTAGAGTTAGTACCAAAGCATTGGGCAATAATGGATGATCGAATAGCATCATCAGGAGCATTAGATGTTTCATAGTTTCCACCAGAAATAGGAGAGGATATTGCATCCGAACATGAATTGAGGTTTACATCCCTTATTCTGACGCCACTTTTGATCTCATCATCTTTCAAAGAAGTCATTTCACAATCCATAATCATGTTGTCAAGAGGTTTCTCACTTTTGAAGCTTGTGAGATTGTCCACATTAATAGTTATATTGCCATCATCCACCTCCATATCAATTGAATTGAGATCAGCCTCATTCCTGGTTGCTGAATCCAGCTGCTTAAGAAAATCATTTCCTTTAGAACTTCCAAATTTTCCATGCTGTAGATCATATGACTGAGAAACTTGTTCTGCTGGTGTTATGTCAGTAGGGCCCATCAGATCATTTGTGCTTTTGCTTTCAACAGGATCATCTACAGTTGGAGAAACCTCTTTAGGTACACCAAAAGTTTCATCGGACTTGTTGAACTTTTGGGGATAATCTGTATTTGAAAGTTCTAAATCTTTTGAACTGTCATTTTCATGAACATTTGTGAAGTTGCAAGTACTCAATTTGCTTTCAGCATGAACAGAAAGAGAAGCTACAGAATTATCACATGTTCCAACATGTGTTCTATGGTTATCAGAATTGTCAACAGCATCCCGATGATGCCCTGAGGCGGGCTCTCCAGCAGAAGGTCCTTTTTCCAGTTCAGCTGCACTAGTTGTCTCCTTGAGTGGGTCCTTATGATGCTCAGAGATGGTTTCTCCAGCAGCAGGTACTTTTTCCTGTTCAGGAAAGTCAATCGTCTCCTTGGGATCCCTACGATGCCCAGGGATGGGTTCTCCAGCAGCAGTTCCTTTTTCCTGTTCTGAAAATCCAGTCATCTCCTTATGAGGGCCCTGATGATTCACAGGCTCTCCAGCATAAGGTTCTTTTTCCTGTTGAGGCAACATAGTCAACTCCTGAAACCGAAATGGCACTGGCTTCAAGGATGGTTGAACACCTAACTGGCCTGAAACTGTCCCGTCGCTTAGTTCTGCTGGACTCTGACCTTGATACCTTACATCTGTAACACCATTGCTGAAATTGCCAGGTACCTGTCCAGAGGTCTTCTGCTGAGTTTCATATTTTCCATCTATGTCGGGCCCCAGTTCACTGGATTTACTAACCCTGCGCCTTTTAACTTTCCTTTGGTGAAACGACAACTGATGTTGCATATAGGCACCGTGATCATGAAACGTCAAATTGCATTTCCGGCACTCCTTTGGATCCACTTCTATCTGAGCTTCAACCTTCTGAAGATTTTGTAGATGGGAACCACCAGAGTGACTAAACAATGTAACCGAAGGAACTGGCACTGCAAGTTGCCTTTGCTCAATTGCGATGGTTTGCTGGTCAAGACCTGCAGACTAATCAAAAAATAGTTTTGGCTAAAACTGGAACATTCAAGCACGCAAAAATAAGGTTCATAGTCAAAAAACTTACATTGACAGAAAAGCTGTGCACTCCTGCACTGTTAGTCTGTGTGGCAGTTGGCTTTGCCTCTGAATATCCAAGAAGAGACATGAGGTAGGAAGATACTTCTTTGCAAGTAGCAAACTGATGTCCTTTGGGGCTGAAAGTATGATACGCAACTACTGGTAAACAACGATGCTAGGAATATAACATGGCAAATGTAATCTCCTACTAATGAGATCAAGAAATCAATCAAAAAGTGCATATGCTCAGGTAATGAGGAGATGAAGAACTACAAAAGCAAATTCGCAAATGCTTTAGTGGCATACTGTTCTAGCAAACACTTATGTTGCAGTTAAGCTATTCACGAAACAGCTAGAAACTAACACAATCTGCAACATTGAAAGGAAACACACAGACATTTTCACCGAAAGAAAATATATTTTTCATAATTTCAGGTGTCTGTGGTGGGCATCAGACCTGATGCGATGATACTTCATTAATTTCACATGTTCGGGTTTAGCCTGTTTATCAAATTTATGCAGATAATAGTTGTTCAGATATACATAGCTTGTAGCTAATAACCAGTTTTTGCATATGTTTAATCGCTTGAGCCAGGGCATGAACCTGAGGATCACACTAAGTGAGAAGCACATTTCACACACAATTCCAATGTTCCTAATATCAGCTTAGTTTACTGATCTATTGATGAACTGATGTGAAGTCACAAGGATCCTTTTCGGACATCTCCCTGAGAAAGAGTAAAACAGGAAATCTTTCACATGAACTGTGAGGTCACCAGGATCCTTTTGAAAATCAGTGCATACATTCACCTCCCACGATGTAACATTTTGAAACACAATCTGAGTCATAATATACACTCAGAAAATCCATCAACTGGCATCTAATCCAATCAAACAAGTATGCTTGGGTAGACAACAAACCTCACATAACGGCGGCAATTAATCCATGCCATGCACTCCTTCCGCTTGAGCCCAAGAAGCAGCTTCCACCCACGGGGCAGGTGGTCAGCGAACAGGCCAGCATCCACGAACTTCCTCCGACGCCTCCGGCTTCCCCATTGCCCTTCCAGGGCATTCATGAATCCCAGCAGCTCGGACTCCGACCCCAATCCTGCCGTCCGCTGCCGTAGCTCCTCACCATATGGGTCTACCAGCCCCGCGAGCCTCGCCAGATCAACTGCCACCCCTTTTGTGTTCAACAGTTCCCTGTCGGGGTCCGTGGCCGCCGCTGCCGGCAGCAGCCGCGACGGCCCGGGGGGCGCAGGTGATGTTGTCGCGGGCGTGCTTAGGGTTTGCTGTCGGAGTGGAATCGCGGGCGGGGCTGGGTACGAGGGGTCGTCGCGCGCGAAGAGGCGTTGGAGGTGGAACACAATGAGGCTGTTCTCAGAGTCCTCCTCCGCAGGGGCGGCGGCGGCGGCGGCGGCGGCTGGGGAGGAGGCCGCGGCGGTGACGGGGGTCAGGTTGTGGGAGATGTTGGTGGCAGGCCGGTGGCGGGAGAAGGTCTGCTTGCGGGAGCCGGCGCTTTCGTTGAAGACGGCGCGGTCGATCTTCGGGGGCGGGAGGAAGTCGCCATCCCGGCGGCGGCCGCGGCGGGGGTCGACGGCGTACGGCGACGCGGCCGCGAGGGCCACGAGATCCGACTGCAACAGCGCCCCGAGGTCCACGACGGCTGCCACCTCCGTCCCCATTGCCCGCTGCGCCGCCACCGGCGGCGGCTCTGGGCGGACGGGAAGGGGGGATTTGGGGGTTTGGCCCGGAGGAAGGAAACGCAGGACTACGGGACGGGAGAAGTCAGATGTGGCAAGTGGGTGGGATGTGGAGTGGGCCCCATGATCGGACGGTTACAGTGCCTTTAATTTTCGTGCGTCGTTTGATCAAGGGTTAACCCTGGACTGCAAGTACGGAGCCCAGCTAGCCCCACGCGGCCGTCGTCCGCCGCGCCGCCGCCGGCCGCCGCGATGGCGCGCCGCCTTTTCTGCGCCACCAGAGCGCTCCTTCTTCCCGTCCCAGCTCCCGCGCCGGCGCCGGCTCCGGATCCGATATCTTCTGCGGCGGCTGCGGAGGCGGCGGCTTCGCTCCTGCCACTGCTCCCCTGCAAGCGGCGCAAGAAGCTCCTGAAGAAGCTCAACAGCCCGCGGGTTGCGCCCATCGAGCCGGAGGCCGCGCGCCGTGTTCCGGCACTCGACGCCGTACTCGACCGCGATACGGCCTTCCGCTTCCTCCACCGCGCGCGCTCGTTCCTGGCTTCCCTCCCGCCTCCCCACCGGATCCCCCTTTCCGAGGCCGGCAAGCTGCACCGCGAGCTCGGCTTCCCCCGTGGCCGCAAAGTGGCGCGCTCCGCTGCGCGCCACCCGCTGCTGTTCCACCTCCCCGTCGTGGACTCTGTCCCCCACCTCGCGCTCACGCCGTTCATGCGTTCACTCCTCGAGGAAGAGTGCCGCATCCACAACGCCCTCCTCCCGTCGCGGGGGCGCGCAGTCCGGAAGCTCCTCATGCTCACCGCCCACCGCCGCGTGCCGCTCGCGAAGCTCCACCACTGCCGTGCGGTGCTCGGCCTCCCCGATGACTTCCGAGACCGTGTCCGCGACTTTCCGGATGACTTCCGCATCGTCGTCGACCCCGCGGACGGCCGCCATGTCCTCGAGCTGGTGCGCTGGGACCCCGCGCTCGCCGTCAGCGCGCTGGAGCGCGACTTCGTTGTGGACGAGCGCCGCGTCCGGCGCACGTTCCGCTTCGCCGTCCCGCACCGCCGGTTGATGCCGCTCGACGCGGAGGACGCTGATCGCCTCGACGCGGTGACCACGTTCCCGCTGGTCTCGCCGTACACCAACGGCGCGCTGCTCAAGCCATGGACACCCGAGGCGGAGAAGTACCGCGTCGGGGTGGTGCACGAGTTCCTGAGCCTGACGGTGGAGAAGCGCGCGATGATCCACCACATAGTAGAGTTCAAGGAGGAGTTCGGGCTCACTCGGCACATGTACGAGTCACTGAAGAATCAGAACCGCGCGTTCTACCTCGCCGGCACGGAGATGAACTGGGCCCTGTTCCTCAGGGACGCCTACGACCAAAATGGCGTGCTCAAGGAGAAGGACCCCCTCGTGCTGTTCAATGAGAAACTGCAGCGTTATGCCTGCATGACCAAAATGAATTCTGGAGAGGCCATGACTGATGCTTCGGGCAATCTGGCTTGACTGAATAGAATTAGATTTCAGTTTGGTGGCTTGTGCCTTGTTCATCTCCTACTCGACCATTGAACTCGAAGTACATGTCAGGTATACAGTTCTCGCTAGAATTACATTTTTTACTTCAATGCCTATAGATTTTTCACTGTCTTTGATTGGGAAAATTCTTTTTTACCCTGCCTGGTTTCATGTTTTAATCAGTTTCCCTCCTGATGAATGCTCTCACGCATTTGACAATGGTCGGCGTTGAACCATTGTAACAGTGTTCTTGTTAATGTCATCTAAAACTGCTTTTAGAAGTAGCTAGGCTATATCCACATTTACCTGAAGTCTCCATTTGGTCACCAATTACTTCGGTGTAGCTTTCGGACATACACTTCGCTTATATTAGATATTTTGACAGGTGACATGCTCCGATTATGGTTAGTAGCCATTCTTAAGCAGAAAATGTACAAGGCATTTTCAGGTCTGCTGAAAAATTCACCAATCCAAACTCTTTTAGCCAAAGACTCTTTTCGCTCTATAACATGGGCCATCTATATGTTGTGGTTGCTGTATGCTTTACTTGTTTTGCTAAAACAAGAATTGCAGATAATTAGATAATGCATCAGAATATAAAACTGTGATTAGTGCTCAGTCTTTTTTTTCTCGAACACGCAGGAGAGCTGCGTATCTTTATGTTAATAGAGAGGGAGAAGGCCAACCCACACTGTTACACTAAAACAGAGGGGTTGCAGTACAGAAAGATTACAAAAACACCGGTAAAGGTAAACAAATACAACCTCAACAAGGCTACTTAGATTAGCCCGTCCATCCGACCTAGTCCTAGTTCCTGGAGTTTTCGGGCTCCAGCAAATTCCCATATCTTCAGTTTATCCATGAATAGCTATGCATTTTTAACCGATGGAAGAGTGTCATCGAAGACACACCTGTTTCTTTGTTTCCATAAGGTCCAAGCTCCCAAAATGACAGTGCTGTTGAAACCCAACTGGAGCTAACACCTTGTGCCAGAATTGCCGAGCGAAAACACAAGTTGTGATAATGTGCCGGACTGTTTATGCTTCCTGATCAGACAATACACATCCTCAGGATATGGGAAATCTCTCATAGCCAATCTGTCTGCCGTCCAACATCTGTTTTTAATGGCCAGCCAAAGGAATACTTTGCATTTAGATGGTGCTCAGTCTTATAAGTGCATATCATTCTTGTTACTAGTTTGAAATTTGTGTGCTGATTTTCATTCATCTAATTTGCTTTATATTGCCCATGCCCATTCTTGACATGAAAGGCTCTGACCACAATTCTATTGTAGATGTCGTCATGGGAATCATTCCTAGTCCCCTTTCGAATCTGAAGATTACCCATCTTTCGAACCATTGACATCAGGAGATCATATTGGGGTTGACTGCCTGAATACTTTACCCTCTATACTCGTAGAAATCTAATGACATGCACTTTTCACGATAAAAGTTTCAGCGCATGCATTTGCAAAGCTCTGGATTCGAGTGTTTGGCCATATGCTGTTGAAGCAGGTTAGTTCTCAGCATTATGCTTACTGCCTGGTGGGGGCTTCCGGGCTTGCCTCAATTAGATGTCCCCTTTTTAGGAAAATGTGTTTTAAACCCATTTAGTAAGAAAGGTTCCTGATTATATGTATGGTAAAGTGATATACTCCCTCAGTTTATTGATGTATGACATTTTTGTAATTGACATAGGTGACAATAAAAGTACTTTTCACATTGTATTCAGTGATATTATTTTAATATGATCAATCCAAATTCTTAAAATTAGAAATTTAACTGCACGTGTTAGGTCGTAGCTCTCTTTTTATTATCAGACATTGACATATAAAGTTGCGGGGAGCCAGGCGTTGTGCTTCTTCCCAAGGAGACATCTCAGTACTAGCTGGGTGCCTCGACGATGGATGGTGATAGTGGCGGAGCTACATGTCGGCAAAAGAGGGCCATGCCCCCCCCCCCCTGGTCCAAATGAAATCACATAGGTATATACAAAATTTAAACCTTGAAGGCCCATCTCGTGTGCACCCAATCACCTAGGTTGGCTGCCACACCAGAAGTTGCAGACAACAAGTAGCGTCGGAGTGACGGCTACATCGCCGCTCGCACCTCATCGACCCAGACGCCCCCGCCCCCGGTTTGCAGTCTCCATCGTCTGCTGCTCGCAGGCCTCCGCAGCGCGGTCGTGAGATGAATCAGACTCCGGTTGTTGCAATCCGCTAATCTCAACAAGTTTGTGGTTCGTCCAATCCCTAGCGCCACCTACCAAGGACAGACTTCTTCCTCTTCGGTTATTCGGTTATTAGTCACGGAAAAATACCCCCCCCCCCTATAGTTCATTTCTAGCTCCGCCACTGATGGCGAGTTGCATGAAAGTACTTTTCACAATGTATTCAGTGATATTATTTGGATATGGTCAGTCCAAAATTCGTAAAACTAGAGAAATTTAACTGCATGTGTTAGGTCGTAGCTCGCTCTATTATCAGACATTGACATGTAAAGTTGCGGGGAGCCAGGCGTTGTGCTTCTTCCAAAGGAAACATCTCAGTACTAGCTGAGTGCTTCGATGATGGATGGCCAGTTGCATCATAGTTTGGACTGGCATGATCTCCTAGATATGTTGCCTGAGGACTGATGTCCTCTTTATTATCAGACGTCGACATATAAAGTTGCGGGGAGCCAGGCATCCTGCTTCTTCCAAAGGAGACATCACAGTACTAGCTGATAGTTGCATCAGATGTCATGGGAAAAAAGGTTTTCGGAAGAAGCCATCGCAGTACTAGCTGAGTGTTTCCGTGATGGATGGCGAGTTGCATCAAATGTCATCGGAAAAAGGTTTTCTGAAGAAGCCATTTGCGGCAAGCACACGGTTAGGCATGCCCGCTCACCAGGGAATCACTGTAGCCTTGAATTAAATACCATTTTCTTAAAGAATACCTTAATCCGCAAGAGAAAAAAGCGTCGCGTCAATATAGAAGGTATCACACAGCGTCAATATATACGAGAAAAAAATGTGAAAAAAGGCAAAAACGTAATCCGACCGACCTGCCGGATTCGAACAAGCGACCTAAGGATTGGTCTGCGATAACTACAGTCCTCCGCTCTACCAACTTTCTGAATACTCGCCGTCATTTTTGTAATGTTTCCACCATTTTTAACCTTCACAATGTAGGTTAGTGCTTGGTTGAAAAACTCAAATGATACTATTAAAGGGAACTGGAAGAGAAATGATAAATATTGGGGAGCAGTAACTACCATGTTTAATAGCACAACTCAAGTGATCGAACTAGAGAAATTAAGCAATTGAAGGAACAATGGCATCGGGTGAATAGGACTGTCAATGTCTTTCAAGGCTCATGGATGAAAGCACAACGTCTTCGTGCCAGTGGAGAGAGAGTCTGATGAGCAAGTAATGGACAAAGCCATGGCTTTCTATGAAGCTGACTTTGAAGACGGTCAGTTCAAACTCATGGCTTGTTGGAAGGTTCTACGAGATCAACCGAAGTGGCGTGCCTACAATGAGGACCTTAACAGTACAAACAAAAGAAAGAATTCTGAGACAGAAACTGTGGACCTGACATCCTCTACTGATGTGGTGAATGACCTGCCACGACCAGGAGGGTGTAAGAAAGCTAAGGAAGAACGCAGCGGGAAAGGACAGGGGAAGGCTTCTTCATCTACCATGGATGAAATTGACAAGTTGAGAGAAGTTCAGGCCAAATCTAAGGAAGATCGCATTGAGGTGCTGGAGAGACACCAAAGAATTGTTGCTGACAAGAAGGAATCAGCAAGGCTGAAACATCTTGCAGCCCAGGAGAATAAGGAGGCAAAATTACTTGAAAGGGAAGGGAAAATGCATGATAAGGAATCCAAATTGCTGGAAACATATAAAACTCTTCTTACACTTGACACAAGTCTGATGCCTGAGGACTTGAAAGCTGAGCATATGATTGCTTTGAAGAGTATGAGGGAGAAGAATTTTTCCAATCGAGCTTTATGATATGAGGTACATGCTCCTTGTCCAACTGACTTTTTTTTTAAAAAAAAATCAGAACCAATTGCTTCAAGTGTTAACATACAGGTGCTACTTTGTTTCAGGTTTATTCATCATTGCTAGGAGCTTGGAGGATTGCTTACTTTACTTTTTACTTAGGAGTTAAAAATACAGTTCCACATATATGGGTTCAACTTGCAGTCATCAACTTTCAGTTCATCTAGAGCCCATGTGTCACATCTCTTTTATTTGTTTACATATGTATTTGTTTATCTGGACTATTGATTATCAAAACTATGTGCTAGTACTCTGAATAGACGTGCGGCAATATATTTATTTTGGTTCAGTTCAAGTTCAGTACTAGTCTGATCGGACTAGGCGAAAACAAGTTAATACAGTTCCACATATATGGGTTCAACTTGCAGTCATCAACTTTCGGTTCACCTAGAGCCTATGTGTCACATCTCTTTTATTTTTTTACATATGTATTTGTTTATCTCGACTATTGATTATCAAAACTATATGCTAGTACTCTGAATAGAAGTGCGGCAATATAATTATTTTGGTTCAGTTCAAGTTCAGTACTAGTCTGATCGGACTAGGAGAAAACAAATTACGTCAGGTAAAAGGTGAGTTGCACTGTAGCTTGAGTTCAGTACATGGCTTTGGACTCTACTAGCGTGAGAGTTGTATTCACTTCACAACACATTCACGTGATTCCATATCCGAGTCAATTAAGCTATGCTAGTTGTCCTATATAAATATATATATATATATATATATATATATATATATATATATATATATACAGAGGTTGCGACATCTCAATCACATAATCTTGTGCGACAAAAAAGCTCCAGTATGTCGCATCAATCAGGTTCATCTAGCTCTTCAGATGATTCTGATGCGTCGTTAGAGTCGTTAGAGCTAGATGAGGAATATGAAGATTTCATGGCCGAGCAAAAAGCCTTTGACTCTGTTGCTGAAGATATCGAGGCAAAATTGAAGGCACGATATGAAGCGGAAACAGCTGAATCATCTCTCCGTCGAGGAAGCAGCACCAGGATATACATATTGAGGGATCGTGAACATGCCCTATGAGGAACTTGTGTCCCAATACTTCTCTAAGGCCCCTGTCTATACTGACACGATGTTCCGCACAAGATTTCGGATGAGAAGATCACTCTTTCTACAAATCGTGGAAGCCTTAGGTAAGTGGTCTCCATATTTCACTCAAGCAATAGATGCAACTAATCGAGAAGGGCTCTCCCCATTGATCAAGTGTACGGCAGCAATGCGTATGTTAGCATATGGCACCCCTGCAGACGCACCTGACGAGAACTTAAAGATTGGAAAAAGTACAACATTGGAGTGCTTAGGAAATTTTGCGCAAGGAGTGGTTGAAACGTTCGGTCCAGAGTTTTTGCGCCCCCCCCCCCCCAGTTGAAGAAACAGAGCGCATACTACAATTCAACGAGTCTCGTGGTTTTCCTGGCATGCTAGGAAGTATTGATTGTATGCACTGGGTGTGGAAAAATTGTCCTGTTGCATGGAGAGGACAATACACCCGTGGTGACAAAGGTGCTCCTACAATGATTCTTGAGGCTGTGGCTACACATGATCTTCGGATATGGCATGGTTATTTTGGCGTTACTGGGGCTAACAACCATATCAATGTATTAAACCACTCACCTTTGTTCATGCAAGCACTGAAGGGTGAAGTGCCTCAAGTGTACTTTTCTGTCAATGGGACACAATATAATAATGGTTACTATCTTGCTGATGGAATTTATCGAGTGGAGTGTCTTTGTTAAATCAATAGCGGCACCTCAAAGTGAAAAGGACAAGTTGTGCGCACAAGCGCAAGAAAGTGCAAGAAAAGATATCGAGCGTGCCTTTGGAGTATTGCAATCTCGATTTAATATTGTTGATCGTCCAGCATGAAAGTGGAAAAAGGGTAGATATTGGAAAAATCATGCAGGCTTGCATAATTCTTCACAATATGATTATTGAAGATCAAAGACAACCTGGCACAACTTCTTTTGATTTAAACTCAACTCCAGGGTTATCATTTGCTCTACCACCAGAAGTCAGAATTGGAAGTAACATATGCTTTTGTGAAGTATTACGAAGAAATGCTTCAATCCGCGCACGAGAGACACATACCCAGCTTAAGAATGATTTAGTTGAACATATCTGGAATCGTTCTCGGAATAGGTAGACCATATGAACCTTGTTTCAGCGACATGTGGTCCTTTTTTCTTGTACCAAGTAGTATACAGTAAATTTCCATTTGAATATCTATATATATGTAAGATAATTCTTGTGTCTAATTTGCCTACGAGATTATTGGAAGCGGAAGTACTTCGTTGCTAAAACACCACGGTAACATAAAAAAGTTACAAAGTCAAAATATGTAAAAGATCACAACATTGAGTTAGCTCATGCATAAATTTAGAACTCATGAGACAACTAAAAAGACAATCTATTATAGAAGTTGTCTGTTAGATCGTCTCAAGATTATGTGGCAATGCATGAGACCGCCCATTAGATGGCACCAATGTACTTGCCCTGGCAATGTACTCGGTTTCTGCGAGAAAACAATTCTTTATCATTTTTCTAATGATCTACCGTCCGCAACAAACGCACGCTTTGGCCTGGCCCGATACGACCGACAACCTACCGTCGGTGGAGCTCCGTCCTAACAATCCCATCTGCTACGGCTACGGCTCTACTTTGTACCAACTCAGGTGGTGGTACCAACATACACTATCGTAGCGTGTCTGCGTTCCGCCAGACTACCCTCCTCCTCCTGGAAAAAGGCACCAACGTCCCATGGGGCCAGGCCACCCTAGCTCGGAAACATATGATCTGCTCCTTTTAGGTTATCCGGTAAACCCAGAACGAACTCAATTAAACGCCCAGCCAGTGCCATCCATTTTTTTCCCCCAACCGAACCGGCCACAGGAGGCAGGAACGCGGAACAGTTCCATTCCGATTGGACAGGTGGATCTGGTCGGCTCGATCGCAATCGCAGGGCCGGCCCCGGGCATCCACTCCACTAGTCCGGGCGTGGATTGAGGAACATGGCCCGTTTGACGAGCTCCCCGTCCTCCCGAGCACGAGTACCAGCCCGGGCTTTCATCAGGACATTTTGTCCCGTTCTCCTGCTGCGTGCAGCATGTGCGCCGGATGATCCGATCCTAACGGGGAACCGGAGCTCGACATGCCGCCTCAAAGTCGAAAAGGACACCACATCGCGCCGCTCGCTCGTACTCCTGCTAATGGGGCGGGGTTTAACGGATTTTTTGGATGGGTTTTAATACGGGTACTATTGGATGGGTGGAAACAGATGACACTATAAAATGGGTTGGGGCGGGTTGGGTTGACGACACAGACGGGTTGGGACGGGTTGGGGCGCTATGGTAGTAGATCGGCGCGTAAGTCGTATATCATCTTTTGTCGTGACTTCGGGTTGGGACGGGTTGGGGCATTGAGCCGACGGGGTGGGTCGGAGCGGGTGATAGTTAGGGCTTTTGAAATATGGGTAGAGACGGATTTGGGGCGGGGTCAACCCGTTAGCAGGCGTACTCGCTCGGAGGAGGTGCGCGTCGTCCGATAGGCACCCCCGGAGCGCAGGACAGACAGGTCGAGGCGCGTCGCGCCAACGGGCTGTACTTCTTGCACAGTGAAGCGACGGCGACGATTGGGGTTTCGATTTACCACTTCTTTTTCAGAAAATATATATTTACCACTTCCTTGCTGAACATTTTTTTTAACCTTAAGGAGTTAAGATGTGCTCAGCAGTATATTCTACTTTGGAACATACAGTGGAAATAGCGTCGAGTAACAGCTGCAGTGTAAAAAACAAGCTAGACACTTGCGTATGAAGTTGCAGCGCGTGTAAACTTATGCGCGGCGAGATGCGGGATGCGGCCACCATCCAAACAGTTTTAACCTGACCGCGGTAGCCTGCAAATGTTGTTGGGGCAACTCCAACAGTTCCGTAAAACTGCTAGCTAAGTTTAGCTAGAATGAAGCTTTGCAAAAAAGCTAAGGTCTCCTAAAACAGTGGGTACGTAATCCAACGACCTATCTATTTTCCACTCTTTAAATCCCCTCGAGACACACTGACGTGAGGGCCCGCCTCCTCTCCGCCAGCGCATCTCTGGCCACGTGGGAGGAGGGGCTGGGTGCGGGAGGAGGGCCTGGGCGCGCGCTACGAGGGGATGGCGAATCCGTCCAGCTCTGGAAAGAAAGCGAACGGGGCGAGGAGTATTGCGAAGGAGATGGCGAGCCGAGCAGTTTAGCGATGTTGTTGCATGTTTGGTTTTGGTACCTTTCTTTTTTTTTACCGATACAAAACAGATTTGCAAAATCTGTTGGAGTTGCTCTTATGGTCGTCTTTTCTCTCTTTTTCTTTATCATGTACGCAGTTTCTTACTTTTATCGTTTTGATGACAGTCTTCCAAAGCTGCATACTCATATTTGTTCAGGATTTAGCCAATAAAGTAGCATGTTCTTGCACCATTCGTTAAAGAAAAAAAGGAAAACTGACGGGAGGGACGAACAAGGCGCAACACGAGGGCAGGTTCAGTCAGCTGGGCTCACATGACAATATCAGACAATGCAGCAAGTTGCGGCTCAGCAATTTTCTTACGAGTGCCGCAAGCTCTGGCCCCTGACAGCCTCTCACTTCCTGAAAAACTTACGGATCAAGTCAGTCAGGCAGAGGCAGGCTTGTTCGTTCCTCGAACTTGGGGGAAAGGATGCCAAATGATCAAGTTAGGCATCTGCCGATACACATATAACAACCAGGCCAGCTGAATGCTGATAAAGCATTTAGCCTATCAGATTCCAGCATATCTACGAATCTATCCATGCATTACAACCAAGTTTCTGCATCTCACTGCAGACTCAAGAATCCTCAAACAAGAATGCAGCTATTGATTATTTTTTCGCGACTGTGGCTGAGTACGTTTTTCATTAAGAGGGAAAGAGAATGAAATAGAAACTACAGGGTGCTTTCGGAGAAGTGAAACCAACCCTTCACTTGTCACGACGCTACACAGGCCCAGAGGCGCGACCTATAGACCTGCCTAGGGATGACAAACAACATTCCAGGCTGCCTAAGAATACAGCTATTGATTATTACTGCAAAAAAAAACACATACAGCGCAGGGATCTAATGACTTTGAGCCCAATTGGCCATTGTCTGCATGCAGATGCTAAAGCAAACAAAAGACATGTTCACGGTTCACCTGGTCCTGCAATGCAAGGGAGATTTGTCATAAACAAGTTACGCATTTGCATGACAGACGGACACAGCAGCGACAACAAGCCTTTTGAGCTATGCCAGCCTCATTCTGACCTCCCAATCCTACCAAACCATAGTCTAACCCATGCACGTTGTTTTTACCACCATTTTACGAATCTAAACACAGCCCAAATGTTTTACACCTGGCTTTGGTAGCAACAGAAGGTACAGAAATAGTTGATAAAGTTATGAGAAACAGTTGGAAGGATAGGCCGCCTTTCCCATTTAAAGGGCACTGCCATCCTTTCTGCAGCGTGCAGCCCCATGACAAGCTTCCACACAGAGACACAAGCAACCAACCCTTGCAAAGTTCTTTGTGTGGAAGATGGTTAGCTGCCCTGTGAAGATGGTTAGCTGTTGAGAGAGGGAGAGGGAGAGGCTTTGGTGCTCTTCTCCGACTTGGATGTTGGATTCTCGGATGTTCTGAAGAAGCATTAGCGTGTGTGTTCCTTCGGTTGTTTTGTAGTCTCATCTTCCTTTCTTTGTGTTGTCTTGGCTTCTCTTTCTGTGTCTCTGCACTCCCGTGTTATGGAATCCTCCCAGATTACTGGGGATGATGGTGAAGAGTGCAACAGTAATGAATCCGGATGGACAATGTACCTGGGCTCCCCGGTGAGTATTGATGATGTCAAATCCAATGAAACCGAAGGAAGCAATGTTGGAAGTGTCTGCAGCAATGGCAGAAGCAAACCCGACGCAGATTATGATGATGGAGATTATGATTCCTTGGCTTCCGATGCTTCCACAGGACCAGCTCAAGTGAAGATTCGTAATGGCAAAGAAAAGAAAGATCATGATAAAAATGACACTATCAGAGATGAGCATGGTAACGTTGAGCAAGAGGAGATGCATACCAAGCTCCCGACCAGCTGTGACAAAAAGCCAGGAAAGATGAAGAAAGGGGAAGATAAGACCACTAGAAGAAGCCACAACAAGAGACGTAGTTCGTCAAGAACAGGCTTCTTTTGGTAAACACTGTAATATCCTAGTAGGATGTATCTCAACCACTATCATCTAGCTAATATCCTTGTAGAGCATGGGGAATGCAAGGCTTTTGGGAGCTTGTGCACATATTGTACCCCTTAGATATTCTTACCATCCTCCTAGTATCATATTAAAAAATGCATGTATTTATATAGTATTAACTGATAGTTCTATGTCCAGATATACTTCGAAGGCTGTTCTCTATTTATGGTTGCTTTCTACTGTTCCTAGTATGTATAGAGTTTGAAATGTCTGTATGTGATTGCAAAGGAACAATTAGAGAGAGAGGGAGAGGGGGAGAGCGAGAGCGAGAGGGAGAGGGAGGGTAAGAGAGTACAATCTATAAAGGCGAGGAATATTATTTTTTTTCAAAATCCGCTATGAGAGAATGAGATACAACAATTTTCAATAGTCCTGAGAAAGAGCAATTACAAAATCTACAGTACAAACAGCTAATTTACAAATCAGCATAAGGAAACATACATATGTGGTACAAGAGCCTCTAGCTATCATCTGATGTGTACAAAATCAAATATTCTTTGCATCTGCAAGTGCTCTAAAGCAGCCCTGGCGTCGATTGAAGCAGCTCCTTCCCTACACTCGATGTGGAGGTAATTAGATCAGCAACAGCACTATCATCTCTAAAATAGAACAAGAAAGCCGTAGTAAGGGGAATGTAATCTGCTGACACACTTGATTGAACTCGTAAATACAAGGTGAAGCAAACACTAACCAGCATATCTAAACCACTCACTAATATGAAAGATGGAAGCCGATACTGACACTTTATGGACATACAACAAATCTACAATGTGAAGTGTCATGATGGTTGATAGATGCTAGCTAGTTCATGATCACTCTGCTCAAACTCAAAAGTGTGTGCCTACTGCCTAGTTGCATATGGCTTTCCAAGGAAGACTTGAACATAGAGAATTCAATCAAAAAGGAATCTTCATATAGCAAAGTTATCCAGAGAGGATCGTCTGAATAGTCTCTGAAAAAAGATGAATCTAGAGATATCACAGTCCTCAACTGGTAAGCAGGATCTGTAAAGCTCCTTAGGCACAATCTTCAGTGAATGTCAAGTCAGGAGCTTTCACCCTGAATCATCTGCTTGAGAACAGATCTTCAGTGAATCACAAGAAAGAAGATCAACACAACATCCCAACCTACTAGCTTAGTTTGTGAAATTGTTCAGAAACTCTAACCATATGTACACATCTGGCAGCAGCTAAAACCTAAAAATTTCCCGGTCAATACGACTATAGATTCTAATGCAAGGCAGCACAGTACACACTCAATACGCTTGGGAGATAGCGGTTAACATTTCTGAATGACCTCATGTTTCCCATCTACAGTTTCGAAGCATAACCCCGCGCGCATTGTTCAGCTCCACACAGAATTAACCAACGGTAGCGCATGCGAATTGGTAGTACCGCAATCCAGCATAGTGGCCACGAAATGAACCCAATCAGATCGAGGTGACGCGCGTGAATGACAAGGAATGTACCCAGAGGTTGCGGCGGCGGTAGTGGCGGGGCCGCGGCCGGCGGCTAGGACGCCGCGGCGGGCTTGGAGTGGTGGAGGAACGCGGCGGAGCAGAGCACGGCGGTGACGAGGGCGAAGAAGGCGAGCGCCACCGCCAGCGACATCCCGGCCACCGCCAGATCCAGCGCCAGCTGCGCGCCGTGGAACACCACGCCCAGCGCCATGCTCCTCCCCTCCCTGCCTCCCGTCGTCCTGCTCTAGCATGCGGTGGGGGACCCCCTGCGCGCTCCTCTCGCTCGAGCCTGCGTCTATGTCATCGCGGCCGCGGGGCGCGAGAGGTACAAGAGGCGGTGGGATGGGCGGTGGGGTGGAAGAGAAGCGGCGAGTGACACGCGGAGCGGCGAGAGGGCGGGAGGAGAGGCGGCGACGCGACCACCTGGAAGGCTGGACCTGGACCTGGACCTGGACCTGCGCGAGACGAGAGAGGCACGCCCGTGTCCGTGTCCGGGTCCGCGTCGCTTCTCTTCCGAGTCGTGAGCCCCCGTGGCGAGTGGCGAGGCGACCGAGAGGCGAGAGCGGAGGGGGAGAGCCGGAGAGGGAGGCAGGACCGGCGTGCGACCGAGAGCAGACGAACCGAGCTTCTGAGATGGACCTGAATTCTGGCATGGATGAACCTCGGTCATTCAGCTGCCTGCGGGAAACAGCCCATTTACGCCGAAACTCTGGAGCTGGACTCTCGGATTTCTCATCCTCTATCCCCCCCCCCCCCCCCCCAAAAATGATGGCCGGAGATTTTGACCGTTTGGAGCACGAAATTCTCTAAATTTCCTATGGACATAAGTTCATTCATTACAGAAAGAAAAACAAAAGGATCCCAAAAATGATGCTTCGCAACATGCCAACATAGGTGCCAAAAACAGGCGGTAAATAGGGGGGAAGAGAAACCATGGGGAGATACTACTCGACATGATTGATATATGTTATTTGTGGAATCATGGAACGAATGTACATAAGTGATGTCATGTTGGATTGCTATTCGCCTAGAAAGTGAACAAAAAGGCTGTTAGAAGTGATGTCATGTTGGATTGCTATTCGCCTAGAAAGTGAACAAAAAGGCTGTTAGAAGACAACTAATGAGGGTTGTTTGGTTCCAAGGACTAAACTTTAGACAATGTCACATAAAAAAGAATCTTAGTATTTAGAAGTATTAAAATCTAATTATAAAACTAACTGCAAAACCCTAAAACTAAATTGCAAAACGAATCTAATGAGATACTAATCCATAATTAGCGGAGGGTTACTGTAGCATCATGGATTAATTAGGCTCATTAGATTCGTTTCGCAAATTAGCACCCATCTGTCAAAAACATTTTATAAATAAATTTTATTTTTTTGAAAAGCTTAAATAAATTTTATTTGATACTCTAAATGGCAAGATTTCTTTTGATGTGATAGAGGCTAAAAAAAGATGGAGGAAACAAACAGACCCTGAAGCACCAGTACATAATGTACAACAAAGACCAACTAGTAAGCGATAATATGTCAATTAGTATACCTCATTCTTCTCCATACTTCTTTAATCCACCTCTGTCAGACCAAGTTATAACAACATCCATATTTCTCCAGAATAACTAGAACAAGTTGTTTTGAGGTGCTACAACCCAGCTTCCAGCTACTGTTGAGTTGTAACCTCTTATTTATCCGTCAGTGCCACGTGATTCAATCTTCGTCACCATCAAATATGTTTCAACAAATTCCACAGAATGCTCCTGATACAATTAGTAATGGTTAGAGCTAGATGAATAACAGGTAAGCAACCTATCAAGTAATGTTGGCCTAAAAGCTGTCGGCCCAGAAAGCTCAAAAAGGTGCAACAGGCCAACAGACCAGCCCCTCGCAGAACAAATTTCATGACCAAGCTTCAGGATGGGTGGTGATGAACAAGCAGGCAGGTCCAACCATGGTGTTTAGGTAAAAGGAAGTCCACCTACTGGATACTTTCCAGCAAAAGAAAACATGATGTAGTAATCATGCCTAGCAGAGAGATTCATTTGGTTCTGCCTACCACTAGATTGGGACAATGACTCTGTTCTGCCTCCATTAGTTTCCTTATCCTGATACTCAGAAATAGGATTTCCTTCCCCAAGATTGGGGGACTTCCGGGGGGCTTATATGTGGTCTCCTGTTATCATCGTACGAGGATGCCAGCCTCCATGCCCAAAGACTCTCCTCTGGTGACCAAGATATGGTGGCACCCATTATCGCACACCATCTCAGGTTCAGTAAAGCTGTTGCAAGAAACTCTTCACCTGCTTCGAATGTCCTTATGATTCTCAGTTCAGCATCTGGCTCTTCACTGAGGATTATATCTTCAAAAACAGTTATTTTCTCGCTACAGATGCTGACATCCTCAGATATCATTCTCATGCTGAGTACTTGCAATGCCTCAATTGCAGTATTGTAAAGTTCATGCTCCTCGTACACACAAAATGTGTACCAGAGTGTTGATGGATCAGGTTGGATTTTTGCTCGATGTATACACTCCACAATGTATTCGATGACATGAATTTGACCCTGCGAAGAATGTTCAAAAAATGAGCTAAACTTCAAAAATCATTTTAGCTGGGGAAGAGAAATAGATCATTATTATAACAAACATACTTTATAATATGCATGTGAGAGTACTGTATTGAACATCTGTATATCAGGCTCAATTCCTTCAGTTTTGCATGTATCAAGCAGATCCAGAGCCCCCTCAAAATCATCTTTTGCTAATGCAACCTATCATATCAAGAAAAATAGACATGAGACCAAGTAAATGAATATGCAAAAGTCAACTCAACTAACAAGTAATCAGTAGTATAATAATCTAAAGGGATGTGCGATGCTCCTATGCTTAGCCAGATTTACCTTCAGGAGAGATGTATAAGTCACGACAGTTGGATGGAAGCCATCTCGGAGCATCAAAGACAGCAATGCCCTAGCTGATTTGAAACATGGTAACCATTTGCAGCACTCTATCATGGTAGTATAAATTGAAATATCGGTTGGAATGCCGCATGATCTCATGATTTTGAAAATCCTTATTGCTTTGTGACTCTACAAACCAGACAACATGGATCAAATTTGATAATATGTCAAGTTCAATATCTGCTAAGTGTAATCATGCAATGAATTTTCAGTTTGGCACCAAACCAGCATGAACATTTCCTACCAAACCAGCATGAATCATTTCTTATACAAAAGAACTGATGATGTTGTCTATGAAGTGCTGTGGCATACTTTAAATTTTCAGCTACAAACTCAAAGTGTGTTAAAATTTAAGAAAAGAAAAGCTAAATGTGCTATAGAATTCGTAGCACAGAATTAATTTGAACCTGAAATTTTGTAAATAAGAGTAAAGCGGGTGAATCTTGAATCATTTAGAACTTCTTAGTATTAATTTCACGCCCAATTCAAAAGTAATTGCATAACACCATGACTACAACTTAAAGGGTGGTTGCATTTACATCTTTTTACAAACAAAAGAGAGAAGAATTCATCATTATGTCACATCAAAACAAACTTAACAGGTTGTTGACACATACTTCCTTGGCTTGGACAAGAGCATGCAACACAACACTGTAGAGATCACTCTTCTGATAAGAATTTATGTTCCACAAGGTATTTTCAGCTACATTCAGGTACCTCAGCATTTCCTCTATCATCCCCTCAGCTCCATAAGCTCGTATCTGAAATAGAATCATTAGAACATTAAGAGTTCAAAGGATTTGTCATGTTAAGAAGCACTGAAGATGGGAATGACAAGTGAAATCACAACCAAAACCACGATTTTTTACAGATGGCTTTTTGATGATAATTAGTGATCCAGTGAGTAAACTTTTAGAGAGGATTACTTTCTATTCATCTTTACAACGTGTATTCTTTTTCTTTAGGAAATTTTTGACCAACAAATACTTCATTAATGCATATCATTAGATTCATAGTTCATACTTATGATTTTAAATTTGTATCACATAAATGACATACTGATGGAGTAATTGTTGGCCAAAGCCTTGTCCTAACAATACAAAATAAAACTTTGTAATATCAGAGTGAACAAAACAATACAAAATAAACCTTGTAATATAAAGTGACCTTGTAATATCAAAGGTTTTGGCGTTATGACAGAGGTTTCAGGTTATAAACTTATAATATTCAGAGACTTTTCACAGACAACAATGAAATGCCCTATTCAGGTTAACTAAAATACTGCTCCCAATTACCATAAATTGTAATGAATTAACCACTGAAAATATTAGTGGATTTGGTGCCTTGAAATAATAAAGATGTCACAGGGAATTCTTGATAGAAAACAATAAGTTCAAAGACAGGCATAAAGAGTTCTCAAAACATGATGTGGACAAAGTGAAAAAAAAAAACCAAAGAATGGCATACTTTTTGTTCCCCACTTTAGCAGAAAAGGACACATTGAGTATCCCAAAACCAAGATATTCATGTGAATTTTTCTCAAATTTGTAACAATAGAAAAAAAATGATACTTTTTGTTCCTTATAAACCGGACCCAGACAGAATACAAAGATTTATATATTAAATGGAAAGCAAGCTTACTAAGTTCTTCATAGACACAAAACTGTGTTGGATTCCATTATTTAGCATGTCCATCTCAATTATGCTTATCCTTTTGGAAACCTCAACATGAGAGAGCACATTTCCGTCTTCATAAGGAACATTGATATTGCCAAACAGAGAAAACAAAAGTTCATACGTCCTGAGAGTTGCCTTCATGTTCACTTGCTTCATTTTAGCTAGTATGCGCACAGCTCTTTCTGGTTCATTCTGCAGAAATTTTGAAGAGGATTATTTCATGCTTCGTATTAACAAAACAGAACCTTTAATTTGACAGACTGGTGCAGTGACAGGTATGGAAAACTATTTCTTGTGGATATGATGTAGAGCATCAAGCATTCCAAGACAGCAGGGCGCACAGAAATCCAATATCCTAAGATCTAAGTCCAGAGTGAATGCATTACCATAATCTCACATCCAGAAAGCAAAGCATTAATGGCACGTATATGCTTTGGTCGTATCTCTGAAATTCTTTCCAAAAAGTCCTCAGCCAAATCCAACTGTAATTTTTTGCTATAACCCTCTGAAAGAGCAGCAAGTGTATCATTGTAAGGTTTAATGCCCCTTCTCTCCATCACTTCAATCTGAAAAAACAGATGAATCTAAGATATGTACCAGAAATAATGCTATATCCGAACTAAAATTGATAGTCATAGGATTTGTGGAGTCAAAAACTTACATAAAAATACTTAAATTTGTCCCGTGAAAAAGATATTGATAAATTTTTCGTGAAAAGTGCTACTACATTATGGTTTTATTGTCGATAACAGTATAACACAGATTTGGTAACAGTTAGACATGTACATTGGAGATGGTATCGATATCTTAAACAAGTAAAACAGACCAGAACTAGAGGTAGTAACAGTACAGGTACAGTTCAATTTTACATAGAGTTTTTGAAGTATTTTATGCTTAACATCGCAGCACTCTTAACAATAATTAGTCTAAATTCTTTTTTTCACGAATACACATGAGAGCTGCATATTATTGCACTGTATTGCTTTGATAAAAAAAATGACGTGTGTTATCATCATGTTATTGAGATGCCCTTTCAAGTAACTGGAACATAAACAGTAAGTTACTGGTGCAGACCACTTTCATGGCATATGCAACTCCTTTGCCAGCTATCACAGTCTTGACAAACCCATCATACGTAAATTTTGATGGCCGCAATCGAAGTTTTTGCATCTGGAGAGAAAAATTAAATTACCAACACAGTCTGTGAGCATATGGGAATCTTTCAGCTAAAATGCTTTCACCATTAAACTAACTGAAAATTGCAGTCCTTACCTTTTATGCTAATAACATTGGATAAACATATGAAAATGGCACTAAAATGCACGATCACATGTTACAAACTAGAACTTTAAATCAAATCTCTCTGCAGGACCAAAATTAATGGCAGAGTAATGGTTCGTATAAAAATAGATTTTATCATCTATGTTGGTGACAATCCTTGCAGGTGAAATCAAACATAAATTAAAAAAACAAAGGTCCAGTAAACATGACTGAAACAGATCAAGTTAGAAATGGCATCCCTCCTATTCTAAGATCAAATACAGTGCGGAAGATGAAACGAATCAAGTTAGAAAACTAATTGTTGACACACTGTACATGCACATTTACCATCCAGAAGAAAGAAATTCTTGAAGTTTCAGAGAAATATTCAAAGTAAAATTTAACATGAAGATTGCATGGTAATGATACAGATTACACAGTCAAGAAGTATACATTTGTTACCTCTAGAAATAACTGCTCAGCTAACTGACAGTTGTTAAATTGTACACATGCATGCATAAGATCGTTGAACGACCATCTCAGAATTCTCCTTACTGCACTTCCCACAAATCTCAATGCATCTGGAACACTCCCATTCTCTAGTCCAACCTTATCAGCAAGATCGTTGCCTAGAACAAAACTGAAACAAAATAAGTTTATATCTCATTGGGATGAGTAATCTAATATGGCGGATAGTGTATGCAAATGGAATGGAGATCAGACCTTCAGATAATACATCAGCTTTCAATTCAACAATTTCAAATGACTGAGTTTTCTCCTCAAATAACTCAGGCTGAACATCAGCTGAATTTTCACCAGTAGCCAGCTTCCCTTGAGATGGTTGCAGGTTACAGTCTGGTAACAATTTGAGATCTTCCGATTCACTCAATGCAAGTACAGGAATGTCTAATCTTGATGATTGGTATCTTCTTTTAGAAGACAACCTCAGATGGCCAGAGCTTTGTGCAGCAATGACTACCATATGCTGCAAGATGTGATATGCAGATTGGAGGTCACCAAACGTGGTTAACGCCCTCAAAATTTTCCTTTGCATAATAATGCTTGGGCTATAATATCTAGTGCAGTCCTTCCAAATATCATAAACTGCAGGCAGATTTCCCTGTAAGACTGCAATCTAAAACATATACAAAAACAATAAGCAAAGCTGTCACAATATTAGATCAAGAATGAATAAATGACATGAACCGAGAATGTAACAGTCAAGCTGAAAGTTCAAATAAGCAAGCTGTCACAACATCAATTATAAACCATGAGAGAATATGTGGTAAGGGCTACTATATAAATGAAATATAATATTGCACGAGATGAAACGAATGTCCTAACATGATGCGAGAAGAACAAAACATAAGATACACAAAGCAAAATGACGTGTCAATTTTTCACAAGAGAAAACTAAAGTTCGTCAACAACATTACTAAGTTACTAAGAAATGAAAGTGAGAAACAAAATATGGATTTGCAGTCATGTATAGTGATTTATTCAGGAGGTTCAATTCACACAGACAAAACAATGTGCCTAAAGGGAACAGCCTAGGCAGCGACAGCATGTTAAGTTTGAAAAAAAAGGACCAAACAGGAAGCTTTATAACGAACAAGGCATGAATACAGGCTTGCAACTACAATAGACAAGTCAGGTGAGTTGCATATAAAAAAAGAAATTTAAGAACAGCAATATTGAACATTTCTTCTACAAACCTTCAAAAGCTCATAGTACGTTATTTCAGACTTCCCCAGAAGATAATTTTCCATTATCTCTAGACAGCATTCAGCATCCTTCAGATTTCCACTACTTCCACAGGAGTTTAGAAAGATATTAAAAAATGGCAAAGTGGCATGAGTGCTTTCTTTCTCCCCTAGAAGAGTCAGCCAGTGAAGTGCCTACATAGGAAAGAAGATTCTAAACTTGCAGATTGCGCGTAGCTGAAGTATTCAATAAGCTGATAAATATATAGCACATATGAAAAAAAATGAATTCCACTCAACCCAACTTGTAAAGAAGAAAAAAATAAGTAATCAACTTAATCAAATCCAATTGAATTATCATCGAAATAACACATAAACCATGCATCTATCTTGTATTTCAAACAGTAATATAATTGTAGTGTACTTTTTTTTCCATAAACCAGCCTCTGTGCCTCATACTTGTTTGCTAATTTTATGGAATACTTGCATTAGCAGAACATACAACACTTTCTCCAATTCACCACTCTCCTATAAATAAAAATTATATAATGCATAAAACAATGCCTGCGCTATCAGTGAACATGCAAACACTTGCAGACATACCTGTGCACAAAAGAGTCACAACTACAGCAACAGCAACAACAAAGACTTTTAGTCCCAAGCATGCTGGGGTAGGATAGTGTGCTAGAGTGGACAAGGCACAAGTATAACGGACCCACTCCAATCAGTACCAAGAAACTGGGTCTGTTATCTATGGTCCACTGTTAATGGCATCTGGACTAAGCCAGTATCACAAGGAAATGGAAAGTTTACTGTGGTCTCTTTATCATTAAAAGAGAATATATTATGCTACTACCATTGCTGTTATATTGAGAAATGAGGAGCATCGCATACCTCCTTCGAGTATCCTCCTCTGCTCAGGGCACGAATGACATATCTGTAGATACCCTTACTCATACCAATAGCCTTCTCCTCCATGAATTCCAAAGTTTCCATAACAAACTATAAGTATTGGAAAACATCGATGGAGTAATAGTCAAAACAAATGTATTAAACCTTAAGCTCTTGTAAAATTTTAAAAAACATGTAACAGTAACTTTACCAAAGGATCAGGTGCTTCTGCGCAATACTCCAATATATAAGAGAAATCATCTTTAGTCAATGCCCAATCAGTGTTTTGAAAGTTTGAAAGAATCATTGATGCCCGCTGCCGATCACCTCTACGGAGAGCATTGACAATGTCTGCTTGCATAGATCTGACCAAACTAGTCTTCCATGTCAAATTATCATATTCTGCAATCATTACAGCACTGCTTACATATTGATGTGCACAAAATTCACACAGTAACTCTGCTAATTATGGGAATCATTAAGATCAGCCAGACAAGGTGATAACCCAAGTCAGGAAGCGTGGTACAAGTGAAACTTGCTGCAGGAGAAGGACAATCATGGAAACAACAGGAAGTAAGCCAAGTCTCAAAAAACTAAAACACGTGCGTCAAGTAGGCAACTACAAGGCATTTACCCATAGCAAAAAGTTGATCTGATAGCACCAATTCCAGATCAATACCATGAAAACATGGCAAAACATGCTAACCATAGTGCGCAGAAACAACAGCTACAGGCCTACAACATTCCGTGCAAAACAATAGCAAAAACAAAATGACTAAAAATACACTTACCATTAGAACAAGTTGGAGCATCTTCAGAATGAAGTCCGCTTGCCACATTCGCCTGCGCCTGCAGGAACCCCGTAGCATTAGCATCTAAAGCACACGCAAGTGCACGAAGCAACACGGAGGGTACAGAGAGAAATTCTGCGTATTACGAGTGGGGATTTGAATGCCGCCGAGGAATTGGTGCAACGGCGAGCAGCCCTCGATCTGAATGACGCAGAAATGAACATGACTGTGAGAACAGAAGGGTACAACATGACCCGCCCGAATCATTCATTCCATGGATAGTTCGCTTACAGTATCCTCTGCATCGCAGGCGACGACGAGTTGGAGCGCGCGCGCCTTTCAGCGAGAGGGGGGGGGGGCGCCCGCCGGGCGGGGCGATGATCTCTGGGCCGACCGCCGCACGAATCCAGGTCCCGCGGAGGACGCGTGGGAGGTGGGGCGCGGCCTAGGAAGTGGAGGCGGACGAGAGCGGGGCCGGCGGCGGCGGCGGGCGCCACGGCGGAGGGCGGAAGGGTTTTTGGTGAGGGGAATCTGGCTGCGGGCTGCGGCCTTGCGGGCGGGAGCGGTTCTACATCACCTACGGCGATGGTTCGGACATCTATCACCCGAAGAAATATTTTTCACTTTTAGTTAATGGACTGCCAGCCCAATAATCTAGATGCAGATTTAATCCGCTGCTCTCATTCATGATAGAGAACAACCGGTGCATACATGCAAAAAAGATAAAACTGGTGATGTCATCCCGCATGCAAGAAAGTTTAAAACTTAAAAAAAATTATAAATCTTGAACCGTGTATCCAAATTAAATTTGAATTGTATCATTAACTTTCTTATGATAAGATCTTCAAAACAAGATTCACACTTTGCCTATGTTTGCATGATATTTTTTTTTAAAAAAAAATTAATACTCAATAATTAATTTCGGCTACTGCGAACAAATATTTTAACAACACGAACAAATATTTATTTTTCACGAACAAAGAGTTAAACGTAGCGAGCAAATAATAATATACAACGAACAAAATATTACACATAGCGAACATTTGTTTGTATAGGATAAATAATAAAAAGGAATATCACGAACAAATGAGTCAATATGATAGAACAATTTAATTGACAAAGCGAACAAATAATTTGGTGTTACGAACAAATTATTTACACGCGGATAAATAATTTTACATGAAGACAAATGCATCTACATCATAAAAAGTTATTTTTCTAAGTATATATACACGCTAAAAAAGTTAGCATATAAAGAAAATAAATTATTTTGTACCCCAATTTATAAGTCTACAATACAAATAAATTAATATACGGTTAGCATGACTCAATCGTAAATGTGAACAAATATTTATACAATAATAATAGTTACGTATACATCTATTAACATTTGAAACAAACATGGTTGATATCAATTATAAAGGATAAAAAATCAAATATAGATTAGGTTCATAATAGAAAAGAAAGAACGATTAATAAATAGAAACAAAGGACTAGACAAAAGTGCAAGAAAAGAAATAGGAAAAAGGAGAAAAGAATTAGAGAAATAAATTTATGGAAAAATAGATAAACATATGAAGAAAGAGAAAAGAAGTAAAAATAATGTACAAATGCATTTTGAAGCATCAGAGATTATCCAAACAAAATAGATAAGAAACAATAAAAATAGTGTACATATGGCTATTTAGTGGATATATTTGCATTTAATGTCAGCGTGCATGTCTAAAATAGTAAAACACATGATAGAAAAAAAACAAGAAAAAGATGGTTGGATCATTTATTGCTCCACTAGGTGTCAGGTGAAAGCACGAAGCATGCTGCCTTATCTACTGCATGCGTTTTTGGTATAGACTGTCACCTACTTAGAAGGTTAAACTGCTATTGGGTCAAATAAGTCCGCAGAGAGCCCACTACCAGCTTCAGGCGATGGTTTTGATGTTTGTAGCCCGAGCGACATATAGTCGCAGCACTTGCGGGCGGGTAGCAAGTTGCCGTGCGATGCGAGATTTGATCGGCCTTGCTTGAATCTGGGCCGTTCGTATAGAGAACCACAGTGATACTTGTCCAAAATAGACAAACATATTACGGATACGGAGATAATAGAAAGTACAATTATACAAAACGTGATGTTATGAAAAACAAAACTATAAAATTTTCATCAAACTAAGATTTTCAGTGCACGTCTTGGGGCGGAAACGACCAAGGTTTCAGAAAACGGCAGCTCAAAATCAAGTGTATGTAACAAAATAATCGAAATTCTCCCACAAAGCTTTGAATTTGGTAAAAAGAAAGTACCAAAATATGTTGATGCTGTATACTCTCCCATCCGTTTCACGATGTTTGCCTGGTCCGCATGTCAAAGTGGTAGATTACCTGTATTTGATTAAGAGATTAATTGAAAACATGTCAAATCCATCCAATGAGACGGGAACATCACGATTTTGTCAAAGTTTATTTGCTTAGAGTCTCCTAAGTATATGGACCAGGAAAACAGTGTGAAAGGGAGATAGTACATGCTATGCTAAGGTCTTGTTTAGTTCCATTCAAAATTCTACAAGATTTCATAGCACATTGAATTTTTGAACGCATGCATGAAGTATTAAATGTAGTTAAACAAAATAACTAATTACATAGTTTGTCTATAATTTGTGATGCGAGACGAATCTTTTGAGCCTAGTTAACCCATGACGGAACAATAATGACCAAATACAAATGAAAGTGCTACATTATTTTATAGATTCACTTTTATGCATCTAAACAAGCGTGGGTGTTTAGTTGGTGAAAAGTTTAGATTCTGGTACTGTAGCACATTTTATTGTTATTTCATAATTAATGTCCAATCATGGACTGATTAGGCTTAAAAGATTCGTCTTGTATGAATTGGTTAAACTGTGTAATTAGTTATTTTTTTACTGCATTTAATGCTCCATTCATGTGTCCAAAAATTTGATGTGACACGTAATTTGCAAAAAAAATGGAACTAAACACCCTCGGATAAATAACCTCTGGAAGTGCTAGTTTAATGTGCAGATTTGTCTTAGATCTGGTGAAATCATCTATCACCTTCTAAATCTATCTTTAACATGCCGTAGCCCAGCTTCCTGCATTCTACGAAATTACTAAGAGCAATGTTAACGTTCTGCCACCCTTATTTCTTACACAAGATTAGAACTAATCAAATAATATCTTAAACGGGCTGTTCATGTACTTGATGAGGTTCCAATTTGCAGTTGAACGCTAAAACATTAAAAAAAGCTAAAAAAACATAGAGCCATTTGAACGTTGCTTAAAGTTCAGTTCAAACTACCACCGAATCTTTATTCCAGCTGCCATAAACTGGTGTGCACAGTTGGCTCTTGCGAACATCAAGCTAAACAAGCATATATGTTTGCAAAGAAAAGGCACTCGTGAGCATTGCGACAATATTATTTAGGGAACAAAAGCCCAACATATTCATATAAAGAACTTTATTTATTGTGAGGAAGTGCTATCATGTATCGATGTTTTTTCACATGACGATTTTCTATATTTGGCCTGATTGGTAGGACTCTAAAACCGGCTCCAGCTAGAACCTACCAAACGGTTCATTGTGGAGCAGCTCCAGTCAAGGAGTCGCATCTAGAGCCCCTTCCGGCTTCCATTGTAGAGGTGGAGCCACGAAATATGGCTCCAAGCGGCTCCGTGAGTAGACATCAATACTAGAAACTATTTTGCCAAACGTTTTTCAAAACGGCTCCAGCTCCATCAGAGACTTGCTTCACTAGATGAGCCAGAGCTGGAGCTATTTTTGAAGAAGTCAGAGCCCTACCAAACAGACCCATAATTTTATCATGCTCGTAAGTCATAAGATCCACAATTTCTTGTTATTTGTGTTGCTAACAAACCACTTGTCTATCAAAACTCGCTCTAGAAGAGGATTAACATTTATAATAACTGCTGTACCTCTTCTTAGTAAATTTGTCGTCGTAAATTCAAATCTGGCTTCTCAAATTTTTAATTTCAGATGGGAGGGTACCCTGCGCAGCATGTGCGCCCAAAATAAAACCAAGGATACCGGCAGGCACCCCTCGCACTCTCCATCGATTCACCAGCAAATTTCTCAGCGCCGGCCTCCCGGCAGACCGGCGGCCGCATCACTGCGTAATCGATGGCTTCCTCCCCGTGGCCGCACACCGCTGGTACCGCCCCCGCCCCGCCGCCAGAAGCAGCAGCAGCTGCTGCTGCTACCGCCGCCGCCGCCCCCGCCCCGACGTCGGAGCAGCACCTACTCAAGGTCCCCCCCACAATCCCATTTTTTTTCCTCCATCGCTCGCTATTGGCTCGTTGCCTCTGTATCTTCAGGTTGAGTCTGCTCCCTGCCCCCCCTCCAAGCTGAGCTCCTGACTGGTGCGTGCAGGAGGGAGAAAGCGCTGCCGCCGCCACTGTCCCGCAGCAGCAGGAGGAGGAGGCCAATAAGCCCCACTTGGCGCGGGATGATGACTCGTAATTGCGATCTCCCTTGCCTCTGTTCCAGCAATGCATGCTCTGTCTTTGCGTAATTCTCGATAGAAACGCGGCTTCACTTACGGTGACATTGTTTTATGCGTGAACCCATTGGACTAGATGGGGTAGAATTAGAATCTGTGACTGCGTTGTTGTATAGTCGATAGCGGTAGATGTGTGTTACGAGTGCATGGATGAGATGGGATAGTTACCCTGGTCCCTGTTACTGGTAGCCCTATAACAATGCACAGTAGATTAGTGTTATATATACCAGAAACAGGAGTACCACATCAGTCACCCCATTTGTGGTTTTGGCGTTTTGCCTTGTGAACTAGGAGTGGTGCTGTGGACTGTGGTGGAGCCAGAACCGAAACCGTTTTGGCACATCATCACTAATATTTTAGGACTTTAACATATTTGTTTGTAAGCAAAGTTTGGCAAAAGATATACTACTTTGCAAAAACCTCTGGGCCTGGTATGGTGCACAGATGAGTATCTCATGTGTGACAGTGTTAGGCATGTGAACAGGACATGATTAGACTATATGCCGTCGATAGTCATGTAAAACTAATGGGCGAAAAGAATAAAGTTAGGGTAGCTTTTTCAGAAAGTGTGTCAAGGTCTTAAGGTAACAATTTGCTCAATATATTTTCTCCAAATTTTGTGACTCCCTCAGCATATCTGGTTCTCTGGGAGAAGAAGAAAAGATAAGTTTCTGTCCTCTAGTTGATGACACAAAAGTTTGGTTTGGTCTTGACACATTTATTCTTTTTCATCTGTAGTGTCATGTATTCTACCTTGTAGAGTTTAGGTCTCTCAATTGGATTTTGTATCAGGATCCCATGATTGACAGGCAGATTTGGACAATTTTGACTTTGTAAGGTGTACGCTGAACTGTTTGACTAGTTACCTTTCGGAAGAGGACCTCAAACCTTAGATTTTTTTTCTTATTATTAAATACACTTGTATTTTGAACAGCTTAATCGGTCCTTACAAGTCTAGAACATTACAGCTTACATACATTTGCGATTTGGAGGGAGTAGAAATTAGAACATCTTAATCCTGTAGGACCATGATTGAAAGAGCAAAGTTACTCCTTTGCTTTGAACTTTGGATTCTTCTTATTGTCACTGTGTGAAGCTTTCTAGGTTGCAGTAAAATTCAAGCATCGTATTTGATATGTGCAGAGAAGCAGTAATCCAAGAGCATGAACAGAAAATCAACAGATATCAAGCAATACTTGCAGCCCGTTTGAAAGCTAAGTTCTTCTCTAAAAAGGCTTTTAATGGAGGTACTGATGCACTCTTCAGCTTCTTGCAGTATCCAGAGTCACCTAATATCTAGTGCATGCCATTTTTTATTTGTTTTATCACAGACAAGCAGGCCATTTTGCCTGGCTGTAGCGCTCTGCCATCAAATGAAAAATGTGTTATACTTCTCTCAGGAATGTTCTATGTACATAAGTAGAATGAATGAAAGTTCGGATGACACTCTTCATGTTGTTTTTGATGGATTCCATGACTCAGTTCTCTAACACAGTAGTTGCAATATGTAAGTCAAGGGCATAACTCTCTTCCAAATTGGGAACTCCTTAAACTTATTTGTTGTCAGTTCTAATGTGATAGCTGTATGTACTCAAGTCTACATTTTATTTGAGCTTGGCCGAATTTGAATGTGATCCAGTTTAGTATCATCACAATTCCTTTCAGATACTAAACTAGAAAACTAGTTTTTCTCTTTTCACCTTCAGCTCAAACTAGTCTTAGATTTGTTTAGCTGCCTGAAGATGAGAACTAACTCGCTACTGCATCTTCCCATGCTAGGCAGAAGGTATCAACAACATGAAAAATCATTCCTCCATGGATCCCAAATATTGAACTTACTGTCGATCCAGTAGCGACAGATACCATTTTACCATTGATATCCTTACATATATATTGCTCCTGAAGCTTCTTATAGTTTATGTATGTGCTTAGCTTGTCACTCGTTATGGAAAATGATCCATTGTTACATCAAAGGTGGCCAAGCATATTATTTGTTAGTCAGCACTGAGTAGGCATGATATTGATATATGGCTATCTTTTATGTATGAACCTTTTGTGTTAATAATTCATTTGATCAACATCTTCAAGCACTACAAATCAATGTTTATGGGAGCACAGTATTGGACTATTAACAATAAGAATGTACTTTATGTTTACAATTATCTAATGAGCTGCCATTTCTTTTCTGAATTTCAATTTACTTTACTGTCTTCCACTAGCCAACTCCTAGAGAAATGGGATTCTCTGAGGAGAAAAGGAAAGGATGGGAAAAGACAACTTTACTGAATGGACATTGCTAGCATGATCTTTATGCTCAATTCGGATGTGCCTTTGCATGACAATGCTGGTGCAAATATTCTAGAAGCCTCCGCAAATATTAGACATATATAGCCTGTATTGTGCAATTGTACATGTGTGATATACTCGTATGTATTCTTGTACTCCAAGCCTTATGAAAGGGTCCCCCCCCACCACCAAAAAAAAATCTAGGGGGTGCGGTGTTTCCCATCTCTCTACAGCAAATAACTAGAAACTCTGTATTTCAAATGCAGTGTATTGTTTAATGTCTCTGCTTGTAAGACCTGTTACTGTTTACTTGATTGATAGTCTCATTGTTTCCCATGTGTTTTCTAGTTGGGGACTGTTCCCTGTGGATTAACAAAATTTCATTTTGATTGATTATAAGTTTGAATCAGCCCTAGCTCTCTTTTCTTAGGCCTTTTACAAAAGTTATGTTCTTTATCATGTTAATAGGGAACATCTTTGAAGCAGAAACCACTGTTGAAGGTGAAACAGTTCAGTCAAGCAGGTATGTTTCATGTAACCATTTCAGGTTCCAATATAGCAAGATTGCAAATCTTATTTCCCCCCCCCCTTAGGTGGCCCTGTACAAGATCATTTGCAAACCCAGAGTTTTCTTTTCGGGACAAGAACAGCCATGAGAAGGGAAATTATCCGTCTTCAGCAGCAGATTCCTCTGCCAAGAACAGCTCTCCACCTTTAGCAGGTGATGTCTCACCAAAAAATAATGCTAGTGCTTTGGCCACAGAAAACAATCTAACGCCTGGAAAGAGACAGCAATCCAAGAAGACTTGACTTGATGCATTAACGGTAGGCAAATCAGGTTGTCTGCTGTTCCTCTGTAGTCCGGGGTATGCAACCTGAAGTATGTAAGCTATCATGAAAGAAAATTGACTCCAAAAATGTTTGTAACCTGCTCTAAATTCAGTTTGTTGAACCTGTTCCAGAAGCATCTGTAGCAAGGAATAATGTTTTATTCTTGATATTCAAATTGATGTACTATAGACTATCTCTAGTGATCCATTAATTGTTGTTCTTTAATACTTTGGATGTCATTGTGCGACTTAATTTATTTTTGTGTGGCGATACACAAGCGGATGAAATACGAAGCTACCTTTTTCACATGGTGATTTATAACTCAAGAAAGCATGCTGATGGCCTGCTACCGATACTTCACAGTAATTCTTTTTGTTATGAGTATATTTATCTTGTTAATGTCCATATCTTCAATGTTTGTATCTTTTTATCCCCAATTTCCTCATTGCCTAGGCCCACACTTGTAGCAGTGTCATTTGGTTTTACTACTCTCTAAAGCACATTCATTTTCATACATTTTCCCAGAGCTGAATTGTTGGAAATGTTTCTGCCGTAATTATTGGGGGGGGGGGGGTAAAATGTTCTTATCTACAGATTCATACTACTGATCGTAATTCTGTACACTGTTTCTATCTACCTGCAGCTGGAAATACACTGTTTGTATCTCAATATTGGCTCTTTTGACAGCTTGTTGAAATGCTGTAGTACTTTCCAGTTCTTATCCTGTTATATGGAAAGCTGCATCAACAACACTGCAGAGGTTTCTATTGTTGTTGGCCTTGCCTGCCAGCCTGTGTAAGTATGTATCGAGACTCTTGCTTTCTAAACACTCTGCTTGGTCCTCGTGATGTGAACAACTCACAGTATTCTGTCTTTGCATTTTATATTCAAATGCTCACGCAAGTTTAGATAGCATGATGTGATGGCACACTTGCCACTTGCAAATTTCAGATGCATCCTTATATCAGTTTCTTTGTGCTATTTTTATCGACACTAATTTGACACCCACATTACTGGAAAGGTAATGAACCTGGTATATTATTGCCATGTTACTGCCTTAGGTTATCTCCAAGTGAAATAAAAATAGATTCAGCATTTCTGAAATTATAATTGAACTAGTGCACATGCATCTTAAGTGGTTTCTATGTCCAAATTTGGCATTGAAAGAACACGTGTAAGCATCTAGATTCTAGAATTATTTATATCTGTCTGGTCAGGTCCTTAAGGGATTGAACTCCATCATAATTCTTAATTCTTGGAGCCTGGAATTTATGGAATTACCCCAATCGATGTGTGTTTGAGGGCGCTTCTCCTAGTATCTCTAACATCATCTCAACCACCCTTGAAGATCTGCAGCAGTGGTCCTTGGCCGGGCCTAGAGGAATTTCCTTTCTCCTCGCCCTGGCATCTAGAGGCAGTTAATTTGTCAGTTTTTTGGTCCAATCCTGGTCTAGTTTTTTCAAAAAGCAAGTCAGTGTAGTTGTAATTCAGGGGGGTTACAGCCCCTTTTCATCTGTAACTTCTTTTTTTTTTTGGGGGGGGGGGGGGGGCTTTTCTCCTTAATATAATGATTGCACAGTTCTCTTGCGCATTCGAGAAAAAAAAAGATGTTCATGTTACCTGTGGGTTCAGTAAATTCGATATGTTAGCCCGTGCATTTTCTTGATTTTTTAATCCACTCTGTTAGTTACTAGCTATTCCTTTACCAAGGCTTCTCACGGCAAAGTGATGAACTATGGGGTCAATCGAAACCTTGTAACCGGCATGGCTTCGAAGCTGAGGTACTCTTCTTTAAGACGAAATCATACTTATGTCTATCCCTCCGGTCGAGTTTTTACTGGCTATTCCTTTCATGATTAAGTCTGTTTCAGTATCATCCTTTAAAAAAACTGTTCTATTGGAACAACTAAACAAAATATATTCACATCTGAATTTTCTTTTTCAGACAACATTTTAAAGTTTATGTATCAAATTCCGATTGGAAATTAAATCGAGGATGCAAGTTCACATATTTATTTGTTCATCTTCGAGAGAATTAAGTTCAATAGGCATCTGAATTGATTTTATTGCTTGGTTTGTGAATGAACCAATGCTACCTTTTCTTTCCTTTTCCTTTCGAAAATACAGCTTCTGAAATACTACCAAACAAGCGCTGAAGAAAGCTTAAGTTTACAATACCCGGCAACCCCACTCACAGGGGTGGTAAAGGGCCATACTTTTTTGTCTAGATAATCTAAGGGCCGGACCCTAAAGGGATCGGGATCTAATCTTATTCAATTTTGAGCTAAAAAATTTAAGGGCCAAGTAGGATTGTGAAGAGAGCATTAGGGCCATGGTCCATTACCACCCCACATCATTTTCAGTGGAAAGCAGCATTTGTTTGGAAGAAACCAATCGTAAGGCTTCTTATCCCTTGATGGTTTTTTGGAAGTTTCTTGTTTTTTCATCTATGTGCTGTGTTGTTTCTGTCCTTTTGATAGTAACGTGCTAGTACAACTGATCCAAATTTATCTTAGCCAGCTTGACAAAAAGATATGTCATAATAGGTAGTTAGAATATACCTGCAGACATTAAAAAGGCAAAAAAAGGCCAAATAAACCACCTCAAAACATGTTTTATTTGGTATACTAATAACAATCGTCGTAGCTAAAATGTGAAGATAAGAATGAATTTATTCAGTAGCCGTGTCATCTCGCGGCTCTGACGAGGAGCTTGGCGTGGTGTTGTTCTGTGCTTGCATGAGGCGCTCGAGCTTGGCACTGAGCTCAGCCTTCTCTTTCTCGAGCCGGGCGTTCTCGCAGCACATGTCACTGCAGTCCCTCATTGCGTGGTTCAGCTCGTCAAGGAGGCGACGGCTGGTGCCACGGAGGTGAACGACCTGTGCCCACAGCTCGGTGAGCTGCCGCTGCTTGCGCATGCGCGACCGCCTGGCGGACTCCCGGTTGGAGACCATCCTCCGCCGCCTCCGCTCGTCCTCTGCCATCACCATGCGGCCGCCACAGGCATCATCAGCACTGCCAGAGCCGGCTGGACTGTTGCCAACAGCCGGTGCTTCGTGGGTAGGTTCAAAGGTAGAAGGCGGCAACTGGAAGGGAGTGGGCGGCATGGCGATCATGTTGCTATGGCAGTGAGCGTGGAATGCTGGGTTCGGAGATGTGAGGCAGTGAAGGTTGGCCATGGCTACTTCTCCATGGTAATGGTGCTGGTGCAGCATGGCTGCTTCACTTGTTTGCCCAGCGGACTCTTCAAGAGCGAGGTAGGAGTGGGATCGATGTGGCTAATCCGGCCTCTGGTTTGGCTGGGCCTCTTGGTCGATTTTGCTCTGGGTGAGCGGAGGAGGCACTTGGTTGGTGAAGGCCTTTTATAGCGTAGCAATGGTAGTTTTGCTTGCCTAAGACAAGAGAGAGAAGCCACCTTCTCTCGCCCCTCTTCCTTTTTGTAGAATTTGGTAACTTTAGTTTATTGATTTGGTACATGGCCATGAGGAGCGAGCTTTCGCCTTTTATGCGCAGCAATATCCAAACAGCATGCCACTTAACCCTGTACTCCTCTTGCTAGCCTTGCTTTTCAAGAGAACATTACATTGCGAGTTTATTTACCCTCTTGTGTGCATCCATGACTTGACTTGCGTGAGTAGTCTTGTCTAAGGGTAAAAATTATTCCAGTTCATCCGTGCCAAACCTTGCTTTTTGCTACATGCATGTAATGTACTCTCCCCCAAGATGCTCGGCCTTTGGCCTCTGTCGTCAAACAAATTGGTCTATAGATAAAAATTCTTTCACCTGGTTAGAGTGTAGCATGAACCTGCTGGATGTATGGATAGATATGTAGCTTTACCTACTGAAAGGCACTGTGGGAATAAACAGGTTGACATTTTTAGGCCACGGCTGCCTTTATAAAACTAATGTATAGGCTTGGCCCCCGCGTGGGCGATGGGCGACACGGGCGGCACCTTCGGCGGCGGCGCCGCCCCCCGCCTTCCTCCCTCCCCCCTCCGCCGCGCCGCCGCCGGAAGCCCGCGCGGCTTGCAAGGACGGCGGCGGCGGGGCTGCCTTCTCCTCCCTTTTCTCCCAGCTGGCGTGACCGCCGCGGGGGGACGAAGGGAGCACCTTGGGGCGGGCGTCGCTGGCGCCGGTGAGGCCGGATCCGGGGCTGCCGAGGCCGGATCCGGTAGCCCAGGTGGTCGATCTGCTGCCAAGCGCAGTAGCGGTGCGACGGGCCGTCCCGCAGTCAGTGGCAGCGGCGGCGGGCGGCAAGGCGGGGCTCGGGAAGAACGCGCCGTGCGGAGGCGTGTGGCAGCTGGGCGGATCGATGCCGACGCCGGCGTTGCGCCGCCCGGGGAGAGCCCCGCCCTGTGCACTAGGTTCTACGGCATGTGAGCGGCCGTCGGAGGCGCTTGCCTCCATTCAAGTCGAGCACGAGCGCGTTCTTGCGGAGGCGTCTGTTGGCTTCGCGGCGGCGCGGGTGGCGGCTGGTCGGCGTTGCGGTCGTCGCTGTCGTGCAGCCTCGCGCTGGGGCAGTGCGCCGTGGCGGCGGCTCAGGCTCCGAGCCCTCGCTCTGGGCGACGTGCCAGGGCCTACGATGGGTACTGGCGGCGTTCTTCCTTTCGGCGGCTTGTAGCACGACTTCCCCTGCGGCCGGCGGCGGGGAGCCTGCCGGTGCTAGTGCGGCACGCTGCTTCGGCCGACGGCGGGCGCTACGGGTCCGGCCCGTGGTCGTGGAGGCGGCAGGTGCGGCGGTCCTCGTCGTGGGGCTGTGTTTTGGTCCGCGGCCAATGGCGGCACCAGACTTCATGGCGACGCGAGAGGCCGCACACGGTGGCCGTGGGGTGGTGCTGGCCGTGGGGTGGTGTGAGGTGGATTGGCAGCGTTGAGCGGCACCGCGACTGTGAATGGTGCGGCGCGAGAAGGTGCGAGTTGACCATGGCGTGTGGTGGCACGGCTGCGCCACCAGCGGTGGGGGACTTCTTGCTTTGCTGGGCCGTGGACGTGCAGCTAGGACGGGATTCTCCGGGCGAAAGCCTTGCCGGCTTCCTGCTGGTGGTGATGACAACTATGTCTGAGGGCGTCGTTCTCCCTGTTGGGAGTGTCATCTCGGAGCCCATCCCATCTACGCGGGTTTCTACGGGTGAAAACCCTGTCCACTTGTTGGACGAGCAACGGCGGCGTCTTTGGCGTCGCTACCTTGTTGAAGGTGTTGTTGGTGGAGACATTTCTCGGCCAGGCGGTGGAAGGACCGCCACTGGTGTGGCGGTGCGGCTTGGTGCAGGTGGCGAGCTTAAAGGGGGTTGTCGAGCTCATGCGGCGGCGACCAACGTCGTGCTGGCGACCGGGGGTTGCCTCATATTTGTTGGGTTGGCTGCTTGCAGCAGACTGCAGCGGCTGGCACTGCTTTGCAGCTGTCAGTGCGGTGTGGGACAACGTCGGATGGCGGCGCTTGCGGCAACGACAAGGTGGGACGACTTGACTTGCAGCAGATTGTGGCGGGCGGTCCAGCTACGTTGTGGCTACTCAGGTGCGGTCCATCGTCGGAAGATGGCGCAAGTGACAACCTGGCTTGTTGGCTTGGCGACGGAGGCTGCTCGTGCGAGTAGGGCAACGAGATGATGTTGCTTGATGGGCGCGACGCCGCTGTTTGATGGAGATTTGGAAACAGGGCAACCCCTTGCATCATCTTGATGACGATTTTATATACGAATCCGAGACACGGAGTACTGAGGCGGAAGTGGCGAGGCCCCCGCGTGCGATGTCTTCGACGTGGCGACGAGAGCGAGGAGGTGTCCAACGGCGGGCGTGGCGAGGCCCCCGCGCGTTGTGTTTTCGCGGTGGCGACTGCGAGGCAGCTGGCGTGAGGTTTGGATTCGGCGATTCCACTCTATCGGATGGTGTGTGGCGTTGCAGCGGTGCTACAGCGACAGGTCCCGCATGGTGGTGCCTGCTCGGTATGGAGTCGTCTGCTTCTCTCTTCTCCCTTTCGGCGCGGGTTAGTGCCTTATGGCAACTACATGTGTAGATAGGTCGTTGGTCGCGACAGCTTGGTCTCCTTCTATCTGTGTCGCGTGTTCCCTCCGCATTGAGCGGTTGAGTCCCCCGTGTTGATGTCCTAATCTATCCGGGCGAGTTGAGTTGTTGAGTTTCCGGGGTTGACGTCCCAATCCAACCGGGAGAGTTTTTGTTTTCTATTTTCTTTTCCTTTTTTCCTGGCTACGACCTTCCGGGGCTGCAGCCTTGTACTTTTCTGCTATATCAATGAAACGCGCACTATTTTGTGTGGTTCGTTAAAAAAACATTTTTAGGCCACTAGCTATATTATGAAGCAAATCGGCTATGCATATCGTGTATAGATTTTACATCTAGTATGCACCGTGCAAGTCCGACACCCATGAGTTTGATCGTATCTCGCAAGTGCTTTTTGAGCCTTTGATTAGTAACAACTTTACATTACTACCATATAGGTTCGACAGCTAAGAGGATGGATTGATACCTCGTTCCTTTTTTCACTGTAGCACTTTAATGTGTATTGTAATTCCTTTTCTTTAACAATTTGGATGCTGATATAGTAGCAATTAATATGAGAGATCATATATATTACGGCTTTCCAAAATATTGAACATAGCCAAATCTATATATGTTATAAGTTGAGGATCTGAGCCTTAGCCCTTTACTTAGGTCAGTCTTTTGGTGGCGTGGGTGTACACCCCAACCACCTTGGGCTTTCTGACTAAGAAATATTGCTCACCCTCCAAGAGTGGTACAATTTGCAAAAAAAAAAAAAACAATTGCAAATTGACTACTCCAAACCATAAATAAATAGATGAACCATGTAGCCAATTTGGAGAAAGAGGGTGCCGCAAACATGCCTTTCAGCTCTGCTCCTCATCCTCTTTTAGTTTTCCTTTTCTTTGGAAAAAGAAAATAGGAGGAAGGTCCCCCTACAAATCTTTATCTGATCAACTGTATAGGATCATCAACTGAAACTGGAGGGCAAGCCCTGTGAAACCTTTATTTAACAATAAAGGAAAATAAACGAAATCACATGTTAGACACACATAAAACTCGAAGTTCAGCAAATGCATGTATTTCACTTTTGAATTTCCTTGAAATATTTAATCAGTGATACAACTAGAGCATACCCCTTTTAGGCTGGTTTTGAGGAATGTTGAGTACTCTATCCTGCTTGTGATGAGTGAATTGTCAACCGTGCGGTGTGATCGTGCGCTTGGTCTTTGGATTGCAGGTACACGGGCGTCGAGTGTCGACGGGGAGCTGCCGTGGAGGTGCTGTGGCCGATGGACCATGCGGTGGACGGCGGTGAAGGGCAGCCAGGACCGGAGCTCGGACCGGGCGGCAGCTGTGGCGTCCACTCCTGGATCGAGGGCGCAAGCGGCGACGGAAGACGGGTTTCTTGGTTTGCGCCACAAAACCAAGGAGGCGGACGGCGGTTGAAGACGCCAAGTCGTGGAGGCACGGGCGTCGGTCTCGGGACTGACGGAGGCGACGGGCGTCGACGGCGTCTAGGGCCTCGCTGCGGGCGAGGAGGTGATGGGCGTCGGGCGGCGTCTAGGGCCGTCAGAAGGCCGAGGCGGGAACGGCGTCTAGGGCCACGGCGTGGAGGCGGGAATCTTCCCGCGCGTGAGGTTTTGGCGGTTTTCTCAAAACCGGCCATCTACCCGGGTTTCGCGGACCCTCCAAAACTGCGGACTGGATCTTCATCAAGACGGCGGCATCGCGGAGAAGACTTCGTTTCGAAGAAAGAACCTCGGCCGTCGAATGAGATCATGTACAGGGGGTGCTGCAGGCCAACCGGTCTGACCGGTCCCTGGCACCGGTCTGACCGGTCTAACCAACCGGTCTGACCGGTCCAGCGCACCGGTCTGACCGGTCCCGCGGGTATAAATACCCCTTCACTTGTGTTAGGTTAAAGGCGGCTTTTGTAATCTGTTCGTGGACTTTCTGTTTCTCCAGGCCGCCGCCCCTGCGTCTCCCTCCCTCTATTCCTCTCGTTTGAGTTGATTTTGTCCATGGATTGTTGAAACCTTGTAAGGGATTTGATTTGGAAAGGAGGCTCTATCCTCCTCGTGCCCTCTGGGCTTTTGATTTGATTCAATCCCCTGGTTTTGTGCCTTGTGCAATGGATTTTCGATTTCGTTTTTGGCACACTTGATTGAGAGGAGACCTCGAGTTCTTTGCTGTGATTCCCGTGCTCCCAACTCTGACCTAAACCCTCTGGAATCACTGGCGTGTTCGAATTCGAGTTCTTGAGTGTTTGAGAAAACCCCAATCCCTTTTGATCTCCCCCATAATTCTCACGATTCGTTGATCCTTGGGACGAGATCTTTTGGGGATTTGCTCACGGGGTAGGGGCGAAGCAATGCCCCAAGTTTCATCGGTTTTTGTGGTCGTTTGCTCAGGATTCACTGTTTGAATCCAATTTCTCGGGGGTTTTCTGGGTGCTACCTGTCAGACCGGTAGGCACGACCGGTCAGACCGGTCCAGCGCACCGGTCAGACCGGTCCAGGCAGACTAGTTCTGCAGTTTTCCCATTTCGCTTCCGATTTGCTTCGTGGTTTCGCTCGCTCGTTCGAGGCCTTTTGTGTTGGTTTAGCTTTTCCATAGCTATTCCAAACTTTGGCCAGAACGCTTGAGGGCTTGGGTGATTTTCGGGATATAGGACGACGGTTTGAATTTCGGAAGAAATTTTGATCGGCTCCCATTCACCCCCCCTCTGGTCGCCGGCTTCGGTCCCACAATTGGTATCAGAGCTTGGTTGAGGTTTTCAGTACCTTAACCGGCTCGAAAACCACTCGGCGACCATGGCGAGTCTTGGTAAGATCCCGGTGTTTTCCGGCGAGAACTATGCCTGCTGGAAGGTTCGCATGAGAGCCTTCCTGCAGAGCATGGGAGCCGATGTCTGGGAGATTACCACGAACCAGCTCTACGAGGTGCTGGCTGTTCGCACCACGCCTCTTCAGGTGACCCAGCACGAGGCTAACGCCAAGGCCGTCAATGCCTTGTTCGCTGGCGTTTCTCGTGCGGAGTTCTCACGCGTCCAGGGTTTTCAGGAAGCTCACAAAATTTGGACGTGCCTTGAGAACTACCACGAGGGTACACCTCAGGTGAAGGCCAGACTGTTCGAGACTCACCGGCATGAGTATGAGAACTTCACACAGGAGCCGGGTGAGAGCATTGACCTGATGTTCAGTCATTTTCAGTCGATTGTGAACAAGGTCAATGCGAACAGATCTGCTGGTGCCCTTGAGTACACAGAGCACGAGAAGGCTCTCAAGTTGCTTTACGCACTTGACCGCTCTGTGTGGGATCTCAAGGTGAACACGATCATTGAGTCTGCAGTCTATGAGACTCTGACCGTGAACGAGCTTTTCAGCAAGCTCAAGGCCACGGAGGTGGATAACCAGACACGAGCCAAGCTCAATGGTGCCCCTCCTTCCAAGAGCGTCGCTCTTGTGACTGGCCCAGGTGGATCGAGCTCTAACGCTAACTCTGCTCTTGGCTTTTCTCTTGCCTCTTTGCCTTCTGTCTCAGATGAGCAGCTGGAGACGCTGGGCGACGACGACTTGTGCCTCCTCATCAGCAAGTTCCAGCGCGTCTACCACAACAGGCAGAGGAAGAAGAACCCCGGGTGCTACAACTGCGGCGATCTGAACCACTTCGTCGCCGATTGCCCCAAGAAGTCCGGCGGTGGCCAGAACAACTCATTCGACTACTACCGCCACCGCGACCGCGACGAGGGAGGCTCCAACAAGGAGCGTCGGCGCCACAAGCACCGCAGTCGTGACCGGGGAGGACGCTTCGACAAGGAGTCGCTCAAGAAGCGCTTCCAGTACAAGGCCAAGAAGCGGGAGAAGGCCTTCCTGGCGCAGCTCAGCGACCTCGACAAGAGCTCCGACACCGACCGCTCTTCTTCACCGACCTCCGACGACGACGACAAGAAGAAGAAGAAGCGGGACAAGGAAGCCACCGGCTTCATCGGCCTTTGCTTGGCGGCCGGTCGGCGCAAGAGCTTCTGCACCATGGCGGGCGAAGCCGATGGTGCTCGTGCGTCTTCAGGTGGACATGCTACACCGACGCACTCCGGCTCTTCTCCTGGATCCGAGAGCGATTCAGAGGTAAACTCCACGATCGACCTGCTTGATACAGAGGTTAGGGAGTTGTACGCCGCTCTCGACAACCAGAAAAGGCTGCTTAAGGAAGCAGCTAGAGAGCGTAGAAAGCTTAGGGCTGAGCTGGCTTGTGCTAGGGAGAAGTCTAGTGAGGATGAGTGCGCTGGCTGCATATCTCACATGAATGATCTTGTTGCTCTCCGTGCCAAACATGATGAGAATGTCGCGAACTTCGATGTTGTTAAGATTTCGCTTGCTGACGTGTCTCATGAGCTCGCTAAGGCCAAGCATGAACTAGAACTGGTTAAGGATGCTCCTATTGTTAGCGATGTGCTTGAATGTGATGAGTGTCCTATCTTCAAGTCTGATCTAGTTTCTTTGCAGTCCAAGTTTGCTACTATTGTGTGCGAGCTAGAGGAGATGAAGTCTAGGCCAGTTTTGCTTGGTGCTTGTAAGCTTTGTCCCACGCTTAGGTTGGAGCTATTGGAGAAGAACGCTTTGATCAAGTCTTTTGGAAAGACTAAGGTCGTAGAGTCTAGCCCACCTATTGACTGCTCTGTTTGCCCTGGTTTGATTGCTGATTTAGATAGTCTTGCGGTAGAGAAAGCCAACTTAGAGAATGAGAATACCTATCTTAGGGCGATTCTGAGTTGGGTCTCTAGCAGTGAGCCGCAGTTGGGCATGATAATTAAGCAGTTCAAGCGTGGTGATGGGTTTGGGGTCGGTTACACATACACGAAGTCAGACTTTGACAGGTTGTATGGTAAGATTGGCAAGGCTGCTGGAAACACTGCCAGCACGAGCACACAGCCTTCGCTTGTTGACCCCGCGGATGGTGTGCTTAAAGAACCACCGAAAGCACCTCCGCAGAAGCAGGTTTGGGTTCCAAAGCCCAATGAGCTGAGGAACTCCCTCGACACGCTCCCTGCTGCCACAGCCCAGGTTGCCCAGAAGAAGAGGGCTGCTCCTCCCCGTCCGCAGGCTAGGCCTTCACCTCCCAAGCGTGAGGTGAGGTACCACTGCGAGTTCTGTGACAGGGAAGGTCACCTGGAGGGGTTTTGCTTCAGGAGGAAGCGGGCTGTGAGGAGAGAGCAGGAGAGACGGAACGCGGACATGTACTCTGCTCGGGTGCATGGTCCTTCTCGGCGTGGTGATAGGCAAGATGCTAAGGCGCGCCGTGTAGGTGGAGGTCAGGGAGACGGTGGTGGTTACCGTGCTCCAGCAGGTGGTCGCTTTGCTGGCCGTGCTCCTGGTTGTTTTCAGTACGGCTATGGACCACGGGACCGAGGTGTTGGAGGAGGTTTTGAGACTCCACGCTTTCCTCGCGGTGGTGTTCGTCAGTCACGCGGTAGACGGGACGGGGGATACGCTTTGTCTGGTTTTGCTAACCCTTCTGTAGAGCAAATGGCTCGACACTGGTTTGCTTCTCACTTTGCTAACCCCAGTGTTGAGACATTTGCTCACCATTTGTCTCACTACTGATGTGCAGGTCGGAGGCTTGGAGAACAGGTGGATCATGGACTCCGGTTGTTCACGCCACATGACCGGAAATGACAAATGGTTCTCCAGCCTCACCCCGATGCGCTCAAAAGAGTACATTGTATTCGGGGATAATGGAAGAGAAAAAGTACGTGGACTTGGCGAGTTTCTGGACATGGACATGGACACAGGTTTTGAGGCATACAAAAATCGCCAGCTCCTGTGGCCAAAGCAATAAGCTTTCAGCATTGTCGATATGCATGCATCGGCATCTCCATTTCCCGTTGTCCAAAAAGCTGGAATACTGTTGCATTATTCGCGGCAGCAACGACTGCCAATCGGATCGATGGCTGACGCCATCGGAGCCGCGTGCTTTTGCAAAAGCAGGGCCCCCGCCTAGCGATTGAGACGGATTACTTGCGCGCCCATTCTAGCAGTAGAGTGGCAGCACTAAGCGGACACTTAACCACAACCACAAAGAACAAACTAAATCATATATAAAGCACTTGCTAGCCAACTTTAGTTCTTGCCTCTTGTGATGCCCCTGTCAAATGCGTCGTTTTCGTTTTTTTTTTTGGATTCTGTGTATATACGATCATGTGGCTGGGAGATCTGACTTTTTTGTGAACCCAAACAGTGACATACTTTTTTTTGTGGGTGCATCAAACTAAGGGTGAAGGAGATGACAGCCAAGAACTCAAGGCAAGCACCAGTGCATGCTGTATGTTTCCCTAACATCTCCAACTCAATTCATTTCTCATCCAAGTCATTTCATTGGCAGTTTCAAGTACTATCAGCAGCTCAACACAAGTTCCATCGCAGACCGGAGATCTTCTGTTCTTTATTTCAACGAACCAGCAAGCGGTTGTGTCAATTTCGTCGATAAAGAAGAGAACGAAGCAGAGGTATCTGTTGAAGATAGATCAAGCACGCGACAGTTAAAAGTGCCATCCCCCTGGATCCTCCGTGAGGCACGGTCGAAAAAATACCTTCGTCGATGTTTCGGGCTTTGTGCTTGGTGGGAGCCTTGTCCCCTCCTGGGATTATTCTCAGTCTTGGCTTTGTAGGCCAGATGTGTTCTTAGGACTCGACTTGTTCGTTTGACATTGATGCAACAAGGCGGTGGCAGAATCTGTGCTCCGAGTCGGTGTGATGTGAGGCAAGCACAAGCCGTTCATGTTTTTGCTTGCCAAAAATGGGGCCCGTCTATTGACTAGGCATTTCTGGGAAGAGAAGCCTCAGGTGAATGGGATTCTAATTGTGCAGTTGAAGAATTAGATGCAGATTTGCGGATAAAAAGCTCGTGATTGGACCTGGGAGGAAGTCGGACACCGTGAACTGGAGATAATTAGTATGCGTTTGCGTTTTTATAAATGTAGCGAAAAGAAGGTGGTGGCCGGCCGGCAGACACAATGAGAAAGGTAGCACTTTCTGGTTATGGAACAGCTTCTAGTTCTTATCACAGACATAAGTTATGGCTTTGTAGAGTTTTACTCGTGATTGTATACCTTATGGAGAAATAAAAGGGAGTCGACCTAGCTGGAGGTGCTTCCTAACTTGGTACTTTCCGACACAATGAGCTTGTCATCATGCTCTTATGTTCTGTATGTGAGGATGTCTGATTGTCATGCGGAGATAATAGTACTGAAGAAATTCTTTCCATTGGCACATGAGGGGATTTATTGCTCATTCATTTCTTTACCCATCATTTCCCAAAAATGGGATTAATGTTGTCCACAAAAATTGGTAGATATATATATGCATACAGCTTGCTTTGAGGAGGCACAATTGCTTGCCATCTCCTTCGGAACAAAGCTTTAGCTGACCATGAGGGAAGAAAAAGGTGAGCTTTCCTCATCAGCTCGAAATGATAAGTTGGGAGTCGTCGTGCTGCTGTTGCTGCTGCATGTGTTCTTGAATGGCTCATTTAGCTAATACCTTGCCTGCGCCATATGTTAGGGCCACATTATTGAAACTCTTGCATGATAACCTCTGCTTTTGATTTCTCTAAAGAAAGCTCCTACTTTCGTTTCCCTCTCTCTGAAAAGAAAATTATTCTTTTTCGAGAAAAGGGGAAATTTTCTTTTCACGAAAATGAGGTTTGCTGTTCAAATGACAACATAAAGTCCAATCATGGATCGAGGACATGTCCTTAATACTGTAGTTATACTTAATTCAGAAATTTAGACGTCCTCAATGCGCGCATACATAGGATATAAGTCAGAAACAAAGTGTATAAATTAAAAAGCAATAAATTTCAACAACATCATCCCGGCCGTGTGATACTTCGTTTCTTTCAAACGGCATGGTGCAGGAGATTGCTATCCCAAATCCCTGTTCTTAAACAATGGTCTCCATAATCCATAGTGATCCGAGTTGGGAGCACATGCAACATGCATGCCCGCTCACAAGAAAAAGTTTCGCGGCTACTGCCTCCAACCCACTACTAGCTAGGCAAATCTGCTCGAGCTATGGTGCTATTATGTACAATATACCACGTCATGTGCTCTTGGGGCTTTGGATGCGACGAACACAAGCAAGCTCCTTTTTTTTTTTCGCTCAATCCACATGTGCCGATACAGTTTCCATGGACGAATGCAAGACCAAACAACAGTTGAGAATACATGGAGGCTGATCGAACTGTGGGATTTGTGACCGGGACTGATCAGTAAGAAAATCATTTGCTTTTCGGCGAGTGCATACATACACTGGATTAGCAGGGATTAAGCAGAAGATCCAGAATGAAAAGGCACATGATCCGTGACCTAAAACCTGCAATATAGATCGGGGAAAGTGAGCAGCAATGGGGCGGTCAAATCACAGGCATAGGCGGCCAAGTGGTACGCTGAGTTCAGAGAGAGGAGATGGAATTCATCACTAGACCTAGACGGGGCATGTCACCGGCATTGGTCACAAGTTGCAACCAACGGCGGCCTGTGGTGTGACAATTTCAACACTTCCTGTTCCTCTGAGTAAGGATTCGTAGACGCTTTTTTTCTGAAAGAAATATCTAGCGAGAATCCAGAAATAATATAATGGCCTTAAAAAAACGGAAAGTAATAAACAATTGGATGGTGGCTGATCAAATCGCACTAGAATAAAATTTTCATACCTAATATCTCTATATATGTTATTGAATGATTTTCCACCAAAACTCTCCTATCCAGAGGAACTTATAACCGTTCGTTTGGGAGTACTCCCTTGTTTTTGTTATGGAATGAATGGAAATGAGAGAGAACTATATTGTATTGATGGGGAGAGATCTTTACATATATACTCTGCTAACAGACATGGAAGTGGCCCTTTCGAGGCACCCCTTCGGGGTGGCAGTTCCCCTTTGTAATTACCTACTAATTACTAGATTAAATAAATGATTACAATATTGATCACTAATTAATCTAATTTTTCTTCAACACTCCCCCTTGATCAATTTGTTCTTCTGCAGTCTTGTAATTTGTGTAATAACTCCTTGAAAACCCTATGGGAAGAATCAGGAGATGTGTATGTATATGTCATGGGAAAAACTCCTTAAACCCCTTTGGGAAAATAGGAGAAAATGTTGATATGACATATATGTATTGGTATTCCATTAAAACTCCTTTAAAACCCAGTGGGAAAAATATAAGGAGAAAATGATATGGAATATCATTAGTTGCAAACTCATATGAGGAAAAACCTTAAAAGGAAAATTCATAAGTAAGTTGCAATGTATTATAATCTGTTGATCATATATGAACTTATTCTCCCCCCCAAAACCCGATGGGAAAATATGAGGAGAAATTATATCTTGGATATCTTCTTAAAAACTCTGCTGATAAAACAGAAGATATGATATATATAATATGTCTTGAATATCCCTTCAAAAACCCTGGTGGGGAAAATTTGAGATATGACACAGAATATTGCCTCATTAAAAACCTAGTATGAGAAAAATCTTGATAGAAAAACTCATTTAGGAAAAGAGTACAATATATAATCAGAGGATTAAAATCAAAGGTTTACTCCCCCTAATGCTTGCAAATCCTTAAGTCTTCTCATACCAATCCCGAAAACATATTTTTGAAATAATGATGTAGGGAAAGACTTTGTGAATAAATCTACATGATTATCACATGACTTTGTTTGCAAGATTTCTATCTCTCCATTTTTCTGGAGCTCGTGAGGATAGAATAATTTAGGAATTGTGTTTTGTGATATTGCTCTTTATGTAACCTGCATTCATTTGTGTAATGCAAGCTGAATTATCTTCATAGATAATTGTTGGTTTCGTAATTGAACCAATATCACATGAGTGTTGTATGTGATTAATCATTCTGCGAAGCCATACACATTCACGTGAAGCTTCATATAATGCAATTATTTCAGAATGATTAGTGGATGTGGCTACTAAGGTTTGCTTGGATGATTTCCATGATATAGCCGTTCCACCATGTAAAAATACAAAGCCTGTCTGAGATCTGGCATTGTGGGGATCAGAAAGATAGCCAGCATCTGTATATCCAATTATTGATTTATCTTGGTCAAACTGATAGAATAAACCAAGATCTATTGTACCTTGGAGATATCTGAAGATATTCTTAACTCCCGTCCAATGACGTTTTGTTGGAGCTGCGCTATGTCTAGCTAGTAAGTTTACCGCAAATGCAATGTCAGGCCTAGTGCAATTTGTGACATACATTAGCGCTCCAATGGCACTTAGATATGGAACTTCAGTTCCCAATAATTCTTCATCTTCGTCCTTTGGTCTGAATTGATCCTTATTTATGTCAAGAGATTTGACGACCATAGGTGTCTTTGATGGATATGATTTATCCATATTGAATTTTTGAAGAATTTTCTGGATATATGCAGACTGATGTACTAATATCCCTGATGGGAGATGGGAGATGTGAGATGTTCGAGCTGAAAGCCTAAACAAAATTTGGTTTTACCCAAATCTTTCATTTCAAATTCCATCTTTAGATGGTTGCGTGCTTCATCTATATCTCGTGTACTCCCAATGATATTGAGATCATCCACGTACACAGATATAATGCAGAATCCACTTAAGGATTTTTTGATGAATACACATGGGCAATCATCATTATTGGAAAAACCTTTCTGAAGAAGGAATTCCTTTAGTCGGTTGTACCACATTCTTCCTGACTGCTTCAAACCATATAATGATTTCTGAAGCTTTACACAATACATGTTGCGTGAATGATTCTTATTCGGAATATCAAGCCCTTCAGGAACTTTCATATAAATATCCGAATCTAGTGACCCATAAAGATATGCTGTCACTACGTCCATGAGATGCATGGATAGACCTTTCTGTGCTGCCAATGATATTAAATATCAGAATGTTATGCCACTCATAACTGGGGAATATGTTCATCATAATCGATGCTGGGTCTCTGCGTGAACCCTTGTGCTACAAGCCTCGCTTTGTATCTCACCACCTCATTGTTTTCATTCCTTTTACGGATGAAAACCCATTTTGATCCCACAGGAAAAATGTTTCGAGGAGTAGGTATAACCGATGAGAATACCTCTCGTTTCTTGAGCGAGTGCAATTCTGCCTTGATTGCTTCCTTCCATTTAATCCAGTCTGAGCGCTTGATGCACTCTGCCATGGTCTTAGGTTCTGGATCAAGTTGGAGGTTACTTGCAATCTTGGAGGCGAAATTAATGTCGACAATTGTAGTTTTCCTATTGAATGATTCTCCAGAATCAATATAATTAGTGGAAATTTCATTTAACCTTTGTGACTCTTCTATATTTCCCAAAGAATTTGAGTCTGGGTCTTCCGATGTCCTAGCACTTGTATTTGTGCGCGCATTTGTACTAGGTATATGGTATATTTCTTGAATATCCATATTATTTGGATTTACAATATCTAATTGGTGTCTATCAACGTGATGTTGATTTGCATTTACCGTTTTGGAAGTAGGCTTCCTTGGTTTCCGCAGAGGCTTATTCTTTGTTACCGTATTTCTCCCCCTCTTATTTTGATTTGGGGGATTTTGAGTAGGTACTTCTACTCTTTCTGGTACGTTTACGGCAGGATTGTGTGACTTTATGACACCTTTATAATCAGTAAATGTTTCTGGCAGATTATTTGCAATATTTTGCAAATTGATAATCTTTTGAACTTCACGTTTAGTTTCTATAGTACGTGGATCAAAGGACTGAATACCTGAGGCATTCCAATTTATTTCCTGGCATTTGTTATGGTACATATTGTCTCCCCCTAATGCCGGGAAATTGTCCTCATCGAAGATGCAATCAGCGTGACGGGCAGTGAATAAGTCCCCTGTAAGAGGCTCGAGGTATTTTATGATTGACGGTGATTTATACCCCCACATAAATCCCCAATTTTCTATGGGGGCCCATTGATGTACGCTGCAGTGGTGAAATCGGTACGTACACAGCGCAACCGAATTTTCGCAGATGGGAAATACTTGGTTGATTCCCACATACTAACTGCAATGGAGAAACCATATTGTATGCAGTAGGTCTAATTTGAATCAAATCAATGGCGTGTAAGACCGCATGACCCCAACAAGATGTAGGTAATTTGCAATTCTGTAATAATGGTCTAGCAATTAATTTTATTCTCTTTATAAGAGATTCGGTTAATCCATTTTGTGTATGTACGTATGGTACTGAATGTTCCACATTTATGCCTAGAGCCATACAATAGTCATTGAAGGCTTTTGAGGAAAACTCAACGGCATTATCTATTCTGATGGATTTTATTGGATTATCCAGATAATGTGCTCTTAATTTGATAATTTGAGCAATGAATCTTGCAAAAGCATGATTTCTTGTGGATAACAAACATATATGGGACCATCTTGTTGATGCATCGATAAGTACCATGAAGTACCTAAATGGCCCATTTAATGGATGAAAAGGACCACAAATATCTCCTTGAATGCGTTCAAGAAATGTTAGCGGTTCAGCCTTGATCTTAAGATAAGAGGGTCTCAAGATTAATTTCCCGGTAGCACATGCGGTGCATACAAAATCTGAAGGTTTAGGAAATTTTGAAGTATTCATATGATGATCAAGTGAATTGCTAATAATTTTTCGCATCATCCCAATTCCGGGATGTCCTAGGCGATCATGCCAAGTCTTGAATATATCAAGATTTTGAAAAATTATTTTATATGCAACATGTTGTACGGGTTTGATATATGTGAAATACAATCCAGTTGATAGTGAAGGAATTTTCTCAAGCAATTGCTTGTTATATCCGTCATTTTTTTGTGATGAATAGATATTCATCTTTGTTGTTGTTATGTGTTTCCATATGAAAACTATTACGACGGATATCTTTGTAACTCAATAGGGTACGAGTTGAATCGGGATACAGGAGTGCATCCTCGATTACTAATTGTGTACCCATAGGGAGAATTATTATGGCTCGTCCTGAACCAACAACCATGGCATCTCGGCTTGCGATTGTCATGACTTTTCCTTTACTCTTAGTTAGAGTTTGGAAATATTTAATTTCCCTAAGTATTGTATTAGTGGTAGCACTATCCACTAAACAAAGTTCTTCCTCCATTTGGATTGTTCCCGTAGATAATCTATAATGATTTAGTCAAATATATTAAGATAAACTCAAATAATTATATAATATATATGTATATATATTATTGAGTAAGTATTATATATTTATAATACTATATTGTATGTCTTACAATATTTATGACAACAAATATTTTACAACACAACATAATATTTACAAGAATATGGCTTAATGATCAAGTCTATGGGGTGATTGAGACTAGTTGGTGTCTCCGAATATGTCGTTGGATTGAAATTCAACGAGCATATCTTCAGTGCTGAATAAATCTTCCGTCTGCGGAGGAGTCTTCTCATCAATGGTTTCCAAAGGAGTGTCCTTGGAGCAACTGGCGTCAGTCCATTGAGTAGTGAAGTGCGCTTCATACTTGTCACCATGAACTTGTTTGCCAACAGATTTCTGGTAGAGTTCAACTAAATGCTTAGCTGTGTGGCACTTCTTAGTGATATGGTTGTGACAACCACACCTTTGACAAACTTGAGAGTTGTCATGACGGAAATTCTTCTTGAAAGTGCCCTTGCCTTTGTGAGAATCCTTATTTTTTCTAGAAATGATGCATATTTTTGTTCCACTTTCCCTTGAAATTCTTTTTGAATTTCTTGCCACCAAACTTCTTTTGAGTGTTCTGACTATTGTAGTGAACTTCAGGCAAAGGTGATGCCCCGACGGGGCGCAATTGATGATTCTTTGTTAAGAGCTCATCATGTTTTTCTGCCTGAAGTAAATCATATATCAAGTCAGAGTATTTAGTATACTTGTGGCGGCGGTATTGCTGCTGCAATATCCTATTGGCTGGGAGAAATGTGGACAAAGTCTTTTCAATCTTTTCGGCATCATCAATTGGTTGATCACAAAAACGAAGCTTGGAACAAATCTTGTGAATGGCAGAGTTATATTCTGCAACAGATTTGAAATCCATAAGGCGAAGGAGAGACCATTCACGTCTAGCTTCAGGCAAAATAATTGCCTTTTGTTGATCATAGCGTTCTTTGAGTGCAACCCAAAGTGCTCTAGGATTCTCCTCCATTATATATTCGTTCTTGAGATCTGGATGAAGATGATGTCTCAAGAAATGTAATGTAGCATATTTTGCTTCATTTGAAACAGGGGCTTGTGGATTTGGCTCCTCAATTGAATTGAGAAAACCTTTTGCTGGTAGCATGATTTTTACGTCCATAGCCCAAGTTAGATAGTTACTACCATCTGCGGCAAGTTCAGCGAAATCTTTATTGACAATAGGTGACATATTCCTACATGAAATATCATGTATAGGATTAATTTACTGTGGTAAATTAAAATTTATGTGTGTGTAAATTTATGCAAAATAATGATATCAAGACGATGCTTGAATCAAAACTTATGGTATATAGATTAAATAGTGCAACTATTTTATAATATTCCTACGGGAATAATTTACTTGGTAGTTTTAATATATACAAATTGAATTTGTATTGAATAATTTGGATATACACATTATAGGTAATCATCATAAGATGTAGACCTTTAGTAATGGGCAAATAATTTGCTGCCTAAAAACATGGTCTCAGGGCAAATAAATTCTTAAAGAATTTATCGCAGCTGATGCTTAGGACTCCACTACCTTGTGTTTTTCCAAAACATGATTTATATACCTTAATTTGAATTTTGCATATTTCTACATGATGTAGAATGTAATTTGTGTGCTAAGTTGATCGTAATTCAAATAAAATAAATAGTACATGAAAAAGATTGTTCAGATAGTATTTGCATAATCAACGTGGAATCTGCGGATCACATATATACAATTACTGCAGTAATCATAATATCTATATTACAATGATACTTAGAATGCGAACCAGATGGTCTAGATAGATATTTACAACAATTATGCAAATTCAGAATAGTCTAGGGACTAAAACAGAACAATCTAGGGCCTCAAACATAAATATACAGAACTGAAATATCTAAAACATAAATAGATAAAGTTCTACGGGCCTCATTGTAATTTTGTAGAGGAATAGAGGAGGGAAGGGCCGGATCGGCCTAGCGCTGTGGCGGCCCGACTTGGCCTGCTCGGCCCAACGGTGGGTAGGCGGCCTGCCTGCCTCGGCCCGATAAAAGGGCAGGGAGGGGGGGTAGGGGAAACCCTAACTGCTTCCTCCCCGGAACCGCCGCCGCCCACTCAAGAGGGCGCCGCCGCCTCTGGAGGCGCCGCCGCCGCCTCTTCGTGCCTCCCTCGGCACCTCTTCGTGCCTCCGCCGCTTGGTGTCGTCGCCGGTGTCGAGTGCCGTGTGTGGGCGCCATCGTCTCCCCCCTCCTCTTGCTTGCTCTGCGCAGCCCCAATGGTTCGTTGGCCGAGGCCGGCCGCCGCCGTCAAGTGCGCCGCGGCCGAGGGCCGCGCACGCGCCTGCCCCAGGCAAGGGCCGCCTCCTCCTTTCTCCCCCAAGGCACACCGGCCATGGGGGCTGGTCGGCCGGGGCAAATCGGCCCCGACCGGCCCTTGTCGTCGCTCTCAGAGGCGGGGAAACGCCCCCTCCTCGGAGGAGACGAATCCTGCCCCAAGGGTACTCCCGGATGGGAGTGCGCTGCGGTGATTGGAGGCGATGTCGGTGTAGGAGCGCAGGAGGTGCTGTGGTGGTAGGGGTGGAAGGGCGACATTGATGTCGTAGGCGAAGCCCGGTGGCCAATTCTCGGCATCGACGTCGCTGGTGGGGAATGGAGGTGCCCCACGACGTCCAGCCATGGCGCCGCCGCTGTCGTTCCTTGGCGGCGCTAGTGGCATCGGCGCCACCGGAGGTAATGGTGCCATTCCAGTGTCCTTGATGTAGAGGACAGGGCCTGGTGCCGGTGAACGGCGTTCGTGATGGCCGTTCGAGCGTCGCAGAGGGATCCTCTGGTGTTGAATGTCGCGCAATGCACGACGAACGGCGCCCTGCACCATGAAGCGACGAACGCCGCCGGACTGGTTTCCGCGTTTGATGGCGTTCTCCACTGCGTCCATGATGGAGTCGACCATGGCGTTCATGGAAGGTACGTTGGGGTTCGTCATGTTTCGTTACATTGGGTGAACTCTGGCGAGAACTCCGGCAAGAACTCAGGCGAGTCTCTGTTGCCTTCTTCTTTTCTTCAAGAACTCGACGACTTCTCGTGGTCCCTTTTCTATTCTCAGCGAGAGTCCTTCTGTTCCCAGGGAACCGATGGCCTTGCGCTCGGTGTGGAGAGCGAGAGTGTCTGATAACGTGTTATGGAATGAATGGAAATGAGAGAGAACTATATTGTATTGATAGGGAGAGATCTTTACATATATACTCTGCCAACAGACATGGAAGTGGCCCTTTCGAGGCACCCCTTCGGGGTGGCAGTTCCCCTTTGTAATTACCTACTAATTACTAGATTAAATAAATGATTACAATATTGATCACTAATTAATCCAATTTTTCTTTAACAGTTTTCTTCTGTAAGGTGCACACGCATAACTTAGAATTAAATTTTTTTAATATTAGCCAGCAATTAGTAAAAGATAAGCACGCTATACTATAAAAGTTTAGTATTGTTAGTTTCATATCCGAAAGCCCCTCTGTATAATGTTTATCGTTTTAAAAAATAAAAAAATCGGCCTCTATATCCACCTTGTGGATATATACGGTCAAATGTTACAACATCTAGGACGGAGTACCGATAAATAGCCCTCGATGGTTGAACCATTATTTAAGAGCAAGTATTATAACAGACTGTAAGTTGGCTGGATGCTGAGTTGGGGGAGAGAGAGGAATAGTGGGCTGTAAACTTACAGCGGATTTCAACACAAGAATCAAGAAACTTTGTGACATAGATAATTGAATCATATATTAATGATGAAAAGACTAGCTACTATACGAGTGGGCTGAGAGATAGACTGTAAGAATCCTTAGGTAGTGTTTGGATGTAGATATTGAGGCTTGGAATTCGGAATTGGTATTGGCAGCTTCGAATGCAACTGTTTGGATGTCCTGGAATTTGGAATTGGAAATCAACACCAATACCAACCGGCATTCGTCTCACCCTTTCCCCCTTGTCCCCGATGCCGAGCCGGACCCCTCCGTATTCGCTGGTATTGGTTCCCTCTCTCTCGCGTCTCTCTCGCGTCCCTTCCTTCCCGTGAGTTCCGCCGTCGCTGTCCCCTCTCCCTCCACCGGCGAGGCCACGCCGGCCTCCCCTCCCTCCACCCTGAGCCGCGCCGCCCTCTCCTCCCTCCGCCGGTGAGGCCGCGCCGCCCTCTCCTCCCTCCGCAGGTGAGGCGCGCTGCCCTCTCCTCCCTCCGCCGGTGAGGCCACGCCGCCCTTTCCTCCCTCCCTCCGCCGGTGAGGCGCGCCGCCCTCCCCCTCCCTCCCTACGCCGGCGGGCCACGCCTCCCTCCCCCTCCTCCCTCCCTCCGCCGGTGGGCCACGCCCTCCCTCTGCTCCATGCATGGCGGATCTAGATGGCTTGGAGGAGCTCCGGGGCAGAGAGCTCGAGCACGGCAGTGGCAAGGAGAAGCAGGGGCCGCGCCGTTCCTCCACCAGCAACAGACGCTGCCTCTCTCCATGGGCGGAGGTAGGAGCTCAAGGATGAGCAGCGCGTCGAGCTTGGGCCTGACCGAGCAGAGGGTCGAGCAGAGGGCCTGACCGCCTCTCTCCTTCTAATGATTCCAAAAGGGAATGCAATAGCCATCCAAACAATAGAATTCGAATTGTGGTCATTTCAATACCATGGCTGAATTGGTATTGAACACAATTCAATGCCAAGCTCTCCAATATCGACATCCAAACGCACCCTTAAAGACAACAGCCGGCTATTAACCTTGCTATAAGACTCTGTTTGGAATACGAGATTGCAGGTAACACATAAGAAGAAACTTGCACAAAATAGGTACAACAGTCCCCACAAAATAATCCGAAACTCATTCTGCCATCGCCAACACACGGTAACTAGCGTAGCTTTTGATTAGTCAGTCACTGGCCGTGCCAGTGGGCAGTGGCACACCGTAGATCCAATCGGAAATAGAAAGGCCCAAAATGGCACGCAGGTCCAATCCTGCACCCGTGCGAGGCGCGCGGCGCGCCCGGTGGACTTGACCCGACCGGATTTGCCACCGTCTGGGGTCGCGGCCCCCGCGCGCGGCCGAACCGGTGCCGGCCACGGAGGAGCACCGGCCACCTGCGCGCGCGGCGCCCGCCAACCGCGGCGCGAAACGTCGCCGCGGCCGCGCGTCGTGCGCCTTTCCACGACCCAACCCAACCGGAGATCGAGCTAGCAGTGGCCGTAGCAAACGGGTCTCTCCTTGGCCCCTATTTGCTGCCGGCGGCGCACGCGTGCACGGGGTTTGGGTGATCCTCTGATGTGAGTCTCCATCTCCGTGTCACCGCACCACACGAAAGAAAGAGGTGGCGTACGGGTACCAAAATTTCGGATCTCCGATTCGTTGTGTTTATGACATGGTACGGATGTAGACGTTCACAAATATGTACACATATTTACCTCTATCAGACAAATCCTCAAGAATGATATCTCGCTATCGGTGGGTACATCGTCTACCACTGAAATAATAACGTTAGTTAAAATCTGAAGTAAATTAAAAAAATGCAAGTAGGATCAAATTCGGGTGGACAGATTCCAATAAAGAATCTTACGAGCTGAAGTACGCTCAATTCGTAACTGGAAAGTGAAAGTTTTGTTAAATGCTTGAATCCCTACATTTTTTTCTTTATGAGATTGGGGAGTTCCAAAATTTTTATTCTCGAATCCGTGACATACGACATAATCATGTGCAAGTTGTGCTTGTTCATCATTAGCCTTTTCCGATCTCTATTCTCTAGAAGTGCGCACTCGCGCATGAACATCTCTTTCTTGGCGTAAAGCATAACTCTACTCACATCATTATGGCCAGTTTAGATGCCTCCAATTGCGCTGAGTACTATATTTTAACCCCAGTGAACGCCCCACTCATTGGACTGAAGTGGATAAGCCCTAATATCACTTTCTCTCTTGCGCCCACAAGCGTATCTCAATTGCCTTGATTAATCAAGCAGTAATAACAGCACAGAGACGTGACTAAATAGAATTTTCTTGCAAGATGTTTTCCGGAGATCGGCTTCAAAACCAAGACCCTGGTTATATCTTTATTTTCAAAAAAAAAAGAACTAGATTCACATGCACGTACGGCTTCAACTTGCACCGAGAGGGGAAAAAATAACAAAAGTTTTGTGCTTATTTACAAAGAAATCAACAGAGAATGGAATAGGCATGATCAGTGAAAGTTACAAACATGTTGGTTGGTGCTGACAAAAATGCCGACGCAGCAGAATGTTACACGGGTTGGTAAGATTGGTTGCTGCCACGAAAAAGGGGTCTCTACCAGTGTCAACAAAACCTTGACGCCTAAGATTAGGCCAAAACAACGACACGCAAAAGCTGGGTGGTCGTCACCCCCAAGGCCCATGGTGATGCAGACAAACTTTGGCAGGCATGTTAAAGTCTTGCTGACGCATCTGCTTTCGATTAATTAACCTCGCAACTAAGGTCGTGACGCACTAGCAGCAGCAATGCGGATGACGAGGATAACGAGGGCTATTAGGCTAGGGGAGAACCTTCTCCTGCCACTTCATCTTGCTACAGACCAACACTCTATTCGGCTGGTTAGTGGGCTGCTGCTAATTTGTTACGAGAAAAAATACGGTTGGTTTGCTGGTAGCCGGTGATGATTTGGTGTGAAAAAAAAATACTGTTAGTTGGTTGGCTGACCAGCCAGCTGAGCAAGTTGCAAATAATCCAAACAGATCCTAATAAATGTAGTCCTAAAATTTGTGCGGCTTAAAGCTTTAATGATCATCAATGTGTTTTGTGTCCTTAGGCGACAAGTTAAGCCGGCCCAGGCGCGGATAATCAAAAGGCAAGGACCCAGTATACGTTGCTGTCACGGCGATTAATTAGAAGAGCGGCCGCGTCGCCGTCGTCGAGCCGAGATGACTCGCTGTCGAGCTGCTGACGCGGGGCCGTCGCCGTCGCCTTTGGGGTTGGCCTGGGGCGCGCGGCCGCCGCGTGATGCCGGCGCGCGACGCTTTCAGGTGTCGAGCAGCGAGGCGCCTCCGATCCTGTGCCCTTCTCGCGCGGGGTTTCGGGTTGTTTAGGTTTCCCTCCCGGGTTCTGGCCAGCGCGCGCGCGGCCGGCATTGCGGGCTACGCCTACGCCCGGTTGTTTACGCGCCAGATTAATTTGCTCGTGGTGGTGTTTAGCTCGCTCGGCCATGCTTGACGTGGAGAATAGTGAGTGCGGAACACAAGTGCGTGACGAGGAAGCGGCGGACGGATCGCTGAAAAGCTGTGAGAAACTGGGGGAAGAGAAAGGGTGCCTGAATGGTCCAAACTCCAAAGGGCAATTCATGCGTGGATTGGATCGCTTAGTGCTAACTGCCAACTATGGTGTCCCTTAATTTTGTCATCTCCGGAACCCGTAGCTAGAACTAGAAGCACGTGTCTACTTAGGCCAGTCTCAATGGGAGTTTCATGAAGAATTTCATAGCATTAAATTTCATCACTTTTGCTGACATAACAAAGAGAGAGAAAGATGGAGTTTCATGGGAATATGAGGAGAGTTTCATCACCATAAAACTTATCTGACACAATTATCTAGTTTCCAGTCTAGATAATTGTGCCCATAAAATTTTTATGGAAACTGGCCTTACTGTAAATCATCATGTGACGTACCTACGTGGGAAATCATGTGATGTGGGCCTCCCCATCGATGAATTGTTTAGTCATGATCGACATTGTACGTGGAGTGGACGCCAGTGCCTAACTTGTGGAGCCTGCAACTCTTCAGCTCCGTTTTTGGAACGGAGTTGTTTTCTTGGTTCCAGCATGAATAAATAAAATTAGGTTATAGCCCGCGTATTTGCACGGCTAGTATTGAAAATTTAAAATATTACATGTCGTTGTACCCTTATTTAAAGATTATACTATTTTTACCATACATTACCCTATTTATTATCATAAATTATGTCTTATTCTTGGTTAAAACAATTCAAATATGATCTACCTATAATAACAATTTGATTTATTGAGCTTTAATAATATTATGCATATAATTATTTTTATTTTATTTTATTTTGATTGATTGTTGTTAGCTTTAGTTTTTATTAATAATATATGTTTGTAACTGATACATAGCTAAATGGTATTTTATATTTAATTTTTCATAATGGCATTGGCGGGTGATTTTTAATTAGGCACAGGAGTATTTTAGGCTAATTTTATCATAATGACAGTGGTGTGTAATTTTTATTTTTCTCCGATTAACATGAAAATTTCTAGACTTTAAGAGCAAACGTGGAGGTTCCGTTTGTTGGTCAAATAATAAAATAATAGATGGTTCTCGACCTATCATGAGAAATTTCTTCGTTCCAACCATGTTCCATGCATACCCACAACGATCTACTCATGTTTTATTCTTTGGCTACAAAAAAAATTCTTCCCGTCGAGCTCTTAAAATACAAGGTTCTCCACATGGTCTAGGTTGGGGCTTCCGCCGGTTATCGGACCTATTTTTGTGGACCTGAGAGCTGAGCAACGCGGCTGAATTCAAGCAGCATTTGGGCCTCAACAAGGTGATCTGGGCCACTTTCAAGTTTCACATCATCCGCTGCGCGACGCACGGCGGCCTCCGCCTCCTCGTGACGCTGCCGTGCGCCCCCTCGGCGGCCGGCTGTGCGGCGCGCGCTCCTGCTCCACAGTCCACACACACACCGCTGCCCCCAAAGCAATGCCTCCCCCAACTGTCCCCTTCTTCCTCACCTCCACCACGAACAAACCGCCGCCGCCGCCGCCATGCGACGCGCAAGCCCAGGCCGCGGCGTCCGCGTCGTACGCCGCGCGCATGCGGCTCAACCCGCACCTCGCGCTCCGCCTGTTCGACCACCTGCTCCGCTCGGGCGCCGACCCGGACCCCGCCGCGTAGGCGCTCGCGCTCGCGTCCTGCGCGCGCGGGAGGGACCGCGCCGCGGCCGCGCAGCTCCACGCGCACGCCGCCAAGCGCGGCGTCCTCGCCTCCCACCGCCGCGTGCGCGGCAGGCTCGTCCACGCCTACGCCGTCTGCGGGATGCTCCCCCACGCGCGCAGGGTGTTCGACGGCGGGACCGACAACGACATGTTCGCCTGGAACTGCCTGCTGCGCGGGTACGCGCGCGAGGGTGGCGACGCGGACGCACTCCACGATTTCTTTGCGAGGATGCCGTCCCGGGACAGCATCTCGTGGAACACGGTCCTTTCATGGTGCGTCGCCAATGGGGAGTACGACGAGGCAATCGCGGTATTCCGGGAGATGCTGGTGAGCCACGAGTGCCAGCCTGATAGGGTGACATTAGTGAGTGTTGTCTCAGCAACCGCCTACTTGGGGGCACTTGCTTTGGGGCTCTGGGCACATGCATGTCATCAGGAAAGGGGTTGAAGTTGACGAGAAATTGAACTCGGCGTTGATAAACATGTACTCAAAATGCGGGTTTGTTGATGGTGCAGTTTATGTGTTTGAGAATGCTGCAGTAAAGATGAGCTTGGATACTTGGAATGCAATGTTAGCTGGTTTCACAGCTAATGGTTGCAGCGCGAGAGCTCTGGAGCTGTTCACCAGGATGGAGTCAAAAGGACTGGTGCCTAACAAGATTACTTTTAACAGTGTACTGAATGCTTGTAGCCATGGGGGCTTAGTGGATGAAGGCATACGGTATTTCGAGAGGATGTCCAGAGTTTATGGTATTGAGCCTGACATTGCACATTATGGTTGCATGGTGGATCTGTTCTCCCGTGCAGGTTTGTTTGAGAAAGCTGCGGAGATAATTCAGATAATGCCGATGGGGCCAGATGCTTCCATGCTGAAGGCACTATTGGGTGCTTGTAGAACTCACAAGAACTTACAGCTGGGAAAAAAGGCTGGCCATAGGCTTATTGAGGCTGCCCCAAATGATCATGCAGGGTATGTGTTGTTATCCAACATATATGCACTAGATGGCAACTGGGGAGGAGTACATAAGGTGAGGAAGCTTATGTTGGATCATGGCGTGCTCAAGATCCCTGGGAGCAGCTCAGTGGAACTTAATGGTGTAATTCATGAGTTCATTTCCGGAGATAAAAGCCACTCGAAGAAGAGGGATATATATAAGATGCTAAGTGAGATTTATCAACAGCTTAAAAATGTAGGTTATACTCCTGACACTTCACAAGTGCTGCTAGATATCGATGATGAAGATGTGAAAGAGAGATCGCTAGCTCTTCATAGTGAGAAGCTTGCGATAGCCTTTGGGCTTATCAGCACTGCTCTTGGCACACCTATTCGGGTAGTAAATAACCTCCGGATCTGTGGAGATTATCATCATGCCATAAAACTTCTAAGCAAGATTTACAGGAGGAGCATAATTGTTAGGGATGCAAATCGATTTCGGGGGTGTTTAGTTCCCAAAAATTTTCACCTCGAAATTTGTGACTTTCTCTTTGAATACATGCATGGAGCACTAAATGTAGTTAAACAACAAAAACTAATTGCACAGTTTGGATGTACACGACGAGACGAATCTTTTGAGCCTAATTAGTGCATGATTAGCCATAAGTGCTACAGTAACCCACATGTGCTAATGATGCGGTCAAAGGCCTCAAAAGATTCGTCTCGCGGTTTCCAGATGAGTTCTAAAATTAATTTTTTAATTAGTGTCCGAAAAATCCTCCCGACATCTGGTCAAACTATTGATGTGACACCCAAAAAATTTTGATTTGGGAACTAAACGGCCCCTTCATCATTTCAGAGAAGGGTCTTGTTCTTGCGGGGATTACTGGTAATATTTTGATTGCAATGATGTTTCTTTCTTTTTAGTTTTTACTTATTACACTGAAATGTATAGTATATAAGAGACAACTGTTGCCAGTGGTTATTACTGTCCATTCGAGAAGAATTCTTAATGTGCCATGAACCTCATGACTTTATTGCATGTCTATTGAATACTATGGTACCCTTGAACCAACAGCATGATTGACATCTCTTGTGTCTCAGCAACTTGAAACCTAATTATTGTCCTTTTCAGTCAGCATGATTCAAAACTGAACATGAACCTGAGATGTATGTCCTACGCAAAAGTGTCATTAAATTCAGATAAATGTAGCTTCTTTCATATGGTAGGGACTAGGAACATCAATTACCTGATACATACTTAATGCTATTTTTCCTACTGTACTACTGTCATTACACAGTCCAGTTGTGAAAGAGAAACACATAAGAGAGGCGATAGGGCCAACTAGGACTGTGGCTTTCCTTTTGAGGCAGTCTGGTTCATTTTAGTTCTGTCTGGCAATGAGGGCAACCTTATTTGTACATCTAGACTTTCAATGAACCAGTTAGCTTTTCTCATTTTTCTTATCGCACTTAAGGTTCATGTATCTGATTGGTACATTTCTACTTATGCACATTCACTGCGTTCGGCAGGCTGGAGCTGGAATGGTGTGAGAGAAAAATACTGTTGGGCTGGCTGGAGCTGGAGCTGGTGGCTGGAGTGGTGTGAGAGGAAAATACTGTTGGGCTGGAGCTGGCTGCCGAACGCAGTGATTATCGCCACTCACTACCACTACATTGACTTTGTGGAGGAGGTTGCATAGCATTATTATGCCATTTAATGTAGGTATGCACGGTCCAGTTCCTTAAAATATTTCTTGGTGCCTACTTAGTTTGTATGCATGATAAGCTTGGTCAATTTGTTTTTTGAAAATGGAGTTATAGATCACAATAAAGGCTGGGGCAAAGTGTGATTAGCTGTCCCATGGGTTACACCTTTCACATGCTTTGGCGAAGTCCTGATTTCTAGATACAATGGGCTTGCTGTTTTCTTTTTCCTTAACTATGAAATTCATGTGCTAGAAATGTTTTTATAATGACTGTGCGCTAGATATTTCTGGGATGGCAATTACCTCCAGTAGTGCGTGTTCAATATTTCACTTGCTGCCCTGCTGTTGATTTCGAAAGAGACACAAAGCGTTCTGCACAAGAAATTGTAGCAGTTATTAAACTGAGCAAAAGTAAAGACTGTTATTTGTGATAAGGACAAAGATCAACAATGTTGGGCAGAGTAATCACTTCCACCGTGCTGCTGTTATTACTGCCTGGTGGATGTAGGGGCCTTTGAACATAAAGATGAATGGATACCTTTTATGCAAATGCACGCTTATCAGGCATTTGCAAGCATGGATGCTGTCAAATTTGAATATATGTGCTATTCTTTTCAAGGTCAAATTTCAAGGAGGAAGGAAGTACGTAATCCTTATATATTTGATGTTTGCCACTTCTTTAGAGAGCAATGAATCTAGAGGGCCATAAAATTAAATCTAATAAGTAACCCTGTTCCATCCATCAAAAAATATCTGTAGACTTATTAGAGAAGACCAGGCAAACTTGGTAGTTCTACATGAATTATTATGGACAACAGTCACTCTGTTCGGCTTCTCGTCTTTGGCTTATTCCAGCTTATTCTCTCACAGAACACTATTGAAACGAAGGACAATTTACACTCTAGTTATTTGATACATTGAAAGAGGCACAAAAGAAAGGAAGGAAGCATAGACTGGTGTAGTTGGTATCCAGATCTGGTACATTATGTCTGTGAACTTTTTTTTTTCTTCGCACACACGGCAACAAACCCCACACATTTGTGTGGGTAAGGCTTGAGGCTTAAAAACAACCCTTCCCCAGACCCCGCACAGTGCGGGAAGCCTACGGCACTGGGTACGCCTTTACACGGCAACAAACACACGCACGCATACACAGATGCACAAGCACATAATGTTATATGATATACAGTCGAGTTGCTCTAGCTCCATGCCAATCATTAACAGCTTGGCCTTGACAAAATAAGCAGGCTACTGCCCTTATCAACTCTATTACTTTATTTCCGCTCTTGGGGATAGTTCTTTAGTGTTCCCCAGATATGTATTTTTGCAGTTTAATCTCTAGCTTACAGCTCTAATCACTACTCTAGGAGTATAATAAGACCATTAGCGTACGACATAATGCATAATTAGAGTTTATTATAATGAGTGATTTCCGAGTCTCTGTATGATCATAAGTTCATAACCCCCCAAGGTTACACCTAACATAGACCTTTACCAAAAATATACTCACTTGCATCTCGCGTGCAGCTGGCTTTGCCACGGACTGTGCGTTGTTTATGGTTTTCAGAAAGGTGCGGCATACGCTTTCCTAAGCACAATTAGAGATCATGTACCCTAAGCACATGGGAATCGAATGCTGTATTAGCACACGGTGTGTGTACTCGCGATGTTCAGATATCATGGGGCTAGCTTGTACTGCAATCGAATCATCCATGTTCAACTCTCATCATTCATCTTTGGTAATGATCCCATTAGGACTGCTTTTGTGTTCTTTGCTTATCAATGCATCTCTCTAGTAACTGTATGCACAAACTTTTGAAGCGTGTACAAATTATGGTAGGCGTGGTGGATTTGGTCTGATCATTCTGTTTTACTTTGAAGAAGCTTAGACTGTCCCTATCAGAACCCTTTCTGTTCTCCTCTGGATCTTAGATTATTACTGTTTATATTCTGATTCAAAACCCCGAATCATTTGTCGGGATGCTCTACTGATGATTCCCAAGCTTTGAAGGGTACCAGTGCAGTGTATTGCCACGAAGAAAAGGAGCCTCTCTGAAGCTGTTAAGCTGGAGGATAGTCGACGCAGGGAGCAGGGTCTGCGGGATGAACGAATCCGATGTCGCAAATCTTATCTTCATATAACATGGGTTGTGTTTTTTTACCTTTAGACTTACTACCCCAAAAGAGACGATTGCCAGCTAATCCTATGCAGGCATTGCTCCATTTGTTTATTTTGAGTTCTTTGGCTGCTATTTCTTGGAGCTGTTTTGTTTGCAGGAATCCTCTGACCTCACTAGCCCCTGATGCCCCGGTGCCCACAGGTAGGACCTTAACAGCACAAGTCTTATCAATATGAATATTGGGTTTCCTTAACTATTCTTCTTCTTCTTTCCTCCTGAAGAGTGAATGAAGGGAGGGAAAATAAAAGGATATGATGCTCACTCTCTGTTATATTTTTCAGCTCGTCACCAGCAGCTCCTGTTGCCAGCATCCAGCAAGCTCTGGGCACCCAGCTGATATCATCCTGCCCTGCCCCTCGCATTATCCGGTTTCCACTGCAGGCGATGTGATGCGAACGCCCCCGAGCATATGGTACACACGAATATGCACGGCAATGATTGGGAAAGAAGACACAGATCTGTGGCAACCTTTCTGGCGAGCATAATGATGCGCGAGAAGATAATCTGGCGGATGGTCGGGTCCATTCCCCCATCCCTCAATGACTGCACGAGCCGAGCCCGCCCCGGAGCGGCACGGATGAATGCGCCGCGCCGAGGCCGGCCGCCGCCGCCGTGCACGCGGCCGTGCAAAGGGGGCGCGGCAACGGGTCATGACTCGCGAAGGGCGAGCCCCTACCGGGCAGGCTACGGCGGTCTTCTTCCCGGCGAGGTCAAGAAAGCTGGTTGGCTGGCTGGCTGGCTGGCTGCTGGCCGAGTGGCCGTGGCTAGGAATCTACCGAGACTTGTTATCCACGTAGCCGGCCTGTGCTGTGGTCCAGTCCATCTTCTTTCTTATGGGGAGTTTGAAGTCGTATCCTTTTGCAGTCCATAGTTTACATTTCTCCCAAGATTCGGTTTCGTTTTGCTTTCCCTGCTACCGCTTTAAGAGCGAGCAGCTTAGCGAGGGCGCCACTAATGGTAGGCCGCAGGAGGAGAAAAAAGGCAGCTGGGAGATGGGGAGGCGGACGAGGCTGCTGCTGCTGCAGCTGGTGATGGTGCTGAAAGAAAGGTAAAGCGGGTAGGGAATAAGCGAGAAACTTGCAGGCCACTTCTTGCAATGTTTTGTGTGAGGCCCTGTTTAGTTCCCACCCCATAAACCCGTAAACGCAAAAAAAACGTCACATTGAATGTTTCGACACATGTATGGAGTACTAAATGAAGTCTATTTATAAAACTTTTTGTATAGATGGGCTGTAAATCGCGAGACGAATCTAATGAGCCTACTTAATTCACGATTTGCAACAGTAATGCTACAGTAACCATCCGCTAATTATTAATTACTCATGGATTAATTAGCATCATTAGATTCGTCTCGCGATTTACAACCCATATGTGCAAAAAGTTTTGTAAATAGACTTCATTTAGTACTTCAAATTAGCAAGATTTCATCGCAAATTTTTTTTGCAAAACATGTAAACACGCCCTGAGTATGGTGGTAGATTTATCAGGGTTCCAGATGCTTTCTTTCAGAAACCCCAAATTTAAAAGCTTAATGAGGGGAGGCAAAAGCGTGTTTGGAGTGAATAAAAGTATTGCATGGGTGGGCTGGGCTTTAACTAATCTAAAGCTAGATTCGAGCTCGCGCGCGCCCCGAGGCTAACGAATAGTTTTAGCTTGTTTATGTGTTACAAAGAAAGTTTGAGATTAGGAGAATCTGAACCCCTGAACCGCATCCCTTTCAGCAGCTGCTTCAAGCCGCTTGCACTAATCTGAAGATCACAATTTCCTGCTGGTTTATCATCTCTGCTTGTTTGTAACTGAAATTCATAACCAACTGTTAGAGAGAGAGAAACCTGAATTACCTGAAGGTTAGATTAGTGAGAGAAAATGGGAACGAAAGGGGTTGGACGTTTTGTATGGTTGAAACTTGAAACGAAAGTAGGTTTGCTTTGTTGTTGGGGTAACACAAGTAGCCAATGCCTCGATCGGCACCCCCTGATAATGTTGACCACCATTTTCGTCAACAAAACTAATCATGCCGATCACGGAGGGGCGTGTAAACAAATCGCCGTGCCGGGCATAGAAAAAACTTGCAACAGTCAAATAATGATTCAGGCGGCCTAATTTACAGCCAGGCGCCTTGAGGAAAGCGAGCGGCTGGCGCCCATAAACAAATGCCCGTGAGGGTTGGCACTGTCAGGGATGCCGGGATGGCAATGCAGTGCTGCTCCTCGGTGCTCCAAGTACGCTGTGAAGAGCTCTCGATCGGCTCGGCTCAGCTCAGCTCAGCTCCCCTTCCTCTTTACGCTTGCTCTGTGTGACTGTGCGTGTGTGTAGTATGGAGTAAGTAAACAAAAGCAAAGGTAAACAGCATGATTAAAGAGCTGTTAACAAAGGTAAAGGCGAGGCCGCCAGGGGCACTTAAAAATAAGCTCCATCAAGGGTTAACAGCACCGGGGCCATGGTGGTGGTGATTAGGAGGAAGGAGTAAAAGCGGCTCTGCTTGCAGCTGTAACATCGCCTTGCTTGCCTTGCCCTGCAGCTGTGTTCAATATCCCTGTGGCTGTGGGCTGGGGCTCGTGTACTGCCCGGTACCCACTACTGCTGAAACTACAAGTGCTAGTGAACAACTGCTAGTAGCCCTATAAATCTGACAAGCCTTTGCCTACAACCCTTCTCTCTCTCTCTCTCTCACTTATAGTCTAGGCTCTCCCCTGACCCCTCTTTCGTAGCTCTTCTTCCCATGCCCTCCTCGCCGGAACAGATAGCATCAGAATCTCCAGTGGCTGGGCATCTTTCCTTTTCCTGCCATAGGCCGTGACGAGAGCTTCTTGCTTGCGTGCTTGCCCCGGCTATCATATTGCCTGCCTATGCCGCTCGCTGGCCAATGGAGGAGCTAGCTCTTCTTCTCTAGCCTTTCTCGTCTCCCATTCGTCCATTGACCTTCGGTGAGCTCAGTGCTAGCTGCTCGGGCACTCTACTCGCTGCCCCTTCCGATGGACATGAATTAGAGCGGCGAGAAAGGGATGGAGGGCAACGCGTCCTCCGCCGGCGCCGGCATCCCGGTGGAGTGGCAAACCCAATTCAGCGCCGCCGCCTTCGCGTGCCCGCCGGCGCAGCAGCAGCAGGGACACATGATGGACTCCGCCTTCGCGTCCGCCGGCCTGTGGGCGTCCACCTCCCAGACCATGGCGCTCTCCGACGTCGGCGGCGCCATGTCCGCCGCGCGGGGCGGCGGCGGCGGCTTCTTGGCGCCGGTGCCCGGGTTCCTCCCGCAAGGCCTCGGCCATTTCCCCGTGGACTCCGGCTTCATCGAGCGCGCCGCGCGGGCGTCCTGCTTCGGCGGCGGCGCCGGCGGCGGGGTGATGTGCGCCGGCTTCGGTGCGGCTGATCAGAACATGAACAGCGCGTTCAGTGGCTCCTCGGAGGCTCTCTTGGATCACCAGAGGAAGGACGGCAACGAGAAGGGCGAGCCGGAGCTCGGCAGGAACGGCCACGACGCGGTGCCGAGCTCGGAGGCGGCCGGCGGGGACTGCTCGTCCAAAGGGACGTCGGACTCCAAGAAGAGGAGAAGGCCTAACGAGGTGAGCACTGTTCTCCCTGCTCGTGTCTGAAACATTTCCAGCGTCATCCATTTGAAAAGTCTGTCGAGTAGCCAAGTTAACTTGTACATGAACTGGATGTTAAATGGATGGATGCATCCCTCTGTGTTCTGTCTGATGAAAGGTGATGGGCGGCGATCAGGTTCAGTCCTCCAACCTGCCTGCGGATTCGGCGAACGAGAGCGTGCACAGCAAGGACAAGGGCGAGGAGAGCAGCCCGGCAACAACCACCGGCGGCAAATCGAAAGGGAAGGGAACGAAAGAGACCTCCGAGTCCCAGAAGGAAGACTACATTCATGTCCGGGCTCGGCGCGGACAGGCGACCAACAGCCACAGCCTTGCAGAAAGGGTACGGATTCCATCACCGAGTGGCGTCCCAATGTTTACCGTTCAGTCTCCAACTTTGGATGCGCTCTGAAATTGACATGTTTGGTCCTGAAAATTCTGGTTGCTGCATCTTTTCTGCAGTTGAGGAGGGAGAAGATTAGCGAGAGGATGAAGCTTCTGCAGGACCTTGTTCCCGGTTGCAGCAAAGTAAGTTTTTCTTTTCCTGGGGAAACGAAGTTGTGTGTTACTGTCTAGTATTCTCATAACAATTCTAACAATTTTACGTTTCATGAACTGAATTCAGGTCACTGGAAAGGCGGTAATGCTTGACGAGATCATCAACTATGTTCAGTCCCTGCAAAGACAAGTTGAGGTGATAATTAACATCTCCCCAATATGTCAAAATCTTCGCAACTTTGTCTGAATTCGTTAAGGACTTAACTATGAGCATAGGTCACTGGAAACTGAGACCTGAATATAAATAATATTTTCTGTAACTGCGATTGCTTACTGATGGCTTACAGAAAAATACTGAGCTCATCTTTCTTTCACAGTTCTTATCGATGAAGCTGGCGACAGTAAACCCAAGGCTTGACCTCAACATAGAAGGACTTCTGTCGAAAGATGTATGATGCTTCTTGCAATCTCATTCTCCTTTGTTAATTATACAAATAAGAATCTAACAGAGCCAGATTTTTCTTCTTCTTCTTCCTATCATCAGCTTCTTCGCTTCCCTGGTGTCCCTTCATCTTCCCTCGGATTCTCCCCCGAGATGATGCACCCACAACTACAGCTATCGCAACCAGGCCTGATTCAGGGGGGCGCTGCTGGCATGGCCAATCCGGACGTCTTCAGGAGAATCATTCAGGCACAGCTAAGTGCAAAAGACGGATCTCAGGTTAGCATCTTCTCAAAATAATTGTACACATCATACTCATTCATTTTTTTAAAAAAAAATCTCAACACAGGCAACCGTGCTCAGTTTAGTATTCAGCTAGCAGTTGACAAATAGCTCCTTAATCTATCATGTAGCAACATAAAATTTCCCCCAAAGATTGCACTTGACAGTCAACAACGCTTTACATATTCAGTAAACTAGCTGAACACCTGCATACAGTGCATCCTTTGTAATAGACAGACAATCCATCAAACGCATAGCATAGGCTTTCTTATTCAAATGCTCATCTATTCTTGAGCAAACTTGAGCCACCAAAATCTTGGGAAATACGTACGAGACATAGAATTCGAACTAGCAAACACTCATCGCAAGTTCATCACTTTCCATTTCCGATTCCTGGAGCAGATGCCCCACGCATTGAACGGGTCATTCAGCGACGTCGCGCAGATGGGGTACCCGTCGCCGCTGGGGCCGCAGGACTTGAGCATCAGGCCGTCGCAGGACGGGTTCCAAATGTGAGCAACAGGCTGGCCCAGCTGCACATACGAGCAAGGCTTTCCATCTGATCGACGAACATGCAGGAGCACAGGGGGGCACACATGAACTGGCCCCCTGCTGCTGCTGGAGCAGCGCTGGCCGCCGCAGTGCTAGCTAGCTCATCGGTCGCGTTACTACAGGAGCTGCCTTCGACTGCGTCGCCACGGCCGGGTGTTTATTGTGTTCAGAACTGAAAAAGAGCCCCCACGGAGGGAAGCAGCAGCGATTGGGAGGGGTGGACAGGATGGGGAATCTCTCTCTCTCTCTCTGTGTGTGACGCTGCCGGGCTGGAGGGCTGGAAATTCTGCTGCTGCTTGGGCCCTGTGGTGGTAGGCTGGTAGCGCCCCATTCATGGCGCACAGTGCAGTAGCAGTGGCTGTGTTTGTAGCGAGCAGATGAGCTGGAGCTGCTGCTGCTGCTCTGTGTGTGGTGTGTGCGCGCAGGATGTGTAATGCGAAGGGATTTGGTTATGTTCGTTCGTTCGGTTGCTTTTGTTTGAATGCTCAAACACTTCTAAATGGGGGGAGGGAATGCTTATCTATACTATAAAAATCGAAAATAATTGAAAATATTTGTTATTCAAATAGGGTCCACAGTACCCCTCACGCTAGACCCGCGTGTCGGGACCGAGGAGGGTGGGAGAGGATGGAGACCCATAGAAACCGCGAGTTGGAGCGTATTTCTACCCCAAACCGATTGTTTTTGTCACCGGCACTAATCCTACCCGCCCCCAACATCCAAAGGGCGTGCTGTGCGGATTGGATTGGATTGTAGCAGTTCCCAGCGTCTCAATCCAATCCAACGCTCGTTGCTGGCTTGCTTCTCTCCCAATGAACTGTCGATCCGTTCCTTGCTTCTCTCCCAAATTAGGGACGAATAAACATCGTGAGCCGTGAGGAGATTGATTCGGGAGAGAAGCAAGCAACGGGCATGGGCGGTTCGTCCCTGACGGTGCACATTTATAGTAAAAGTTGTGTATTTAGAATAACTAAAACGAATTGTAGTTTAAGATGGAGGGAGTACTACGTATGTTCCCTCTTGACTCTTGTGGTGAGAACATCTATCATCAAAGTTCACGGCAAACGTTAGGTGCATGATGAGCTGTAGGGAGAAGAATGTGTGCCATGTCACGCGAGGACGACCAGGACAAAAGATCTTTTTCATCTCCAGTCTCGTAAGAGATGAGCTCATCATTCCCTCGGGGCACTTACCGAGCAGAATCATTTTTCGACCCAACTTGCGACTAGCCATGGCCTGAAAGCAAAACCTTGTGACTGGTCACGCACAGTGAAACTTCTGCTCGCTTCACGGCTGCCACCGATGCGGACAACCTGACGCAGTGACGCGGGGCGATAAAACAAGGGAGCGGCTCGGGTATATTCTGCCGATGTCGCCACGTACCGACGACACGTACGGTTCCAGGACAAGGCTAGGCGCTGCTGCCGCTTGTATCCGCCCGAGGCGTGCCGTGCCGTGCCGAACCCCTGCGCGCGCGGCCGTACGCTGGCGCGATTCCGCCCGCCCGTGGGGTGGGCGCGAGCTCGGCTCCGGCGACCGCGACGCCGGATCGGACAAGCGCCTGAGCGTGGGCTCGTCGCGCATTCCGATCCTCTCGCTGCCGCTGCCGGTGGGACTCGGCACGTTTCCGCTGTACGGCCCCGCCCCGCCCTGCCGAGCGTGCGGCCCGCGACCGACTGTAGAGCGGCTGGGCTGCGGAGGAAACAAGCTCGACATGGGCCAACAACTCACTCTAGACTTGGCCCAACATAGAAAAGAGCACGCAGGCCCACGGATAAACCCAAGGCACTGATCCTAATACTGGCCGAAGGCACTGAACAACTCTCTCCTCCTCCGGCATGTGCTCCCGCTGAAACTCTGCCGTATTTTGGACGAACTGAGCTTATCTCTCAAGCAAACCTCGCCTGGTTTTCTTTTCAAAGAACTCGAACAGATGACGCCACCCCGGGCAACCCGGTGATCGCAGCGCGGGCGGAGCCCAACACGGACGCGGCCTCCGGCGTCCGATCCAAATATCCATGGCGACCTCTGTTGAACTTAACCCTCAATCGATCACCGTCATGTACATAGCTTGAGATAGTTGTTTCCGTTGCTATTTTTTAGCGTGTAGTTGCACGTCTTGCGTCCGAGTCTGTAGGACATCGTGTGGTGCTCGCGGTGACCATGGGATGGCATGGCCCAGTAGAGACGTGCGCACTGCACATTCTGGTAGTTAGTTGCTTTGTTTCTTTAAGTACTCAGCTAATACATCAGAAAACGCTGCTAGTTGTTTTGAGCGGCACCAAAACACTGTGTTCCCTATGATCGTGTTATGTGTGCGTTCTCGGCACTCCGTGGCGAGCTCCGGTGTCTCCGGCGTGCTGCCGGCGACGAACATCCAGTGAACGACGACAATTGGCATCAGAGCGGTTACGTGCCCGGGCCATGTCCGCGTCGTCCATGCCGCAGTTCGGCGAGCGCTCGCCTTCGCCGCCACACGCCGTCGAGTCTCGGCGTCGACCGCCCCACGCCGCGGGCATCACCGCGGCGAGGTCATCGTCGAATGCGTCGTCAAGGAGAGCTCGGGCTCCATTCAGTGGCCCATGCTCACGCGCACGAACTACCAGGAGTGGTCGCTCCTGATGCGCGTGAACATGGAGGCGCAGGGCTTCTGGCACGCCGTGGAGCCTGAAGACAGCGACGTCATCGAGTACCGCGAAGATTGCCTCGCCCTAGCCGCCATTCTCCGCTCCGTCCCGACCGAGATGCTCGGCTCCCTCGCGCGCAAACGCACTGCGCGCTCCGCAGGTGAGGCGGTGAAAACAGTGTGTGTTGACGTGCAGCGCGTGAGGGAGGCGGGAGGCCAACGCCACGCAGCTGAATAAGGAGTTTGGGGGAGATCGCCTTCAAGGATGGTGAGTCTGTCGACGACTTCTCCATGCGCATCGTCTCTCTTGTGTTGGCACTACTTAGCCTAACGAATTACTCCGCAAGCGCATAGAGACCGATTGTAGCTTTCACCAGGGGAGTAAGCCTGGGATATCGAATCCAAGGAATCCAGCCAGACCCGCCAAGGAGCAGAGGTACGAGAGTAGAGGCTTATCTTCAGATAGAATCCTAATTACTAAGATAATTTGATAGGCTACTAACTTGATCTACTCGTCGCGCTGTGCGGCTTCTCCTCCTCCGGCATGTGCTTACGCTGAAACTCCGGCATGTGCTTACGCTGAAACTCTGTCGTATTTGGGATGAACTGAGTTTAGCTCTCAAGAAAACCTCGCATGGTTTTCTTTTCAAGGAAAACGAACAGATGACACCGCCCCGTGCAACCCGATGATTGCAGCACGGGCGGAGCCCAACACGGACGCGGCCTCCGGCGTCCGATCCAAATATCCATGGCGACCTCCAGGGTCTCGCTCGCGCACCTGTTGCCACGCTCTGGACGTGTGCCAGCCTCGGATCACGTGCCGCTGGTCTCTTCCGGTCCAGGATCATCGCCGCCGCGCACGCCCGCAACACGACCTGCTTGAGCCGCCTGTCGGGCAGCGAGAGCTCCACCAGTCCATCCAGCCTCGATCCGGTCCAGCGCCGGCAGCCGCCCAACCCCAACAGCGCCGCAGCGCGTCGAGGAAATTCATCTCTACGACGACGCGCGAGCACGTTTTCCACCGCCTTAGCCGCTGAACGCATCCATTTGAACGAGGATCGAACTCCGCAGCTCGCGCCTCGCAGTCGGTGCCCATGTCGGCAGCGTGGCGGCGCGCCGAACCGCGGTGTCGCGACGGCGCCCTCCTGTCCACCATGAAGCAGACCGATGGCGCCTCCTCCTCCCTGGCACTCCAGAAGTACAGGACACGTTCTGGCACCTCCTATAGGAGTGGCGGACCTAGATTTTTTATACAGGGTATGCCATACTTAAATTTTCACATACAAAATGATATAATCTATTTTCCAATTCGGTAAAGGACAGTAAAATTCACTAAGCATTTCGGGATACAAGTAAAAAATATTATATTGTCTTGAATTCAACAATTAAAAGCAGTCCAAAGAAGATTACTCCCTCCGTATATCGTATAGGATTTAAAAGACGTCCTGGCACAGGCGGCGAGTTGAGAAAAAGGAAGACCTCATGTGGACGCAGGGCTGTTTTGGACGCCGCTGCCCCTGCACACGTGCTAATGCCGAGTTAATACGGCCGCCTCCCCATGCAAATAATCTGCTGAACGGCGAAAAGAATGCCCACTAGAAATTGAACCGGCCCCCACTAGCTTCAAGACAAGCTGCACAAACCAATCACACTACATGATGGCTACAATGCACCCACCATCCTATTTAATATGGGCAAACAGGAAAAACTAACTTTTAATTAATCACTCCTTGGTATGTACAATCATGTCCTAAACTACTTCTAAATCCTATAAGGATGGAGTACAATACTAATTAGAGCCTGTTTGGTAGGGCTCCGGCTCCTTCAAAAACAGCTCCGGCTCTGGCTCCTCTGTTGGAGCGGCTTCTCTGATAGAGTTGGAGCCGTTTTGAAAAACATTTGGCAAAACGGTTTCACCTAGTAGATTGAGGTGGTAAAATGTCTAAATTACCTTTTCTTTTTTTCTTTTTTTCTTCCTCTCTTTTTCCTTTTTCTCTCCCATTTTCTTTTTTTCCTCTCCTCCTTATCCGTTCAGATTCTCCTCCGGTCCTCCCCTCGAGCTTCCTCTCCTTTTCTCCGCCGGCCGCACCGGGCCCCCTCGCCGCCGGCCACCTCGGGCCCCCGCCGCCGCGAGCTCGGGCCCCCCATCGCCGGCCACCTTGGGCCCCCCAGCCACCGCGAGCTCGCGCCGCCGCTGACAGCCTCAGGGACCCCCGCCGCCGCGAGCTCCCTTCACCGCCGGCCGCCTTCTCCTCGCTAGGCTGCGTGAAGCGAGCCTCCTCGCGGTGGTGCGGCACGCCGTCGTGCGCGAGAAGGGGTAATCTGGGAAGGAGGGGGCGGAGCCGCTTGGAGCCACGAAAACGTGGTTCCGCCTCCCATGTGGAAGCCTCGACCAGCTCCAGCATGGGCTTCACAACCGGAGCCACAACAAAAACGCCCGTTTGGCAGGGCTCCGGCCGGAGCTACTCGTGGAGCCGCTCGTGGAGCTCTGCCAAACAGGGCCTTAATACTACTTGTGCTTATCCGGCCTACAATGTCTAGTGGCCATGAAAATCTCCCCTATATCATCTTCATCCACTTCAAAGAAAATATTCTGCTCAATTAATATGACAAGATAATCATCCAAAACCTATCACCAATATTATTCCTCATCTTTGTTTTGACTATAATTAATCGCTGAAAATACCCTAGTCGGCAGCGGCGAGGGACGCCGCGCCCCTGCGGCCTCCATGGCTTTCACCTGTTGGGGCCTGGGGGAGAACGGCGGCGGGTTAACGCGGTCTGGAGGAGTCGACGAGTCGTGCGTGAGGTCGGAGGAGACTGAGAGCTTCTCGCGAGAGGATTTTTGCTGATGGGCTAATGGGTTTGACGATAGGAATTTTTTACATGGACATGGCCTATTTTTTAGGGTATGCCAAGGCCAATGTGGACCATCCCGTAGGTCCGCCCCTGCCTATAGCCAAGGAGAGCTGGCGGTGGAGGCCAGGAGCCCTGCCCAGGATAGCCAAAAGCCGCGGACAGTATTTCGTATTTTAGTTTGCCATCGCATCGACTTCCAGGGTGGACGGTAAATGAAATACCGTCCGCCCCTACGCCTCTCCCAGCCATTGGATCGCAGTTGAGCGGCCGAGATAGATCTGGATAACCGGCAGCGAGGGCCCTTTTTGTCTTCCCCTCGCAACGGGCCGCTCTCCCCCTCGAGATCTCGACGACAAGGAGAATAGAGACCTGACTGCTGGTGGCTCGTGGGCATGGCCGTGCTCGTCCATCCATCTGCGCCAACAGGCTGCGCCTCATCGAACCACGCTGCCGCGCTCGTCAGTAAAGATGGTGGACGAGTGCGCCATCTAGTTGGCACATAATATAAGGTATGGTTTGTTATGCTATCTGCATTCGTCATCCTCTAAATCCATACTTTATAAGATATATTTTATCCTAGTCATCGATATTTTTTTCTATATCTAGTTTTTCTGCACCCATCATACTCTATATTTTTACTTTATACCAACTACCACATTGTGGGGCCCACGTATCAATTATTTTTTCCCCTCCGTCCCTTCCGCAGCACACGGTTCGTCCTATCCAGCTTGGGGATTCAGATTCTCTGCCTTTGCGAAGGAAAGGCGTGCCTTTACACCTGTGGTCCCGCCCGATGCCCTCCATTCACCTAGCATAATCAGGCTCCCGCATTTTGTGTGGTCCGGCTCCCATTATCAGCCCAAGTAAGGCTCAATCTGAGAAAAGAGAAAACTGCCTCCTTGTGCTATCTGGCTGCCGGCCGCCGACGCTGCCTATTTGCAATTTTCAGTATAGAAACATCAAGTATAACTAAACAATGTTTTTTTTAAGTGCACAAATGGTCAACAATTCATCCAAGAATAACCATTTATCCATTCTCCAAATATACATCTAGCAATACAGTTTGCATGGCTTCTAGAGCTCAAAATACACTAGCTCGAAATGTTCCACCAAAAGCTGCTACTACTGCAATGAATTTCTACAGTTAGCCATATATTTTGCATGCCTCTAGGAGCTCCACCTATTATCTTGAAATAACAAAATATCATCATAAAAGAACAAAATATCCTTGCACATGACAGGAGCTACTAAATGATGCTTTAACCCCTAAAGAAGATCTTCAATAGGCATATCATCAATTTCGCTAGGACCCTGCAAAACACAAATAAAAAATTAAAATAAGGCAATAATTGAAAATAGTTTAGAGAAATGAGAGAGCAATATGGAAAACTACTGTAAGCAAATCTTCATTGGCTGTCGGCTGCAGCACAGCCTCCAGCAAGCTTGAACCTTGTGCCTCCCCATCTTGGCCAGGTGTTGTGGTTGTAGATTGATGTCCTGAAAGCACACCCATCGCAGAGGTCGGCCCTACGTTGTCCAGCACAGCACACGAGCTAGATCCGCGCAGCATAGGCTGGCCGTCCTTTGCAAGCAAAGGAGGCGCAACGCGCCCCCGTAGAAGCTGAGACAGCGAGCAGCACGGCAACACCGTCGTGGACGGCCACGGCGGCAGAGACAAGGGCCAGGGGCGGAGAGAAACTGCGATTCGGAGAAACTGGGAAGTCGCGCGGCGAGGTCCGCGCGCGTCCGCGCGCGCTAATTTTTCCCAGTGCCGGCGAGTTCCGCGCCAAAGCGTGCGGCGGCGGCGGCCGGATTGCGGCACGAGGCAGCGCTGCCTTTTTCCCCTCTCCGATTGGGCCTTACTGGGCTGAGAAAACTAGGCTGACTTGATACACCGTAAAAAGATTGAATCCTCATCAGCCATTGGATGGAGAATGGATGGTATCCACAAGGGGTAAAGGAATGCGGACCTTTGCTTCAGCAAGGCAGACAATCTGAATCGCCAGCTTGGACGGCCACGCGCGGCGGCGAGGCAGGCAAGGCCGCGCTGGGCGGCGGCAGAGGACTGCGCTACGGCCGTGAGGCGGCGAGCCAGGCGCGGCGGCGGGCCGGCGGCCGAGGCAAGGCACGCAGGCGCGGCGGCGAGGCAGGCGACGCCGGATTTGGGTCGGCGGGACAGGTCTGCGCGCGGAGCGCCGGCCTCGAACGCCCGCGTGCGCCGGCGAGGCAGGCAAGGCGCGTCTTTGGGGCGGCGGACGCCCGTGCGGGGCGAGCTCGCCGGCGAAGATCCGCGCGCGGCGGCGAGGCAGGGGCTGCGCAGGTTTGGGGCGGCGGCGCAGCTGTGCGCAGCGCGTGACGGCGAGGCAGGCGAGGGCCCGTGCGGGGGCGGGGCCACACGCAAGAGAAGGCGGAGGAAGAGCCTCGGCGAGCAGGGGCCTGCTCCTCTGAAGTCCGATTCAGTAAGAAAAGAACATACTTGTTTGTCTTGGTATTGTTGAAGCAATACTTGTACTACTAAATTTGCAAAGAATAAATATGCACTAGCATTTTTGAACTGAGACACTTGGTCACAATGGACACTGGGAGAAGAAGCTTTTCTGAGCTGAAATCGCCTCCTGCCATTTGTGGCGCAGGGCATCCGGCGAGGTAGCTGCTGCGGGCAGGCCCAAGGACATGGACGATTACCCAAGCTTGTTGCGAAGGTACTAGGAGATGGAGGAGGATGATGACTTGGAATTTTGGCTTGAGGATGATGAAGAACTGGAGGTCGCGACATACAACCACCTGCTGGAAGCAGAGAGTTCTCGCCCGCGTCGACGATCTCATCCACCTGATGCTCCACCAAAGGTCATTCGGCCGAGGGATCTTCCCTCTGGTCACAGGCAGATCAAAGGCGACTACTTTGTTGCAAATCCTGTTTACAACGATAAGCAATTCCATAGAAGGTAAAGTCGGGGATATTTCGAATATTGATTACTCTATGTCTGTATTACATCATATGACAAATGTTTTTTGCAGGCATTTATTTAAGCAGATTAAAGAGGCTGTTAAGAATCACGATATCTACTTCAAAAAAAAAAGTGTGATACCACTGGTAAGGAAGGTCTATCGGCTCTTCAAAAGTGTGTGACTTCGTTGCGCATTCTCGCCTACGGACTGTCGTTGGATGTCGTTGACGAGTACGTGCGTATTGGAGAGTCAACGGCACGTCAAGCTTTGCATCATTTCTGTCGGGCTGTCATTGATGTTTTTGGTGAGTATTACCTACAGGCACCCAAAGCTGATGATGTAGCTAGGCTTCTTCAAGAGGGTGAGAGTCGTGGGTTCCCGGGGATGCTAGGCAGCATTGACTGCATGCACTGGGAGTGGAAGAACTGCCCGACATCATGGAAAGGTCAATTCACGGGCAGAGGGAAGCATCCCACTATGATCTTAGAGGCAGTTGCATTGCATGATCTATGGATATGGCATGCTTACTTTGGGATGCCTGGAAGTAACAATGACATTAACGTTCTTCATAGATCCCCAGTATTCTCGAGTTACCTTAGGGGTTGTTCAACCCCTGTGTCGTTTGCAGTCAATGGAAGGACATATAACATGGGCTACTGCCTTGCCGATGGCATCTATCCTGAGTGGGCAGCCTTTGTTAAGACTATTCGTCACCCCATGGAGCAGAAGACGAAGCACTTTGCAACTCAACAGGAAAGTGCACGCAAGGATATAGAGCGTGCCTTTGGTGTTCTGCAAACTCGCTTCGCGGTGATCCGAGGACCCGCGTATGGTTGGGACCGTAGCAACATTAATGACATAATGCTGACTTGCATTATTTTGCATAACATGATAGTGGAGGATGAGCAAGACGGTGCCCACAATACTGATTTCTTGAACATTGGCCATCTAGCTGTTCCGTATAGCAACAATCCGACAGGGACAGCGGCGGAGCCAGGATCCAGAGCTAGGAGGGGCTCTCCTTTCCTTCTTCCTTCTTCCTTCTTCATCCTCCCTCCTCTCATTCCTTCTTCTTCCTCCTCAAAATTTTCTTCTTCCTTCTTCTTCCTCCACAAAATTTGTAGGGGGGCTTGGGGGGGCTTCCATGGAAGCCAAGGTGGTAGGGGGGCTTGAGCACCCCCTGCCTCCGCCACTGGACAGGGAGGCATTTGTGGCTGCACACCATAGACTTCATGACCAAGACACGCACTAACAACTACAATATGATCTCATCGAGCACCAGTGAAGGAGGCTGGGATCTCTTCAGCATTAGATAAATAATTATTAGCTCTTGTCATATTGCGTTAGCTTGGCTTGTAATAATTATTAGGACTTGTCATATTATGTTGGCTTGTAACAAATATTAGGACCTGTCATATTATGTTGGCTTGTAACAAATATTAGGACCTGTCATATTATGTTGGCTTGTAATAATTATTGGGACTTGTCATATTATGTTGGCTTGTAATAATTATTAGGACTTGTCATATTATGTTGGCTTGTAACAAATATTAGGACCTGATATATTATGTTCGCTTGTAACAAATATTTAGGACCTGTCATATTATGTTGGCAAGCCTTGTTCTATTCTTCCATCAAATATTCCAAAGGTGAAACTCCCTTTCCAATGTAGTGCTTCTGGAATGAGAGAAAAAGAAAATAAGAGAAAATATTTACAGCCCACGGAATGCAGCTCAAAAAATAGAATGCTAATAAAGGAGTGGTCTGCAACCTCAAAAAATGAATGCTAATAAAGGAGATAGCTATGAGAAGACCAATAAAATGAATGCTTGCACACTGATAGGGAGTCACCATAATTCAACAGAATACATATCCAAATAGTTGTCCCCATACAACAAGCTTACAACAGAGTTTACAACAAGCTTACAATACTTGTCCGAATACAAGCTTAAAATAATGTCCGAATAGCATACAGAGCATACACAAGCTTACACAATCTTACAACAGAGCATTCTTCATGGCTGCTGTCTGTTCCTGCGCCTAGCTGCAATCTGTTCGAGAATGGTTTGCTGCTTATCTTCATACCAAATTCACTGAGCTGGTGTGCAAGTGTCAAGATCAATCCCAAAGATCCTTTCCTCCTCTTTCATGTCCTTCTCAAGCTGGTGCTCGGCTGGCATCGCAAGAGCACACCGCATCCCGAATCTGTGCAGTGGCAGCCGGCCGGGTGCGTCAGCGGCAGCGGCAGACATTGCCTGCCTGCCGGTAAGATACGAAGTGGAGGGTGGGTTTAGATCTCAAAATTTTACACCAAAAAATATTACATCAAATGTTTAGACACATAAATGGAGTATTAAATAAAATCTATTTATAAATTTTTTGAACGGATAGGTTGTAAATCGTGAGATAAATCTAATGAGTCTATTTAATCCATAATTTGCAACATTGTTGCTACAGTAATTATCCGTTAATTATAGATTAATCATAAATTAATTAGACTCATTAGATTCGTTTCGTGATTTACAATACATCTGTGCCAAAAATTTCATAAATAGACTTTATTTAATACTCCAAATTAATAAGATTTTTTTCATAGAATTTTTAGCACAGTGATCTAAACAAACCCTCACGCCGTCAGTTACAACTTAAAACATCCATTCGGCAGAAATTGCTGAGTTTTCTGACATGATCACATCACGCTGGCGGCGGAGGCCTCGGCGGCCGCCGCCGGTGCCGTCCAGTCGGGCCTTTGGGGTGGGGGTATTTCAGCCGTTTTTTCTATTTTTATATTTTTAAAAAATATTTTTTATAGAAATATATTTTTAGTTTCACAATTTACAGTTTTATACCCCTACCACCCCTGCAGGAGGGCGGCAGGGGGCCTACTGCCCGTCTGCAGGGCGGCCGGCCCCTGCCACCCCCTGCCGAGCGGTAGGGACATATATATGTAATTAAAATTTGAGTGCTATCACATGGAGGACCCTACCGCCCGGTGGAGGGGCGGCAGGCAGGCCGACCGCCCAGCAGAGGGGCGGCAGGCTCCCCCCAATATAAAAGCAGAGGTCCCCCACCTGCATTTGCAGCAAACAACATCCATAGAGGGAAAAAGGAGAGACGTGGGGTGAGGGAGAGAGTTGCAATAGCGAAGCCCTGCCGGATTTTGGATCCGAACCGCAGGTAACCAATATTTCTCAACTTTGCCATTCTAAATTTTTTGTATTTTTAATTCTATGATTAGTGTCTTTTATAATTGTAACCGCTTATGGTTCGGATTAGTGGTTATAATTGAAGTCGTACCATGGTTTTAGAAACTGGTTTAATTAAAATTAATTATTTGGATGGCCAGATATGTCGAGCAAGGTGGCGTTTCAAGTTCATTACGGTGATTTCTATAGAATTACTCGTGATTCCTATGGAGTAAATCTATCAGTATTGGAACGAAGACAGACAGTGCAGTCTTCGCTGTTGCAACTCCCTCCCTCACCCCCACGTCTCTCCTTTTTTCCTCTATGGATGTTGTTTGCTGCAAATGTAGGTGCGGGGGACCTCAGCTTTTATATTTGGGGGGAACCTGCCGCCCCCTGCTAGGCGGTCGGCCTGCCTGCCGCCCCTCCACCGGGCGGTAGGGGCCTCCATGCGATAGCACTCAAATTTTAATTACATATAAAATTGTAATAAGTCCCGGCAGGGGGGCGGCAAGGGGCGGTAGGGGTATAAAACTATAAATTGTGAAACCAAAAATATATTTCTGTAAAAAAAATTTAAAAAAATAAAAAAAAATAAAAAAAGCGTATTTCAGGGTGAGAGGCTGATCTTTTGTTTCTTCTTCTTTCTATAATAAGTCACGGTTGTCGTTGGGCCTTGGGCTACATTTGAGGAAACTACGGGACCCACAAGTCTGTGGACTGGCTAAGCTGAAGTTTGTGGGCCGAATGCTAGGCATTGGTCGTCATGCTAGTGGAGGTTGCCGACGCAGCCCCGTCGGCCATGCAAGCCCATCCGGTCCGGTCCGCAAATTTACATTTCTCAACATGGCCCAGGCCCAAGCCCGGCGACGCGCTAATAGAGTCTTGTTGCGGCTCCCCCTCCCTCTTCCTTCGTCCCACCCCGGAGGTCGCGGCTCGTGTCCCCGTGCGCTGCTGCCGGGCGCCGCCGCCGCCGCCCTCCCGTGCGCGCGGCGCGCCAGCCGCCGTGAGGACGTCGCGCGCTGCGTCAACCAAAGGCCGCGCGCAGCACGCTCTCGACTCGACGCCCCCCGCCCCCGTTCCGACGCGCCGCCATATGCCTCGCCGCCGCAGCACCGGACACGAACAGCAGGCTTCGCAGTCCGCACGCCCCGGCCGCCGTCTTCGCTTGCCTAGCCGCCCGCAACGTCTTCCAGCCCTCCTCTCGGCCGACCGTTCCTGACAACGAACGAGACGGTGCGCGCGCGTCATCGGGAAACGCACTCACGTGCTCCGGAGGAGCTGGCCGGGGTGCTCAACTCAAGTACGTTTCGAGCCGGAGCCCGAGCGACACGAGCAGACGACAAGCAGGCCAGCACGGAACGCCGGCCACTTGTGATTGTACGTTCATGCTGCCGCCTCTCTCAAGTCTCAAACCCTCCGCACGAGAACTCCAGCTGCCGGCGCCGCGCCCGCCCGCCCGTGCGGCTCCGAGTCAAAGATCCGGGACGCCAGATCCGGGCTCAGTCAGGCGCCGGAGCAGCAGCAAAGCCAGCAGCCCCACTGTCACATGCTAATAATACAGGTAACCATGCATGGCTAACTCCGTCATTATTTCCGCCGAGCCACTGCCATGCGGGCCCACGCTCCCGACCGGCCCCACGGTCAGTTTCTCGGGAGGGGTAACCCGGCCAGGACCACGGGGCTTTATTTAACCCTCGCCTGATGTCTCGCGCCCATTTCTAATCCGGCCAGCACGACGCAGTTGGCGCGCCAGATCTTTGACCGGCCGGGGGAGAAGCTGAGCTGAGACTGAAATCAAAACAAACAAGCATTAGCCCTGAAAGATTACCACTTACTAGGGGCCACGAATCTTGACTGTTACGTAACGTGGCCTCGCACCACTTGGGTAAGCTCAAACTAATACCTCCCCAATCAGCTTTAATAATCCGTCTCTCGCCCGCTCTCGCGGTCTCGCTCACCACTAACCACTGCCGCCACTTGGACCTCCGGATCGATCACGCTGCCAGGGGTGGCCCAGCCTCGGTCGGAACCAATGGCGCGGCGCCACGTCGATCGGACACAGGCGTAAACAAAAGCAATCGTCTTCTTTAACTCCGTGTCGTGCAAGCAATTAAACGCAGATCTTGCCATCTTGGTACTTGGCAGCGCTTCAAGCACGGCGCTGGATCTGTGAAGGAATCCGAGACCGTCGCTAGCGATCTCCCTGCACGCGCCCAAAAAAAGCACCGCGCTACAGGGGCTGGATCTCACGCTACAGCCGCCTCAAATCTCAATGCGAGGGAATCGGAGCCCGCGACGGTCGGCCCTGAGTGGCCGGCCGGTGCCGCCGTGCGCGCGCCGGAGCCGCGGCCGGAGATCGGCTGGGCCCCCGGCCGGCCTCACGTCTTGACATCCTCCTCCGTTCCATGTGCAGGCCGGCCAACCGATCGAGGACCACCGCATCGGTGCGCGGGGCGCGAGACAAGCCGCGGGCTTAAGAAAAACGGAAAGGACAGTTTGGTTTTCTAGAGGGGGGCCTGTCAGAACGGCGATTTGAATACGCAGTGGCTCGCTTTGACTAGCATCGGAGTCTCAGCTCCTGAGCTGCTGAGTGCTAATCGCTGTGGGTTCAGCTCCTCTGCAAATTAAACTCCTTATAAAACCCTGCACCTGCCTCCTAAACCTCTCCTTTCCTTTGATTTCTGAATCAGCGGCTCCGTGCAAGCAAGACTGCATGCGAAGCTGCTGAGCAGCAAGGGGTGTGGCGACTGGCAAGATGAGGCGCGCAGGTGTTCTTCTGGCGCTCCTGCTCTCCTTGTCTGCGCTGTCTGCCTCCGCCGCTGAAGCACACAAGGTTAGTGCAGTTTTGCAGGTACCTCCAGTTCATGGCAGCAGCAGCAGGATGCAAGTACAATACAACTAGGAACAAATATTCTCAGTGCCAGTTTCTGACATTTTTCTCCCCCCGGAAATAATGCAGGAACGATTGGGAGGAAATGCGGTACTGTTAACGGGCCGGGAATGGTTGAGAGGCCGGAAGATAATGGCAGCTCTTGGGCATGGAGATGGCGCCAAGAAGGATGAGGTGGTGGAAGAAGAGGGAGCCCAGAGCACAGGTGCAAACACTGTCCATGTCCATGAAGAGGAGAAAACTGTAGAGGTTACTGTTGTCGGGTTGAGCGGTGAGAGCACTGGGCGCGGCAAGCACAGATTTGCCGGCCTCGTGCCGTTCAGTGCCGATTACCGCACTCCGAGAACTCACCCACCAAGGAATAACTGAAAATGAAGCAGGCAAATACTTCTCCTTGGTTTCTAGCCTCTGATAATCAATGTCTTCCAACAAATCACCTGATCTTCTACTACCACTGCTCATTGCGTAGTCAAGTGTAGTTGCTGCTTTTCTGAATACAAACCACCAGTAGGCGTAGAAGTATAGCATGAACATTTTTCTTTTCTTGAATAAGCATGGGCATTGAGGACTGAACAATGGCCTGAAATGCATCATTTTCTCGTTGCTGCAGGAGCAAATCAAGAAGCAGATGCACCTGCTGAAGCTGTACATGACTCGGTAAGTGCATTGCTCTACCAATTCAGAGTTTTCATGCCTTTTCTGCAGCTGCTGTGTTTGCTTATTATGACTGCAATCTCCGCTTTCAGGGTAAAAGGAGCAAGGGATCAGCAACTCATGCCATGTTTCCGGCACCAAGGCAAGGCGATACGGCTGCCGTGGCCCCTGAGGTCCTCGGCATGGATTACAACTTCAAGCTGGATGCCCGTCGCCACCGACCCATCAACAACGACGCTCCGCTGGACGAACTCGCCAAGAAGCCCTAGGTATTGTGAATCTCGGGTATAGCTCCTGGAGTATGAGATAAGCAGGGTCCTCTTGCTTTATAGATACATCTAACCACAGTAGCCATTAGCTAATGGTTAGCTTAGCTAGTTAGCTTAGGATCGGAGCTCGCTCTACAAGCCACATGTAGGCTGTAGCTCGTTCTTGGTACTCATGGAACCCATCTGAGTTCACTGGAACGGGCAGTTTTGGTTGTAATGTGCTTGGATGGAGAGCATCTGTAATTTCTCAGCATCACTTCTGAAGTTGCAGACAAAAGAAACTGATGGTGGCCCTTCAGGTAATCACCAATCAGGTTCAGGTTGCAGGATGCGTGCCGAGTGGCAACAGAGGCTTATAGGCGTGAAGCTCTGTCCAGACTTTTTCAGTTGCAGTGAGAGATGTTTAGGCCTTCTTGGGCCGAAGCACCGGCCCACTACATATCTAATATGGTGGTGCAAAAGGGATGGCCGATCCATATTGGGCCTAGATTGGGGTTTATACTTTTAGATCCCTCATGCGTGAGCGCTCAGAGAAAAAGTTTGAGGTTGAGGCACCGTCGCACTGAAATAAAAAATTTAGAGAGTTTGACCTGAAGGTCTACAGATTATAAAGTTTAATGGAGGTAGAGACATCTCAGGTGGGTAGCTTATCAGTTTAATTTGGGATCTGGAGCTTGCCTAAATTTTTTCTTCATGCTGCCTGAATCAGTCTGTATCTTACTCTCTCTTTTTCTTAAGAAAAAAAAGAAAAACCATAATCAGTCTGTGCCATTGCAAGAAGCAAGATTCAGTATGTTGTGGTTCGGGGCGTCTCCCCCACACTCAACGCCACCATGCGCCCACCGTGCCGGCGCCGCCGCTCTGCAGGAAGCGAAGAGGCATCATCTACTAGGCAACTGGACCTGCGGGCCTGCGGCGATGGCGACGCTTCCGAATCTTGTGCCTGCTTGCCTGCCCGGGCCAATGGCTGCCGTGGCGAACCGGACCACGAGAGCTTTTTTGCACTTTGGGCCCCATGCTGCCGCCGGGATAAGCCTGCGGTGACGCGGCGCGGCCAAGCGATAGTGCTCGAACTCCTCCAGGCGCTTACGTCGCAGCAGGGAACTGAGTCTAAAGATTGGCTCTTTTCGCGACAAGATATTACAGGATATCATATCATAGCACGAAAAAGATTACAACAAATTAGTCAATTCAGCGGGTGTTAATAAACCATATCTGGAGGCGAGATCGACGTGAACGAACGAGCCCCACGCCGATGTGATCGACCAATCATGCAGCTGCGGAGTACGCGCGGCACATGGGACGCAGATCTTTGACACTTTCTGAAGCAAGTTCCAGATCGTTCCTTCCAAGTATCAACGTAGTTTTCAGCACGGCTAGGACACAAACAAGCTCCGATGAAGAGGAATACAGAGACAGAAACTGCAGACAGAGACAGCAGGGGATATTCATGCATATATCTGTAGCCATATCATAGTTCATATCATGGTAAGCGTCTCCAAAATGGTACAGCGGCAAAGCCGGGACACACGAGGCGATGCCCCCAGCACGCTCACCACCACCACCATCAGGTACGGGTCGAGATCGAGCCCGGTGTTGCGAGGTAGTAGGAGCACTATATACATGTACAAAGAAGGAAAGAACAAGGCACCCCCATATGTCAAACGCTATGCACAACAGACACACCCCTCTCCTGCAACCTCTCATCTCATATGCCAAGGACACAGACGGTCTTATTTCTCGAACCACCTCTACCGGCTCCATACACCTAATAAGAGCGTATAGTACCTGCTGCAACTGGCGCTGCCGCTGCTGCAAACCAGAGCTCGACGAACTACATTACCTTGGTAGCTTCTCTTCTACTGCTTTCAAAACTGGCAAGACGTGCCCAGCCTCAGCATCGGACGAGGGCCGCCACCAGTAGTGTGCTTCCGGGCACGGAAGGTGCTTGGGAGCAGCTCCTGGAACATGTCGAGGAAAACACTCCACTCTCTAGGGCCCATGTCCGACACCTTCACAAAACTGGTGCTGGGCGGGAGCAGCTCATTGGCGCTCCTGCTCCCGGACTGATGCTCACTAGCTTTGCCACGGTAGTTAGTTTTACTCACTTTACCCTTTGGGACACCTGTATGGTAGGCTTTAGATTTCCCGACGAAACCAAGCCCCTTCATGGACGAGGACAGCTTTGACATAGAAGAAATCTTCTGAGGTAATTCACTGGTCAAGCTGTAAGCATCCTCCCCGGTTGTGTAGGCATCATCCTCATTCTCCTCTTCATCTTCCTCATCACACTCATCTAACTTGGACAGTGGATTCCTGGAACTTGCCTTAATGCTCCCAAACTTGCTGAAGGCTGCTAGTTCAAAGGAACCGTCAGAATCATCCTCGCTGTCAAGAGGGAATTGGGTGAAGTCATCATCGTCATCTTCAACTCCGGCTTCATCAGGAAGAAAGAACACTCTTTCCTCGACCCATTTCCTTGCTTCCATGCAGAGAAGCTCAAGCTCACTTGGTTCCTCTTCTTTTCCAGAGAACTGCCTGCTCATCATCTCTCCAATCTCAGACAGGCAGAGGCCAAATGCTGCAGCTTCCTTGAGAAATATTGTTGACAGCACCAGCACTCTGATGCACGCCTCATGTATCATGGGTAGCTCCATCCGGAGCATTTCAGCATCTTTTACAGGATCAAGTCTTGCAATGTAATCAAGCTCCTCCTCAGAGAAAGGAACTGATGCCTGAGGCCAGTGGATCCACTCAAAGTAAGGGTCTTCTAGGCATTCTGGCAGACAAAGACCATGGTCAATAGGAATGAGTTCTGTCTGCTCTCCAAAATTGTCAGCCCCAGGACCAAGCTTCCTGACCAGAAGATTTCCAGCATGCCTATCAGTGTTGAAGATCCTAATGTCAAGTATGCCGATCCTATGCACTGCAGATACAGGGAAGCTTGACGTCCCATGGTCACTAGCATCAAAATCGTGTGGAATGAACTGCTGCAATGATGCAATCTTGCTCACAGCTTCTGACTTGTTGCAGAAAACTTTGCTTTTGCACCCAACACAGTCATTCACATTGAACACATTGTGTGTTATCTTGACCAGCATGGTGGGAGGAACATTTGCAAAGTGATCATGGTCAAGGAGGTAAGCAGCAACCTCTCGGAAACCTGTCTCACCAACTCGCACAGATCTTTTGAGGCCTGGCTGTCCCAGTGCCTTCCCCACAAAACCTTTTGGGTTGTTTGGGGCAAATGGTTCCTCATCAGTTGGCTTGACAATTGCAACACGCTCTCCCCAGATGTTCTTGAAGTAGTAAGCACCACCCATCCCACTGGTAACTGCTACTGGCTCAACACCATTCCTTATGGCTTTGATGACATCCTTAGCAAGCTGCTTCATCCGAGAGGAAGGGATTGAACAGCCAAGGATTTCAATAGGCCCACTCCTGTCTTGCTTCCAAACATCCTTTCCAGTAGGGGAGAGGCAAGGTGTGGAATTGCTTCGGTGAATCTGATTCCTTTTGAGAAGCAAAGGTGAGTCATTACGAATGCTGCTAAGATCATTACTCAGAACAAGATCACCAAAGGTCAGAGAGCTCTCGTCAGTGGGCACATTGAGGGCTATCTGCAGCTTCTTTTTCACAGCTTGCACATTTTCACCCCTCTCCAACTCGATGCCTAGGACAGAACCATTGTCAGTTTGGACAAAGACTCTCTTCCAGCTTGGTTGCCTCCCTTCAGTTCTGCTACCTCCAGGATAATCACTGCTGAAGCTCCGATCTAGGACTGCCACAGCCATCTGTGTCTGAACAGGACAGTCCAAGTCCCTGGACATAGAAGAGCGGAAAGGAGCCGCCTTTATCTGCTAACTTCTCTCAGTGCACTCCACCAGAGAAGCAAGCGAATAAGCAGCAAGGCGTGGACAAACTCTTGCAACTAGCAGACAGTAGTCTTGGAGAAGATAAGATGTTTTCACCACCTCCGCATCAACTGGAAGCTCGATATCACTGAACCATTGGTTGATATGTTTCCTGCAAGTTAAAAAAAAGAGAAAAATTGATAATCAACATATTGCACAAAACAAGCTTCCATGCATTGATACATGTAAGATTCAAGACAGATACAAAATATAAAACAGCAGGATAAACTTTGATACAAATGGATTAAGAAGCATGTAACATACTGATAGAGCATCTAAATTACCCCTCTAAACAATATTCTTTCTACCATCTTGTTTGCTGAATCAGGTTGTAGCACTCTTTTACAGAGCAAGAGGTAGCATGGTTTCACAAGTTTATGAGGGATAAACCTATTACAGCTGTTGATCAGAACAAGTAGGACAGAATACACGGAGAACTTGTAGAAACCTTGCATCTGGGTTTCAAGTTTCTTAACAGGAACAAATTGATCAATAATATTTTGGTTTGACCATGAGAACATTAACTAGAAATAACAGTAAGCTTAGATCTCAACATCAGGGAGACAGTAGAATGAATTTAGTGGCATTCAACATCTAACATATAAGAAGGCAACTGTACCGTTGTCTTCTTCACCAAAATGAAAAACACGAACATTTAATTAGCCTCTTAACAGGAAAAATGGCCATTTGAATACAAATTCAGATCACTTTTCCCTTTTTGTACAGAAGGTGATAGTAGCTCATGAGAATAATTAATAGAAACAAGGCTATGTCCCTATGGTAGGTCTGTAAGACAAACAGTTGATTAAGAGGAATAGCTAGTTAGCTACCTAAAATGATCTCAATCGCTTCAGGTGTAGGCAGATTTGAGTTGCATGCAAGCAGAAATGAACTAATGGTGGGAAGCTCTGTAAAAGAAATCCACGGTTCGATTGATTGCTTGACAAAGTACTCAGAGCAAATCATTTCGCACGCAGATATAAAAAATCTCAAGAGTTTAAACTGGATAAATTCCCCGTTCGCTGACCCGATCAAATTGTTCAAACAGCTCATACGGTTTCACACCAGCGGGAAACAGACAAAATAGGACCTAAGCAAACAAATTCAAATACCATTTTACTGGAAGCTGCACACTCCTTATGAATCAACCCCACAAATCATCGAGTAAACAGCTTTAGAATACAAACTACGCATAGATCCTAAACGTCTCTTCAGGAATTATGCTAGCCCCAAATCCCACACATTTTCAATTGAATAACACCAAAAATCACATAACCAAAACACGCTTCCTGAGCATTTTGAAATCCTGTACCATTCACCGACGAAATTTTTGAGACGACGCCAGCGCCCAGCGGTCTTCACTGACGCGCTGGATCGACACGAGAACGAAGCAACACGAAATCACTCGGAGTCGCAGGTTCTCATTTCGATCAAACAGCTCCGCAAAATCCGGAAATTACCCAAGCCCGCACAAGCCCCGCCCGCCGCAGCTCCAGCTCCCGTCAGATCACAGGCCGAGGACAGGAGTGAGGTGGGGACTCACCGGCGGGGCGGATCCTAGCGCTCGCGAGCAAGGAACGACCAGAGCGCCGCCTCCCTCCTCCTGCGGCGGCGGAGATCCGACGTCCGGTCGCGTCGCCGGCGCAGATCCGGCGGCCGGGCGGTGCGCCGTACGCGTCCCACGGTGGCGCGATTTGTGTGCCTTTTTTCCGCTCTTTGTGTGATTTGTCCTTTTGCCTCCGGGCTTAACTCGTCGTAGACCCAAGAGACGGGTTAATGAGATAACCGCGGTTAACGTGACCCCTCCTCGCATTCTTATAGCCTCGCACATTTTCGATGGAGTCCCTCCGAGTTCCGGTATTTCTTTGAGCTATGCTAGTTGTCCGCCCTTGTCTTCTGGAATCACGACAAGAAAAATTGCGAGTTGCACAATATGGTGCTGAAACGCACACCGCTTGTGCAATTGGCTGCATAAATTGCACACGACAAGATTGATGAGGTTAGCCTGTGGGCTCGTGCGACAGTATGAAAGTTTTTCCTTTTGTGCTTGCCCACATCATAAGAGGAAAAGGAAAAGACTATAAATTTGACTAGGGTAAACTGTATAATATTAATCAAGGGTGTACATAATCTTTAATTGTTTGGGTCAATCCATCATGTATTCTTTGTTGTTTTCTAAAATTATGGTGTCATTAAAATCTACCAATTTGTTGACATCTCTTTTGGAAATAATTTAAGTTCACACCGTCTTATAGATTTTCTTTTGACATTGGCCAAAAGCAACAAAACTTAGACTTACTCGTGCATTCATGTACAACTAATCAAACAACTGCATAGCTTCTAAAACAAGAACAACCTATGAGAGCTAATAGTAGTTAGTGAAGTCCTATTTAAAGTGTGGCAAGCTATCATACTTTTAGGAGCCGAACTTGTTGGCAACAACTTTGCTTATTAAAAAAGTTCAAAGCCAAAGTGCTAATGAAGTATCACACATGGCAGACGTGGCTGGAATCAGAGGAGAGTAGGCAGCCTTGCTTTGCTTTGCTTTTGTGTAATACCATTATGAGCAGTCCTAATCCTACGACGATTGGTCAGCATTTATAGATGTAAGTGAAAATTCACTAATTACTCAGGGACCATATGGAAAAGGTAGTACCAAGTCCCTGTCAAGAAAAATGAAAATTCCAATGTGCTTTTGTGCAAAACGAGCCCTGACAGACGGGAAATAAAATGGAGCGGAAAAAGGACAGCAAAGTGAGTTAATTAAGGAGCCATCACTCCGTCTGTTTGCTTCGGGATCGGAAGGCTCTAGAATCGCCAGTACGACGGCCTTCACATGGCGCCGCGCGACGGGACGGTGAGCGCACCGCGGGCGGGGCCCGCGTGGCAGCGGGCGCCACCGGGCGCCGGCCGCTCACCCGCGGTGTGCGGTGAGACCGAGCCGCGCGAGAGCCCCCGGGCGCGGACACGGCAGCGCCCGGTGCGGTCAGGCCGTGTTTGGTTTCCTGTATATACATGGAGTGCTAAACGAAATTTATTTGTAAATTTTTTTTTCAGATGTGTGTAGTTTTTTATGACGAATCTAATGATAGTAATTAATCGATGATTAGCTACATTGATGCTATAATAACCCTTTTCTAATCGTGCGATCAAATGCCTCATTAGATTCGTCTCGCGAAGGAGCGCAGAGTTGTGGAGTTAGTTTTGTAAATTGCTTTTATTTAATACCGTCAAAATTTTTGTACTAGTTGTGATACTTCAAACCAAAGAGGGCCCACAGTGGTGGCGCGCGATCGTCGAGGAGGCAGGAAAAATCTGGCCGCCCCGCCCTAGTCCAGGGTCCGCTCGTGAGCTCCCATGCTCTTTTGACGTGTGCTTGGGGCTGAAATTGACCGGGCACTCGGGCAGTCTAAACATTTTTTTTGAGCATCGGGCAGTCTAAACATTGTGCAGATGCCTAGTACATTTGGCCTAAATTTAGGGCAAACACATCTCGGATGATGCTAACAGTTTTTTAAACTTTTTGCGTGCCTTCATCCGTTATTCTGGTCCATCGTGAGCTGTCTACCTCTAATCTAATCAGTTTGGAGTTTGAAAGTCTAGCTGCATGAGCAACTGAGACCTGACCGCCTGTTGAATCAGCCTGATTATATCGGTCATATTTTGAACAAGTATGCAGATGCACTTACCTGATGTTTAGTGGACTGAATGAGTGATTGACTATTCCCGTCATGCACTTAACTGATGTTCGTAGACGACTCTCAGTTCTGCTTGATGCATGCAGGCATGCCATGCATACGCAGGACCCCAGTACCTGGTCAAACTCGGGCGTTGACACCCGCGACCGCCGGCGATGTGGCTAGCACGACTGGACGACTTCTTCTCGAGAATTGGCGCAGATAAAGCTATCTTATTTTAGTTTGCTAGCGACGCCATGCAGTCGGAAGAAATGAGGCAGAGATACATTGATATGTACAGTAAAAACATCTCCAAGAACTCTTGTAAATCTATTTAGATTTGTAAAAATAGAAAATTATAGAAAAAAACGCAATCCAACAGTATCTCCATCCACCTCTATTATCTATTATGGGGCCGTTTAGTCCCCAAAAATTTTCACATCCCCTTTAAACAAATGTATGAAGCACTAAATGTAATTAAATAATAAAACTAATTACACAGTTTGGATGTACATGACGAGACGAATCTTTTAAGCCTAATTAGTGCATGATTAGCCATAAGTGCTACAGTAACCCACATGTGCTAATGATGCGGTCAAAGGCCTCAAAAGATTCGTCTCGCGGTTTCCAAGTGAGTTCTGAAATTAGTTTTTTAATTAGTGCCCGAAAAACCCTCCCGACATCTGGTCAAACATTGACGAGACACCCAATTTTTTTTCCTGTTTGGGAACTAAATAGGCTCTATCTGGTTTTGTATCCAGTATCCACTCCCCTCCGTTGGGCATTTTTCAATGCGGCAGCGCTATTCATCTTCCTCGCACGTGCTCCTCCTTTCCCGCGGACCTTCGTCCTCCTGCGCGCCTGGAGCATCGACGCCGCGCCTTGGGGGCATCGCGGCAGCGGGCGAGCGCCGCCGCCACCCCATTCGCGCGCGAGTGCTGAGCTGCGCCGGGGAGCACCGCCGCCGGGCGCGAGGGAGCTCAACCGCCGCCTTGGGTCACTGCACGTGGAGAGCTCGGCGGCCGCGAGTGAGCGCCGTCGCGGCTACGCCTGGGGAGCTTCGCTGCCAGGCATGTTCGCGGGCAGTGCTGGAGACGGATGCGAGCTCGGCGCGGAGGTGTTGGGAGGCGGGTGGTGCTGGAGGCGGAGCCGAGCTCGGCGCGGAGGTGCTGGAGGTCGATTCGGCGGAGGAATCGTTCGACCGGCGAGCAGCGATTCAAGCTCCCTCCCCCTCCGCGCGGGGCCTCACTGCGCGTCCTCGCCGCGCTCCCCTCGCCGGCAGCGTCTCACTCCTCTTGCGCGCGGGGCCATGGCAGCGGAGGAGGCCACCGAGCCCGGCGCCACCGCGAGGGCCATCCGCCCTCGCCCCGCTCGCTCGCCCAGCGGCAGCGCGGCGCGGGGCCGCGCGACGGCGACGCTCGCATCAGCGCGGCGATGGAGGACCTCGCGGCACTCAGTGAGGCTCAGAGCCACAGAGTGCGCTGGGTCGGGGGGGGGGGCATGGCGTGGCACGGCTCCGCGGGGCGCGATGGCGGCGACGAGCTGCCGTGCGCGTGCCCCGGCGACGGCGGACCTGGCGGAACGGGCGCGCGCGCTCGAGCTCGGCGGCGGCGGCGGCCGGGCCAGCAGAGCGCGCGCGGGGGCCCTGCCTCGAGCTCGGCCTCGAGCTCGGCCTGCGCGCGGCGTCGAGCTCGGCGGGGCCACGGCGGGCGGCGCGGGTGGCCCCGGCGGGCCGCACGGGTGGTGGCGCCTCGCTCCCCTCCTTTCCATCCTCAACGGGCGCGGGGGGCCGAGCACGAGCTGCGCGGTGGAGCAGGGGAGCTCCAGCTCGCGGCTGCCGGTCGCGGCGGGGCTAGCCCGCGCCGCGGAACTCCACTCCGCTCCTCCGCGGGGCTGGCCATCAAGCAAGGGAGGGGGCGAGGCCGCGAGGGGCCGGCCAGCTGCGGGTTCTGCTCCCGACCATGGTGGTGGCACCGCCTGCCGCGTCTGCTCCACCAGAGGTGTGGCGTGCGGCTGGTCGTCACCGGAGGCGTGGGCAAGCGGAGGAGGATGAAGCGATCGGAGTATATTTTAGATAGACTGTTGGATTACTCTATCAAATTTGGTGGTTTTCTACTTTTACAAAGAGGCATAATTTTTAAATTTAACTAACAAAATACTAGAGTTTTTGGAGATGCTCTAAGTTTATTTTCAAAAAAAAAGATATGTACAAATAGCATATAGGTGCGGAAGCATAGTGTAGAGTAAATAGAAAACAAGTTCTCTGTCCCTAGACTTGGAGCAAAGAACGTGCACGTCTGCCCGTGAAAGATGAGACAGTGCTACCTGCTCGATCATTATTCATCAGAGGCTTGGGCCGAGAGAATCACTTGGGCCGCGTTTAGTTTGTGAAAAGTAGTTTAGTTTGTAAAAAGTAGGGTGAAAAGTTACTGTACCACGTTTCGTTGTTACTTGATAAATAATATCCAATCATGAACTAATTAGGTTTAAAAGATTCATCTCATGCTAATCAGTTACTGTGTAATTAGTTATTTTTTTCAACTACATTTAATACTTCATGCATGTGTCGAAAGATTTGATGTGACGGATACTGTAGGAAAAATTTTAGGAACTAAACGGGGCTTTGGTGCTAAAGGAAGAAGGGCTAGATAGCCAGGCACTAACGGACATGTCATTGACCGGCAGCACAAGTGCCCCACTCCACTGCCACCAAAGCGACATCTTTGAACCATCGTTCTCGTTCCTAATTAAATACTCCCTCCATCTAAAAAGAATGTAATTTTAGAAAATTTCGGATAGAATAGTGAGGATGTAAATTTCGGACAGGAGTAGTTTTTAGCACACTCTATTGAAATATAAGTTAATGTCATGGAGGAAGAAAGGATGGCGAGATTTTTCCCCCCACCAACAATTTTACAGTCTTTATAAGCTGCTATTCTAAGATGGAAGCAATATGAAAATCCGTCGAGCTCGTAATTAGCACATTTCCGGCTAGTCCTGCACGAATAGAAGCTCCCATTTCAACTGCCAATTGTACGCTGCAAGAAACAGCTCCACCATTTTAAGAGGAAAATAAACTAGAAAAATTGGGACCCGATCCAACCAAATTTTAAGGTTTCACCAACTCCCTCGCTATCTTGCAACCATACTAGAGGAGCGCTCTGGTGCACGTTTATATTCGAAGGACGCACAATATCGAGTTTTGGTTTGGTTGCAATTTTGGCCGCCATTTGGCTGGATACAAAAATTTAACTTTGGCAAACTTGTCATCTGGCCAAATCCAAAGGCACCAATTTGGTGACCAAAATTCGGATTTGGCTAGGACATGGCATAAGCACGCATTAAAGACGTAACGTTCCATCAGCCATGGCATACGAGCACGGGATTTTAAACGCTGCAGCGCCGGTGGACGGTACGCCCGGTACCTGGTAGCAATTGATACTGCGCACAGTTGTCTGGTAGCAACGCAGGAAGCAAAGGATCCTAGCTCCTGACGGGTCGACAGGAGGCAAGGAACCAAAGCGCGCGGCAGGCCATAAGTCGCCGTGCCCACGTCCTAGCGGGCAGTTAACCCTGGCCCAACCCACGCACCGCTGCGCTACGTACGTGACGTGTTCTGCATACGGGCATACGGCATACGATTCTGGAGTAGCAGTAAAGTCCACTGCACGCATCGACCAGACGCCCTCTCCCCAACCACACATGACATCAGATTCTGCTACAACAAAATAAAAATAAAAATTACGCTGACGTGGATAGATTACGCTGATCACCGGATCCGATCGCGAGGCCTCCCTCCGTAAACAAAGCTATCCTGCGGCTCGCGCTAACCGCTCCCGGGGCCAAGGCTTACGCAGCAGCGCTCGGTTTGGTGCGTGGCTCGTTTTTGATGATCCGTGGCGTGCCCACGGAGCGAGCGCTGGCGGGCACGGCGGCAGGCAGGCAGGCAACCAAAGCGGACGGACGGACGGGCGCGCGCGCGGCGTCGTGCGCGCATGTGCCCGCGCGGGGCGGACGAGGACGACGTGCCGGCTACCTTGAGTGAGAGAGAGGGCACGGTACGGGTGGGTACTCATGGCTAGCTAGGCCGGCCGGCGACCGAGGTGCCGCGCGCTGGCGGCCTGCGGGCTAGATCGGGCGGGCGCGCTGGCTAGCTTTGGTAGCTTTCTGTGTCCCGCGCGTACGGGGGACGGGAGGACACGGAGGGGGCGCGGGACCGCGACGTGGCGGGGCGCTACTGCGTGCGCCCCCGGCCGCGGGCTCGGCAGCGGGCGGGGGGATTTCGTATCGTCTTGCTGCCGTGCGGGCGGGGGCGCTGCCTCGCTCTGCGCGCATGCATGTGCGGTGCCGCTCCAGTGCCCGCGTCCGAACGAAGCAAGGCATAGGACCGGGGACAGGAGTGGGAGGGGAGCGAGAACATATATGTTACAAGCGGCCAGGTTACGTGTTACCGTATTATGAACTTTAATTACATTTAAATTTGTGCATTTAAAATTTTAACAAAAATATGAATAGATAGAGCATGCAAACATACACCACCATGCAAAATTTGAGATGTAACTGAAATTTGTGCAATGAGAAACAAAAAAGACAAACTTGCACTTAAATAGTTGCGGGTTCAACTATTCATCTCACACCGTAACCCTTTACTATTGTCATTTCATCGGACGGCTGAGATGGCGGATCCTAATAAACTGCCCGAAGAATCCAGCCCGGCCGAGAGAATCTATCTACGCTCCGCGACAGGACACACTGGCCGGATCCTGTAACTGCCGCTCGGTGCCCGTGCGCCTCTCCGCCGGTCGGTGCCTGTACTGTACGGAGTATACTACGTTGGCCGGTGCGTACACTGAGCGAGCCGCGACGGCGTCTTTATTTTTTTTCACGCGCGAAGCAGCGTACCGCACTGGCCGCCTCGCGTGTTTTAAAACGCGCCGGCCGCCGAGACCACCTGCCACAGCCAGGCACCATGTCCCCCGGGCGCCCAGCGGCGCCACAGGCCGGTGCATGCACCACAGGCTCTCACATCATGCATCATCAGTTGGGGAACCTCACAGGAAGCTGCGCGCAAGAAAGGCACAGCAGGGACTCCATCTATCCGAGAACAACACGATCAGAAACTGCGACGCGAAATCAAGGGAGATTGAGTGAGAGAGAGACGGACGCCCGGTGTCCCGATAAGCATGTGTTGGTCGGTCCTTCCCCGACAGCTCAAGCCCTTTTCAAAGGCGATCGAATTGAATGCCATTCCCATCGCCACCGCGCACCCGTAGCGCTTTCAGTGCGGTTTACGTCGCCGCTAAACCAGTCTAATTTTGAGCTGCCTCTAGCCCAGTAGTGCTCATCAGTCATCACTCATCGGCGCATGGGCCGTGGCCGATGCGGACGCGCGGCGGGTGTGGTTTAGGATAAGAGCTCTAGCTTGCCGGCCGGCCGGGCCGGTCTCGGTCGTGTGTGTCATGATGGCCGCGTTGCGACGATGGCCGGCGGCCGCGCGCCACCCGGACCCCCTCCCAGCGCGGCCGGCCGTCACGTGGGGGGCCGCGCCACGTACACGTCTCACGGGACCGGCAGTTGCAAAGCAGGGGCGGAGACAGGGGGGCGGGCAGGGGCCTGGCCCCTATGGTCCCCAAATTTTCATTGGAAATTTAAATTTTGATTAAATTTGTATGGTTGGCCCCTTTTAACAATGAAAAAAATGGCTTCTTGGCTCCGACCCTGTTGCAAAGGATGCCGCGCGATCGGAACCGCGCGCCAAACTGTGCCGCGCGGTGACCGTAGTTCATGCATCTGGAGGGCAGGTTCGCTCTAGGGGATTTGGCGCGCACCCGTGGCGTGATTATGATGGATCACCTTGCTATTATTCGTCGTCTGGCAAAGCTGCTGTGTTGGCGAACGAACGTGCTGTGCCTACTTGCTGGGTTTGGTTGAAGAGCCTTGAAGGCCGGCTAAATGTCGGTTCCCACGCACTTGCTGATGAAGCCTGCTACGACAAACAGCTGCAGAGCCATGTGTTCCTCCCTCCTGTTGCCGATGCAACTCGCTTGACATGAATCAGGGAGGTAGACGAAGCAAGCAAACTCGACTGTATTCCAACATTGGAAACGGTGGTGGCTGGCACGTTCGGCCATGACCCAAGAGAGTGATGCTTCCATTTAATAAGAGCACAGGAGCAAGAAACCTACATAATATAATTTACATCCACTTTCATCTATAGGTGGCCAACTGGGCCGTGCCCGTTGGGCCGGCACGGGCACGGCCCGGCCCGTGGCCTTGCGGGCCCGTGTCGTGCCCGTGCCTGGCACCGGGCCGTGCCTGGGCCGCAATCCCGGCCCGTGGCACTAGCACGGGCCCGGCCCGACTAAGGCATCAGCACGGGATGGCACGGCCTCGGCCCGTGAACCCCCGCGTCGCTCCCCCCTCCCATCCTTCTCGCGACAGCCGACAGGCGACTCGCCGCTCGCGTCACTCCTCCCCCCGCGCCGCCACGCGGCTCCCCCTTCCGCAGCGCCGCTCCCTTCCTCACGTCCGTGAGCTCGGACCTCGCCTCCGGCGTGCTCGGATCTCGCCTTCGTCCGCGAGCTCGGACCTCGCCCCCGGACGCTGCCGTCGCCCCCTCCGCAGCCTCGCCTTCGCGCTGCTGCTCTGCTCGGCCTCCTCGCCTTGGCCGCGGCGGCCGCCACGAGGGCCGGGGCGCAGCCGCCGTGCGACCCCGGTGGCGGCGTCCCATGCCTCTGCCGCGTCGCGTCGCTGGCCAGCCGCAGCTCGTCCTCGCCCACCTCGCCGCCGCCGCCACGGTCCGCCCCGGCCGCCGCCGCTCGGGCATGCCGTGCTGCCGTGCCCAGGGGCACGGCCCGGCACGCCGCGCCCTCGTAGAGCCGTGCCCAGGCCGGGATGTCGGCACGGCGGCACTACGCGGCACGGCACGGCGGCACCGCCGTGCCCCGGCGTGCCGTGCCTCCCCGTGCCCGTGCCGGCCGTGCTCGTGACGTGCGGCCCGGTTGGTCACCTATACTTTCATCAAGTACCAAACTAGTAGGGCCGAAGCAAAGGCAGGAAACAAAATGAAGAACAGAGAGGCGGGCGTGACACCCTGCAGACTTTAGTTCTTTAACTAATGAGCCGGCCCTCTACACTTTGCGGCCCATATGTTTCAGAAACCAGCCAACGTACTATATTCAGCCCATCATATGGAAGCCCGCTTCACCTTATATATTGAGCATTTCTTACACCCCCAGGCCCCAGGGGCCTCCCTCTCCATGCTTCTCCAGAACGCCAGCAGATCGTAAAACTGCATGCAAATGATCGGTAAGAAAACTACGCACTGATGACAACAAACCTACCACAGTAAAAGTGATAAAACAGGGTTTCGCAAATGCTCACGGTTCTGTAGTAGCTGCCTGTGTCCACGAAGTAAAACCGGCGACGTCGTTCGCCGTCGTCGCAAGGATCATCATCGCTGCTGGACTCTTGGTCGGAGGAACTGATCAAACCCAGGCGGCGTTCTTGCTCGGGCCCTTCCGCCCGGGGGCCCTCTTCCGCGGAGGAAGCGTCGTCGTCGAAGAAGCTGCCGCCGCCGGGCGCCTCGGCGCGGTCGACCTCGACGCAGTCGTGCGTCCGTTCGGGCACGCCGCCGCAGCTTCGGGGCTCATGATCACGCGCCTGCCGCTGACCGGCCAGCGGCAAGAAGAAGGGCAGGAGGATCCGAGCTGCGGACGCGCAGAGGAGGAGGGCAGAGGCAGCCATGCACCCGACGGGGAGGAGGATCACGACGGCCGCGGGGGGAGACGAGGAGGAGCGCGGCGATCGCGACGGGGAGCACGCATAAGCTCCACGCGCGCAGGGCCAGAGCAAAGAGCGATCTGGCGGCGGTGGTGGTCTTCGTGGTACCGCCGGCAAGAGGAGAGGACGACATGCTGGACAGTCCCAGCAGTAGACCAGTACTGTGATAGTTAGCTAGAGCTAGGAAGCCAGCGATTTAATTTGTAGGCTAGCGCACGTAGCACGTTGACTCTTTATAGAAGTACATCGCTTCCATCAGGAACGCTGAACAATGGGATATTAGAAGGAAAGAGAGGGAGAGGAAGAGGAGAGAATGGGCGCAGCCACTCTCATCTAGAGCTGGGACTTGGGCCGTGCCGTGCCGGCCCGGCCTTCTCGTGGCTCGTGCCGTGTCGGGTTTAGATTTTTTAATACGATCGGCACATCATGCCATGCCGTGCTGGCACGATAAGTCTATTATCAAGCCCAAGCACGACCCGTGTCACGCCGGCACGTTTTCGTGCCGTGCCGGCCCAAGCACGGCCCTCCGGATATTTGCAATTGGATTAATATACATCGATATAGAAATATTATTATTGCAATTAGAAAGCACATAAACTATCCATGGTATGAAAATTACATAATTTTCTTAAATGAATAATATTTTCTTTCATGATTATTGTTAATTAGAAAGGAAGATTAACTGTCATAATAGAACAAGGGGCTACGTAATGTCCGATGGGCTGTTTTCGTGCCGTGCCGGCCCAAGCACGGCCCAAAATGCAAGTCGTGCCATATAGACCGTCGTGCTGAAATTCTAGGCACAGCACGGCCCTCGTGTTCGTGTCGTGCCGGCACGGCCCAAAATATTTCGTGCCCAAAAATGGCACGGCCAAGTCCCAGCTCTACTCTCATCTAATGTCGGAGTCTGTTGTATGATCGCGCCGCGATTTCTCTCTGGAACGTGAGCCTCGTTGCGAATGGAGGCGATCATTCAGACGTCGACACGTGGGGCTCTGGTGACGTGGGGCTAGCGTTCCATTACACGTGGCAGGGATCTGGCTCGAACTTAACTCGGCAATGACGGCTCGGCGTTGGCGGGTGGCGCGGCGGCAGTCGCGTCCGGCTTTTCTTGCAGAAGATTCAGGATGGCATTGGCGTATTTTGTCTCTCTGATAAGTTGAAACCGGCAGGCAGAGAGAGGGACCGAGAGAGATGGCCCAAGAGGTCGAACCTTCGGGCCGATTAACACCGAACCGGAGACCTCGTGTACATTGCTACTGCTGAGAGCCTGAGAGAGACTGGGCTACTGGAGCGCAGAACAGCGTCGTCCCTTCCGAGTCCCGACCTCGAGGACAAGGCGACATCGGATATCCTGATCAGAGCATGATGGTGCATGACTGTGAGTCCACGACTACTGATCATACGGGCACGGTTCGAATGCTGTTAGCAACACGACGGCGCGCAAATGGCGATGCTACGGTGTATCGGCGGAACCTGTTGATACCTTCGATGGCGCACATCTCACATTGCAAAGGTACAGTAGCAGTGGGACGGGTCTCCCTCTGCAATAACCACAGAGGTACTGTGCTAGTTTAATGTGGATCCGGTTGAAACAGAGCCCACGTTGGCAGAGTGTCGGTCCAACCGGACCCACGAGAAAGTGGCAGAGTGCCTCTGCGATTGCTACAGAGGATTTGCTTCCGCAGCAGTGGGCTACTGGGCTCCCGGCTCCCAGCTCCCAGGCTGGGCTCCGTTGCACCTGTAGCTGGCGTTGGGTTCTCCGTTCTCATGCGTGGCTCTGGGTATAGTTGGCCATTTGGCCCGATACCCATGGGGCCCAAAGCCCGGTCCATATTAGCCCGACCCGAGCACGGCACGGGCCCGAATATTATTGGGCTCGGGCCGGCACGAGCCCGATAGCCGGGCCGTGCCTGGGCTTCAATGCCGGCCCATGGACACATCAAGCACGGCCTGAAATAGCCGGCCCGATCGGTCCGATGGGCGGCACGGCGGCCCAGGCACAGCCCACGGCCCGCTCCCCAGGCCAGGCCAGCAAAAGAGCCGTTGGAGGCCTGCTGCCAGCCCAGCGGAGCGGGTATAAAAGGGGCGCCGGCCGCTGCCCCCGGCCATCCCCGGCCTCCATTCGCTTGCCTGCCCCCGACCCCTCCGCTCCCCTCGCCTAACCCTAACCCTTGATCGAGCCTCGACCCCTCCGCTCCCCTCCCGTCTCCGTCTCGATCTGACCGTCTTCTCCAACTCCGGTCGCCGGCTCGCCGCCGTTGGCCGTTCACTCTACCCTCTTCTCTTTGTTTTCCTCCCTACTTTCGCATCTTCACCGGTCGACTCGCTTCCTAGACTTAAATCCGTCCCCAAACCCGATCATCCCTCCATAAATCTCGTAGATCCGGCCGTCCTCGATCTTGACGGCGTCCTTGGTGCTCCGGATCTAGTAAGTCCCTAAACCCTAACTTGTTTTTTTCGGTTTTTTTTTTATTTCTTTCTTCCTATTCTGATATTTTTGACCTCTCTGTGCAGTTGCTCGGCCGATGCAAAGCCGTTGGGGTACTTGAGAGGGATGGATCTGGGGTCTTGAAGCGTCCCCTCATAAGAAGTGACTTAAATGTGATACAAATATCAGTCCCAGGAGGCTGATACACATTTATTACATCAGATGGTACATCACCGTACAAACCTTCGAGGAGGCGGACACTCGATACAAACGATAATAAGAAGTAAAAAGGCAACGGTGATACACCAAAGCACGACCCACATGGGATCCAGCTCGGGGATAAATCAAGGATAAGGCTGAGGTTTAATTGCAGTAAAGTTAGATTTTACACATGCAAGGGTTTGTTTTTGAAAGAGTTTTCCCAAAGCAATTCTTTAGTAACCGAGTAATCAGTGGGGTTGATCCTACACAAAGGATCCAAGTTTTAAATGCTACCGGACTCCTCATCTGCAGTAGCTCATGGCACATCTGCCGGACACCTTCCAAAAACAACTCACACCATGGAACCATCCATCCCAGAAGCTAGTTATGTGACCAAACCGTAACCCGCTCAATACCGTGAGCACGGCTATTCGAATAGGTTCTATACTCTGCAGAGGTGTACAACTTTACCCACAAGTGGGATACCACAACACGATCAACTTAGTGTCGGTGCAGATCCTAACAAAGCCATTACCCACCTTAGCTAGACCAGACTAGCCAACACGGACTCCACCAAGGGGCCATTGACCTATCACTGAGGTTTAACCGGGGCATAAGTCACCATGACCTTATCCCTTCTCCTTGATCACCCGTTGCTCTCAGCTCTCCTGATGGCTATCAGACTAACTAGTGGGGTTTATGCTAAGCCATTGCCACACACAACGGTTGAGTGGTTTGCACGACAGTTGAGTTAGGCAAGATGACACATCAACTCGGTCCTTAATTGCGACAAGATGGATATCTCCCAACCTTCTTGCTCAACCACATCGTTACGAGCCTCCAACATATGACAAACTACACAGGGAATTCCAGTCATCCATCCCATCTTAACATTTTTTCTTTAATTTCTCAAATATCCCATCTCTCCCTTTTTACACACTCACACATTTTTCTTTTGAAAGACTCGTTGTAATCATTTTTGAAGTGTAGTAGACTAATCAAGTCCTAAGCATATCTAGTAGTGATTAATATCTAAATAGAACGAATCATATTTAGAGATTAGTCTAGGTCATGACGGAATAATCATATCAATCAAGGGGTGGCTATCCAAAGGGTTTCAGCAGTAATTCATATGCAATTATGTAAAACAGGCCGATAGGTTGTGTTTGAAAAACTGGGTTAAATATGCAGGTCAAAGGATGGAATTGGACTTGCCGTTCATAAAGTCTCCCGGGAAGTCCTGATCGAGGTACTGTCCTTCGGGTTCGGGCTCGCGGTACTGGTCTTCGCACACCTGCTCGCGGTACTGCTCGTCGACGAGTTCTTCCTCGGTCACTCCATGATCTACGGCGCATATAAACAAACACACAATAAATAAAAAGAAATAAATGTTCTGTCGTTGAGCTCGAATCAGGAATAACTTAAGAAACGATGGTAGAAAGAATATTTTTGGGAGATTTCTTAATGGCATGCCTGGAATTATGTTAGAAACGGCGTGGTAAAGTTTCAGGGCAAACATAAGATTTTTGGCGCATGAAATAATGAGTCGAAGGAGTGGTTAGGGGTTAAATGGGGGTTCAAGGGCTTCTTTGTAATTATTTTTGAGAGTGGAAGGACTTGATTATAATTTTTGAAAATATTTGTGTTACTCCAGAAAGGGGCAGGGACCTATTTGAAATTATGTTTATATGGTGGGAGGGCTTATTCATTAAAAGAGATAAGAGAGGGGCTTATTGGAAAAATATTTTTAGAGGAGGAAAGGACTTAGTTGTAATGTCTTGAAATATCTGGGCTGAACTAAAAAGGGTAGGGGCTTATTTATAAATGTTTTTGTGTAGTGGAAGGGTTTATTTTAAAAAAGGATGAACATGAGAGGCTTTCTTGGAAAAGGTTAGAGAGGAGGGGGGGTTCTTTTAAAGAAATCAGGAAAGGGTAGGGGGTTTTTTTTGGTAAAAATGCCATCTTCTTCCTCCTCACGACGCAAGAAACAGAGGAGGGGGGATTGGGGGGGCGGCGGCGCTCGGCGCCGGCGACCCAGGGCGCCGGGGCGGCCGGGAGCAAGGTCAAAACGGAGAGCGCGATGAGGGGAAGTGATTCCCCCTCTCACCTCGAGCGGAGGCGGCGTGTGGCGGCCTGGCCACGGCAGCCAGCGGCGGCCGGCGGAGGCGTGCGTGGCGGCGGCGCTGCAGGGTCGGGAAGGCAGCTAGCGGCGGCGGTGGTGCCTGCGGTGATGGGGAGCGGTGCGGAGGAGCCCTTTCATAGGCGGAGCGAGGCGTGGAGGAGGGGGCGCGGTGGTGGTCGGTGGCCGGCAAGCTCTGCCGAGCTTTAATGGCGGCGGGGCCGGCTCGGCCACTTGACGAGCGTCTCCTAGTGCGATGCTGTGGCACGGAGGTGATGGCGAGAGGATGGGCAGGCAAAGGGGCGGCGCAAGTGGACGGGCGGTGGCCAATAGCGGGTCGACGAGCGGCAGCCGTGCTCGGCTCGGCCGTGCGGCATGGGGGCCCTCGCCGCGGGCGCGTGCGGGCCAAGGCGGCAAGTGGGTACGGCTGCGCAGTTGGGACGGGACGGGGCAGGGGCGCTGGGGGGGCGGCATCCAGGGGAGGCACGGTGTGCAGGGGAGGCTCGGCGCAGAGAAGGAGAGAGGGAGGGAGAAGGAAGGATGAAGGAGAAAGAGAAAAAGAAAATGGAAAAAAAGAAAAGGCGGGGGGGGGAGAGAGAGAGAGGTGCCGGCGGGATTCGCGGCGGCGGTCGGTTCGGAGCGCGACGACAATCGCGAGCGGCGGCAGCTTTGGCGGGAAGCGACGCACGCAGAAAGAGGAAGAACAGCGAGATGAGACGGTGATTGGTACGAGTGTTGGAACGGCAGATCACCGGGAAAATTTCGGGACATTGGGAGTTCGAACGAAAAAAGATTTAGAAACGATTTGAGCTCAACGATGGAAAAGATTTTGAGAATTATTTTTAGCGAGTAATTTATTTCGGTGTATTTTCCGGGATGTCACAAACCTACCCCACTTAAAATGAATCTCGTCCTCGAGATTCGACTGAGTTCTGAACAGGTGGGGATATTCTTTCTTTAACGCATCTTCGCGTTCCCACGTAGCTTCTCCTACTCCGTGTCTGCTCCATTGCACTCTGCAAATTCATACTTCTTAGTTCCTTGTTCTTTTTGTGACTGTGTCCAGAATTTTGACAGGCACTTCTTGATACCGAAGATCCTTTTGCAGATCGATTGTTTCCACTGGTACTATTTCTTCTTCAGGTACCCTCAAGCACTTTCTGAGTTGAGACACATGAAATACCGGATGTATATTTGACATTTCCTCGAGTAGTTGAATACGGTAGGCTACCGCTCCAACTCTTTTAACTACTCGGTAAGGTCCAATATACCGAGGGGCTAATTTTCCTTGGACTTGAAACCTTCGAGTTCTTCGAATCGGAGAGACCTTAAGGTATACAAAATCTCCAACCTCAAAACATAATTCTCTTCTTCGCTTGTCTGCATAACTCTTCTGCCGTGATTGAGCTGCTTTTAGCTTCTCTCTGATCTCAGCCACACGTTCTTCTGCCTCTTTTATGAGAGCTGGTCCGGTTAGTGTACGTTCTCCTAGTTCTGACCACATCAAAGGGGTTCTACATTTTCTTCCATAAAGGGCCTCAAAAGGTGACATGCCTAAGCTTGTTTGATAACTGTTGTTATATGAGAACTCTGCATAGGATAAACTTTGTTCCCAGTCCTTGCCATAGGTAAGGACGCAAGCTCTTAACATATCTTCCATAATCTAATTTACTCTTTCTGTCTGACCATCGGTCTAGGGGTGATAAGCCGAACTAAAATCCAGCTTCGTACCCATGGCTTTATGCTAGCTTCTCCAAAACTTAGAGGTAAATTGGGTTCCTCTATTCGAAACAATTTTGCTTGGCACTCCATGCAATTTGACTATGTGGTCTATATAGAGTTGGGCCATTTTTTCTCCACCATAATTGGTCCGTACGGGTAAGTAGTGTGCGACCTTGGTAAGTCGATCCACCATCACCCATATAGAGTCATTTCCTTTTTGGGTCCTGGGTAAACCAACCACAAAATTTATGCCAATCTCATCCCATTTCCAAACCGGAATGGGTAATGTTTGCAATAACCCAGCCGGCTTCTGATGCTTGGCTTTGACCCTTTGGCAAATATCATAATGTGCGACAAACTGGGCGATGTCCGCCTTCATTCCATTCCACCAATATTTTTGCCTCAAATCCATATACATCTTGGTAGCTCCGGGGTGGATGGAATATGCTGAGTTATGGGCTTCGTCCATGATAATGTTCCGGAATTTCCCGTCCTTAGGCACACAAATCCTGTTCTTATACCATAAGGTTCCTTTGTCATCCACTCTAAAGTCTGGGGCCTTATTTTCTCTGGCGTGCTTACAGATTTTCATCAAGTCTTGGTCCGAACCTTGGGCCTTCCTAATTTCTTCTTCTAAGGTAGGCTGAATACTCAACTTGCGGTGAGATCCTTGAGGAATGATGTGCACATTTAATCGTGCCATCTCTTCTTGTAAATGGGCATTCTTGGGCCTAAGTTCCTTGTGAGGTTTCCGGCTTAAGGCATCAGCTAACACATTAGCTTTGCCGGGGTGGTAATGGATTTCTAGGTTAAAATTCTTAACCAATTCCAGCCACCTCCTCTGCCTTAAATTCAAATCTGGTTGGGTGAAAATGTACTTCAGACTCTTATGGTCAGTGTAGATCTCACACTTATTCCCGATCAGATAATGTCTCCAGATTTTGAGGGCATGTACTATGGCTGCAAATTCCAAATCATGTGTTGGATAATTCTGCTCATGAGGCCTGAGTTGGCGGGAAGCATATGCAACTACTTTCCCATCTTGCATAACAACACACCCTAAACCTTGTCGGGATGCATCACAATAGACAACGAAGCCCCGATGGATATCCGGTAGGGTCAGCACTGGGGCGGTCGTCAACCTTTTCTTCAATTCTTGGAAGCTCCTTTCACAGGATTCTGTCCAAACAAACTTCTTTTCCTTTTTAAGCAGCTCCATCATGGGCCAGGCGATTTTGGAGAATCCTTCAATAAGTCTCAGATAATACCCAGCTAGACCAAGAAAGCTTCTGATTTCACTAACATTGGTTGGCTGCTGCCAATTGGAAACTGCCTCAACTTTCTCAGGGTCGACTACTACTCCTTCTGCGGTCAGAATATGACCAAGAAAGGCTACTTTCTCGAGCCAGAATTCACACTTGCTGAACTTGGCGTATAGCTTATGTGCTCTTAGCTTTTCCAGGACCACTCTAAGGTGTTGCTCATGCTCTTCGGCACTTTTGGAGTAGATGAGTATGTCGTCAATAAAGACTACGACAAACTTATCCAACTCGTCCATAAACACCTTATTCATAAGGTTCATGAAATAAGCAGGTGCATTAGTGAGTCCAAATGACATCACAGTGAACTCAAACTGCCCATAACGGGTGACAAAAGCTGTCTTTGAGATGTCACTTTCCTTAATCTTGAGTTGGTGATATCCTAATCTCATATCAATCTTAAAGAAATACTTGGCTCCTTTTAGCTGATCAAAAAGATCATCAATCCTAGGGAGGGGGTACTTATTCTTGATGGTAACCTCATTCAGTGCACGGTAATCTACACATAACCTCATACTCCCATCCTTCTTCTTGACAAACAAGACTGGGGCTCCCCATGGGGATGAACTGGGCCTGATATAACCACTTCGTTGTAACTCTTCTAGTTGTTTCTTCAGCTCTGCTAGTTCTGAGGCTGCCATCCTATGGGGTCTCTTGGCAATAGGAGAGGTTCCGGGGATGAGTTCTATGACAAACTCTATATCTCTGTCTGGTGGCATTCCGAGGAGTTCTTCCGGGAAAACATCAGGGTACTCATTCACAACTAGAACTCCTTCTAGGGATTTCCGATCCATACTAAAAACCATTGGGTCTGGTCCACTTCCCCGAGTATGGCAGGTCACTTGCATCCCATCTGAGTTGGTTAGGTGTACTACTTTATCAGCACAATCTATGAGGCTATTGTGTAAGCTTAACCAGTCCATTCCAAGGACCACATCTATTCCTTTAGACTTAAGTACTACTAGATCGGCTAGAAATTCTACCCCACTTAAATTGACCCTCACTCGTAAACAACCCAGTTGGCATTTGATGTCACCTCCGGGCGTCCGAGTTAATAGGGGTGTTTTTAGTAGTACTGTAGGTATTTTGTGTTTATCCACAAAGCTTGATGATATAAATGAGTGTGATTCTCCATAATCAAATTATACTGTTGCCAGAGTTGAGCTGACTAGAAACTCACCAAGTACCACTCCTTGTGCACCCTGAGCCTCCTACGCATTGATGTGGTTGACGCGGGCTCGTCCATAAGGCTGCTGGCTGTTGTTGTTGCCCTTGTTGTTGCTGCCGACGTGGACACGGTTGGCTCCGGATACAGGTGGCCTAGGCCCATTCACCGAGTTGGAGAAGACTAATGCAGCATGCTTGTTTTGGCATATGGGCAGTTGGCAATGTAATGCCCTGTCTCAGGGCAGTTGAATCAGGTCCGAGCATTGTTGTTGGTGGTGGTGACTTGGCTGGCATTGTTCTGCGGGGCTTTCATGGTGTTCTGGCTCCGAAACTGGGTGTTAGGGGCCTGGGGCCTGTCACTTGGGAGTGGGTCCTATACTGCATTGGGGCCTGAGATCTTGGTGCATTATAGCTGGAGCTTCTTGGTCTCTGGAAGCGGTTCTGCTGGCGGGCCTTGCTTTCCAGGAACTTACGCTTGTTTTCTTTCCTTTCTTCAGCTTTGGCCCTTTCTGTGAGAATGGCCATGTTCATCAGAGTATTGAAGTCCGGGTATATCTGAGGGGTAAGCAAGGTTCGGAGTTCTGGGCTTAATCCCTTCTTGAACATGTCCTGCTTCTTTTCATCCTTGTCCACTTCCTCTGGTGCATAGAGGGCAAGTTCCATGAACTGGTAGGTGTATTCTTCCACAGACATGCTCCCTTGCTGTAGTGCGCGGAACTCACCCACCTTGTGCTTCATGGTGGCTGCGGGGATATGGTAGCGACGGAACTCTTTCACAAATTCGTTCCAAGTGATGGTGGTGGCATCTTCAGCAGCGGCACAATAATTCTCCCACCAAGCTAACGCAGTTCCTGTGAGTTGGTGAGCTGCCAGAACAACTTTGTCTCGGTCTTGGCATTCGAATGGCTCGAGCTTCCTCCAAGGGGTTGCTGGATCCGGCAAAAGTGGGTCGCTTGGTTCTCAGGAAAGCTGTCATCTTGTCATTCATGGTCTGCTCTCGTGGCCGCTTATTGATGATGGCATTGGCTAGGGCTTCTATTATGAGGGTCTGATTGTTTATCGCCTGTGCCAGGTCTCCGACAGGTGGAGGCGGTGGAAGTGGCACTTCTCCTTGGTTTCCTCCTCCGATCTGGCTCACTTCTTGTTCTCCCTGAGGAGGGTTTTGTCCGTGTCCATTTTGCGGTCCTCCTGCGCCAGGGGCTGCAGAGTTCCGACTGTGGGAGGCTCTTGAACTGTGTCGGGAAGCCATCTATAGATTGGATAGAGTCTTTATGAGACTAGGATTAGGATTAAGTGATGTTTAAGTTATTTAGTTCGTATTTTTGAAAAGGCAGAATCCACCTCCTGCCGAAAGCACATAGACTAGCAAGCAACGAGTACAACAATTTTATTACTGCAAGGGGGGTACAGCACTGGGGCAAGGCCAAAACGCGTACTACACGTCTGGGTACACAACTCCAAAAGAGGGTGCACAACTCTAATTTCGGACCACACGGCTGCATCCCTTGACAGTCACTAGCACTTAGGCTGACTCATCGGCTTGAGTTGGTCCTCCCCTTGGAAGGGAACTCACATCCTCCAGAGGAATGAGCGGACCTTACTCGCCGTCCTCTAGGTCTCCGTTTTCCAGGGGTTACTCCGCAGCATCTCCTTCAACGGCGGCAGTAGGCCCTTCAGGGTTCTCGGGTGGGGCTTGTGGGGTCCCAAAAAGTGGTCCCCATCCTATGATGGGCATCCCAAGTAGGACATGGGTGTCTCCAATTGCCGGGACTGGCGTTCCACTTCTGGTCCATTCTTGTATACGCAGGTCCTGGGCCTGCCTGAGTCTCTGTTCGGCAACCGCTTCACTACTGACCACGGCTGCGGCTCTTGCCTCGGCTTGAGCCACCCGAATTTGATGCATCCTTATCATGAGCTCTGCTTGCTCGGCCCGATGTGTCTGCTCCCTCAGGACGCTGGCTTGCTCATCAAAGAGCTGATCCAAGGAGGCTAGGTAAGTAGCCACTTGGTACAGGGGGTCCTCTTCATGGCGGCGCCGTTCCAGGCTTCACATGCGAGCCTCCCAAACTAGGGTTCTGATGGCCGGATGAAAGATCCTCATTGGTATGGAGGCGAGATGTTCCTCGAAAATCCGGCACAGATAACGGAGCACCTTCCTGATGACCAAGGGATAGGTGTCTCGGTATCTAAACCCGGTGGTGGTCACTCACCATGGCTGGATGTCGGGGTAGCGGTCACTTTTGGCGATGACCAGGATCACCCTGCAGCGAAGGGTACTATGGTGCTCGTACTCCCTGCTGTAGTACATTGGGCGTTCCGAAACACCAAGGCTCTCCAGGGCATTGATCAAAAGGCTGCGGAAGCCAGGTGCAGCTTGGCAAATGCCTTGGGTCCATCCTTCCTCAGCCATCTGAAAACAAAGGTAGGGTGAACAAACTTTGCATAAATACTTGAGTACAAAGGGGGTATATGGTCTTTATTATTACGTAGGGTGGGGTACATGGTTCATGAATACACTATTAAGATAGTGGTTCTAGCCTGGACATACTACTCTCTACTCATTGGGATGCTTCCTCACACCAGGTGCGGCGCTTCTTTGGTGGAAGGCGGTGCTCTTCATCTTTGGTCTGAGTACCCTTATCCCAATGGGTTTCTTCGGGTTCTTCTTCTTCTAACCATCCACCTACTCCTCTGTGAGCCTCGTGGTCTTGCCATTTGGCTTGGAGAGCGGCTAGGGAATACTCGGCTCGTACGGCTCTTGTCCGTTGTTCCTCCATTTCTTGAGTTGCCTTTTCTGCCCTGTGGATTTGGTGCTTCAGTTGTGCCGCCCGTTCGTGGTAGAGCTCATCCAGGCCGGTGAGGTAAATGGATAGGTGGGAGACCGTATCTTCTAGGTCTTCTTCTTCTCTCCCAAGTCCTCTCATCCGGGCAATACATGAGCGTCCTCTTCCTCCCGTAGGCGGGAAAAATCCCATGGGAGTCCGCTGAAGATGATGCTTGTAGACCACACGCAGGCATCGCAGGGCTTTTTGGGCGGCCTTTCAGTAGGTATCTGGGAAGCGAAAGCCAGTGGTGGAGATGAACCAGGGGTCCACGTCAGGGTAGCGGGTGCTTTTTCCCACAAAGATCATCAGGTCGCACCGAAGAGTGCCCTTGGAGTCGTACTCCCGGTAGATGTACTCCGGTGTGTCCACAACTCCGACACGTTCTAGGTTGAGTAGCAATAACTTAGGAAGGCCGGGCTCTACGAAGCCGATTTCGTTACTCCATCCGTTGTCAGCCATCTGGAACAGGCAAGAGTCAGTGGAGAGTGTTTGTGTGGAAAAAGGATTAAGCAAGGAAAGTCCTAATGTGAAAAGGCTTAAAAAAAGGGTTTCGATCCTAGGGTCACGTCCTACAGCCAACTTACGGCTCTGATACCACCTGAAGCGTCCCCTCATAATAGGTGACTTAAATGTGATACAAACCTCCGAGGAGGCGGACACTCGATACAAACGATAATAAGAAGTAAAAAAGCTACAGTGATACGCCAAAGCACGACCCACATGGGATCCAGCTTGGGCTCAGAGTATCGCGCCAGTAGAAGCATCTTGCAGAGGGCCAACACCACAGGCAAAGTTGGGTGCGGACGCAACCTCTACTCGACGTCTTCAACAACAAAGTCCGAATCTTCTTCCGAAGAAAAACCACAAATATATATCGGGTGAGTACAAAAGTACTCAACAAGTCCAACCCTACCCACAGAGGGGGGTAACACAGATATGCACAGGATAAATGTAACATCCCGAAAACTCACCAAATTAAATCATGCGCTAAAATTGTTTTTTGTCGTTGAGCTCGACTCCCCCTTAAACCCTGAACCATAGTCCTAAAATTTCTCCTGAACAACCCGACACCCAAATTCAATTCACGTCCCATCTTTTTCCCATCCAACACGATGCGTCGTGACCGGCCGCCGCGAATCCCGCCCCCTCTTTTCCCCTCTCTCCTTTTTTTCCTCCCTTCCCTCCTGGCCGCGTGCCCATCCCCGTGGCCCGCACTCGCGTGGCGACACCACGCGTGGCCGACCGCGGCCGCAGTCGCCGCTGGCGCGCACCGCCCCCCTCCTTTTTCTTTTCCCTCCCTCCCATTTTTCTTTTCTTTTCCTCTATTTCTTTTTCCCTTTTCCATTTCTTTTTCCCCCTTCTCTTTTTTTCCTTTTTCTTTTCTCTCCCTCTCTCCTTCCTTCTCCCTCTCCCTCCTCTGCCTCGCTCCCGCACGCCCCGAGCGCCGCCGTGCCCGGCCCCTCCTCCCGGTGCGCACGCCTCCCCTCCTCCACGAGCCGAGCGGCCTGACCACCTCGCCGGCCCCGCACGCGCGCCACGCTGCCCCGCCCCGGCCGCGTTCGGGCGCACCACAGCGCCCCGCCCCGGCCAACCGTGCGCCCGCGCGTGCACGCACACATCGCGCCGAGCCGCGTCGCGCACGCACACCGCGTGTCCGCACCGCGCGCCGGTCCGTACCCGCGCCGCTCGCCGTGCCTGCGTGCGTGCCTGGCCACGCCGCGCACCGCCCGCTCAACGCCGCGACGCCCGCCGCTAGCGCCTTGCCCCGGTCCCCGTGTTGTACCCTGCCTCGCTTTAGTAAAAGTTGCTTGTCTGCCTTGTTGTGTGTTTGTTGTTGTGTGTTTTTCGGCGGAAGGGTGATTCTGCATTGTTTTACGTATTAAACAACTTAAACATCACCTAATCTTAGTCCCAACCCACCTGTTCTACAGATGGTTTCCCGAAGCATTACGAGGGCCTCCCGTGTCAGGGACCCTGCAGCTGCTGATGCAGGAGTATGATCTAACGGGCAAAACCACCCTCAGGAAGAACAAGAAGTGAGTCAGGGCAGAGGAGAAAATCATGATGCACAGCTGCCACCACCACCACCACCACCCTTCGTGGACCTGGCACAAATAATCCATAACCAGACTCTCATACTGGAGACACTGGCCAATGCTCTAGTGAACAGGCAGCCACGAGACCAGACCTTCAATGACAAGCTGACAGCTTTTCTGAGGGCCAAGCCACCTACTTTTGCCGGATCCAGCAACCCCTTGGATGCAGATGATTGGGTCCGCGTGATCCAGAGGAAGCTCGAGCCGTTTGGGTGCCAGGATCGAGATAAGGTCCTTCTGGCAGCACATCAACTCACGGGGACTGCCTTAGCCTGGTGGGAGAACTACTGCGCTGCTGCCAGAGATGCCTCCACCATCACTTGGAATGAATTCGTAAGGGAGTTCCGCCGTTATCACATCCCCTTGGCCACCATGAAGCGCAAGGCAGATGAATTCTGTGCACTTCAGCAGGGTAGTATGTCGGTGGAAGAGTATACCCACTAGTTTATGGAGCTGGCTCGCTATGCACCAGAAGAACTGAACGACGACGAGAAGAAGCAGGATATGTTCAAGAAGGGACTAAACCCAGAACTCAGGACCCTGCTCACCCCTCAGATCTATCCTGACTTCAACACCTTGATGAACAAGGCAATCCTCACAGAGAGGGCCAAGATCGATGAAAGAAAGGATAACAAGCGCAAGTTCATGGAGAGCAAGGCACGACAGCAGGATCGTTTCCAGAAGCCCAGAAGCTTCAGCTACAACGCACCAAGGTCCCAAGCCCCTATGCAGTACAGAACTCAGTCTCAAGTGACAGAACCACGGGCCCCTAACACCCAGCTCAGGAGCCAGAACACCATGAGGGCCCCTCAGAGTAATGCAAGCCAGGTCACCACCAACAACAACAATGTGAGGGCCTGCTTCAATTGTCGAGAGACGGGTCACTTCATCGCCGATTGCCCCTATGCCAAGAACAAGCCGGCTACTTCAGCATTCTCCAACACAGTGAACGGACCCAAGCCAGTTCTGACCGGTGCCAACCGAGTGCCCCTCCGTGGCAATAGCAACAACAACAACAACCAGCAGAGGCAACCCCAGCAGTCCTTCGGACGAGCCCGCGTCAACCACATCGACGCACAGGAAGCTCAAGGAGCTCAGGGCATAGTACTCGGTGAGTACCTAGTCATCTCAACTCTTGCAATAGTACTGTTCGATTCTGGAGCATCACACTCATTCATATCCTCAAGTTTTGTGGAGAAACATAAAATACCTACAGTACTACTAAAAACACCCCTATTAACCCGGACGCCCGGAGGAGACATCAGGTGTCAACTGGGATGTCTACGGGTAAGACTCAATTTAAGTGGGGTAGAGTTCCTAGCAGACCTAGTAGTACTTAAGTCAGAAGGGATAGATGTGATCCTCGGAATGGACTGGCTAAGCAAACACAATGGCCTCATTGGGTGTACGGACAAGGTAGTACATTTAACGAACCCGGAAGGAGTCCGAGTGACCTGCCACACCCAGGAAAGTGGAGCAAACCCGATGGTATTCAGTATGGAAACCAAGAACTTGGAAGAAGTCCCAGTAGTGAATGAGTACCCCGATGTCTTTCCCGAAGAACTTCCCGGTATGCCACCAGATAGGGACGTAGAATTTGTTATTGACCTTGTCCCTGGAACTGCCCCTATAGCCAAGAGACCTTATAGGATGGCAGCCTCCGAGTTGGCAGAATTAAAGAAACAACTAGAGGAGTTACAACGAATTGGCTTCATCAGGCCAAGTTCGTCTCCTTGGGGAACCCCGGTTCTATTCGTCAAAAAGAAGGATGGAGGTATGAGGTTGTGCGTTGATTACCGGGCACTGAACAAAGTTACTATCAAGAACAAGTACCCCCTTCCCAGGATCGATGACCTTTTTGATCAGTTAAAAGGAGCTAAGTACTTCTCCAAGATCGATCTGAGGTCCGGATATTTTCAGCTCAAGATCAGGGAGGGTGATATCCCGAAGACAGCCTTTGTCACCCGATACGTGCAGTTTGAGTTTACGGTGATGTCTTTTGGACTGACAAATGCACCTGCCTATTTCATGAACCTCATGAACAAAGTGTTTATGGACGAGTTAGATAAGTTTGTCGTAGTCTTCATTGACGACATACTTATTTACTCGAAGAGTATTCAGGAGCACGAGCAACACCTGAGGGTAGTTTTGGAAAAACTGAGAGTGCATAGGCTATACGCCAAATTCAGCAAGTGTGAGTTCTGGCTGGAGAAAGTAGCTTTCCTTGGTCATATTCTGACTGCGGAAGGAGTAGCAGTGGATCCCGAGAAGGTCTAAGCAGTCTCCAACTGGCAGCAACCAACCAATGTCAGTGAGATCAGGAGTTTTCTCGGATTAGCTGGGTATTATCGGATATTCATTGAGGGATTTTCCAAGATAGCCCGGCCCATGACAGAGCTACTCAAGAAGGAGAAGAAATTCACCTGGACGGAGTCGTGTGAAAGGAGTTTCCAGGAATTGAAGCGAAGATTGACGACCGCCCCAGTGCTGACCCTACCGGATATTCATCGGGATTTTATCATCTACTGTGATGCGTCCCGACAAGGATTAGGTTGTGTACTGATGCAAGATGGGAAAGTCGTCGCATATGCTTCCCGTTAGCTCAGGACTCATGAGCAAAACTACCCGACCCATGATTTGGAACTTGCAGCCGTAGTGCACGCACTTAAGATTTGAAGGCATTATATGATTGGAAATAAGTGCGAAATCTTTACCGATCATAAAAGTCTAAAGTATATCTTCACTCAACCAGACTTAAACCTGAGGCAGAGGAGATGGCTAGAATTAGTCAAGGATTATAATTTGGAAATTCATTACCACCCGGGAAAGGCAAACGTAGTGGCCGATGCCCTTAGTCGGAAATCCTACGGGCCCAAGAATGATCATTTACGAGAGGAAATGACACGATTAAATGTGCGCATTGTCCCTCGAGGCTCCAGTCAAATGCTGAACGTCCAATCCACTCTGGAAGAAAGAATCAGAAAAGCCCAAAGATCGGACAAAGGACTGATGGAAATCCGGAGGCAGACCGGAGAAAATAAGGCACCAGACTTTAGAGTGGATAATAGAGGAACGCTATGGTATAAAGATAGAATTTGTGTGCCCCAGAAAGGAGATTTCAGGCAAATAATCATGGATGAAGCCCATAACTCGGCCTACTCCATTCACCCAGGATCCACCAAAATGTATATGGACTTAAAACAGAAATATTGGTGGAATGGGATGAAGGCAGATATTGCACGATTTGTCGCCCATTGCGATACTTGCCAGAGAATCAAAGCTGAACACCAGAAGCCGGCAGGATTGTTGCAACCCCTACCCATTCCGGTTTGGAAATGGGATGAAATAGGGATGGATTTTGTGGTAGGTTTGCCCAGAACTCAGAAAGGACATGATTCCATATGGGTAATAGTGGACCGACTCACTAAAGCGGCTCACTTCATACCCGTACGGACCAGCTATGGCGGAGAGAAGCTAGCCAAGCTTTATATGGAAAATATAGTAAAATTGCATGGTGTGCCCAGTCGAATTGTTTCAGATAGAGGGACCCAGTTCACCTCTAGATTTTGGAGGAGTTTGCATAAAGCCATGGGCACAAAATTGGATTTCAGCTCCGCTTACCATCCGCAGACGGACGGCCAGACAGAAAGAGTAAACCAGATTATGGAAGATATGTTGAGAGCATGCGTCCTCACTTATGGCAAAGATTGGGAGCAGAGTCTACCCTATGCCGAGTTCTCATACAATAACGGGTACCAAGCAAGCTTGGGCATGTCACCGTTCGAAGCCCTCTACGGAAGAAAGTGCAGAACACCACTGATGTGGTCAGAAGTTGGAGAATGTGCCCTAGTCGGGCCCGCACTCATAAAAGAAGCAGAAGAAAGAGTAGCCGAAATTAGAGAAAAGCTGAAAGTAGCCCAGTCCCGACAAAAGAGCTACGCCGACAAGAAAAGACGCGAAATAAGTTTCAACTCAGGAGATTTCGTGTATCTCAAGGTATCACCCATTCGAGGAACCCGAAAATTTCAGGTACAAGGAAAATTGGCCCCTCGGTACATTGGACCATACCGAGTTCTGAAGAAAGTTGGAGCAGTAGCATACCATTTGGAGCTACCAGAAGAAATGTCAGATATACATCCAGTATTCCACGTCTCGCAGCTAAGAAGATGTTTGAGGGTACCCGAAGCGGAACATGTGCCAGTAGAAACGATAGATCTACAGCCAGACCTACGATATCAGGAAGTTCCGGTCAAGATTCTAGACACTGTCACTAGGAGAACCAGGAACTCCGAAGTACGGATTTGCAGAGTTCAGTGGAGCAGGCATGGAGTGGAAGAAGCTACCTGGGAACGCGAAGACGCTCTAAAGAAGGAGTTTCCCCACCTGTTTAGGAATCAGCCGAATCTCGAGGACGAGATTCATTTTAAGTGGGGTAGGTTTGTAACATCCCGAAAACTCACCAAATTAAATCGTGCGCTAAAATTGTTTTTCGTCGTTGAGCTCGACTCCCCCTTAAACCCTGAACCCTAGTCCTAGAATTTCTCCTGAACAACCCGACACCCGAATTTAATTCACGTCCCATCTTTTTGCCATCCAACGTGACGCGTCGTGACCGGCCGCCGCGAATCCCGCCCCCTCTTTTCCCCTCTCTCCTTTTTTTCCTCCCTTCTCTCCTGGCCGCGTGCCCATCCCCGTGGCCCGCACTCGCGTGGCGACACCACGCATGGCCGACCGCGGCCGCAGTCGCCGCTGGCGCGCACCGCCCCCCTCCTTTTTCTTTTCCCTCCCTCCCATTTTTCTTTTCTTTTCCTCTATTTCTTTTTCCCTTTTTCCATTTCTTTTTCCCCCTTTTCTTTTTTTTCCTTTTTCTTTTCTCTCCCTCTCTCCTTCCTTCTCCCTCCTCTGCCTCGCTCCCGCACGCCCCGAGCGCCGCCGTGCCCGGCCCCTCCTCCCGGTGCGCACGCCTCCCCTCCTCCCCGAGCCGAGCGGCCTGACCACCTCGCCGGCCCCGCGTCGCGCACGCACACCGCGTGCCCGCACCGCGCGCCGGTCCGTACCCGCGCCGCTCGCCGTGCCCGCGTGAGTGCCTGGCCACGCCGCGCGCTGCCCGTCGCTGCGCCGCTTGCCCAACACCGCGACGCCCGCCGCTAGCGCCTTGCCCCGGTCCCGCTCGCCTGCGCCCGCGTGCCCGCACCCCCGCCGCTGCCAACCCCGCGTGGTCACGCTACGCGCCGAGCCGCAGTGACGCGAGCTCCGCCGAGCCACGTGCGCCGCCCCGCCACCATTGCTACCGCCTACCTGTGCCGCACAGTGCCACCGGCCCCGCTCGTCGCCTGCCCGAGCGGTCACATCGCCGCTGTGCCACCTCGCCGGCCGCGCCGCCGCGTCCCGACGCCAGCAAGCGGCCGGAGCGCCATAATTTCACCCCGCACCGCTCGCCGGACGCCCCCCTGGCCGCACCTACCCGCCATTACCGCGCTCGACCTCCCCGACCGCCTTAGCTCGGCTATAAAAGGGCCCCCGAGCTCCACGGCTATCCACACAACCTCACCGCCGACCCTAGCCTCCCCTCTTGACCCGCAGCACCGCCGCCGCAGCCATTCCTGCCCGCCGCCGCCGGCTCACGTCGCCCCGCTCCCTCGCCGCGCCCCGAGCCGAGGTGAGCTGGGGAATCAATCCCCCGCACATCCGAGCCCATTTTCCCCTCCTCTCCTCCCCTCCCCGAGACCCAGGGCCGCCGGAATCGGCGCCGCCGGCGCCCTAGGCCGCCTCCCCTGTTCTGCGGGATGGAGGAAGGGGAAGGAAAGGGCATTTAGCCCAAAAGCCCCTCCCATTTCCTTTATTTCTTAAAGAACCCCCCCACTTATGGCTTTTATCCAAAAAGAACCCTGCCTTTTGTTCTAATTTCAAGTAAACCCTTCCACATAAAAACATAATTCTAAGTATACCCTTGACCCTTCCAGTTTAGTCCAAAAGTTTCTAGAAATCACATTTAGGCCCCTGCCTTCCGGAGGAATAGTTACAACTGGGCCCCTGACCCCTTATCCGACCCCCGAACCTTTGCTAAACCTATCATTTCATGTACCAAACGACCCCGAAACAACCCGGAACTTTACCACACCTCACTTAACCAAGTTTTGGCCATACCATTAAGAAACCACTCAAAAATGCCACTTCTATCTCCATATTTTATGTGATTCTGATTCGAGCTCAACGATAGATCTTTGTATTGATTGGATGCTTGTTTGTGTGTGCTGTAGACCACGGAGTGAGCGAAGGAGAGCCCGCCAACGAGCAGTACTATGAGCAGGAGAACGAGGACCCATTCCGCGACCCCGAAGGATACGAAGACGGCAAGTTCAATCCCATCCTTTGATGCATGTTTCTGTCCTAGTTTTTATAAATACAACCCAATGGCCTGCTTTATAAAATTGCATATGTTTTGCTTGCATGAAAACACGGTTGGATAGCCACCCCTTGATTTGTGATGACCATTCCTTGACCACCTAGATTAATGTCTGATTTTGCTTGGACGTTAATCGATATTAGAACGCTTAGGACTTTACTCATAATACTATTTATTTTATAAAGAAAATGTGTGCGTGTGGGATGGGATAAATGTGGTGTTTTTGTAAAGAAAGTTTAGATGGGATGGATGGCATTTCTACGGATTTGCCATTTGGTGTGCTCGTGCCAATGTGGCAGGGCAAAGGAGGGAGATATCCATCTTGTCGTGTCTAAGGACCGAGTTGGTGTGTCATCTCACCTAACTCCACTATCGTGCAAACCACTCGACCGTTGAATGGGCAACGGTGTAGCATAAATCCCACTAGTTGGTGTGATAGCCATCAGGAGGGCTGAGAGCAACGGGTGACCAAGGAGAAGGGATATGCTCAGTGTGACTTATACCCCGGTTATACCTCAGAGTTAGGTCGATGACCCCTTGGTGAATCCCGTGATGGCTAGTCAGGCTTAGCTAAGGTGGGTAATGGCTATGTTAGGATCTACACCGACACGACGGTGTTCGAGTTGTGGTATCCTACTTGTGGGTAAAGTTGCACACCTCTGCAGAGTTAAAAGCTATTCGAATAGCCGTGCCCACGGTACTGGGCGAGTTAAGGTGTGGTCACATAACTAGTGTTCCATTGGGATGGGCTGGTGTGAGTTGTTTTGGAATTGTGTCCGGCAGTTGTGCCGTGTGCTACGACGGACGGGGAGTCCGGTAGCAATTTAAAACTTGAACTCCGTGTTACTCAACACAAAAACTGATTTTCTAAAAGGTTTTCTGTTAAATAAACCCCTGCATAAAATATCACTTTTCCTGTAAATTAAACCGTAACCTTATCCTTGATTTACCTGTGCATATTATTCTGATATAACCCCCTCCGTGGGTGTGGTTGGACTTGCTGAGTACGTTTGTACTCACCCCACTCTTACTTTTTACAGAAGAAGACCCAGACTTCGTGCCAGACGACACTGAGTAGGGTTATCGTTCTACACCCAACCTCGCCTGTGGAACCGGCCTTGTCGAGATGCCTCCGCTGACGCAGTACTCTGAGCCCGTGCTAGACCCCATGTGGTTTGCGGTCTGGTGCTATGTCGTAGCTTGGTTAATTATTATTATTATCTGTATCGAGTGTCCTTCAAGGTTTGTACGGTTTTGAACCATCTGATGTAATAAATGTGGCACCAGCCTCCTGGGACTGGTGTTTTGTATCACATTTAAGTCTTCTCTTATGAGGGGACGCTTCAATAAATCAATGATAAGGCTGAGATTTAAGTGCAGTAAAGCTAGATTTTACACATGCAAGGGTTTATTTTTGAAAAGAGTTTTCCCAAAGCAATTCTTTAGTAACCGAGTAATCAGTGGGGTTGATCCTACACAAAGGATCCAAGTTTTAAATGCTATCAGACTCCTCATCCGCAGTAGCTCACGACACATCTGCCGGACACCTTCCAAAAACAACTCACACAATGGAACCATCCATCCCAGAAGCTAATTATGTGGCCAAACTGTAACCTGCTCAATACTGTGAGCACGGCTATTTGAATAGGTTATATACTCTGCAGAGGTGTACAACTTTACCCACAAGTGGGGTACCACAGCACGATTACCTTAGTGTCGGTGCAGATCCCAACAAAGCCATTACCCACCTTAGCTAGACCTGACTAGCCAACACAGAATCCACCAAGGGGCCATTGACCTATCACTGAGGTTTAACCGGGGCATAAGTCACCATGACCTTATCAATTCTACTTGATCATCCGTTGCTCTCAGCTCTCCTGATGGCTATCAGACTAACTAGTGGGGTTTATGCTAAGCCGTTGCCAAACACAACGGTCGAGTGGTTTGCACGACAGTTGAGTTAGGCAAGATGACACATCAACTCGGTCCTTAATTGTGATAAGATGGATATCTCCCAACCTTCTTGCTCAACCACATCGGTACGAGCCTCCAACATATGACAATCCACACAGGGAATGACAGTCATCCATCTCATCTTAACATTCTTTTCTTTAATTTCTCAAATATCCCATCTCTCCCTTTTTACACACTCACACATTTTCCTTTTGAAAGACTCATTGTAATCATTTTTGAAGTGTAGTAGAGTAACCAAGTCCTAAGCATATCTAGCAGTGATTAATATCTAAATAGAACGAATCATATTTAGAGATTAATCTAGGTCATGACGGAATAATCATATCAATCAAGGGGTGGCTATCCAAAGGGTTTCAGCAGTAAATCATATGCAATTATGTAAAATAGGCCGATAGGTTGTGTTTGAAAAACTGGGTTAAATATGCAGGTCAAAGGATGGAATTGGACTTGCCGTTCACAAAGTCTTCCGGGAAGTCCTGATCGAGGTACTTTCCTTCTGGTTCGGGCTCACGGTACTGGTCCTCACACATCTGCTCGTGGTACTGCTCGTCGACGGGTTCTTCCTCGCTCACTCCGTGATCTACGGCACATACAAACAAACACACAATAAAAAAAAGAAATAAACATTTTGTCGTTGAGCTCGAATCAGGAATAACTTAAGAAACGATGGTAGAAAGAATATTTTTGGGAGATTTCATACTGGCATGGCCGGAATTATGTTAGAAATGGCGTGGTAAAGTTTCGGGGCAAACGGAATATTTTTGGCGCATGAAATAATGAGTCAAAGGAGTGGTTAGGGGTTAAACGGGGGTTCAAGGGCTTCTTTGTAATTATTTTTGAGAGTGGAAGGATGTAAGGAACATGGCACCATTTATGCCATTTCAATTGATTTTGGTGATCGAATGACAACACAACACTTGTACTAATATGATTGTTAAGATGACATTCTCAGGCATTTAGGTCCAATTGATGACAAAGAGAAAGAGAAGAAAGGCGTAGCAAGGCCCGAAGAACCGACGCCAAGGGTATCGGTGCATCCGATGGTAGTCGGAAGAACCGACGCTATGGAATTCTGGTGCAGAAGGGAATCGAAGCCAAGTCAGCCTATAGGCACCGGTTGAACCGACGGGTCAAAAAGGGGCATCGGTGCATTGGGCGTCCTATGTTCCAGAGACGATGTCAAGAGTCCAGGAGAAGATTCTTCAGCACCGGTTCTACCGACGGTGCATCAGAGTATTGCGTCGGTGCAATGACGTCAGCGCCCAGGAGAAGATTCTTAAGCACCGGATGAACCAGTGATCACTGCGTCAGCTGTCAGGAGTTCAACGGCTACTTCGGGTTATGAGTGACCGGAAGAACCGACGCTACCTCAGCCAAAGGCATCGGTTCTTCCGGTGATACGCAGATTTTCTGCTGACCGTTGGAGCAACGGCTACAAGACTTGGTGGCCTATTTATACGCCTCACCCCGGCCATTTGAAGATTGCTGGAGTTTCTGGACATCCCACACACACCCAAGAACATCTCCAAGCCATACAAAAGCATCAAGATCATATCCTTAGCCCTTAGCACACTTTGAGAGTGTTGTGTAAAGGTTAGCTCTTAGTGAGTGTGATTGCAAGGCATTGAGCCTTTGTGCTGTCGTTCTCTAGTGAACCAAAACAAGAGCTTGGTGCACCGGCACCTTGGAGTGTGAAGCTCGCCGGCAACGTCATCGACCCTCCGACTTGGTGTGGAGCGGCGACGACATCTTTGTGCGGGGGACGTCGAGACCCCCATCCTTTGTGGAGAAGCTCCTTATTGGAACCCGGGGGCAAGGTGACCGTGATTGTGTTCACGGAATAGACTTAGTGGCCGAGTAGCAATACTCTTAGTGAGTGCTACAACAACGTGGATGCAGGTGTGCCTTTGTGACTAACCGAACCACGGGATAAACACCCGCGTCAAGAGTTTGCTATCTCCTATCCCGCTCATTAAGCTTCCGCATTTCATTCTAGCAATTTGTATGCCTTTACTTTCATAGAGTAGTTTCTTGAATAGGAAAGGCTATAGGTTGCTAAACTCTTTCGGGATAGGGGTTTCACACTAGATCAACCATAGTTGCACATCTAGATAGCTTGTTTTAGTTTAAGTTTTGTGCAAACTAGTTGGAGACATAGGTCTAAGTTTTTAGAGTGCCTAATTCACCCCCTCCCCCTCTTAGGCTAGAGCACCCGATTCCTTACAAAGGATTTGATTATAATTTTTGAAAATATTTGTGCTACTTCGAAAAGGGGCAGGGACCTATTTGAAATTATGTTTATATGGCGGGAGGGCTTATTCATTAAAAGAGATAAGAGAGGGGCTTATCGAAAAATATTTTTAGAGGAGGAAAGGACTTAGTTGTAATTTCTAGAAATATCTGGGCTGAACTAAAAAGGGCAGGGGCTTATTTATAAATGTTTTGTTGTAGTGGAAGGGTTTATTTTCAAAAAGGACGAACATGAGGGGCTTTCTTGGAAAAGGTTAGAGAGGAGGGGGGTTCTTTTAAAGAAATCAGGAAAGGGTAGGGGGGTTTTTGGCAAAAATGTCATCTTCTTCCTACTCACATCGCAAGAAACAGAGGAGGAGGGGATGGGGGGGCGCTCGGCGCCGGCGACCCAGGGCGCTGGGGCGGCCGGGAGCAGGGGCAAAAATGAGAGCGCGACGAGGGGAAGTGATTCCCACTCTCACCTCGAGCGTAGGCGGCGCGTGGTGGCCTGGCCACGGCGGCCAGCGGCGGCGGGCGCAGGCGTGCATGGCGGCGGCGCTGCAGGGCTGGGGAGGGAGCTGGCGGCGGCGGTGGTGCTTGCGTTGATGGGGAGCGGCGCGGAGGAGCCCTTTTATCGGCGGAGCGAGGCGTGGAGGAGGGGGCGCGGCGGTGGCCGGTGGCCGGCAAGCTCTACCGAGCTTTAATGGCGGCGGGGCCGGCTCGGCCACTTGACAAGCGTCACCTAGTGCGATGCTGTGGCGCGAAGGTGATGGCGAGAGGACGGGCAGGAAGAGGGGCGGCGCAAGTGGACGGGCGGCGGCCAATGGCGGGTCGACAAGCTGCGGCCATGCTCGGCTCGGCCGCGCGGCACGGGGGCCCTCGCCGCAGGCGCGCGCATGCCAAGGCGGCAAGTGGGTACGGCTACGCAGCGGGGACGAGACGGGGCAGGGGCGCTGGGGGGGCGGCGTGTAGGGGAGGATCGGCACAGAGAAGGAGAGAGGGAGGGAGAAGGAAGGAAGAAGGAGAAAGAGAAAAAGAAAAGGGAAAAAAGAAAAGAAAAGGGGGGGGAGAGAGAGGTGCCGGCGGGATTTGCGGCAGCGGTCGGTCGGGAGCGCGACGACAATTGCGAGCGGCGGCAGCTTCGGCGGGAAGCGACGCACGCAGAAAGAGGAAGAACAGCGAGATGAGACGGTGATTGATACGGGTGTCGGGATGGATTCGGATGTTTATTCGAATGTCAGATTTTTGGTCATTTTTCTTCGATTATGGACAAATAAGATATAGAATTTACTATGTAAATTCATAGCCTTGTATTTAACATTGATCTTATAAAGATTCATAAAAACTAAACCTCAAATTTATCATATATATTCTCAAATAATAGATATAAAAATTCGAATACGGATCGGATACGGATTCGAATCTTTTTTCACCTTTTTAATGGTAGGGAGCAAATAATACATAAAAAAAGCTATACAAAATTTTATTCTTATGTGTAATAATATGCTTGATAATATAAAAAAGATTAGCATAAAATTTTAAGCATATCTATTTTAAAATATCAAATTTGTTCTAAGAATTCGGATGTTTATATCCATCCTTAGGTGTCGGAACCGCGGATCGCCGGGAAAATTTCGGGACATTGGGAGTTCGGACGGAAAAAGATTTAGAAACGATTTGAGCTCAATGATGGAAATGATTTTGAAAATTATTTTTAGCGAGTAATTTATTTTGGTGAATTTTTAGGGATGTCACAAGTCTTTGGACCCTAACCAGCAGCTCGGTTCCCTCGGTTTTGCCGGCCGACGCGAAGCCGTGACGCGCCGAAGGCCTGGCCTGCCCTCCAGGCGATGGACGACGACGAGGGCCACACCATCAACGATGACTTGCGGATGATGGGCCTGGAGGGGGACGACGAGGACGGTATGGAGGAGGACCGGGAGTAGCTTTTTGTTTGGCGTGGTAATGTGGAAGTAATCATGCCCCCTCCCCCTCCCGTTGGTGCTGCCGGTGTGGGTGCTAATGCCGGTGTAGGTGCCGGTGCTGATACTGGCGCTGGTGGTGCAGCTGACGGTGCCGCGCCGGACTCTATCAGCCACGCCGGCGAGAAGCGGGGACGGCCCTGCACCTCCAAGGTGTGGGACGAGTACGAGAAGCTCTTCAAGGAGATCAATGGTAAGACCGTCAGGTATGGAGCCAAGTGCCTTCACTGCAAATCCGCCCTTTCTAGCTTTTCCAGTAGCGGCACTGGCCATCTTAGTCGGCATCTTCTAACTTGCCGTAAGAAAAAGAAGTCTGGTGCTCAGTCAATCCTTAGTTTTGATGCTGACGGTAGTGTGGTTTCCTGGGAGTACAGTCCTGATGTGGCTTGTACTCAATTGTGTTGTTTGATTGCAAAGCTTGATCTGCCTCTAGGGTTTGGTGAAACAGATGAGTTTAAAGAGTACATTCAGATTGCTCATAACCCTAGATTTACTCCTGTTAGTAGGCAGACCACTACTAGAGATATTGCCAAGTACTTTAGTGAACGCCGTGATGATCTTGTGAAGTACTTGCGCTCTAATTCTGTTAGCTCTGTTGGTGTTACCTCTGATATATGGTCTGGTAATGCTAAGAAAGATTACCTTAGTGTGGTTTGTCATTATGTTAATTCTGATTGGCAACTAGAGAAGAGAGTGTTGGGTCTCAGACTTATTGATGTCAGTCATAGTGGTGACAACATTGCTGAGCGTGTGCACACTGTGATCTCAAACTTTGGCTTGACTAATAAGGTGTTCTCTATCACTCTAGATAATGCTTCTGCTAATGCCCCTGCTATGGAAGCACTGACACCTTTAATTAGAGGTTATATTGGTGATTAATACTTGCATCAGAGATGTGCATGCTATATAATTAATTTGATTGTTAAGTCTGGCTTGAAAAGGTTTAAAACTTACTTGGAAGCATTTAGGACTGCTATTTCATTTGTGAACTCTTTTAACCAGCGCATTGCTGCATATAAGTCCTACTGTATTGCTGTGGGTGTGAGGCCTAGGAAATTTCAATTAGACATGGATGTGAGGTGGAACTCCACCTATCTCATGCTTAAGCATCTTGTTACTCACAAGCAAATATTTGGTGAGTTCATCCAAACCCAGTACCCTAGAGCAGAAGGTACTCCTTATCTCTTAACTGATGGACATTGGTATGTTGCTGAAAAAATTCTAGAGTTCCTTGAATTGTTTTATGATTCTACTGTTGTCTTATCTGGTGTTTACTATCCCACTGCTCCACTTATGTTGCATAATCTCATTAAAATTGCTAGACAACTAAAAAATTATGAAAATGACAGAATGCTTAGAGAGTTGGTAGTTCCTATGAAATCTAAATACCTTAAGTACTGTAATGACATGCCTCTGCTTTATTCCATTGCATTCATCATGGATCCTAGAGCTAAAATAAAAGGTTTTAGCAATGCTCTAAGGCTGCTCTCTAGTTTAACTGGTACTGACTATTCTGTTTATTTTACCTCTGTGAGAGCTGCACTATCTGACATGTTTGCCAAGAATGAAAGCAAGTTTGGTTCTATTAGATTGGCAAGGCCTACACATAAACCTTCTACTGGTAAGAAAAAAGCACAATGGGGGTAAGATCTTTGGTGATGGTTCTACTTCTATTTCTACTTCTCCTGGGTCTGGTCTTGGCAGTGTTGGTCCTGGTGGCTCTTTTACTGTTCCTCTTAGTAGAAGGATATCTGCAAGTGCTTTGCTGCAAGCAGCAAGCACTGGTGGTGCATATGGTATTTCTTCTGAACTTACTACCTACCTAGATAGTGGCACTGTCAGCTAGTTTGATGATTATTTCAACATCTTGACCTAGTGGCATGAGCACAAATAGTCTTATCCAGTATTTTCTATCTTAGCTAAGGATGTTTTAACTGTGTCTGTTTCTACCATCTCTTCAGAATCTACCTTTAGTCTAACTGGCAGGATCATAGAGGAGAGGAGGCGTCAGTTGAAGCCAGAGATGGTAGAAATGCTCACATGCATCAAAGACTGGGAGGCTGCAGATGAAAGAGCTCAGCACATGGTGGAGGATGGAGACCTGGAGGCAGCTTATGAAGATTAGTACCTTGATGAAAATCCAACACAAGCTGCTGTGTAATAGGATAGTTTATTTGCGCTGTATGACTGTATGAGGTGAACTTAAGACTGGAACTTGAACTTAATGAGCTGGGCTGTACTCTTTTTTCCTATCTAGGGTTTTCTCACGAGGTGTGAGTTTTTACATAAATATTTTTTAATGAGGCAGCCATTGCACAAAACAGCTCATCCTTTAACAATCTGTTGCTTATCTCTTGCTGTGTGTTGTGGATTGTGTATGTGTGTTGTGAGCCTAAGACTTTATATTTTATTGATTTCTGTCATTTTTTGTTATTCAAGATGAATTGATCCGTTGAATGAGCCATGTTGGGATTTTAGTGCTTAGCTCGTGCTTGGGCACTTGGACGGCACGAGCACGGCGGGCGGCACGGCATGGCCCGAAAGGGTCTAGTGTCGTGCCTGGGTCTCAGGTCCAGCACGCTGGGCGGCACGGCACGGCACGAAAATATTTTCGTGCCTACGCGTGCCGTGCCTAGTCGTGCCTGGGCCGGGTCGTGCCGTGCCGCCCATTTGGCCATCTATAGCTTTGGGCAGTGCAGGCAACGGACTAGCAGTTGTTGCCATTGCCGCTGTGCGCTACCACGCTGGTGTCCAAGGGTGGGCTGCCTCATGTGAGAGGGCACGCGCCACGCGCCCGGGGCCAGTTGCATGACATGCGGAACGCAGTGCCGGCTTCCGGGCTCCCGCCACCGGGAGGAGCAGAAATCGGGCGGCGTGGGCGGGACTGCGAGAGAGGAGGAGAGGCAAGGCAGGCACGCGGTTTTTTTATTTTCATATTTTTTATTTTCGTTTTTACAAAAATATATTTTTGATTTGGAAATTTACAGGAATATACCCCGGCCGCCCCGCTGCCGGGCCGCCGGGACCTGGCCGCCCGGCAGCGGGGCGGCAGGGGCATTTCTAAAAAAATTTCGCGGAGAAAAATGCGCGCAGGTCCCTGGGGGCCGGTCGCCCGGCAGCGGGGCGGCCGGCCCCCTAGGCCACCCGGCTGCGGGGCGACCGGCCGTAATTTTTGCAATTTAGCCCATTTCGCGAAAGAATTCCACATATGTGCCCTTTTTGTAACTTTTTGCAGAAATAGACCCTGAGGGGTCGGCGCCGTAATATGTGGCACCGAGATAACACGTCTTGGCGCCACAGATCACGGCGCTGAGGTGCCACGCACACAAGCAATCTAGTGAATCTTCGAACTTGCCTTTAATATTTTCGAACCTTTTCAGGAGACTAGAATACTGTGAACCACACATCAAATATAACAGTAAGAATTAAGAACTAAAAACTACATTACACAATGTAAACCATAGGAATTACATCATAATACAACGTTAATGAAACACACATCAGACATGCAGTGGCATGGCAGAACCCGTTGCAACTACGGTAAACAGATTCTGAACTAAGCTAACATGCCTTAGGTAATTTAAAAAAATACAACAAACACAACGATGCAGCATGTCACTAGCACTAGGTAGTCCTAGTAGCCGTACCCCCACGTAGCAAACTGCGTTGAGCCTTCTCCGCAGTATCCACCCATTGCAGGTGGTGCAGGCGGTGGTGCCGGAGGGGCAGGGCCCTTCTTCTTGTGACAAGGGCAGTTGCAGTAAGGAATAGTGCATGGTTCATCCTGTGAAGTGGCAGCATTGCTGGTATCATCATCTTCGTCGTCTTTGTTACTCTCACTCACTTCCTCGTAATGGTTCAACTTGCATTCCAGATCAAAGATCTTTATCTGGAGGTACTCGATGAACTCCTGAACTGAATCAATTGGTGCAGGATCGACCCACCTGGTAAAACCACAGTTTTCTAGAGCATCTGAATATTGCAAAATAAATTTCATGTAAGATGTCTGAATAAGGATAAAGAAATAAAACAACCGAGTATTACCCATGCGTGTGGGCATTCGAAGAAACGCCGACCGCCATCCATCCCGTCGGTGCACATCTGCATTAAGCAGTCCTCACCATGTCTGCATTTTAGCCACGGTTCTCTACGGTTATTGTATTGTCGAAGAGGAGTTTCATTGGTAAATTCACTCTTGTGCTGTGGCGGAAACTCAAACACTGGTTCCGGAAAGGAATCAGGTCCAAGAGGCCCCTCCCATATTATGGGGTCTCCCTTTCTTCCCCCTTTTCCTTTCCCAAAACCGTAGTAATTATTCCCGCTAGACCCACCTCCAGACATTGGGTATACAATGAGCTTTGGTGTTTGAGTGCTGCTGGGAGTTCACAAACTTCGGAGTATTTATAGGCGCACAATGGTCTGATACACGGAGTGTGGAGTGTAAATGCACCTGAAAAGTCTACATGACAACACAGTGAAGAGGCTAGCTGAACGAACACTGAAAAGGCTAGATTCAATTCTCGAACTAACTACTCGATGCATCTCTGTGCATGCAGAGCATCTAAGTGCATGCAGACTCACAGCACTGCATCGCTGCCTCTCAGTCGATCATGCCTAGATGCTGCCTTCCCCACTACACGCCACAGACCTTCGCTGTAGAATGACAGTTCCGTCGTCCTCGCCCGAGAGAGTGCTTTGAAGGTGAGATGGTGTGGTTGCCGTGTTGTCACATCTTTTTGAAATGGTGAAAGGGCACTGCTATTGGGTTGTCGTCTTTTGTCACGTTTGTTTGGGCAAACAATGCGATATATGGGAAACCCGTGATCGCCGTGCTGAGCAGTGGCAACCTGTGATCTCGTACTCGCAGCTAGATACACTATGGTCCCTATTTTGAGCTATACGAGCGTGTCACGAAGTTTACGCTGTATGCAGTAGTCGTCATCATCGTCGGCGGGATCTCGGTCGCTAACTCCTCCCGCACCTAACTTGTCCTTCATTAAATCACAGAAAAAATTTGCAAGAACTTCCCTTATTTCACGAGCATTATGGAACCCATAAACATAACAAGTTCACATCAATAATATCTATAGAAACAAATGACAAATAAACTACCATAATCATAAACAACCATAATCCGAACAGGCAAAACAGTCCATAATAACAATAGAGAAACAAGTGCCAACAACTAACCACCATTCCGACCTCTCTTACGTTGTGCGTGTACGTGATTTGTAGGGTAGCTATGACGCTCCGGTGGCCCAACGTCTCTGGCAGGACGGCGTAACAAAGCCACAGGTGTATGCAAGCTGGGATCATCATCCTGGGCAGGCTTAGCAAACAACCGTGTAAAGTCGTCGAAGGAGGCCGCATCGTTGTCTTCAGACCACCCTACAGATCACAAAAAAAAATTTTAAGCAACATTCAATAGGTGAATGCAATTCCGTACAAATTATACTACGTACCCTGTGTTTCAGGTGGAGGTGGTGGTGGTGGTGGTGGTGGTGGATAGGAAGAAGATCCTTCATATCCTCCTTGTGGCGGCATAGGGTGATACAAAGACGGCCCCGCTCCGGTGAACTGTTGTGATCCTAAGTATAAATAATAACGTATGAGCCTTCGACCATAAAACATAAGCAAATAAAATTATGCACCACATATTTACCTAAAGTCCCTCCAGTTGGTGGCATACAGGTAAACTGGGTTCCTTGAAATGGAGCCCCTCGCGAGGCACCTGGCCCTCCATAGGGCTGAGAATCGGGGTACCCGTACCCTGTGTGGAGTCGTATTTAAATACTGCATATAAACATACGGATCGGTAAATATCACACCATACATTCGTACTGTCGGTGGTATAAGGGAGACTGCTGCCATGCGGGGCCACAAGGAACCGACGTCGACGCTTGCGACGATCCGTAGGAATCCTCGTACTCCGTCCACGTACCAAAGGCCTGAAGGATGCCTCGGGCTCTATCACGTTGAGTGGTCCAGGCCTCGAGTTGTGCTGGCATGCTCATCGTAGACCCGCCATGAATCCTCATTACATTCAGTGAGCAATCTAATTCAAGCAACCTAAAGGCCTCGAACTGCAACAAAAAAAAACTTAGTATACAAATCTTAAAAGATCGAAAATGCTGTCAACATTTACTCCTAAATAATTTCTAAGATTTTCTAACAATTTATAATAATTTCTAATATTTTCTAACATTTTATAAATTTTCTAATATTATCTTGCAATTTTTAATACTTTCTAATACTTCTCTAATAATTTTCTAGTACTTTCTAATATTTTATCTAGCAATAATCACTACTAACATTAATTAATTAGATTGCTAATGTACTATATCAACACTAATCACTACAAGTAACTACACCTAAATGTACCACTAATCAATCCTAATAATAATTAAACTGATTGCTAATCTACTGTTTCAACAAAATAGTTTCTATATTTTTCTACAATTTTCTAACATTCTCTACAATTTTCTAACATTTTCTATAATTCTCTACAATTTTCTAATATTTTCTACAATTTTCTAATATTATATTGCAATTTTTTGATTTTCTAATACTTCTCTAACAATTTTCTAGTATTTTCTAATACTAAATCTAACACTAAATGTACTATATCAACGCTAATCACTATAAGTAACTGCATCTAAATGTACCACTAATCACTCCTAACAATAATTGAACTGATTGCTAATCTACTGTTTCAAAAAAATAATTACAACATAATCTATTTATAAAATGTAGAAAATTTTAGTTACATACAATCGTCGTCATGAAAATCTGGCAGGGCTTCGCCGCTTTGCCTCTCCCTCACCCCTCCTCTCCCTCCCTCCCTCTCTTTTCTTTTTTTCTGGATTTTTAGTGAGGCAAATGAGGGGGTGAAGGGCAGCCAACACCTTATATAGGGTTGGGGGACCGGTCGCTCTCCAGGCGGGCGGCCAGGGCCCACCGCCCTGCTGCTGGGCGGCCGGTCCTCCAGGGACCTCGGCGCAATTTTTTGTCGACTTTTTTTTACAGATAAACCCCTACCGCCCGGCTGCCGGGCGGGCAGGTCCTGGCCGCCCTGCTGCCGGGGCAGCCGGGTATATTCATGTAAATTTCGAACACGAAAATATATTTTTTTGTAAAAAACGAAAATATAAAATTAAAAATTAAAAAAACCGCGGCAGGCGCGGGCTGGGCGCCTGGCCTGGCCCGCGGGCGGCGGCCGGCCGCTCGACGCTTCGCTTGCGCTCGGACGGACCACCTAGACGGAATTCGGCCTCATTACACCCTGAGATGGCCCAGTCAAGTTTGGGCCCACGAGGCGGAATAGTCGGGTAGGTCGCATCCATCGCCGGTGTCGGGTCGCGCTGCGTGGTGGACCACGACAGCAGGAACGATGACGCCGGCCGCCGGAGCCCGGATCACGCAGGCTCGTCGCTCGACCCCGGCGCAGCACGCCTCGTACACGTAGATACATCAAAAACAGCCGCGTGCGCCCGCCCGCGCGTTTCGCTCATCGACCTGCGAATATTCGCAGTAGCACCAAGCGTACGTAGTGTCAACTGGCTATGCCGTACGCCGGAACGAGGTCGCAGCGGGCTGTTGCTCTCTCCGGCACGCAGCGGCGAGCCGGCCACACTCTACCCCGCTAGCGACGGGCGGCTAGGACAGCCAGCCACCCAAAACCATAACGACGTCGTCATTTCTCTTTTGGACAGATCCCAGCCGTACGTACGAGAGTCCACGCCATGGAATTCAAAACGCCTTTCCATCCGAAATCGATCTGTTTGGGAGTACTCCGTATTAGACGACGACTGCTACTCGCGATTCGCAGCCAGGGTTAACCATTTCGTTTTTAGGTGAAATCCCGGTGACCGGCGGAAACGGAATTCCGTTCCGGAATTCCGGTGAATTTTAGCGAATTTCGGTGAATTTCGGCCGAATTTTTTTGAATTTTGAATTTTCAAAACGAAATTTTCGGAAAATACCGAAATATTTTTCCCCGGTACCGAGCGGAAACGAAAAATTTCGCCGAAATTTCAAACCCTGTTCGCAGCGCAAAAAGGACGCCAACCGTGGCCAGCCCGTACCGAATCCCCCTCTGGCCGTGGGGCCCGCCGGGCCACCGGCAGTGCGTTGGCCACATGGCCCAGCCCGCGCGGCCGGCCCGGCTCCCTCACGTGCGTGACCCGGCCAGCCAGTAGCTCACGAGCAGAGTAGAAACCGACCCGGACCCGCCCGTCCTAGACCCATCAGAAACCCTCACATGCGCTCCCGAACGAACACACACGCTGCAACCCGCGGGATCAAACCCCACAAGAAGCTTAGTTAAACTAATCCTGATTTATTTACTGATCCCTAAGCTGATTCCTTAAAGAAAGAGAAGGCCCCTGCGCAGAGGGAATGTCCAAAAGCGCGCCAACGGCGGTAAACTACTCGTTTTAAAAAAACTCAGGCTTTCTCTGATTTTTAATTATGGCTCGGAATCTTCCTCTCTGGCACAATGCCGGGCTAATTGCTTTACCTAAATATATAAAATCGCGTGATTATTTATTCCTGCATGCACCGCTCTTTCTGACTTTTTTGCGGTGTCGCTTTGTGATGAGTAGCTAGCTAGCTAGGGGGTGGGGCGTGCTGCGCTTACAATACAAACAGCCAGCATGATAGATGGGTTCGCTTGTGGTCGGTGTTGGTATTTTTCTTTTCCTTAATTTCCAGTTGAGACGGATATTGGTGGTCGCGGATGCGATGCCTTCATTTCTTATTTGGTGATCTGTTTGTCATCATAGGTGTACGTGATTTAATTAAACTACCTACGATCTAATCACTTTACCTCTCATTTTCCCATCTTTTCGTGAATTATTATTACAAACGAGTTCTGTTGAACCTCCGGCACAGCTAAATCGCTGGCAAGTGGCGGAGCCAGCCCTGAGACCTAGAGGGGCTAAGTGCCTCGTTTTTTTTTCTCTGAACATCACCGTCGCTAGCCATGAACATGTTCAAAACTAACCGATGCAGTCATGTGTGCAAAATAAAAAGAGAGAGAGTTGAACCATGATTTTATAGATATTTGGGCTGTAATTGAGCTTCACAATCGACAGGGATTAACTAGCCTAGCAGAAACACATTCCATGTAACTTATTTTGGACTGTATTTCTTTCCCAAGATGATGCATTGCTGCTTGTGATTGTGTCTGCAGCCTACGACCTGAATGCTTTGCACAAAGGAAGGGGGGCATGGCCCAGGTTGGCCTACATGTAGCTCCACCCATGCTGGCCACAATAGCTAGTATAAGTCTAGAAAGCAAGCAACCAAACATTTTAATTTCGGGCGAAAGGACCAGTAGCGTAGTAGTTAAAAGAGCATCAGTGGCACCATGTCACTAAAATTAATTACACATAACTTTTTATGTGAAAAATTTATCTAAAAATATGAATGGATAGAGCATGTAAGCATCTACCATCATGCAGAGCTTGTTGGAATAATGGGCTTGGCCCATTTATTCTATTCAATGCATTAAAAGAATTCAAAACACACTATTAAATGCTAGGGAATCAATTGCTTAATACCGTATCGGGATTTGAAGAGGATCTCAACCGACTTAAAGGGTGGACCCTGTGTACACTACTTGTGAAACCGGTAAGAGGAGGTCGGTGAACCACACGCGCGCGCGCTCGCTCGCCTCGTCGAGCCGAGGCCGTGGCCGTGGCGCGGCGGGCGGTGCGTGGCGCCGTGCCACGTGATGACGTTTTTGTTGTTGAATGCAATAAGATAATAAATGTTGTTGAATGCAATCAGAGACAATAATCGTGACAGTGATGACAGGAGAATCATGTCTTTTATGGTTGGCATTGATTCACCAGTAACTGCACTCATCAAAGACAATTACAGCGTCCAGATTCGTTGAATCTGAGGCACCTCCACGCTTGTATAAACCAGCCTCTCCTCCATTCATACACACAACACAAGCACTTGCTAGGAGACCTCTCCCTTTTCCCTCTGCTACTTTCTGCCATTCCCATCGCTAGCGCTGCGTGCACAGCTCTAGCGAGAGCAGGCCTCCGGAACCTCTGCTCGCTGAAGGTCCTGCACAGGATAGCGGGCAATCAGGTCTCTCCCTTCTCCCTCTACTGCTTTCTGCCATTCGCATCGCTAGCACTGCGCGCACAGCTCTAGCGAAAGCAGGCCTCCGGAACCTCTGCTCGCTGAAGGTCCTGCACGGGATAGCGGGCAATCAAGTTTTTGGGGAGCGTCTTGACGCGACTGCTCGCTCCCTGAATGACTATTTCGTCTATATCCCGGCGTGAACGACTACTTCGTCTACTTTCTGGTGACCGCTCGGACTGCACTGCGAACATCTTCCTGCATCGACATCGTTCGGCTACATCAGGCAAGGCTAGTCGAATAGAATGTCTATTCCAGCTGGTAACGGCGCACCCGGTGCCTCCGACACTGGTCCCGCCTTGGGGTACACTATAAACCTATTCTGGTTTAATATTTTGTTCATACTTATTAGTGAGAATAACATGAACACAAGCACATATTTTGTTCACACATTATCACTCTTTTATGTCATAAAATTGCTAGTAATATTTGGAATTAAAATATACAAAAAAATGCCTAGTTATCTAACAGAGCTTGAGCGTGAACAAAAAATTTGTGCAGGAAGAAAAAAAAGAGAAACCTGCACATGAATGGTTGCGATTTGCGGATCATCCATCAACAATTGAACCCGCAACTATTCAAGTGCAAATTTCAATTTTTTGTGTCTTCTTGCACAAGTTTTTGTTCAATCTCAAACTTTGCATGATAGTAGACGTTTATGTGTTCTACCCATTAATATTTTTGGATAATTTTTTATTCGTAAGTTTAGGTGTAATTAAATTTGGTAATACGGTAACACCTTTACCTAAAGGTATATCGTAACACCAGATATGTTCTCTTGTCCAGCAGGCTGGGGCAATTAATCCATCCCTTATTATTTCATCACTGTATGGCAGCAGCAAATAAGAGATGGGGAGAAATCGCCAATTTGTCATGAAGGAATTCACTCAAATTTGCAAGGCTGTACGCTAGATTAGTACGTTTATGCGCGCTGCGCGGGCAAAGATAATGGACACATTACATTGGCGCTGCATCTGCTTTAATTGGTGCCACTATGCTCTTGGACATGCTTACATCTAACAGCAGCACCCATGGACGTATCCACCGATCCGGCCGTATGATATACGAGTGACGAAAAATTGAAAAGAAAAAAGAGAGAAGGAAAACGACGAGTGAACAATTCCTGGACGTGTCTACACGTTCGATTTTGTAATAAGTAGGGATCGAATAAAAGGGAAAAGCAGAAAGCGGCGACCGGTGCACACATGCATGGTGGATGCTGCGTGCACGCATGATGGCGCACCCCATATGGCCCCTGGATCTAAAGCACCGTCGATCCATCAATTCCATAAGCGAGATGTATAGATACACGTGCCCACGGATATATTATACTAGTACAACAAACTCCGACATGACAACTCATGCAAAAGTTGGAACGATTTGCTCTGGCTGCTGCGGCTTGGTGGTCGGCGTACGGCTAAGGTCTAGCGGAAATCATTAGCGCGTCGCACTTTGTCTGACAGGGAGATGCTGCTGTCGATCGACCGGGATATATATAAATATGTAAGTATATAACAAATATATAAGTATATAACAAGTCTTCCAAAGCGGAGATGCTGCTCTCGTAATCTCGTTCTTCCTCGCTCGATCAGTTTATTTACGATCCTGAAGCTGGGTCAATCGGCATTTCACTGTATCATTATCTCTGCACACGCAAGCACGCAGCTTTACACGCGGCCAGGTACTTGCCACTGGCTCCTCCCGTCCTCAGTTTTTCTCCCCTTTTTTGATGCACTCTGTTCTTCAGATTTGCAGCTGTTATATTGTGCATCACTACCGCTATTAGTACTAGGGCCACAAAGCGTCACGAGCTGATCAGGAATACTTGTGGGGCCGGGCGGCGTAGCTGAGGACTGAGGTTGGTGTTGGTGCTCGCTTGCCTAGCTTTTTCACCGCTGGATCATCGAGCCGGCTTTATCGATCCCAGCACGCTCGGCCACGGGCAGGGAGGCTCCACCTCCACGCAGATCGCAGAGATGCATGCATGCCGGCATGGCCTACCGGCCCGTGGCGCCGGCTGCCTTTTCAGATCCCGCAGGCAGGCCGCGACCGCAGCAGTCCGTGCCGCCACTGTTGGCACGTGCGCGCGTGTCAGGGCACGCACGTGAGCCAGCCGGTCCCGCGCCGCAGCGATTCCAGAACTGGTCCCCCGCGCGGAGGCGACGGGGAGGGGGCCGGGCCGACTGGGCGAGCGGCGGCAAGAAGGCCCCGCCCGGCCGCGGCCGCCCCGTCGATCTGCCGGCTGCCGCGCGGCGCGGCTGTTGTTCGCGTCTGGACGTGACGGGTGGGAGCGGGGTCGTGCGTGGCCGGGCCACCCAGCCAGGCGGTCTGCGCACGCGCACGGGCGCTTGTCCCCCGGCCCCACGGGCTCGTGCTCAGCTGATCTCTCGTCGTATCCTACGTGACCATACGTTGCGGGCTGGTCTCCCGTGGATCGCCAAAAGGGAAATGCCAGCAACCATTTGGACGGAGTGAACAAGTGTTGTAAGCGTAGGGCCGAAGCGTTTGGAGTGCATTAGGTAGCTGCGCGCACGACCTCGGGAAGCAAAAGCAAGCGAAGCATGTGTTTCAGGCGCAGCACCGTTCCTCAACTTTCCGCTTGGAGTTAGGCCGGCACCCACTGGCTAGGAAGCAGCCGGATGATAGTTGATGGCCGCACGTGTTCCGTTTTGTCGTGATGGGGGAAAACAACCGAGCAGGATCACGCCCGGTCAGCGTCGTCGTCCGGATCGCGACGAGTGGCGAATGGACACGCGCGTCGACGTCGAGTGTACAGTCTAATTTATACAAATGTGACACATCACACGTTAGCTATGTAGAATCCATTGACACGGTGAGGATAAGACCATGTTTTCGGAACCGAGTGTTAGCTCGGGCAGTGGGCACTCCAGGTGTGGAGGCCACCAGTCCTGAGTTCGAGCGTCGCTCGACTCAGGATTTTCCACTGGGTACTGTAGCGTGCGTGGGGTGTGTGTGCGCGTATGGTGGTGTGAGTGTTGCAGTATGACGTGTTTCGAGACTACTCTGAAAGCCTCGTCTGTGTTAAGTTTGGTCAACATGGGCGCCCGAAGTCTTACATGACTCCCCAGTGCTCCTGGGTGCTTCAAAAAAAAAGACCACGTTTTCAGTTCTCTCTGTTCGATTTGTCTGCTTTCGACTTATTCTTCCTTGTAGAATACACTATTACATTAGTTAAAATCAGGTAACTTTAAGTATAGTCGGAGCTCGAGCTAGCTCGGTATGGCTATGGTCGCCTTGCCGCTCCCGGCGGCCCTGCCTCTCCGGGGCACGCCGCACGCGACACGGGAGACAGAGACACGACGGCTGCCTGCAGAGCGATAGATCTCCCCGAGATCACGTACGGAGGCCCGCGCGCCTTTTCCCGCCCAGCATCAGCACGCGCGCTCCCGCCGGGTGCGCGCGTGGACTCTGGCCTCTGTGGGCGCCGCAGCGACTCCCGGCGCCATGCCCATGCGTGCGGCCGCGGCCGGGGTCGCGAGCTTACGAGGGCCACCGGCCTACGGCACCGAGCGAGGCAGGCGGGCAGGCAGGCCACACGCCGAGCCCCGGGAAGCACGCGCCGCGGGGGACACGGCCACGCCCCACCACGCGCGCGCGCGCCCGCAGCCAGCTCCCTCGGCGTGCGCGCGCCAACGACGGGGGCGGGAACCTTGCGTCGCGTTGCGACTCTAGCAGAGGAGCAGACCGTCTCCTCTCTCTCTCAGTCTCTCTTGATCAGGATTGGGATCATGGCGTGTGACGTGCGTCCTCTCCGGTAAGGATGGATTCGGATGTCTATTCGAATCTCAGATTTTTGGTCATTTTTCTTCGATTATGGACAAATAAGATATAGAATTTACATAGTAAATTCATAACCTTGTATTTAACATTGATCTTGTAAAGATTCATAAAAACTAAACCTTAAATTCATCATATATATTCTCAAATAATAGATATAAAAATTTGAATACGGATCGGATACGGATACGAATCTTTTTTCACCTTTTTAATTGTAGGGAGCAAATAATACATAAAAAAATTTATACAAAATTTTATTCTTATGTGTAATAATATGCTTGATAATATAAAAAAAAGATTAGCATAAAATTTTAAATATATCTATTTTAAAATATCAAATTTGTTCTAAAAATTCGGATGTTTAGATCCATCCCTACTCTCCGGATACGGTGCGTTGGTGCTGTCCGAGGAGGCGTGGAGTTTACGTGCCGCCGCGCGCGGGCGGTGGCACTGCCGCACTGGGAGCCGGCCGATCAGTGCGGCGGGCCACGTGCCGATCCGTGCGGTGAGCTCCCCGGGAAGCGAGCCGTGTTTGGTTGGTACCACGAAAAAAATTTCACAAAAAGACGAATGCATACATAGAATACTAAATAAAATTTATTTGCGAATTTTTTTAGGAAATGGGTGTAACTTTTCGAGACGAATCTAATGACGGTAATTAATCTATAATTTGCTACAGTATCATCCTCTAATCACGTAGACAAAAGCCCAATTAGATTGGTCTCGCGAATTTACCAGGGGTTCTGCATGTGGTTTTGTAATTAGACTTTATTTAATGCTCTAAATTAGTGGTCAAAGATAAAAAAAATTCGCGAAATTTTTTTCAACCCTAACAAAACACGGCTCCGGTAAAAAAAGACGAGTAGATACGGCGCCTTTTGTCCTGTAGGCGCCACGTGAAGCGGCCTGCGAGTGTTGGGGACTGTTTGGTTACGGTGTGAAAAAAATTTCATGGAAACATTTCCACATATTTCGTTAGGAGAATTGAATGTATTTGCTACATTTACACACCTAAGGCCCCATCCCGTGGGCCCAAATTCCCAACTCTTCCAACCAAACACATGAAAATTTTACCAGGAAATTTTTTCCATCCCCGGTTTCACCCACCCGGTTTACCGCGGAGCGACAGGATAGAAAGATAAAAGCCTGGGGTAAAGCGCTGGGAGGAGCTCAGCGAGAACCAAAGGCAGCAAAGGTCAAAGGCGCGGAGTAGTAAACCACAAGCTGGTGGCTTGGTCGCGTGGACGGTTCTCTCCCAAGTCCCAAGCGATTCGTTCTTTCGTACCCAACGTTTGTTGCGGAGCTGAGGTAACTCTTGTCACCGGTCGCAGCCGCATCGAGCGATCTCGTTGTGGTTCTCGCGTGGACGCATGATCCGTCGTCCCTCTTCTCTTATCTCCCGATGGAGGACGCCCGACGCCTCCCCGTCCCCGGGCGCGGGCGGGGCGGGAAGGCAGCGGGCGTGGGTGGAACGGCCGAACGGGGGCCGGAGTGGCCTGGCCGAATCTGGAGCACATGACCCGGGGGGTGGGCGCCGTCTCCGTCCGCGGGGATGCCCGCAGTTCCCGGCCTCATGTGGCTCGCGGGCCCCACGCGCCCCCTACCGTCACGTGACCCCGCGTGCTCTCGCCCCCGTCCACGTCGGGCCACGGCCACCCACATCTAATCGCCCCCGCCCTAATTAACCCGCGTGCGTGACCCCGCCCGCCTCTGGATTAACCCCAGAAGCCCGGTCGCTTTGGCAGAGAGCAGCAGTACGGCGTGGGGTGGATTAACCGGGGCGGCACGTGCGCGCCCGGACATAACCGCCGTTTCGGCCCCGCCCCCCTCGCGTGCGCGGGCGTGGTCAGTTGACGGGCGCCGCGCACGCGCCGTATAAAGCGTCCCCGCCCGCGAGCAGCCGAGCCGCAGATCGCTGGCTGGCTAGCTGCTGGTAGAGAAGGCCAGGAAGGGGGGAGAAGAGAAGGCGAAGCCAAGCCGAAGAAACGTCGGTCGGAGAGGAGAGGAAAGAGAAACGCCTCTCACGTACGTCACGTGAGAACCAGAGAGAGCTCTCCGTCCGATCCGAGGGTCTTCTTGCACAGGCGGCTAGCCAGCTTCTTCCGGTTCGGAGGGGCGCGCGGTGCTAGCTGAGGAGAATTGGGCGGCGCGCGGCCGGGCAGCCGGCTTCCATGGCGAGGCGGCGCTGCGATTGACGGGCGACGATTATGGGCATCCAAGGTACGCACACGTACATGCTTACCATGGCTTTCTTTTGTGGCGTTCCTCGCTCTCTAGCTCGAACCATTGCTTGGTGGATGAACATCGATCGCCGAATTCAGCTATAACCTTTTCTTTTTCTCTGCATGCTGCGTGAGTTCTTGCAGGGAACAAGGCGGCGACGCACGAGCACGACTTCCTCTCGCTGTACACCGCCGCAGCTAATTATAAGGACGCTCCTCTCCAGCTCCACGACTCCAAGCCACCTCCTCCCTCTCAAGGTCTTCATACACCTCTCTCTCTCTCTCATGGCAAATTCTACTCGCTCGAGCTCCGCGGTAGCGGTAGGTAGATCTGAGAAGAGGGGGTGCTCGCACAATTCGGCTAGCTGTTCCTGCGGGGATCAACTGACCGGCGCCGGCGGGAGGAGAAAGAAGCAAGCCAGGCTCCAACCAGTTAATTAATTAATTAACCAGCTACTTGCTCCGACGTGTGGCGATTGGGTTTAGTTTAAATAAATGAATTTTCGTGCAAACTAAGCTGGCCGGCGATGAGAAGCGACAAGCAAAAGCAACGGCGGATCACGTGTGGGTTGGACCCAAGGAGGCGTCGACGGCCTTCCATCCCATCTGGCCGGGGCCCACCCGGCCACCCCCGGGCTTCCGTTCCACCTAATCATGATTAGCCCGGACGCGCGGGTATCATTAGTCATCAGCCATCGATCGTGTCGATTCGATTCAATCTCACTGCTCACTCGCTCGTAGTACTAGCCACTGCTGAAGCACTGATGAGGTGAAAAGCTACTGCATGCAGGTAGTAATTTCTTCCTGAAGACGCACGACTTCCTGCAGCCTCTGGAGAAGCCGGGAGCGCCGCCGCCGGAGCCGTCGCCGGCGCTGCCCGCCGCCGCCCCCGGCGCGGAGAGCAGGCACCGCCACCCGCAGGTGGCCGCCGCCGCCGCCTCCAGGCAGCAGGCGCTGCCCCTGCCCGGCGGCGTCGGCACGTTCAGCATCTGCCCCGCGCCCGTCTCGGTCGCGCCGGCGGCGGCCGCCGTCGTCAAGGCGGAGCCGCCGCTCGTGCTCTGGGGCCAGCCCGCGGCGGCGCTCCAGCCGGCCGCGCGAGGTGCGTTCACGACACGACTCAACTTAAGTCCTGCGCCGCGTGCATGCACGTGCACGAGCCACACGCAGCAGCACCTGCCGCGGTCTCACTCCCACCCAGCCCACAGTAGTAGACTAGTAATGGCAGGCACGGTCTCGTTTAGCTGGTCGTAGCGTGCGCCCATGCGCAACGCACACGGACACGCCGGCGCTGTCGCGCGTGTCGTGTGGCTACTCGTCTCGTGCACGCGGGGTTTACGTGTGTGTCTCAACAGTGCATTCGAGAGAGAGGAGTCTTGGAATGAATGGAGCGAGAGGACGGACGGGCCTCGTGCATGTCCACCGGCCAGCAAGCCGGGTCCGTTCAGGGGCCCATGTTGCCCGTGCAATTCAGCATCTCTCTCTGGTGTCGCGTCCCATCGCGCGGCCCACACACGTGAGCTCCAGGTGCTCGGCCGCCGGGCCCGGCCCAGTGCTGGCCGAGCCGCCGGCTACATCCCCGGCGGGCGTCTTGCTACTTCCCTCTCTCAAAAAAAAAAAAAAGCTAGCTGGCACCCCGACCCCACCCGCCCCACCACGCCACCGGCATGTGGGGCCGCACGCCTTCCGCCTGCGCAATCCTTCGGTAGCTGTTGGGAAAAGAAGGAGACATGTCTGGTGCAATCACGGAACTAGTGAAATCATCGTGCAATCCGACTAAAAAGGTCTTCAAAATATTCTGAAAAAAATCATGAATGTACATCTCGATCTATCCCATCTACATATAAATTTCCACGATCAAATTCATTTTATACTTGCAGTTACAAAAAAGACAAATTTTCTGACAATCAGTAACGTTCAAATGCAGCCCAAATTTGTCTTTTTTGTAACTTCTAGAGTAAGATGAATTTGACCATGAAATTTTATATGTAGATGGGGTAGACCGAGATGCACATTTATGATTTTTTCAGAATTTTTTGAAGACCTTTTTAGTCGGATTGCATGGTGATTTCACCAGTTCCGTGATTGCACCAGATATGTCTCCGGAAAAGAATGGCTAAAGCTGAAGGCGGGCGCTTTTGTGTGTTTGTTGTGTTGTGGCCTCCACCCCGCAGGGCGCCAGCAGCAGTGGGCGCTCCCCTTCGCCGGCGCCGGGCAGCCCAGGCCGCCGCCGCCGCGGCAGAAGCAGCAGCAGGCGCTGCAGGATAGGACGGGGCGCGGCGGAGGAGCCGGGGTCATGGAGTCCGGCTCCAGATCCAGCGGCGGCGCGGGGTTCGACGACGACGACGGCCTCGCCGCGCGCCGCGAGGTCTCCTCCTCGCTCAAAGGTATGCTACCCCAATTCCGCTAAATCTACGAGGAATTCGTTCATCTTTGTTGCATGTCAGTTCTGGGTTGATGGGAACATGTAATTTTCCCCCCCGGAATTCTGACGATTTCCGCCCCCCTGTTCCTTTTTTAAAAAAAATTGTTTTCGAGAACGCACCATTCTTGTACTTATCGGGTGCAGTGCTCCCTGTTGGTCTAGCAGAGTCCACGGTGAGGAAGAGGACGGGTAGTGTGGAAGGGATGAGTTCGCACGCGCTGCCGGCGCCGGGCGCCGGCTCGCAGTGGCAGCCGGCCCACGTCCACCAGCTTCATGCCCACCTGCTTGTCTCCGGCCGCCTCCGAGGCTCGCCCGCAATCGCCGCGCTCGCGCTGCTCCGCGCTGCCTGCCGCGTGCGCGCGTCCCCCTGCCTCCGCCCGCTCGCTCGCCACCTGCTCGACGGAATCCCTCACCCGACCCCGCAACTCCTCCACGCCGCCGCGCGCCTCGCCTCTCGCCTCCGCCTGCCTTCCCTCGCGCTTGGCCACTACCTGGCTCTCCGCGCACGCCACTCGGCCTTCCTCCCGCCCGCCCCTGCCATCGCGGACGTGCTGAAGTCCACTCCTGGCCGCGCCGCGCACGCTCACGCGCTACGTGTCGCCGCACATGCGGTGGACGCTCGTTTCCTGGACAATACACTCATAGCCATGTACTTTGCCTGTGGCGACGCCTTGAGTGCACGTCAAGTGTTTGAGGGAATGTGCGACCGGGATGTTGTCTCATGGACTTCACTAATATCGGGGCTTGTGCAGAATGGCTGCCCCTTGCTGGGGCTCCATCATTTTGCATCAATGATGCATAGTGAGGTGTGCCCTGACTTCGTGTTGCTAGTAACTGTCCTTAAAGCGTATATGGAGCTTGATGACTTGCCTGGTGCCACAGCAGCTCATTCCTTTGTTGTCAAGAGTGGCTTTGACAATGAACTAGATGTGGCGATCACGCTGACATCCATGTATGCAAAGTTTGGGTGCATTATGGCTGCCAGGGCACTCTTCGACAGGGTGCCAATCTCACGGGTCAACGTGATCCTTTGGAATGCCATGATATCAGGTTATTCTAAGAATGGCCTTGCCAATGAGGCGGTGCAACTTTTCAAGCAGATGAGGAAGGTTGTGAGGAGCATGACACCCGACTCTGTTACCTTACGGTCAGTGATCCTGGCTTGTGCTCAACTTGGTTCCGTTGAACTTGCGGAGTGGATGGAGGACTATGTCCGAGGCAGCGATTATAAGGATGATGTGCTTGTTAACACAGCACTGATTGACATGTATTCCAAGGCAGGGAGCATTGACCGTGCACATACAGTCTTTGAACGGATGCATGTGAGGGAGCGGGATGTGGTCGTTTGGAGTGCACTTATTGGTGGTTACGGAGCGCATGGCCATGTAAAGGAGGTCGTTACCTTGTTTGAGGACATGAAGCGTGCTGGGGTGAAACCGAATGATGTGACATTCCTGGGCCTCCTCTCAGCTTGCAACCATAGTGGTGCCGTGGAGAAAGGGTGGAGCTACTTCCATTCCATGAAACATGACTATGGGATTGAGCCCCGGCACCAGCACTATGCTTGCATGGTGGACCTGCTTGCTCGTGCTGGTCATCTTGACAGGGCTTACCACTTTATAATGGACATGCCCATCAAACCAGAGATGAGTGTGTGGGGTGCCTTGCTTCACGGTTGCAAGATGCATGGACACTCAGACATGGAGCTGGCTGAGTTTGCCGCGCAGCACATTTTTGAGCTGGAGCATTCCAATGCAGGGCATTATGTGCAGCTTGCAAACTTGTATGCATCTGCAGGAATGTGGAGCCATGTTGCTGGTGTCAGGCTCACCATGAGAGAGAGGGGTGTTAGCAAGGCAACAGGGTGCAGCTCCATTGATATCAACGGGGAGATGCACTCCTTCCATGCAGGGGATCATTCACATCCTAGGGCTGCTGAGATTTTTGCATTGCTTAGTCTTCTTTCTCCAACTCCAGCTGGAGGTGGAGGCCGACAATATTTTTTTTGAATGGCCCTTTTCTCCCTCGTTCTTCCTGAGGGAGCATGTATAACAGTTAGGCAAAATTGGTCGTATCCATAATTCTTTCCCTTGGCATAATGACATCCCAGCATGAGCAAAACACGTATTCTGTTGTGTATCCCTTGCCATAACAAAGCCATGGTAAGGAACTCAAATAAAAAAATGCTGCATTGCTGCATAAAAAGAAGCGGCACAACAACTATAATTTGTTTTAAGATGAGTAAAAAGGGCTTACACATTATTTTCTATGCTATCACATACTTATGATGGTGTTTGTGTAAACAGACTTCACAGTAAGGGTGGACAGGAAGGGTGGAAGCTGCAGCGATGGTGGTACAGATCCACAGCCAAACACACCACGGTCGAAACACTCGGCCACAGAGCAGCGCAGACGCAGCAAAATCAATGATAGGTGATTAGCTATTATTGATTAGCTTTTGTAATTTTATGATCAATTCTATGCACGGAAATAAGTTTTGACTTCTGTATGGATTTTTTTTCTTCTTTTACTCCACTTCATTCCTACAGGTTTCGGATACTTAGGGAGCTGTTGCCACACAGTGATCAAAAGAGAGATAAAGCAACATTTCTCTTGGAGGTAAGGTTTTCAACACCTTCCAGTTTTATCCTCGTAATCTTTCTCAGTTGATTAACATGGTTTTTTCTTGCCATCCTTTCTAATGCAGGTTATCGAATATATACGGTTTTTGCAAGAGAAAGTACAAAAGTATGAGGCAACATTCCCAGAATGGAACCAAGAAAATGCAAAGACACTTCCATGGGTAATTGCTTCTTGCTCTAAAGCAGCAATAGTTGTTGCTGTTGTTAGGAAAGGAATAGTCAGTTCTTGGTTGTCTGTGTCTGAGTGTAGTTTTACATTTTGCAGTCAAATATGTATTTTCGATCATTCTGGAAAAATGCGCAGGCAAGTGTTTGTTGCTAACAATGCATTTGCCCTATGGAATCTCTGAGATTATATTGAGTTTTTTCAGCAAACATCTTATGTATACTTATTTTTATGCTGCAGAGTAAAGGACAACTCCCAGGAGATTCCCTGCCTGACACTTCACATTTCTTGAGAAATGGATCCTCTCCTGGATCTAATTTCACTGGGAGGCTCGATGATAATCACAACATGGTGACATCTGCAGCTGCATCAGGGGCACAGGATCAGACTGAAACTGATCACATGGCTAGCGTGTGCTACAGATCAGCAGAAACTCCAGCAATTATTACAAGTACGATCAATGCGCCACCTGTGATCCTGCATTATTCTCCGAGGTGCTTTCTGAGACTAGAAGCAGCACTGGTTACTTATGAGCCTTTCTTTATATGCAGATAATGCTTTATCTCAGTCCCAACCCCAATGGGCAGGTCTGTCCCCTATGGATGATTGTGCAGTGAACAGTCAAATGCTTAACAACCAGCAGTTGGCAATCGATGAAGGAACAATCGGTGTGTCCAGTCAATATTCCCAAGAGTGAGTCATAAAGAATATCACTTCTTTGTTACTCATGTTTTTCCTACCTAAGTATTTCGGTCCTTAATGTCAATATCTCATAGTTGTCTTCCTTTGTTAGTCATTTTATTTTTCCTTTGTGTGGGCCCAGCAATAGGTTTTACCCACCTGAAATTTCTTCTTTTTATTTCATTTGTATTTAGATTCTTTCATGATGCTGAGTTCAGAGAGCAAATTGTGTGGCAATTAAGAAATTTGTTATCTTTGCCAAAAATAAAAGTATGCTGATGCATCTACTTGTTTTCTTTTGTTCATAACAGGTTACTTAATTCGTTGACTCATGCCCTTCAAAGCTCAGGTGTAGATTTGTCCCAAGCCAGCATCTCTGTGCAGATCAACCTGGGCAAGCGAGCAGTCAAGAGACCTGCTGCTGGTGTACCCTCCAAGGTATAGTACCTCCACCATACGCACAGATGCTCATTTAAAAGATATCATGCCAGCAAACTGAAGTTAGTTCAGTCGTTTGTTCAACCCATGTAGGGCCGTGTTTAGATCCAAAATCCCAAAATCCAAAATTTTTGTAAATCGTTTGCATGATGTATTAAATATAGTTGAAAAATAAATCATATTACACAAATGGACTGTAAATCGCGAGACAAATCTAATGAGCCTAATTAGGGCGTGATTAGACACTAAACTGATACAGTAAATCTACAGTAAACATGTGCTAATGATGGGTTAATTAGACTCATTAGATTCGTCTCGTAGTTTACAGACGAGATCTATAATTAGTTTTGTGATTAGTCTATACTTCAAATGTTGAAAGATTCCCTTCCAAAATCCAAAATGAACTAAACACACCCCTAGTATGAGATGATAATGGCTGAAATTTTGAGCCTGCTTGTTGATGATGGAAGTGTATGCATCCTTAGTACTATAGATACTGGGCAGCGTTCTATGCAAACCTTGGAAGCTCAGTGGTGATTATCACATAGGCATCTGAAACTCAACATTTTCGTCTCCCCCATTTATCTCCACTGGTTCATGTTTTGACATTGGCACTTCAATTCCGTGTAGGAACCAACGGACCCAGTATCTAGCGACGAAATAGGTCAGCAGCTGGCGATGTTGGGTGGTGGCGCTGAAGACCTCTCTCATGCAGCAAAGCGGCATAAACTGTGCAACAGCTGATGATGGTCCCCGCCTTGCTCCCGGACCCGATTGATCATTCTTTCCTTCCCAGCCAACGGGAGGCTCTTGGATTGGTTGTACATTGTGCTAGCTGTGACAGGTTCTGTGATGAACGAGGCCCCCGGTGCATTCTTTTGTTTGATCGCTCCTGCCGTCCTCTTTAGTCCATTGTTTACTTAGAGAAAACAAAAACCCCCTGGAGCTTCCATTGCGGATTGTGAAGCCGCTCTTGTACACAGGCTTCCATTCATATGAGAAGCTTCCCCACCCTTGACAAACCTTATGCTGTAGGCTTGTAGTAAACCTGTAAGATATCTCCAACAACTGTACCAGACTACCTGTTAGTCAAGTTGCTCGTTCTCTTGGGAGTACCCTGCATAGTGTCGTTGCACCGTATCGGTGAGCTAATTAATCGTCTTGTTCTTGTTTCTCCAATGGTCAGTGCAATGCAAACTTGCAGAATCGTCTCCGACTCCTGAAACCATGTTGCCCTCCCGGTAACCGCCTCACAGGAGACGGTGCTGGCTTCCCGGCCCGTCACCGCGCCCCGTGCTTGCCGTGGTTGCACACACCACCGCGGGCACCAGAAACTGTGGCTGGCCCGGGCTTGTCGCCGCACGCACGCGCGGGCCGGGGTCGCCTGCCGAAGCCGCGAGCGGACCCGGCGGTGCCGCGCCCGCGCGGGAAGCTAGTTGATTATCTCGTCGCCGGCGGGTGAGCGGCACCGGCGGTTGCGGTTGCAGGTCGGTGGGGTGGCGTGGCCAGATGGTCGCCGAACGTCACGACGGTTGGCGGCGGTGTGCCACCGCCATCCACCGACCGGCACGTCCGTTAAAGGCGTGTCTTGACTACGCAACGCGCTGACGCTCCGCCGGCGTTGGGACGCAGGCACGGTGACCCGGCGAGGGTCGATCCGTGTAGCCGGATGAGGACGAGCACGGCAACGTAAGAGACGCAGTCACTCTCCGGTGGGACGCCGTGTGGCTGACTTGGGTGTGTGATGGGGAAGAAAAATCGTATGCTCCAATATGTTTCAATAGTTGATCTTCAATGTTGCAATTGTTATTTTCACCTGTTTCATGGTGAATGTTGCATGAAACATAGTGTTCATGTTGTGGCGAAAATTTTCGTATAAGAGAGTCAAACGACTTAATTAGTTTTTTCATATATTTTCAGTGCTGCACCTTGTAGATGTCTTATTCAATGTTGCAACGGAGCGTCCCATAGTAACTTTCCCATCGGACGTCCGGGCGGTACCACGCCTGACTCTTATTAGTCCACACGCACTGTCCTAGTAGTGCGATCATGCAATCCGTCACTAATAATGCACTACACCGGGCTGTTGATTAGTGAGCACTAATGCCAACTGGATGGATTTGGTGGGCTGTGGACTCAGCCAGAGAGAGAGAGAGAGAGAGAGATGGTGGTTAATCAAAGCGACAAATCCGAACCCCAGATTCGAAGCCTCCGAGAAGCCAGGCCCCAGCGACTGCGGCGCGCATGCGAACCTCGTCACGATCGTGCGATCCAACGGCACCACGGGAAAGAAAACAAAAATGCGCGGCGAGAGGGTCCGGCCGGCGCACGCCGCCGCCGCCCATCATCTCACGGCGCCGCCGCAGATCCCGTCGGCAACCTGATCCACGAGTTGGCCGCGTTCAGATTCTGGCCAAAAAAAAAAGTTCCACGAGTTCTTTCATAATGAAATCTCCGCGTACGATGACGCTAGGGGGGATCGGTTGACGACGGCGCGTGCACGAGTACGTGCCGCTGCTCGTGCGCTGTTGCTTGCGGAGGGAATCCGAAGGCGTACTGCTCCGTTGCGTCACATATTCGTTCATGTACGTGTCATCTACTCCACTTGATGAGCTTAGCTTCTGGAGTTATCAAGCTTCAGGTCAACATGGAACAAAAAAAAGTCCTAAAGTAGTAAAATACAGTTCGGGTTGAATTCCATGAATTGCAGTGCACTTCAGGAACAAATGCCAAATTGCACACCGGAAGAACTTCATCGTGTATGTATTTGCATCGTCACAAGGAAGATCAGTACTGTAACAGAGACAAAATCACAATGTCTATTTCTCTCTTTCTGTACAAACAATTACAAAAAAAAACGTTTTATTTTGGACAAAGAATAAGAATCAGTGAATCACGTCATCAATGTGTGTCTACGAATAGTGAAGGAGACCCCTTTTATCTGTCACTAGGCTTGTTCATCAGAACAAACGGGGCCTCCGTTTATTGCCAATCCAATCTGGAGTATAGTCCTTGCCAATCCTACCTAAGCGTGCTTTGGTTCTGAATTCTGGAAGGCCGCCCCTCAGGCGTGTACTGCGATCACAAGGCTGACAGATCGTCAGGTTGGTGCAGACACTCGTGCGGATTCGCATAGAAGTAGTCCTCTTCCTTGGGTTTGTCAGGAATCGCCTGCCTCCTAGACGGTTCGCCCATGCGGCTGGTATGTGACGCCTTGACAGCGGAGGAGAAATCAGCCCAGCTCCGTGTGCCGTTTCTGTACTGATCAACGAGTTCCACGATGAGCTTCCGATCTAGCAGTACCGTCTTCTTGAACCCCAGGTATCTGTGCTCACAAGAGGAGTAAGACATGATCGCATTAGCAGTTGAAAAGTGACTAACAGGTTTATTATGACAAAAGTTCATGACACTTCAGGTTTCACATTACGAAAGTAACTATTACACCACACCCAGCCCAACATTCTATTATTACAAGGATCCAACATTTGTCACGTAAACATAATTTGGCAAAACTGTCAAGCACAGCGTCCACTTGTAAGGATGACCACGCATGTGAGTTCTTCTATTGCTAAAAAAATACTTGTTAGGATGTGATAAAGTACCTGCGATGACCTTCTACGACCTTTGCCATGTTACCGTCATAAGTGGGGATGAAAATATCACTCTCCAAGGATACCATATAATCTAGTGCTGCCATCTGGGAAGAATGGTTCTGGAAAAGACTGAGATATGAAGGTAGTAGTATCTCTTTTCTAACCTGATCAGCACCAATAGTAAATGTTTTAGGAACTGAATCATAAGAATGCAGTACTACCCATTAAAGATGCTGAAAACTGACCACATTGGGATAAGCAGAGGTAAGGGCAGCCATTCTTCTTTGTCCACCATATATTTCACCTGCCGCAATGTAAATTTGATAACTGCAATCGATGCCGAGTGCCTGTAATACCAATGCAGTTTCCTCTGGTGTTAAAGGACAGAGGCCATCTTTCCTCTTCGCATCAGAGTCAATCACTTTCTCCTTCCACCATGGGTAGGCATATCTTCCAAGTTCAAAATATAATTAATTTTTTTAAAATCTATTGCAAAAACCACTCGAGAATTTTAGGATGATGATGTAATACCTCATTTTCGTGAGCTCTTCAGCCTCCTTTTTGCTGCAACCATGTGTGCATCCAGAGAAGGCGAGCATGTCCATCTCATACCGTAAGTGAAGAACTACAAATGGTCCATTCCGACGGAGAGCTTGAACCAGACGCCTCCCCAGGTTTTCTATTTCGGGGGTAAATCTCAATGCATTATAATTGACACGGCACCTTAGTTTCTGAATCTCCATGGGTAAGCCACTATTTGCAAGGCGAGCATCTGTCCTGTTCAGGTGAAGAACCTTGTACTTCCTTATCAGAGGTAGAATCTGTTTTCCCCCAAACAAACACTTACAATCTTCACCTGGTTTCGGATATAGTTTCAGCTCATGATGTCGCATTAGTGAAAAAAGGAAGATGCAACCAAACCTGATGATGGTAATAGGAGATGTCAGACCAACTGATGGGTGGCATGGAGTGAAGAAATCCCATTTCAGCTCTTCTTTTCATTCTTGGAGGCAGCTGTCTCAGAATTCGGACCTCGTCTCTCAGTGATGCTATGAAATAGTCCACATCGAATATATCTTGGAAATCACTGTAAAGTACGAGAATAAATTGAAGGCAAAACAACTGAAAGTGAATTTGCAGTGACTGAAGAAAGAAATTATCACCTAGGATCAGCCCAAAATGAAGCTTTATCCAGCTCTGGTACAATAAGAGTAACATTCAGATACCTTGCAATTGTCACCATATCACAAATCTGTATGACAAAAAAAAAGGAAGAAAAAGTAGAACAATTGGGCTTGAGTTTCAGCGTTTTAACAGCGACAGGGATTCATAAATATAAACTTTAATATGCGGACACTTCAACAAGCGCAGAAATTCAGAATATAACTCTCTGATAGTTGTATTAAGATTTTGATACACAGTACTTACAGCTGCTCGCATCTGGTTAAGCCCACCGTTGCAGGAGACCATCAGATAGCCATTGTTTTTGTAGATTCCTGAATGCAGTATAGAACAAATCAAACGACTGGCCATGCTACTACTGGGTCTTGGTATAATTCATCGAAGAATTTATGAAAATACATGACAAATTGGTCGGTGACTAGACAAAACGAGAACAGAACTGAATTGGACTAGTGGAAATAACCCCAGAGACTTTTGCACAAAAACAACATATCAAGTACACTACAACAAAAGCTGGAAAACTGAACAATTCGAAATTATTGATCTGTTTTTGGGGAGAAGTTGAGAATAGAATCTTTTTTCCCCGGATAATAAAGGAGAAGTGGATGTTCAAAAGGGAATGACAGAAAGAAGTTTAGATATTCCTAACCAAAGAAAGAAGGGAAGCCTGATTCGCAAATATTCCGGAAACCAAGAAGCAAGCAATTACTTTTGGGCGGAAGCGCCATAGAGCGCACTGCCTCCCTCTGGCCGCCGTCCGCCGTAGCAACCGCCTCCGACCGGAGTTGCACGCCGTGCGGCTGGGTGAGGCAGCCGGGCCACCTGGTGAGCACGCTGGGCGCCCACAGCTCCCGGTAGGCCGCGAGGTGGACGACGCACGTCCAGAGCAGCACGGTGCTGGCGCGCGCCACCCACAGCTTCACCCGCGCCGACGACCGCCGTGCCTTCTCGGCCTTCCCGCCGCCGCCCATCTCATCCGAGGCACGACGCTGCCGAAGCACCTCCCTCCTGGAGTTCTAGGCCACCTGAATTGTGGAGGTTCTCGCGATCCCCCCGTGACCAGAGCTTAGCGCCGTCTCGGCCTATTGCCTGTCTGTATGGTTCTTGCCTTCTTGGCTCCCTGCCGAAACCTGCGTGCGCGCGCCGGGCGGCGAACGATGACGTGCCCGCGCCGCCGTGGGGGCTGCGATGACTACCGGCGGCGAGGAGGAGGCGCGTGTGAAGTCGCCCCCGTGTGGCCGCCCAGGGTGGCTTATTTGTACGCGCACGGGGACACGGAGCCTGTCCGTACGGTCAGCGAGGGCAGGGGCTATGAACCCGTGACTCCGTGAGGGTAGTAGAGTTGTAGACCAATGTGCGGGCCCGGATGTCAGAGGAAGAGTGAATATGGACAGGGTGCACCAAGTACCAAGCCTCCGATTTACCTTAAGCACGCATTGCGCCACGGCGGACCTTCAAAGTCGTCTACTTCGTCTTATCACAAGTATAAATACAGTTCTGTCTCATGTTAAACCTGTTAACATCGGCTATCAGTATCAATAAATGCAGTATCTTAATACAGTACTAGTTCTATATTATAAAAGCTGATTTTATAATGCACCAGTAATTTCTGCAGTCTATCTATATAATATTAAAAAATAGTTTTTATATGTGCATGGTATATTGTGGTCAAACTATATAAAATTTGAATATTAATATCAGTTCGGTGTTTAAATTTCATATGTTGTAATAAATCCACACAAGCTCGAGCACTCACCTCAGCTCGTACGCTCGTATTTTTTTAACTTTTATTCTAAGAATTACAGGTACTATGCCCGTCAACAGTGACAGGTGATCCCATGGAGATGCTCATAGGAATACAATGCATGCACCCGCATATATTCATATAGGTGGGTTTGTCTACACCGTGTGGAAAAAAAAAACTGATTTAAAGAACTGACTTAAGACAAATCTACATATACTTAAATTTTCATTGAAGGACGAATCAAAGAAAAAAAACTGTCGCCTACAATGGGTGACTGGCCGACTGGTGGCTAGGCTATGACCACACGTCAGAATGTTCGTATAACCTGCTGATGAGAATACACGGGCCACAAAGTCAAATGGGAAAGGGAAAAGAAAGTGGGCGACAGCCGGAATGTCTGCGGGGCTTCTTCTGTGCTGGCGCATGCAACCCACCCACAAGGCCACAACAGCGCTCATGGATGAAGCCACGAAGGTGACCGGCCAGGATATCCAGCATGGAAGACGTGGACCTCTCCGGTGGAGAAGCGTCAAAAACAGAGCCTGAAGGCCTCATCGTCTTCAACTTGAAAACGGCCAAAAGCAGCCCACTCATATCAGGCATTGCTTGTAGACGTGAGGTCTGTTTGGTCTTGGTCTAAAAAAAATTGTAGCAAGATTTCAGTTGTTTGTTCATGGCAACCGTAAGTGGTTTGCTCGCCAAACCAAAAAGATTCTTCTCACAATGGCACCAATCTCGTCGTGATACCAAACTGAAATTTTGTTCTGGTATCGTCAGTGACAGGGGAAGAAAAAAACAACTGTTTCATAGCCAAATTTTTATCATGGCTATATATTCGCAAAAGGGCACATGTCGCAATCCGCATACAAGGTTTAAAAGACGCCCGACTACGAAACAAAAATGGAAATATGTAAAACTTCTCGCAAACCTCCGAACCTCATGCCGGCATAATAATTGTCCATCCATAGCGACGTACGTTATGTACCATCATATCTCGGCATTATACCACCAGTCATCTCATCAACACTGATAACCAGGCGTCCAGCCGTTCGGAGCAAGTAAACCACAGCAACAGAATAATCACCGCGCACTCCAATGGTGATGCAATAATCGCATCATAGAACTCGCGGACAGCGATAGCAACCATAACCAACGCACGCCGCCGGCGTCTCCACCAAGCAATCGGTTGCCCAATGATTCCATTGACACCACCCGCTGCGGAGCTAGAACCGAGAGCAGGCGCGAACGAGAAGCAAAGTAGCTAAATCCCATCGAGGCATGGACCAACCACAGTACCACACCACACAACACTGCCATTCGACGCCCATAATGGCATCATAGCACGTCCTACCTGCGGACTATGTAAAGTTGAGGTCGCATAACCTCATGCAGGTTGGTATAACCAACTGAACGCTTCCCCTAAAGAGATGAGTCACGAAATCAGGTGTGTGTGTGTGATGATGAGTGCATGATAAAATCATGAAGCCAAGCGAAGGATACGGAGTAGACCAGCACTGGGTAACCAGAGGCAATCAGATTCAGAGGTCAGTTATCGGATCCTCCAACAGTTTTTTTAATCCTCCAACAAAGCTAAGATTGATTTGAAACACCAGCCAGCAATCAGATCCAGGTATTTTATTCTAGATTCAATTTCACCACTAGGCGCAGGTGGCTGGTATAACCACATCTGGAACATGGTTTGGAACTTGGAAACACTTGAGTCATAGGAGGTGAAAAGGGTATCGGAGTAACAATAACCGCATCCGTACAGTAGAACCTGGTAATGCGTATTGACAGAAACAAGGACACATTGAACTCCACGACTTATCCTTGGGGTTTGTTAGCTCTATAATATTCCAGGTATGACAGTTGTTTATATCACGGACCGATATGCACCAAATGGTACTTATTGGTGTGAGCACCGTGCACTACAAGCCTAAATAATTCAAACGCATAGAAAGTGCAATCTTAAAATAGGGTATCGTGGAGAAATGTGCCCACTACGTTTCAAATAGTCATCATTTGCTTTGTTTTGCTGCATTGGACAATCGCTGTGTTCGCTTGGCTGTGGCTGATGGCTGGTGATGATTTGTTATGAGATAGCAGTACTGCTAACTGGCTGGTAGCTGGGGGCTGGTGCTGATTTAGTATGAGAGAATAGTACTGCTGGCTGGTTGGCTGGCAAGCCAAGCGAACACAGCGAATGTGGACACATATATGAATATGATAGAAAAGGGTGATTAGGATCATCACAAGAAAAGAAAGAAAGAAACCATGACGAGGACAAACTCCGAGAAATGTGCTCAATACGTTTCAACAAGTCATCACTTAATTTGTAATGGTGCACTGGACATATGTGGCATAGCAAGAGGATGAGAGCAATTACACCATAAAAATGTGCACAAGAATGAGACATGTAACCTGATCATTGTTTAAGATAGTGTAAAAACAGCATATCATCTGTCAGATGAGCCAAAGAGAAGAAAGCAACATGCACTAACCTGGTCCAGGAAGTAGGAAGTCAAAATCAACATCCATGCTGAACCATTTATTCTTTCCCAATAGCTCCATATCTAACACCATCAGGTTATCAACTAGAAACACATGCCATAACGGAGCAACAGGCCTACTCGACCACTGCAGGGGAAAAACTGGTTTCATGCAAGAAATAGTGCATGAAAAAAAATCATGTGGTAAGATTACTAGACTCAGTATGCTGCCAAAGGATGTCGGGCCAATTGGTTGGCAGTCCGGCGGCACTCCGGAGGTCGTGGGTTCGATCCCCGGAAGGGGCGAATTTCCGCCTCCGGTTAAAAAAACCCCCTCGCCTGCCTCATGTCCAAAGCACTGTGGAGCCCGGCCAAACTCACAAGGCGACGGGCCCCCGTGTACGGGTGGGGCACGGGTTCGGGGGTTTTCTTGGCCTGCTGTGAGAAGGTCATTCTACCTCTAAAAAAATGCCGTGGGGGCGGTCTTACCCCCCGCAGGTCAAGTTTTTCAGTATGCTAGATACAATGTTTCCACTGCTCTAGTGAGAGTTGTTTGTTCTAATGCAATTGTGTCACTTACTCCTAGAATCCAGGTTACTAACCTTAACTGATAAGCACTTCACCTTGGCACTGCTGATGAACAGCATCCAGGCGTGGTATTTTGAAAGAACAAGTTGATATTCTGCAGTTCCAAAATCCACAACTTGTCTATTAAAAGCCAAAAGACACTTCAAGGGTGCATCACTTTCCAATGAAAGGTCTTAATCAACAATTATGAGGATGCAATCTTGTCCACTATGACACAGAGCACAAAAGGTAATTACCTCAGTTTTGCACTAAGTCGCACAAATCTGTTCCGTGAGAAGCCTCAGGCATGGGTCCATTAAGCAATAGTTGTCATCCAACTGCAAGGCCTTCATGAGAAATGCATAATCGAGGGCCGTCTCATCACAGTGCATGAAGCGCCCACCCTCACCAAAATGGCCACTTTGCATATTAGTTTTGAGAATAACTGATTTGGAACAGGATCTGCATGTGATATCTCTCACTTTTGCAACCCACTTCGCAGCTTCCCAAATCCCTACCCTGTCAAACCAAGAAGGAAATGAAGAACTGACAAGGAAGCTGACATGAAGAGGAAAAATAAGTAAAAAAACGTGAGCTCACAGTTAACATGGAACAAATATATGCAGATGATCCATCAAGTCTGAAAAAGAATGGATATACTAGGGGAAAAACCTTGTATCATTAAACGAGGCAGTCACCAGGACTGGTGGATAGCAGACACCAGATGACAAGTTATCATAAGGAGAATAACTGCAGATCGCCTCAAATTCAGCTGGGATATTAGGGTCACCAAACTCTTCATAGTCCAAGACAGTGAGAGGTAAAGTAGGATCCAACATTGTGTTGCAGATATCTAGAAAAGGGACCTGTTTTAATATAAATACAGGTTAATGATAAAAAACCCAAGAAAAATTATCATTACCAGAACACAAGTAGGGACAGAAAACCAGTGCAAAATGAATCCATTTACTTGCCCAAGAATTTGTCTAACTGAGCTGATTGATTTACCTTGAGAACTGCAGCAGAAAATAAGTCTGGAAGCATATTAATGACTGCGCCCACCAGCAGACCGCCAGCACTACAGCCTATAGCACAAAGACGATTTTGGTGAACCAAGCCTGCCTTGATGAGATGCATACCACATGCAGCAAAATCATGAATTGAATTTATCTTGTTAGATTTGGTTCCTGCATGATGCCAAGATAAATCTCCTCCACCCCTACATGATTAGGCTCAAGATTTAGTGCTTCTCATAAAACCAGAATTATCAATATAAACAAGAATTATGACAATGAAAAAAGAAGGCAAAAAATAGTATTCTGTTCATATTGCAGAGAATTCCTGACTATCAGCAGCTTTGTATTATGCCACATAGACCTTGCCAGCTAAGCCAAATTACATGTGTCTGTTCAAACCTCCAAGCAACTTTGGGGGGGGGGGGGGGGGGGGGAATACGAGAATTTCATGACTACAAAACAACTAGTTTCAGAAATCTGGCCAATGTCCCTGTAACAAGGGATTGTTGGATGAGGAACTATATATGCCAGGACAGTAAATCAACATTATTTTTGCCCGAGACGGAGTACCATTTATCTCAATAAGCTAGCAAATAATGTCTTTAACAGAAACTAAAGGTTAAAATTCTTGTGCTCCTAAGATTCAGTGGATAATATTTTTCTTATAGTGGTTTGCAGCACCTCCTCGCCAGATATGTTGTAGTGCTAGGCTGCTTATCAAATAATCTTCATATAAAATTCTGAAAGATGGTGGGGACAGTAGTCACTGCAGCTTTATAAGCTGAACATACCTAACATCTGCAAATGCAAGAACCCATCCTCGAGAGAGGAGACTTAACCTCTCTGAACACCAGCTTTTGTCCAAATCTTCTCCATAAGATCCATAGCCATATAAGATCCCAGGTGATTCTCCATGACGATGTGCTTCCCGTGAATACAAAATGACTAATGGTATCAAAACACCATCATGTGATATAACTTCGATCCTTTTACATAAGTATAGCTTGGAAAGATCACTCCAACTTTGTGAAGTTTCAACAAGCTGCAGGTTTTGTTGGATGCTTGAAACATTGGATTTGCCCACGGTGCCTAGATTTGCAGACAGGCTAGTTACTTCCTCTTGATGAAGAATGGTGAAAGTCTTTTTTCTCAAATCGTAGTCCACAGTTAAGTCTGGAATCTGAGGCACATAAATTTACAGATTTATACAAACAAACTTAATTAACATGCAAGTCCATGCTACACGATACTTTGGTTAATCAAATAATAAGACGTTTAATATGACGGAAAAGTATGGTTTAGCTGTACAGTATTGTGAAATACGTCCAATTGCAAGGTAAGTGAAGCCAAACAGCACCATCAGTGACACAATGTAATTACTGAACTCTAAGCTCTAGTAGTGTTAAATGAAAGCATCGGATACTTGATGTCTGGAACTCAAGAAAAGGACGTCTAGTACTATCTGGAATGAAAAATATTATAAGAAAAATACTTTTACATAGATAAAAACTGTACCACAGGCGATGAAACAACCAGACGATAAGTAGATGACATGAAATCATTGTTGGATCCCGGAATAATACTGCACATGTTTGATGGTACCGGGAAATACCATGGGTTGAGATCATTAACTTCCTTTGGCCCCTGCAGCATCCATAAAGGTAGTAAACCAATCTCATTTCTCTAAGAAGCATCGGAAGGGACAAACATAGAAACAACAAAGAGAATTAATACTCTCCGGCCAGATAAAGACATCATTCAAACCAACACGATAAGTGTTACTTGAACTAGCTCTTCTGGTTGGAAGGACTTCTTTATCTGACCGGAAGGATACATTTTATAATCCACAACTGTTATTAATAAAGTTACAGTATCAAACATCTATGAGTTCTATCTCACTACAAACAAACCACATGACAGATGATACAAGACTGAGAAAATATACCTGAACATCAACATCAATTGGCATATTGATGGAGCAAAAAAGAGGGCTTCCATTCTTTCGAAGAAAGAGAACTAAATTATCATGAAAAATATCCATATCCTGAATGGTGCAGTCCGACCCAGGGAATGTCACTATCTAGAAATAGACATACAATCGCCAACTTAGGAAAAGATTATGACCACTAATTTCAAACAAAATTGCTTAAATAAAAGTAACAGCTTACAGTTTACAACAATGATTTACCCATGCTAGACAATTATAATGAACTTGTGTCCTTCAAAGGCGGAGGTGATCAGCATCTTTTGATATTAAAGATGGGGAAAAATTGAAAAACAAAACTGAAAATCAGGGGGGTTTCAAATACCCTCCTACATCAGAATTCCTTATAGTCTGACGCAAACAAGTTCTATGTGTTTTCAGATTCCCCTGTGCCGTTGAGTGTTGACTGGTCAATGTAGCTATAGTCTAGCCCTCCAACATCAGCTAACTTGTTACACTTACCATGAGATGCTAGAGATGCTACATGCACAAATAATTGTGCCAAAGCTTGCCAAGTAGAAGAAACACATAGGGCAGTGATTGCACTCAAACTTGAAGAAAATAGAGTCAGTCTCCACTGTGATCGCTGAGAAAAAGTCTTTCGCAATATTAGGGACAAACCAAATCACCCAATGAGGTTATGTGACAACTACATCAGTTGGTCAACGAGTAGAGAGGGTATTTGAAGCATATAAAACTTGTCAGTGTTAGACTGTAAATTGAGATGTGAGAGGATATTTGGAAACTCCACTAGCTTGCAGGTGGGCTTTTGCAATTTCTCTTAAAGATATCAATGCTACCAAACAAAATATCTTATAACAATACTAAAGTAATAAGTGCTGCCTAAATATCTAGTTCGTGCTCCAGCTCTATGAATGTATGTCCAAATTCCAAAGTGGAAGCTAATCACCTTCAAACCACAAGAAAGAGACACACCTGCCACCTATCCACCAATGACTTTTCATCCTGACACCTGGCCAGATAGTAGCCTTCAGTCATCATTTCAGTGTCATTTACAGGAGCATTGGTAAGGATGTAAAAGAACCCATGGTGGTGCTCCAAAAAGTACTGAACTTTATCAACACGTTTCCGTATAGGCCATAAGCCCTCCCTTACATTATCAGATTCCATCACAAAAACCTGCGGGCATACAAGCAAAATATAAGAAAAATCTATGCAAAAGGGCAGAAGATCGATGCTGCAAAGTGCAATTGGAATCAGAGAAAAGGTTTCAAAGGAAACCTACCTCAGATGAGGTCCTTGTGTTAGAATTGACAGTTATATACTTAAAATCTTTTGTGCTTGTAATATCTACACAACAGTTAACATCCTCCTCTGTGAAAACTAGAAACCCTGCTTCATGCGATTGTAACTTTTTACAGAAAACCCTGTCACATGTCAGCATATCAAAAAACAGAAAATGGTCAAAAACTGTTCAAGCTTCATAATACTAGAATATATAGCACCTTTGGTGGAAGGGAAATTACTGGTTAGGACGTAGAGTCTCATCGCAGACAGTGTAAAACAAACTTTCACTGTTGCGAGCCCATGCTAAACTAACTATTCCTTTGTCTGGTGAGCTAAAGATGACATGCTCAGATTGAAGATCTTTTACTTCAAGGGAAAATAGTTCACCACCAGATGTATCAACTGTATATGCAAGGAACCTATGATCTGGAGAGATTCGACAACTCCCAATGTGCACATAACCTGCATATAACATGCAAAATTACAAAATAATAAATGTACATAGCCAAGCAACAACATCCTCGTTTTGAAAATCAGTAAATATGAGCAAATAAGCATGGGTAGAGGTTGGATAATTTTTTCCATTATCTAAAAAGGACAAAAAAAAGGCAATGTTTAAGCAGTAACTGCATGAGCAAAATAATCATTGAATATGAAATTAAACAGAGGTAGAACAGGATACTAGATCAAGATCTTGATTGTTAAGCATGTATTACATACCACTAAAATTTAGCACCTACCATTTTTCTCTGCAACCTCATTCCAGTCAAGCAACACTTGCTCCTTCTCTGAACCAGAAAGATAATCCAGCAGAGCTCGTGCTAGACCATGAGAGGGCTTCAACTTCCTAGATAAAACAGGGTATTCCTTTCCCTCTGGAACATACTGATAATACAACCTGGATCCGAAAAACGAGTTATATGTTCTAAGGTCTACCTCTTGAATTATTTTGCGAAAGGAGAACTACATATACATTGTATTATAAACGTATTGCACCACCAAAACTTGTATTATAAACATTACACCAGTCGGAACCAACATAATATAAAACTAATAGTCCCACACTCCCACTAAATTCTTTGTTGCTGTCACTTACTTTCAAAAACAAAAAGAGATACATAAAAAAACAATTTCAATTAGATGCACATAGAGAGAAAGAGAAACCTTTCCAGTTGTGGTTGTGTAAACCAAAACGAACCAAACATTTGAAAATCAGAATAGCAACTTAAACAACACGCCCTGTTTAAGAAAACAGCCATATATGTAGGTACTGGACGAATTAAACAGTCGAAGTGCAAAATCTCATATCAACGGATGCGTGCCAAACCATATCTAGATTCTAGACTAGATACACATGCTCAGAAATCACAGGAGTAGAATAACGCCATGAAATCGCCACAATTTAGAAAACCGCGTCAACACATTCCAATCAACGGAGCAACGAGGCAGCGGGATACGAACCAAGGGCCCCACGGCTGGGGCGGTGTGGCGGCGGAAGGGGGCAGCCGGGCGCGCATCTCGGCGGCGAGGCGCGCGCGGAGGCCGCCGCCGCCAGCCGAGCCGACGAAGGCGTCGGCATAGGCGTTCTCTGCGGCGAGGAGAGCAGCGAGGTCCGGGTCGGAGGTATCGCGCATCCAGTGGTACGGGTCACTCCACGACCTCCCGTGCGCCGACACGGTGAACGGGACCTTCTTCGCCACCGGCGGCGGCGGGAGATCGGCAGGGTTCGGGAGCTGCGGCTGCGAGGGGTGGAGGGAGCTGCGGCGGCAGGAGGTGGCGAAGAGGCGGAGGAACGCGGCGGGCCGCGGGCGCCGGCGGAGCATCGCGCCGGTTTGTTTGGTTTTGCTGCTGCAAAGTTTGCTGTGGGAGGAGCGGGCTGGGCCTGGTGGGGTTTTGATGAGGTTTATTTAGGCGTCCAAATTCAAAAACCATCCTACAAAGGTAAAAAGACCAATATATTATTCTAAAAAATATGATTACGCCTTGTTTATAGTTTTATGTTCGCAAATGTAGTACTCACTTAGTTGATACTATTTTCAGGACGATGAAATTAGAGCATATTATAACTCTTTAGTTATGACTATGATCATATTGTTTAATAACGCCATTTAGTTATTATAACTTGAGAAAATATAGGAATAGGATGCCTTTTTGTTACACAAATGCTATGGTCTACTTTTTCATGCTCATCGCTTGTCCCTTCTACATCCCCTTTTTTCCGTAGCGAGATATCTAAACTTAACATAGTTATAATGATATACAACTAGCAAGGTGGCCCGCGCTAATAGCGCGGGTAGATAGTTTTTTATTTAATTTTTTTAAAAAAATTACATTGACAGAAGAGATTAATTTGGTAATTTATTTACCTCTCGTTTGCTCTTGTTGAATACTACCTGCAGGTTTTGATGCATAGAAGTTCATGTCAATTATTAATTTTTATGTTGCTTTGTTCTATATTATAGTTGCATATTTTAGCACTTTAACCTGCAAAATCTAAATTTGATGATTGAATTTAATTTTGAGTCACCTTGAATACAGATGCATAATGTACATATTTGTATATATAAAGTTTTTTGTAAGTAGTTATGAAATATATTTATATGTATGTGCGAAAATATATTTAGTGTAGTTGTTAGAGCACTTAAGAAGCATCTAGCAGACCTAGATCTGACTCATCACGATGGCGAAATAAAAATAATCACGGATTAGACAAAAAAAGTTATGTTAAAAAATAAGTTGGGGTCTCCTGCTGACTTTGGTAAATGTTATGCAAAGCTTATATATGTGTGTGTGCTATATTAATGCATAAATGTTTTATTTTTTTTATTTAACCGAACCTATTATTATTCTTCCCACTTTGGTTACTGAACAATTTATTAGTTTTTAGCTCATATGACTGCATAAATTTGCCTACTTTAGAGTTGTGTCATCTCGGTGATAGATAGTTCCATATATATCTTTAGTGTTGTTTCTAAATCTTTTCTTTATCTTCCATTTTCTCTAGCTATTTATATTGATTTATGTCTTCCATTATGTTCCTCTGTATATTTGAAATTGATTAGTGTGTATCGCGTCCGATGCATCTAATTGAGAAGTTCCCTATTTAGTATTGTGCCTCAGGGCTTTTGTTTTTTCTGAGCGAAGAGGAGCAGCGACCACATATATTTGTTTGAATCATTTATTTTGTATTGTAGGCAATCAACTTTGGGATAGATTAGTAGTGCTCCAGGTCTGAAGTTGTGGCTAAAATAACTTTGGTTGTGGCTTCTTTGATGTAGCGGCTTCTCTTATGGATATATAGTTGTTTTGAAAACCGTTCGGTAGAACCGCTTGTCCTAATTTTTTTCATGAATATATGGAAGATGTCAAATTTCCAACGTGCCATGGCTGTAATTTAATATTTTTATCATAATTTATAATATGATTTTGTAATAACATAACTTCGTATGAAATAACATAGTAGTGATTAATGATATTATTTACAGACTAAACCAATAAATTCACTTTTGTCCTTTTTTCGCTCATTTTCTCAATTTTCCTCCCTTCTTTTTCTATTCTCCTTTTTCTACTTTCTTTACCCGTTCAACCTTGCTGCTTCCTTATCCTTTTCTCTTCTCTTTCTCTATATTTCTTTAGAGGTATAGATCACATTTGTGTTTCGTGCCTAATATTTTTTCATGTACTTATAGAAGATTAGACGGGGATAATAATATTAAAATTTATTTATGCTATTTCATTCCTCAAACGACTAAGTTCTTGATTTTTCCCATGCATCTATTTAGATTGAGCTAATAAATAGTCACATTTATTTTTAGGTTTTGGTGCTTTACCCTTTATTCTAGTGATTATTACTTGTATAGAACTATTTGTATGCCCACAAAATCGTGAATCTTCGTTGGCCACCATCAGATTAGTTTGTACAACTGAAGTTGTTCAGGAATATGCAACATTTATGCATGCCTTCCTTTTCTATTATTCTTTTTATACTTTTCTTACCCGTTCAACCTTGCTGCTTCTTTATACTTTTCTCTTTTCTTTCTCTATACTTCTTTAGAGGTATAGATCACATTTGTGTTTCGTGCCTAGTATTTTTTTCATGTACTTATAGAAGATTAGACAGGGATAATAATATTAAGAATTATATATGTTATTTGATTCCTCAAATGACTAAGTCCATGATTTTTTCCCATGCATCTATTTAGACTGAGCTAATAAATAGTCACATTTATTTGTAGGTTTTGGTGCATTACCCTTTATCCTAGCAATGATTACTTGATGGAACTATTTGTATGCCCACAGAATCATGAATCTTCGTTAACCACCATCAGAGTAGTTTGTATAACTGAAGTTGTTCAGGAATATGCAACATTTACGATGATAATCCTTGTTTGGAGAAATAAAGCATTGGTTATTCAGCGGATATTTCTCTCACATTGATTGGCCTGCGTATTCATTGGCCCACACTGACAATCATAAGGTGCTGAGGGTGTTGCAGTAGATTGCAATATCTTAAACTCTGCGCATCGTCATTATTTTTTTCATCCCTATCTTGATGTTTGGTTGCTCCGGAAGAAATGGATTGATTGAGTTCGACAATGATTTTGAGTAGAATATAGTGTGCTTCATGCAACTGCATGTACCGTAGGACCTTCTTGAGACTCAAAAAGTTGTGATTCGGAATCTCGAGCAAAGACTATGGTCGCGCCGTAGTGCAGGGCATTTCGAAGATATTTGAAAGAAATTATCTCTTTCTATAGTACAGATACAATACAATTATGATCGTGCTGTCACGCTTATGCTACTATAATATTTTTTTTTGCATCTTTAAGGAGGGCTCTCACTTTAATTGGGAGAGTGAGAGCCCTACCCTTGAGTTAGATGACTCTTTTGACGATACCAACAGACGTTTTGTGAGGAGAATTCAGGAGGTAGAGATCGGGGAGGCTTTGAAGAGGATGAAGAGAGGTAAAGCGTTGGGTCCTGATGGTATTCCCATTGAGGTGTGGAGATGCCTAGGAGATAGAGCAATAGTTTGGTTAACTAAGCTTTTTAATCTCATTTTTCGGTCAAACAAGATGCCGGAAGAATGGAGGAGAAGTATATTAGTACCTATCTTCAAAAACAAGGGCGATGTTCAAAGTTGTACTAACTACCGTGGGATTAAGCTGATGAGCCATACGATGAAGCTTTGGGAGAGGGTCATCGAGCATCGCCTAAGAAGAGGGACAAGTGTGACCCAAAACCAATTTGGGTTCATGCCTGGAAGGTCAACCATGGAGGCGATTTTCTTAATACGACAATTGATGGAGAGATATAGGGAGCAGAAGAAGGACTTGCATATGGTCTTCATTGACCTTGAGAAGGCATATGACAAAGTACCGAGAAATGTCATGTGGTGGGCTTTGGAGAAGCATAAAGTCCCAACCAAATACATTACCCTCATTAAGGATATGTACAAAGATGCGACGACGTTTGTCCGGACATGTGATGGCAACACCACTGACTTTCCTATTAACATAGGCCTACACCAGGGGTCAGCTTTGAGCCCTTATTTATTTGCTTTAGTGATGGATGAGATCACAAGGGATATACAAGGTGAGATCCCTTGGTGTATGCTCTTTGCTGATGATGTGGTGCTAGTTGACGAGAGTAGGGCAGGGGTTAATAGGAAGTTAGAGCTGTGGAGACGCACGTTAGAGTCGAAAGGGTTCAGACTTAGTAGGACCAAGACCGAGTACATGATGTGCGATTTCAGCGCGACTAGGCATGAGGGGGGAGACGTTAGTCTAGATGGGCAAGTGGTGGTCCAGAAGGATACGTTTCGGTATTTAGGATCGGTGTTACAAAAGGATGGCGACATTGATGAAGATGTTAGGCATAGAATTTCAGCTGGCTGGTTGAAATGGCGGCAAGTTTCTGGCATCCTTTGTGACAAGAGGGTGCCACAAAAGCTAAAAGGCAAATTCTATAGGACAGCAATTCGTCCGGCGATATTATACGGTGCTGAATGTTGGCCTACAAAAAGACGACATGTGCAGCAACTGAGTGTAGCAGAGATGCGGATGTTGCGGTGGTTTTGCGGGCACACAAGGAGGGATAGAGTCCGGAACGAAGTTATTCGGGATAGGGTCGGGGTGGCACCAATTGAGGAGAAACTTACTCAGCATCGGCTGAGATGGTTTGGACATGTCCAACGAAGGCCTCCTGAGGCGCCGGTGCGTAATGGGATCCTCGAGCTAGTCGATAATGTAAAGAGGGGTAGAGGTAGACCTAAACTGATGTGGGATGAGTCAGTTAAGAGAGACCTTAAGGATTGGAACATCTCTAAAGAGATAGCTTTGGATAGGAGCGCTTGGAGACTAGCTATCAATGTGCCTGAACCTTGAACTTATTTCTTTCGGGTTTCATCTCTAGCCTACCCCAACTTGCTTGGGAAAAAAGGCTATGTTGTTGTTGTTGTTGTTGTTTAAGGAGGGTTAATGCAAGACATAGATGGTAACGTGAGTTTTTATGTCATGCGGACTTTGTATTTAATTTTAATTGGATACAAACACTTTTGGATAGTTTAGAAATGTTGCATCTTCATTAAATTGGACATGGACTCTTTTGGCCAATTTAGACTGTTAGATCCTCATTAAATTGAACGGTGTAAATCATATACACAAATACTATTTAGATCTTCATTAAATATGAGTATTTATTAATTTTATTTGGCATGGAACTCAATTTTTAGTTTTTATTATTGCATTTGACCTATACTATTTATTTAGCTATTTTCCTTCTTAATCAGTACACACATCAACAATAATTTTTTTGTCTTCTAATTCTTGAATTTATATATTTATTAGTCATATTTGATACCAATTTTTTTTATATAATTTTGATTTTTGATTTATTTATTTGGCTTTTTTGTGGAATGATAATGCTAATTTTCTTAATTTATATTTTTGAATTTGCCTATTTAGTAATTGTATACAACATGGACTCTTTGGTGAAGTCCTAATTTCCTTATTTTCAATTTCAAAATAAGCTATTTACTAATAATATTCGAATGGACTCTCTATCATGTCCTAATTTTTTAGTTTTAAAATTTGAAATTAGCTATTTATTAATCATAATTTATATGGACTCTTGAGTTACTTTAAGTCTAGATCTTCATAAAATTCAACGGTGCACATTCTTCTCTTTTTTAGATTAACATAGAAATTTTTAGACTATCTCGACGAACGTGGTGGCTTCTTTTAACACTCTTTTAATAATATAATAGAATTTTATACTTTTAATTTTTAAACCCTCTCGACAAATGTGGTGGCTTTTTTTAACACTCTTAATAATATAATAGAATTTATATTTTTAATTTTTAATTTAGCTATTTGGCTAATATTATTTTTGTCGACTGCTAATTCTATTTTTCTTAGTTTTATAATTCTAAATTTGTCTATTTAGTAATTTATTCAACATGGACTCTTTGGTTAAGCCGTAATTTCCTTATTTTTAATTCTAAATTAAGCTATCTACTAATTGTATTTGAGCATGGACTCTTTGTCATGTTCTAATTTTTCTTAATTTTTAAATTCGAAATTAGCTATTTATTAATCGTATTTGATATGAACTCTTGAGTTAGTTTGAACGTTAGATCTTCATAAAATCTAATAGTGTAAATTCTTCTTTTTTTAGATTAACGTGGGAATTTCTAGACCCTCTCGGCGAACGTGGTGACTTCTTTTAACACTCCCTTATTAATATAATAGATAGATAGATTGCAGCTGCAGGTGTTGAAATAAGGTTTCGTGCCACCCTTCTGCCAAGCTAGCCGGCCAAAGCGGTAGAGAGCGTACGACGGCACGAAGGAACTTGCCCGTGTAGCGCCGATTCCCTCCACACACACTGCTCCACACCTCAAGCCCATCCCGCTCGCGCCAGGCACCCGGCCTAATCCAGCGATCACGATCAGCCAACCATCGCGCATCAATCCTTCCATCCGCACGATCGCGCCACATGCGCGCCACTACCCCCTCGCCTAACTTCGGGCCCCACCGGCGTCGCCGCGGTGGCCACCCACCCTTCCTCCGTCGCCCGGCGCTGCCTCCCTCACTGGATTACTCCTCTCAGCCTCACGACCTTGAAGGCTGGAGCCTTGGACCCTGAACAAATGCGCCGGCCGTCCCGCGTCGATGCTGCCGAGGTCCCCCACGGCGGCGGCCGATGGCCGCCGACACGCTTGCCCGTGGCGACGAGCCAGTGAGCCACCCCCACTGCCCCACCAAGCGAATGGGCCGATCAATGGTCCCACGCGCGGCCGCCAGAACCTGTAGCTGACCCGCCGCAGAGTTTCAGCTCCAGTACACCGACGTCCGCCGGCGCGGGGCCGGGGGCAGCCGGGCAGACGCCGTGCCACGATGCTGCAGTTATCGCGAGGGCGAGCTTGGTACGGCACGGTAGGTTAAGGGGGTAGACCAGCGGGTCGCGGTCGCGGCTGGCTGGCGGCATGGCCCCGCCGTGCCCGTGCGCGCGCCACGGACGCGCACGGCACCGCCCGGCACAGTACAAATTCTCGGCGGTTCCTGCTGCCCCTGCCCCGCCGGTCGCCACTGTGCCGCGGTCAAGGAGCTGTACGGTGACGCGTGGGCGCGGGCGCCCCGCGCCAGCCTGACCAACTCCACAGTTCTCACATCACAACACCCACCTCACCTCCCTCACGTACCGCGCCGCCGCGCCGCTCGATGCGCGCCCGCCACTTGACCGACCGCGCCGCGCGCGTGGACGCGAGCCGGCCACTGACGCGTCGGCCCCGGCGGCGGTAAGAAAGACAGAGAGCCCGTCGCGAGGTTTCACCACCGGACCTGCTTCCCCGACCCGGGCGCCGGTGCCCCCATAAACCCGAGAGCGACCACCACCGCTGCCCGGCCGAAACACAACGTCATCCGCCTGCGCCGATCCACACGCCGGCTGCCCGCCTAGGCCGGCTAGCTAGCTAGCTCTGCTCGTCGGCAGCACCTGCGTCGGTCGCTCCGATCGCGTGCGCGCTCCGGCGTCCCACGCCGCCGCCGCGCGCGCGCATGCAGGAGCCCGGGCGCCGGCCCGCGCCGCCGTTCGCGGGCGTCGACCTCCGCAGGCCCAAGGGCTACCCGCCGGCGCCGACGGCCGCGGAGGCGGAGGACCCCGCGCCGGCGCCCGCCGGCGACCCGTGCCCGCGGTGCGAGTCGCGGGACACCAAGTTCTGCTACTACAACAACTACAACACGTCGCAGCCGCGCCACTTCTGCAGGTCGTGCCGCCGCTACTGGACCAAAGGCGGCTCCCTGCGCAACGTCCCCGTCGGCGGCGGCACCCGCAAGAGCTCGTCGTCGTCGTCGCCGGTCCCTCCCTCGCCCGCCGCCGCGCCCAGGAGCACGAAGCGGTCGAAGGAGTCCAAGCGCCGCCGCGTCGCCCCGGCCCCGGACCCCGCTCCCGGCACGGACGCCTTCGCCGCCGCCATCACCGGCGTCGCGAACACCGCCCCGACGCCCGCGCCGGAGACGGTGGCCGCCGGGGAGAAGCCTGCCGCGCCGGTGCCCGCAGCGACGGTTGCCGCCAAGGAGAAGCCGGCAGCGACGGTTGCCGCCACGGAGATGCCGACCGCGCCCCCGGCGGCCGTCAGCGGTTTCACGGACACGTCCACGGCGCCCGGGGTCAGGCTCGCAGACGTTGGCAGCGATGCCGATGGCGGCAAGGAGCCGCTGCCGGACCCGAACCACTTCGAGTGGCCGTCGGGCTGCGACCTGGGGCCCTACTGGGGCACCGGCGTGTTCGCCGACACCGACCCGGCGCTCTTCCTCAACCTGCCGTGAGGCCGCGAGCAGAGCGCGCACCATGGCTAAGTTAACCGATCAACCATCAGGACGCACGAGACGACGACGCATCATGATCAGCTCCTGAAGCTGAAGCTGGCTGCCGCAGTTTCCTGAGTCCACTGTAGTGATCACTCTACCCCTCTAGTTCTCTTATTACTATTGTTCTGCTGGTTTTAATCGCCGCTTTTACTCCAACCTAAAGGCTGACATGGGATATCTAGCTGGGATTTGCAACAACTCTGTGCTTGTTAGTATGAGCTAATCGATTCATGGTGCTCTCAATAAAGGCCATGAAAATCACAAGAACAGAAGCAAGGAGACCGCGACTACTACTACTAGGGACTCGTGGGCGCTGCAAGCGTGTCGCGCCGGGTTCTCGAAAACGTTAAACTAATATTATCGCTAAGCCACCATAGATCGACGATCATGTTCTAGTTGGGTCGCCACTTATCCTCACATAGTAATACGCAGGAAACTACTGTATACGATGGAGCATAAATCCCGGAGCAACGGCGTCATGAGATTCGATCGATGGTGTCGTGCATCCGCGGCCGGGGTCACGCGGCGAGCCGAGAGAATTCTTAGATTCGGCTCCGTCGGGTCTGGCCGGCCGGCTCGCGTGCTCGTACACGCGCAGGCAGCGACGGCGCCAACGATGCCGCCGCGCGATCGCGCGCGTCGAGTGATTGGCAGTTTTGTTTGGCACGCGCGTACACGGTACGGCGTCGAATGGGGTGGCATGGACCGGGCGTGCGGGGGGCCGGTGGAACCCGGGCCGGCGGTCCTCCGTTCGGTTGGACGTCGGCGTCGCGGGGGCGCTTCGAAATTCCGGGCCGCGGCGGGCGCCGACAGCGCCTTGATTCCCGACGGCGACGCCTCTCGATTCCCGACGGCGACGGGGGGCGTCCCGCGCGCCGCGCCAGGGACGACCACGCGTCGGTGTCGGGGTGCGATTCGCGTCGGGCGGCACGGGGCCAGGGCCGCTCCGCGCCGCGGCCCGCGGTTCACGTCAGCGACAGCCCGAGCGTCCAGCCCGACTATTCCGCAGGCCCGCGGGCTAATGGCTGTGTCGCGTTCTCAAGGTCGCGGTGATGTTGCCAACCCGCTGCGGAGAGGTCGCCGCCAACACTGGGGAGAATCGTTCGTCGACCGGAGCCTTGTTTGGATCACGCTAGAATTTTAGCGTGCACATTTTCCGCAAAGAAAATCTCGCATGCATAGTGTACTAAATGAAGTTTATTTACAAAACTTTTTCAGAGATGAGTATAATTTTTCGCGACGAATCTAATGATGGTAATTAATCGATGATTGGCTATAGTGATGCTACAGTAACTATCCTCTAATCGCGCGGTCAAAGGTCTCATTAGATTCTTCAAAATCACTAGCGCGGGGATTCTGAAGTTGGTTTTGTAAACTGGCTTTGTTTGACATCGTAATTAGTGGTCAAAGTAACACTATTCCTAGCACGGAGAGAAACCAAACAAGGCCCAGGTGTGCGGATCAAAGTCAGCAACCAATTGAGCACAATATTTCATCACAGCAGATGGCAGTTGATGCCGCTGCTAAAGTGTAACCAGCCAGCAGTGATTTTGTCTCACATCAAATCAGCACCAGCCACCAACTAGACAGCAGTACTTTTCTGTTATAACAAATCAGCCACAACCACCAACCACACCTAGTCGAGCCACTAGCCACACCTAGTCGAACAGATAATGTGTTTACCATATTTTAGTTGCCCGAAGCTTCAGATCACAACTGTTATGGGTTCAGGCCAAGTGAAAGATTGCCCAACTATTTACTAATATCCCAACAAATGAAACTCTTCTTTCGCATTGGCAGAATGGTTCATTGTTGTACCATAACACTTGTGATATAGTGCTCGTTTACACTCAGTGTTAGAACGACCATCTTTTTCAGGATTCACATCATTAGACCTGTTTTTTTTAACGAAATTAGACCTGGGTTTAGAGCAGTGGTTGGTTTGCCTTCGTTTCAACGAAACGTGGGTACATATTATTAGACGATCTTTAGAGTTCGTAACCTGTAATAATTCCGAGGTCAAACATCATTTTTGATAAATGCAGAGAAAATGTTTATTTATGCGTGTGCACACTCATCCATTGTCAACATACAACACACTCTCTATCTTTATAAACAGATAAGATCCTAGGTCCACATATCTTAAAAGTTTCAATCCAAACAAAAAATTCATGTAGACTTAGGCCATGTTTAGGGGCAGAACTAGCATCCTCCACCATGCAGCCCATGGAGCCCCTCAAAGCCTTCAACAATTTTCAACTATGAATGAAGAAGGAAGAAGAAGGAAAAGAGAAAAAGGGAGGAAAATGAACCCCCCACCCACCCCAAATTCACATCCTAGAGGGCCACTAGCCATGTTAACTGTCATGTGGACGCACAGAGTACAAAAGTGAACACGGCTTGGTATTTCTTAATGTTCGGAGATAAATCCGCAAACGCATGGATGTACCATTGTAGCATTTCACTAGAGAGTATCAAGGTAACGTTATTTATATTTTTCCAAAGGATGGCATTGGTGTAAAAGAGTTTATTAGATACATAATCACGACAATATGATTAAGGTATACATCGCATTTCATACAAGGTTAAGTCATGATATAGAATAAGGTAATGTGACACACACAAGCCAATCTCAAGAAGAAATAATTACAAATAAACAAAGGTTAGCGGGAGTATAGACATATAAAGAATGTCCTAAAGGAATTTCCAAGTTAGCAAGGGTTTTACAAATATATAGTGCATATGGGAAGACTACCCAACACTGGTCTGCTAGCAAGTTGAGATAGTTTCTTAGACTCCTACACCATATCCAAACACGGGGTAGAAAGGACGGAACATGGGGTAGAAAGAATGGGCAGGACTGCCACCACCTGCCACCTATCCCTACAACTCCGTGCGGCACAATCATATTCGACGGATTCCATCGTACCTGAGCACCATGCTCGTGTGTGAGGAAATTGCTCTAGTCCTCCGGGTTTCCCACCTTCGGACGGACAAGTAAAGAACAAGAGCAAGCCCAAAGGACAACGAAACCGATGCTTCAGTATGGATGTCTAGTCTAAACATATGAATTGCACGACTTAAGCATTCTAAACATATGAATTGCATGACTTAAGCAAGGCACATAACATGGTATGACATGCTACCAAGCATAGCAACCATGAAGATACTTACATGTCAAATACAAAGCAACATGTCAAATACAAAGCCATACTAGAGATCGAGGGTTGCTCAATGATCCCAATGATGACTTGCACCACTAATAGAAGTTCTAGCCTAGCTCCTCTCGCCTAAGGATTACAAGTCACAAATAGAGAGAGGGGGAGGCTTCAAATGTGGTGTGTGTGTGTGTGTGTGTGTTGTGAGCGAGCTCTTCTACTCATTTTATAGCTTAAATAGGTCGGTTCCCGCCATCTTTTGGTATAGAAACATTAGCATCCGAGAGCGCGGGAGATCTTCCCACCAAAGATGTGCATGTCGGGAGGCTGTTTAGGTTCGGCCGACCATAGGTGGCGCCTTCCTAGCACCATCTTTCTCTAGCTAATTGGCAGGTGGGCCCTATTGAGTTACACACATCAACCAATTCAACCCAAAAACTTAAGCTGCGGGGGAGAGGTGAGCAATTCACTTATATTCCAACACTCCTCTCACGTGGAGGCTCCCTCAGACTTCATACGTAGAATAAGAGCGAGCAACAATTGTTTTATTAATTATGCTAACCAGGATTCAAACTCGAGACCTTTGGTTTTGATATCATCTTGAGTTGCATGCACCAACTAATTCAACCAAAAATCTTAAGCTGATGGGTAGATGTGGGCAATTCACTAATATTCCAACAGGCCCCAGTGTAGATCTTCCGTGATTCGTGTCCTAGTAAAGTGGTCTGCTCTGCTTAGGTGGGACCTCTCATCTTTGGGTGTTCATCAGATGGGATTTTCTGTGTACTTTGACTGTGTTTCTGTTTGTTTCTCCCATATTACAGACTTGTGTCCCTGAAAATATTTATTTGCCAATACATGTGGAACTAGGTTATTGTAAATGAAATATGTGAGAAAGATGTATAGGTTTTTTTTGTTCTTGAATATAGTTGTCGGTCGAATTTAGCATTTAAAGATCGTCAATAGCTATTTCTTGCATTTTGATGTTATCACCATTTGAAAATCACACATTTTGCACGCTTCACATCTGGCCAACGCACGTCGGGATTAATTCGCGGTTTTCTGCCATACAAGACACCAATGAGAAAATAAATAGGGGCATATCATAGATTTGCAAACTTGCAAAGTAAGGATATAGATCCAACTTTTTTTAGTGTTGCACTATATATTCACTCTAGGTCTGACGAATGGATGGATGTTCTCACTTGCAAACCACATAAAAGGTCTAAAAATTTAAAGGACTTAGTTATCCAATTGATCACTTTGAGAGATTTGTGTACTTAGGTTAGAGGCCAAGAAAAGTTTTAGAACTCTTAATACACTTTACCCGGGAAAAAAAGCCAGCCTGCCTTCGCCAAGAGAAATAGCTATCAATGCTGATAAGTTCATACTAATTAAGATAAAAATTAAATTGAGTTCAGCTTGGATTCATATTTTTCTGAAGTATAGTTTTGATTCAAACCACTAAACTCCTATCACTGGAACACTTTATTTTCAAATTTCAGCTTAATTAACAAACAGATTTGGACCCCGCAGATCGTTATTCAATTTCTTATCCAAACAATTTATTTCTTTTTTAAAAAGAAATAAAAAAATACAAAAACCTGCTGATAGGCGCAGTACTACTACTTAAACCATACCATGGGCCCACTATCCAGTTAGTGGTAGTGTTGTAAGAACAGCTCCAGCGTAGCAATTTTGAGGGTGCTCTGAAGCCACCAGACCAAGATTCCCCTCTGCTATACGCTGGTGACGTGGGTGCTCTAGAGCGCCACCTTAGCCATGATACTTGACTTTGCACCCGGTGCTTCAAATAGAATAATATTTTTTAGTCACTGTTGCAAGTAGCTGGTACATAAAAAAAAATGTCCAGCAGCTGCTCCAAGCTTTATAGAGATAGGACTATACGCTGGAGAGTTTTGTTCTCTGGAGCACCCGGTTGATGTGTTCAATCCTAGCACTACCCAAATAGTCTACACGCTGCTGCTGCTCTAAGCGCATCCGGCCATTTCACGGGTCCACGACGCTGCAGGATAGAATCGGTCCACCAGTCCCGGGACCCCGACCACCTGAGAGACCGTGCTCCCCTCGCCGCCGCCGCTGCCCCCGCCGGAGAAGATGGCCGAGAAGCCGGCCGGCCCCACCACAAGGACGAGGACCCGAGGTGGCCTCGCGTCCTCGGCTCCCTCCTCCAGGTCTCCCTTCCCTCGATCTGCATTTCCACCGCCATTTCGTTTTGAATCTTTTTGAACTCGCTTCAGCTGTTTGTTCCTCGTTTCCTGATGCAGACGGCTGTCTTCGATATCGTACACCACAGCTCCAAATCACACCAAGAAGGTGCGGTTTTGCTATCCCATATCGAAGTATCTGCAACTTTTGCCACGCTTTTTTAGCTTTTGGGATCAGGTGTTGGTTTGTTGGTAGTTAGTGGGGTTGGGGTTCTTGTGTTCAAAGTTCGAATCTTTTTTTTTTAATTTTGGGTACCAGGTTGTGCTACAGAAGCTGTGGTGAGTGGGCACTGGGCAGTGCATTGATGAACTGGAGTGGGGAATTATCCTTCACTAGTGCCCATCGCGGTTACCAGAAATGCAGACATGCTACTGTGGTACTGCTGGTTGTTGCTGATCTCTCTACCAACATCTCCATGTGCAGGTGCCTGACCCCCCCAAGGCTGTAAGGCCAACCAGAGCCACGCCTGCCAAGAAGCGGCCGCAAGTGGATCAAGCACAGAAGCGGAGAGAAGAGATTGCTGCTCTGCAGGAGCATGTTAGTGGCCTGCAAAGGGAGTTGCTCGAGAAGGAGGAAGCTCTGAGATCCGCTGAGAACTTGATCAGCCGAACTAGTTCTGCGAATGAAGCTGTTGATGGGCTGAGGAGCCAACTCTCCGAGAAGGAATTGCTGATCCAAAGTGCTGGTTCGGAGCTGCATGGTACAAAGGTGAATTACAATTTGTTCAATTTTTCTTTTGCACTGCGTTCATTCAATATATTGTTGCCTTTGGAGCTCTTTCATTCAAGAAAGCACCACCCTAACTACTGCATTATTGTCTTTATAATTTCGAGAAGGTTGTTTAGTACCTTGTTGTACAGTTTCAACATTTTTACTTTAAGTTATTTTAACACTTTAATGGGACAAATCCAACAATTGTGATTTTCTTTTTGGCATTGTTCACTGTTGATAATAGAAGACTATGTAGTTGAATTGAGGACTAATTTTAATAGTCATGCTGAAAATGGTTCCATTAGATGTACACAATCTTTCATAAACCCATGATGATCCACAGCAGTTAGTCCAGCCTTGCATCATCACTTCATGATTCATGTTGAACTGCACTGAAGAAAGAAACTTACGGTGCTACAGTTTGAGGCTTTTTCTATACTGTTGCAGTGTTGCCTGACATTCAGTGTTGTTGTTTCATGGGTTCAGCCATTCCGTATTCAAAGAAGAAAAGGGCTCCACTTCATAATTATGTTCTTAGAAAACTAGAAAAGACATATTCCATTAGTCATTAGATCATTTCTCCCCTTAAACATCCTGCAGTGTCTCCTAAATTGTTATTGCTAAGTGACAGATTTAAAATAAGTGATCATGTTCCTGTTATTCATGACCGAACACCTCTATCCATTGATATATATATATATATATATATATATATATATATATATAAAATATATATATATATATATATATATGATGTTTTTCTCTCTAGGCCCTGCAATAACTGATTATTTATTTATATGATAGAACTAAAAGTGCTCACTGAAATCACAACTTTAGTAGCAAAACTGTGGTAACAACTTGTGCAACATTTATGGATTGTAGATCATGCTAGCAGAGAAGCAGGCAGCAATAGAAAAGTTAGAGTGGCAGGCAAAGGTGTCAAATGAGAAGGTGGAAGAACTCCAAGTCGATGTAGCCTCTAGGGATGCCGAAGTGTCTGCTCTCATGAAGCTATTCAGGAAAATAACAGAGAATGACCGAGCCCCTTCTCCTCAGGATAGAACCGACGATTTATCATTGGAATGTGAGCCAGTTCAACTTGATGTAAGTTATCTTTTCCTTGCTGATGTTCTGTTTCTGTCTTTAGCATAATACCAATTTTCTTTATTGTACTAGCGTACCCTAGGCTGGTTAAAGCTTGCACATATTTGTGTTTTCTTTCTGAATTCTTACATGCTGCTCCTATTGATATGCGGCAGGACGAGGTTGGTGACATTGACGTTGAGAAGATGGAGCAGGAAATCTTGTCCTATATCTCGGCTCTAGCTGCTGCAAAAGAGAACCCTACCAATGATTTCCTGGAAGCAGTAACCGAGGCAAGACTAAGGCTCCAGGCCTTTGTACTCTGACCAGACTGAACCGCTGCGTAACCAAAGGAGCAACTTATTGATACCCCTGCTGATCGCTGAATTTTGCTTGTGGCGCACGTCCCAGCTCATAGTGCTTGCTCAGGGCCTTGCATTGCAGAGGATTAGTGTCTGTGTTCTCTCATTCTGGATCCGATCCACGCCGCCTCTGAGCTTGCTGTAACCAGTAACGCTATGAACCGTGGTGTACTGGTGTACACGACTGAACCTCCTATAGATTTCATCGTGTACCCTTTTTAGTGAACTTATTACATGATGGTTCAGCTCGCCTTGATGACCGAAAAGTTCTTGTTTTCTGTCGCCCATACTGCACGTACACCTTGCAATTTGGCCATTTGTTTCTCTATAAACAGGGAACTTCAACGATAAATCTGTTCTGATTCTCACTGAGTGCTGAATTTTTGTCATTGCTTTAATTCAAACACAAGTGGATACACAGGTTGAAGGCCTGACAAACCTAATGAGGTACGGCCTTCCGAGTTCCGACTCCCTCCGGTTCAGATTCTGGCCGAGTACCGAATTTTTGTCAATGCTTTAATACAAACACAAGTGGATACACAGGTTTCGTCTCAAAAAAAAAAGTGGATACACAGGTTGAAGACCTGACAAACCAACTGAGGTACTTCCGACTTTCCTACAAAAACCAACGCAGCCTTTCAAACGCAACTTCAAAAACATATTAGAACATATTTTTGTGACAACACATTTAGATACCAATGCACTCGTATTTAGATATCCACCGATCCTCAATGTTCAATTATTATCCTCTTTTTTTTAAAAAAAATGCAGTTCTATGTTTCCGACTTCTGAGCGTGCGCGCCGCCTGATCCGACCGACGGCAACGTCCCAAAAGCGCCGATGCGAACGGAGCTCCGCGCGCCACCGCATGGCACGGTGCCAGGTGGTGGCCCCTGCCGCCGCGCCAAAGATAGGGGCGCCACCTCCGTCTCTCTCGCCCCGCGGTCAGTAGGTCACCTCCTCCGCAAGTCCGCATCACTCCGTCGTACTAACCACGGTCACACGGCCGCAGCTCCCCCTGCTCCGGCCGGTCGATTGAACAACTAAGCCCCAAGAGACGTTGCACCATGGCCCCCGCCCCCGCGCTCGCCGCCATTCTCCTCGCCGTCATTGCGACGGCTGTCGGCGTCCACGTGCAGGCGCCAAGCCCCTCGCCGGAGGCGTCGTCCGAGTCGCCGTCGCCGTCTCCGTCGAGGGCACCCGCCCGGGCACCTGATCATGCCGGTTCACTCCATACCATGGAGATGGAGAGTACCCTGTGGAGGCTGTCCCCCGCCAAGGCGCCGGCGCCCTACGGCGCTAACTCCCCTGCCGCCGCTTCGCTAGAGGGAGAGGGGCCGACCATGGCACTGGCACCCGGCGCGAACGCCCCTGCCGAAGCCTTCCTGGAGGAGGAGGAGGAGGAAGAAATAGAAGAAGAAGATGATGAGGAAGAAGAAGAAGAAGAAGAAAAAGAAGGAGAAGCGCCCATGATGGCACCGGCCCTTTCGCCCTTCGGGATCGGCGAGTCGCCGGAGGAATACCCGGAGGACGACGAATCCCCGGAATTCGAGGGGCCCTCTATAGCCGCTCCACCTCTGGACTACGCGCCCACCGTGGCACCGGCCTACGCTCCCTTCTTCGGGATCAGCGAGTCGCCGGGGGAGGCCCCAGCCGGCGCCCCGGAGGCCGAGGCCACCAGCCCGTCCTCCGAGGAGATGGCCGCCGCCCCGTCCTCCGAAGACTACGACGTGTTGGACGAGGAGGTGCTCGCGCCCGACGGGGCGGCCGGCCCGGAAATCGAGGAAAGCCCGGCCACCACGGCGACGGCCGTCCCCAAGGCCCCCGCGCCGGCTCCCGGCCCCTCGGCCGACGACGAGGACAGCGGCGCGAGCACGATCGTCCCCACCCGCCGCAGCCTCGTGGCTGCCGTCGTCTTCGCAGCCGTCTGCGCCGTGGCCGCTTCCTGAGGCGGCCGCGCGATCGACGGCGAGGCGCCCCCGGCGGTACGGTGGAGCTCGGAGGACGGGCGGAACGGAGGGCTCGCAGCCGTGCGCATGCGCGGCGAGCGATGCAGACCACGCATCTCTTCTCGTGGAGGAACCGCGATGGCTGGCTTTCGTTTGAGCAGTTCCTCCCGATCGGATCATTTTTGCTTTGCAAAAGCGTCATGCGCGTGCTTGATTTGGTGATTTGCTCCGGAAGAATGCACGTAAACGAGATCTGGATGAATGAGCATACACCAGTGAGAATGGATTTGCGTCTGTTCTAGTATGTCGCATGGAACAATGATGAGATGTTCTCATGTTACTATGGAAACTAATTTTTTTGGGGTGTCCTTGCGATCATGCGATGTGAAAGTTCGAAGTTGCCTAGAGCAGGGGAGGGAAAACATTATTTTCGCGCAATGTCATGTATGGGCCTCCGGTAACCTCAACAACAGAACTCTAGCTTTCAGTAGAAAGGCTGGGCTGGACCCAGAGGTCTTTGGTCTTATGGGCCTCCACCCTCCGGTATGGTATGTTGGCCCAGACTGCCTGCTATTGGCCGCAAGGCCTATACTGGTGAGCTGCTATTTCTATTTTTTTATCAGAGTATTTTTGAAAGATTTTCGTCTTTGATTTTGCCCAGCAGAATCCATCTCATAGTCGGACTGAGCAGCCACGTGATTGGACCATGGAGCCACGTGCAGTTGGCCTTGTTTAAATGCAAAAACTTCATAAATATCATATAGAATATGCCGGCACATATTTGAAGTATTAAACGTTGACTAATTACGAAATAAATTATAAATTCCGGAAATAAATTACGAGACGAATCTAATGAGTCTAATTAATTCATCACTAGAGCATGTGTTATTGTAGCAATTTAGTATCTAATTATGATTTAATCAGAGTAATTAGATTCGTCTCGTAATTTACAAACAAACTATGCAATTAATTTTTTATTTCATTTAAATTTAATACTTGATGCATGTGATATGATAGTTTTGGAATCTTGAATTTCTAAACAAGGCCTACGTGATGTTAACATTTTACGAGCAGGGTTCTCTTCCCAGCAGCAGTACTCAGCCAGCGCCTGCCGCCCACGGCGTGGCGCAAGCACCGGTTACGGTACCGGCGCTCGTCGTCGCCTGCAAGTTTCCAGCGCCTGCGGGCGGCGGATCTCGAGTGTTTGTCCTTGTCCTGCACAGCGGCCACCTCCATGTCGCGGGAGCGGGACCATCCTGCGGCGAACCCGGCCGGCCTGTCCGTCTCGTCCAAACCGACATGGCAGCGTCACACGTACTCTCCTCCTATGGAGCGCAGGAGCGGGCACCGTTCCACTTCCAGCCCGCGGTGGTGAGCCGGTGATTCCCTCCTGATGATCAGTTCCTGACCCCGAGCTAGCTAGCTACCTCACTGCTGCTGGCTGCTGCTGCATCTGTCTTTGGTGGCGCCGCTGCTGGCTTTAAGCAGGCTTTGACAGCCCGCCGCCGTAGCCCGTAGGCGTGGGCGTAATCATGGCCCTCCCGGTAGGCGGGCGCTGCTGCCCGGTGGGGCACGCCTGAAGCTTCGGCCCCGGCTTGCACCGGAGTACTGAGATGCAGGGCCGCTCCTCAGTCCTCACGTGCCTGTTGGAACTCCCGTGGCACCTCGAGGCCGGCACGGCCGTCGGATGGGACGATCGGGCCGTCGTTGTTCTCCCAAGATCACATCTGCCGGCTGTCTGGTTGGCTCCGATCCGCCGACCGCCGTGCACCGAGGGCCGAGGCTAGCATCGGATTCGTGTGGCTTTAATTTTTGGGCTTTACCTAGCGGGCTCAAGTTAGAAGTTGGAACTTGCCCCGGCGCGCTGGGGGGATCCAGCGGAAAGCGACGCCGGCACGTGCACTTTGCACCGCCCAGCAGCCCTGCATTTCTGCTGCCGCGACCGAACTGGGCTGGCGCACAGGGTTAAGAGGCCGGTAACACGTTTTACATACAAATTACAATTGATGACAAGCAGGTATACCGTATACACAACGCCACATATCCGTGCCGAGCTGAAGTGACCGGATGCAATACATGCACATGCTCTGCCACCGGTAGCTTCTCCCTGCTGTGTTGCACGCCAACCGTAAGTTCGGCGTGTGGGGCCCACATATTTTTTTTTCGCGTGGGGCCCATGGCTAACCCTATCCCCCCACCCCGCGCCCTGTCTCGTGCCGAATCCCCCGCGGCCGCCGCGCCCGCAGCAGCTCCGGCCGCCGCACTTCCTCGCCGCGCTGCAGCACCGCCGGCTCGCCTCGCTTCCTCGCCAAGCCCCCTCCTCCCCGGGGGCGAGGCCCTCCTCTGCCCGCGGCGGCGAGGAGTGAGGATCTCGCGCCGTCGTCGAGTCCGCGTCGTGGCCGCGCCGAGCTCGGTGGAGGGGAGCAGAGGAGACGCCGCGGCGCGCGGGACGCCGCCGTCTCGCCTGGACGCCGCAGCGAGCGGGACGCCGCCTCGCCATGGCGCTTGGCACCCGCACCTCGCCGGCGGAGGAGCCGAGGCGGGCGCGGACGGCCGGGCAAAGGAGGGGGGAGGGGATGGGCGGAGGACGGAGGGTGCCGCCGCAAGTCCTGCCATGGCCGGCGTCGAGGAGGTTGAGGGCGCTCCGCCGGTGGTGAGGGAGAAAATGGGCGGGGTAGGGGACCTATGCCCCGCGCCTCCTGCTGGCGCTGCTGCTCGTCGCCGTGGCGGAGGCATCGGCCATCCGGGTACCACGGCGGCTGTCTTCTCCATCCTCCGCCGGCCTGGGGATTGGGGAGAGAGGAGAAGGGAGGAGAGAGAGAAAGGGGGAGGGGGAGGGCGACGAGTAGGAAATAAATGACTTATAAGTCATATACAATCAGATATACATGATTTATAAATTATTAGTTTTAAATCACTTAACTTATAAGTCATCTGACTTATGAAAACCAAACAGGACCTCGGGACGGTTGCTAGTGAAAGTGAAAGTAAGATCTAGAGCACGAGGACCTGAGGAGCAACTGTTTGCCCAGAATACCCCTGTGGCCCTGTCCCCGGGCAAATCATTGCCACCAGCATATGGGTGGGGAGCGGATGACAGGCCGGGTGTACACCCTCCGTCCGTATAAACTTTTCTTGATCAATGCGGTGGGATATGGTAGTACTACTGTTCTGTTGGTGATATCATAGGACACAGACACAGGAGTAGTAAGGCGCAATTAGTAGGCGTGTGGATTTTGTTTGGCCTGTTGCGGGCCCACTGCTCACCGTTTATGCCCCATTTGCAAGGCCCGGTCATCATTCTTCTCGATTGCTCCTCGCATGCTACAAAAGAACCCCCCCCCCCCCTCTCTCTGTAGGTCGACCTTTTTATTACGATGAAGCACAGCTAGGTGAAGAAATGGACAAAACTACGTGTACATGCGCGAACAAGTAGGTGCCCTTCCACGAAAAATCCAACCAAACACACGACACGCCACGAGATCTGGATGGAGTGATCAACTTGTGAAGACAAGCCGAGGTGGAGGAGAAAAGCGCAACGGTGATGGATAGCAGGATAGGACAAAGAAGATCGTTCGGAGGAGCAATTAGCCCATTATACATGGGAAGAAAATGTTTGGGAAAATGGCAGGTCTTGCAATTAGGTTCAAGTCCAGGGGCGCCGCGCTGACACACCCAGCTAAGTGCACGCCAGTGGCAGTCCTCTGCTCCCACTCCCACTCCCCTCACTCCCACGCGCACGCAAACCACCGCGCTCCACGCCCCGCCCCCGCAAAATGCGCCGCCCCCTCTTCGCCGACGGGCTCCCCCTCCCCCTTCCCCTCCTCCTCCTCGCCCTCGCGGCCGCCACAACGACGGCGGCGGCGGCCGTGCCGAAGGCTCCCGCCGCGCCGCCGCCGAACGTGACGGCGGAGATGGCCAAGGGCGGGTGCAAGGCGTTCGCGGACCTGATCGCGGCGTCCCCCGACGCGGCGTCCACGTACCAGTCGGCCGTGGAGGGCGGCATGACGGTGTTCTGCCCCTCCGACGACGCCGTCAAGGCGTTCCTGCCCAAGTACAGGAACCTCACCGCCGACGGCAAGGCCGAGCTGCTGCTGTTCCACGCCGTGCCGGTGCACTACTCGCTGGGGAGCCTCAAGTCCAACAACGGGCCCATGAACACGCTCGCCACCGACGGCGCCGCCAAGAACTACAACTTCACGCTGCAGAACCATGGCGACGTCGTCACCATCAAGACCGCGGCGTCCGCCGGCGCCCCCGCGCGGGTCAAGTCCACGGCGCTGGACAAGGACCCGCTCGCCATCTACGTCATCGACGCCGTCGTCCAGCCGGTCGAGCTCTTCAAGCCCGCGCCGGCGCCCGCCCCGACCCCCGCCGCGGACGCGCCGAAGGCGGCCGGCAAGGCAGCGCACCGCCCGGCCCCCGCCGTGGCCGACGCGCCCGGGCCCGACGCGGATGGCTCTGCTCCGGTGGACCAGAAGAAGGACGCCAAGAAGAGCGCTGCGGCGGCCCGCGCGCCGAGCGTCCGGTGGTGGCTCGCCGCCGCGTTGGCGACCGTGGCCGGGGCATCCGTATTGGCTTAGCGATCGATCGAGGGGCTCTCTCTCGTTCTGTTTTGTTCTCGGTTTCGGAGTTGATCCAATGGCGTGTGGCCATGGGTCAATGGGTGTGATGGCGTGCTGGTGTGCTTGCGAGATTTGTGCTTCTTTCTTGGAAGGAAACCAATAGTGTATGTGTGCTTACATATTTGTGCTTCATTTTAGTTTTTTGTCCTTGATTTTTTTTGGTACCTGTGCTCCGCTGGAGTGAGGCCCAAGAGTTCATCAGGAGCGCTCTGTTTTTTTTCTTGTTCTGACTAATGCAATGTGGATGCTGAATTGCTGGTTTTGTCGAGCGCATCTTTGGTGGTTTTATGGTTGCAATTGCAATGGTTGTTAGAGAGTCCGAGAGAAACTTAGAGTGTGTTTAGTTTACTTTGGATTTTTAGATTTTTGAAAGAGAAATTTTCACATTTTAAATATTAAATATAGACTAATAACAAAACTTCTCGGTCAAAACTCACTTGCAAAATCTGAACCTACTCTGCTGGTCTTCTCTAGAGCCCATAAACAATTCCATCGCCGGATCCTTTTCTCCGAACCGAGTGCCGCCGCTGCGCATTCATTTCTTGCGACTCCAGTTGTCGGTGGATGCCGTTCGGCACTCATCGCAGGTCAAACAACGCAAGCCACACAGGAGAAGTACGGCTATACCAGTAAAAAAATACTTGGAGTGTACTAGTGGTAACTGTTTGGTGTTCGGCCAGGAGGACAAACAAGGCGAGGTTGATCGTGGCGGCACTGCTGCCAAGTGCCAACAGATGGCACGCATGCGCTTCCATTTCGGCCCAATCTTCTGCGACGGGACACCGAAAGAGCTGAGCTCTCTCCACCGACGACGGAACGGTGGGCCTCCAGAGCTGATGACACCGCCAACTGGGGCTTCCAAACAACTTTCGGTGCGGGAAAGTACTTTGGACTGTCGGTCCGCTCACAGCAAATGAAGCGAAACCAAATCTTGTCAGTGACTCTCACTCGATGATGGCGTAAATCTGGGTGGGCTCAGCATTCGCCGAGCAGTCACGCAAGAAACCTGGCAGGCTGCCACGTAGGCCTCAGGCCCGGTCCCAGCCGAATACCACGGCGGTCGACGGCACCGGCTGACCAGTGGGCACCCCCAACCATCGCACAGCCAGTCAGCGCGCCACGAACCCCCAACTGCAAGCGCACCACCTGCTCGCAACCGCGCTCGTTTCGGGCAGCGGCGAGCGCGCGCCACCGCCGAGGCAACCAAAGGCCAGGGGCCGCCGCGGACGCAGCGCCGCCTAAAAATGGCCGCCGCCTTCCCGTACATAAAGCCCGGGCCGGGCACCCGTCGTCGCCACGCCGATCAGCAGCAAAAGCCGCAAGCGCAAACGCAAGGAGGGTGAGCACCAGCTAGCCAAACCGAGGAGCACGCACACGCCGGTCGCCGATGGCTCGCGCAGCGATCTTCCTCGTGGGGATGCTCCTCCTCGCGGCCTTCGTGGTGGCGCCGCTCGCCGTCGAGGCGGCGGAGACGGCGGACGCGCCGGCCGCGGACGCGCCGGACAGCTCCAGCGGGCCGGCCGCCGCCCCGGGGCCCGAGGGCATCGACGGTCTCGGCGACTCGGACGACTCCAGCCCTTGAAGCGCTCCGCTTGATTGGAAGCGGGATGGAAACTGGCAGTGATCGCCGGATTGGATTCAGACAGTAATATAATAATTCTTAATTCGCAGGGTGAGGCGGTCTGTTGGGATATATGATCGTCCTATATGAATATGCGTTTTTCTTTCATCTATTTTTTTTTACTTCTTCTTCTTAAAGGTGTTTTGAGTTGTGTGATATTTTCATAATTTATGTTTTTAAATATTAATTGTAATAGTTGATAACATCAGACTGTCGTGCAATTATTTCTGTACATTGATGCTGAGTTATATACAGTTCGTGTTATATACAGTGCCATTTGTACAAGATTAAGCTTATAGATCTTCGTGATTCACCTCATGAACATTGACCCCTATATAATTACGTCAACATTTGCGTAGGGCCACTGCTAGCTCAATGCAAAAAACTTGCTATTAACAAGTACATGATACAATTGTCAACATATAGAATATAATTGAAAACATATATAATATTAGATTGTAGGTTACGACTTGGTTAACATGAACCTTAGAGGGAACATAATGTTGAAAGCACAAAAGTGCAACATTTCACTAGATTGTTGGAGGATAATTGTTGGCGGAGAAGTGAATAGGTGTATGGTGCTATATTGAGCTTCCTTGAAATGGAGGCATCAGTTAGTCACTACTCTCTCCAATATGCTCCTCTGCTGCTCTGCGTTGTCTTATTCTCAAGTCCTCTGCCACCATATTCTCAATTCGCATCACCTCCTATGGACGTATATGCCCGATATTTATCCATATTAGGTATATCCAACAAATCTAGTCCAGTGGTTATCAGCCATTCGCCCAAATTTTGATGTTAAAACATTAATGTAGGCATGTAACATTTTTCCCAATCCTTGGCATTCCACTTGTTATGGTTTATATTGTGATTTGAATACAAATATTGCCCAGCTTGAACCATTTGATCCAAAGTGTAGCAAATGAGAATTTTTTTAAACGAACCAAACAGGTGAGCTGCCGATTATATTAAAACAAGATAAAACCTAGACTAAGCAATAAAACAAATGGAAGAAACAACAACACAAGTGGGTTGGATTATTGGGACATCAATATATGCTCAACTCAACTATCAGTCGGATTGGGACATCGACATGATCCGCAACAACTCTGGCCGGCTGGATTGGAACATCGACACAAACCGCATAACAACACTCCGCACAACTCGTACTCAGCCATACTAGCCGGTCTCCACCCGAGCGCCATCCCTGCAGCACCCAAACCAACACCGCCACCACTTGCTACCTTTTATTTGTATTTTCATATTTTAGAAAGAAAGAAAAGAAAACAAAGAAAGGGAAGAGGCGCGCTGCCACAGCTAAGCAACGAATGCTGAAACCAGCACGCTAAAAAATGTCCGATGCCGACTTCAGGAAGGACACGATACTAGAAGCGCCATCGACATGAGCCAAGGTTCGTGCCAGAAATGCCTGACGTTGTCTTCAAGAAGGACACGACGCCAATGGCGTCGTCAACGCCGTCCCAAGGAAGGATAGGTTTTCACCCGCATCATCACAACAGTGTAAAGAGACAGTTGGCGCCTCCACAAGGTGGCAGTCAACGACGTCACCATGGAGATGTTGGCGTTGGCGTACACCCGAGGAAGCCGCCATCGGCCATGCACTGTGGTGTCGCCGACACACTGTTGCACAGACCCGATAGATTTTGCGGACCACCACGCCAAATGCGATGCCGCTGCTCTGCCGAGATTGGTGCACGACCGCACCACCATTGCACCCCCCTAGTGCCGGTCGTCGTTGCAGATCCGTGCCTGCAGCCATATCATGCATGCCGCCGCTACGTCGTGTCCGTCACTGCCCCCGGCCGCTGTTGGACTGGGCTGCCGCCACGGCACCATGACAAGTGCAGGGACGGACCGCCGCCGGCGCACTGAGCCCTCTGCAGGGCCGCCGAGGAGTCCGACAGGAGTCACCATTCGCTCGCTCGCCCGCCGCCATCTCTTCTAGAACCGACCATCGTTGGTACCAGCCTGGAACAGCCAGCAAGGCGTCGATCCAGCCACCAATGTGCAAATTTGGCCACCCCCGAGCGGATCTAGCCGTCTGCCATGTCCAGGGCGTCGGAGAGAAGAAGAGCGGAAGGGAGGAAGAAGGGCGTGTGTGGTGGGGAAAGAAGACGGAATGAGGGGGAAGGCCCCGCTGCCGACATCCTCGCAGCTCACTGGACTTCAGGCGAGCTACTCCGGCGGCGGCGGAGGCAAGGAGCGGCGGCGGAGGTGTGGTTGGGTGGGTGTTGGGGAGCCGCCTAAGTCGCCCAGAGAGGACGACGCTGGGGCGCAAACTAGTCTGCCTTGCGATTCAGTGTTCTCACCAGTCCTATAGCAAGGGAGATGATAGTGCACCTGATCTACCTTTAGAAGGTAGAACAAGACATTGCGGGGACATTATATATAAATATGTGAAATATAAATGGAATTTTTAGGGATAAAACAAAATCATAAAGGGATATATACAACTGTAATTGCAGCAATGTCTTTCTCCCCGCACAGTTCGTAGCCCCACACCTGCGGTGGTGTATGTAAGGAGGTTGAGCGTGCAAGTCCGCACCGTTAGGGTTTAACGAAATTCCCGTGCCCACGTATGGACATGCTTGTTTTTAACAATTTATTTTTGGATGTGTGGTAAAAGGCGCATTCACTGGAGCAACGTGATATACGTGATCATCGGATATGTGTGTCATCGTTGTAAAAACTCTAAAAACAAATACATGATATTGACTCCCATATCATTATCTAGACATCTTGTATGGAGCCCTTACAAGCTGAAAATGCAAGACACACCTGTGGTGCTAACTTCTAGCAGCAGACTGATAAAATGTTAAAATATCCTTCCGAAACGTTGTCTTTCCGCAACACGAGCTTGGCATAAAGGTATATAAGTGACTTTTTCAGTACAACAAAACTTTAACCAGGCAACCCTCCCGTGGCTGTGTGCAGGCGATTTTAACGAGATCCTCCATGCGGAGGAACAGATGGGTGGCAATGAAAGAGAGTGGTGGTGCATGGATGGCTTCCGAGATACGGTGGATTACTGTGGCTTCTCTGATTTGAGCTACAAAGGATTGCCGTATACTTGGGACAATCGGAGGGAGGACTCACAAAATGTGAAGGTCAGACTGGATCGGGGTCTGGCCGATGAAGCTTGGCTTGATATGTTTGGCGAGTCCTCTGTGACACATGTTCAAACGACGGAGTCTGATCATTGTGCAGTGCTGGTGCATATTCCCCAATCGGGGAGTTTGCAAGGAGGCCGTAGAGGAAAACTTTTTCGATATGAGAATATGTGGCAGCGGCATCATCTTTACAATGACACAGTGACCGGGGGATGGAATGGTGGGTGCATGAACCTGGAGGATGTGAGTGTAAGTCTGGGGCACCTACAATCCACCCTAACCCGGTGGGATCGAGAGGAATTTGGCTCGGTGAAAGGAGAACTCGGACAACTGAGGAGGCAGCTTGAATCTGTGCGTGGCCAGACTATCGGAGCTGGACCGGTAGCTGAGGAGCGACAGATTATGGCAAGGCTAGCAGAAGTCCTGGCTCGGGAGGAAGCCATGGAGAAGCAAAGGTCCAGGGTACAGTGGTTGCATGAGGGAGATCGGAACACTAATTTTTTCCAGGCAAAGGTAAAGCAATGTAGCAGGACAAATAAAATTAGAGCGCTGCGTCGAGCAGATGGTTCTTTGTGTGAGCCGCAAGAGGAATTGGAAGGCTTGGCAGCTGGTTTCTATCGAAGCCTATTCACGGCACAAGAAGATACAGCTCCGGAATTGGTGACACAATATATACCGAGGAGAGTGTCGGAGCTTATGAATGTGTCTCTCGCCACGGAATTCTCCCATAAAGAGGTTCGGAAAGCGGTTTTCATGATGCATCCGAATAAATCACCGGGGCCAGATGGCTTTACGGCGGGGTTTTATCAGCGCCATTGGGAACTTGTTGGTCACGACATCTCCACAACAGCTCTTTCCTTCCTGAATGGTGGCCAAATGGCGGCGGCGGTCAACAGTACTATTCTTGTTTTAAGTCCCAAGGTAAAAAAACCCACAAGATCTTACACATTTCAGACCTATTTCCTTGTGCAATGTTCTGTATAAGATTTGCTCTAAGGTGATTGCGAATAGACTTCGAACTATTCTGGATGAACTTATATCTGAAGAGCATTCAGCTTTCGTCTCGGGCAGGCTGATCACAGATAATGTTCTAGTGGCATATGAATGTATTCACTACTTGAAGCAAAAGAAAGGAAAAGTTGGGGATGTGCGGTGAAACTGGACATGGCTAAAGCTTATGATAGGGTTGAATGGAGTTATCTTCAAGCTGTCCTGTTCAAAGTGGGCTTTCATGAGAACTTTGTACAACTTATCATGAAATGTGTGGCGACGGTGTCCTTTCGTGTGCGGGTGAATGGAAGACTCTCGGAGACTTTTACGCCGACTCGGGGCATTCGTCAAGGAGATCCTCTATCGCCCTACCTCTTCTTGCTGTGTGCAGAGGGTCTCTCAAGCTTGCTAAAGAACATCGGCCCGCAATTCTTGTCGAAAGAAGTTCGGGTGGGAATTCATGCTCCGTGGATTTCCCATCTTTTGTCTGCTGTGACGATTGCTTAATCTTTACACAAGCTTCGGAAAGAGGAGGATAATGGCTGATGGAGATCCTACACCAATATCAAAGGGGCTCTGGTCAGCTAGTCAATATGGCTAAGTCAGCAATATGTTTCAGCGACAACTGTGATGATACTGAGAAAGAGAGAGTAAAGAATGCGACTGGGATTCAAAATGAAGCTTTGTGTGAGAAGTATTTGGGCTTGCCCACGGCAGTTGGGAGGAGTACGAAGGAATCTTTCGAGGCTATCCCAACTAAAATTCGTGGTCTAATGAATGGATGGGGGGAGAAGCAACTCAGCTGTGCTGCACGAGAAACCTTGATCAAGTCGGTGGCACAAGCTATCCCTACCTATTCTATGAGTTGCTTTGTCCTTGCTCCAGCGACCTGCCAGAAAATCAAGACAGCTACTTCCAATTACTGGTGGAGCAATGGGGTAGATAAGCGGGGTCTGCACTGGAGGAATTGGCCGGACATGTGCTTGCCAAAGGCTGAAGGAGTCATGGGGTTCCGAGATCCTAAGCTGTTCAACAGTGCGATGCTTGGGAAGCCAGGTTGGAGGCTCATGGTTAATCCGGAATCGCTCTGTGCACGTGTGCTCAAGGGCAAATATTACCACACCAGTGATTTTATGTCAGCCACCAAAAAGAAGAACGCCTCTCATACTTGGCATGCTATTTTGACCGGAAGAAAAGTCCTTCAGATGGGATGTATTAGACGCATTGGTGATGGGCAATCAACAAATGTTTGGAGTGATCAGTGGCTCCCAGGAGGAATCGGTTTGAAACCGGTGAGTCTCATGGACGGGGCAACGGCAGTGCGAGTATGTGATCTGTTAAATCCGGGTGGACGGTCTTGGGATGAGAATGCCTTGAATCAGAACTTAGTTCCTCTTGATGCCGCAGCTGCACGGCGGATCCCTCTTGGTCGTCCATCACCGGATGCCTGGGCTTGGTCAGGAGAATGACATGGCCTCTATACTGTTTGTCAGCCGGACTTCTCACCGGCGGCCGGAATGGTTACTCCGGCGAACTCTCTATCTCTCAAACTCTCAAGAACAGAGAAGAACACAAGTGGATTTTTTTGGTGCCGTGCACTACTGTGACAGCTTTTTCTGCATATATATTTCCTATTTATACACATACTACAAACTGTAAAAGGAAACGAGAAAGAAGGAGCGGCGGAGCTAGCCTCACGCCCTCCGGCATGCACGCCATGCGCGCCACGACCCTGGAAACATGCGCCATCCCACACGCCAGGCCATGCCGCGCAGCCAGCGGCTGCACTCGCCACGACGCGAACAAGACGCACGCCGTGGCCACGTTACAACGACGCGCTCGGGAGGATATGATCATCCAAGCCGAGCCCAACACTATGCTACCAGAACTTGAGTTTGAGCGGGAACACAGGGTTAAGATGATTACATTTCACCCCCTAAGCCTGATGTTCCTTGCTGATCTTGACAACACCCAGCTGCACACGGAGTTCACAGAAGCGATCACGTGCCAGCGGCTTCGTCAGGATGTCAGCCAGCTGCTCCTCAGTGCGGACGTGCTCAATGTCCATCGTCCCGTCGCCAATGCACTCTCGAATGAAATGATATTTCACATCTATATGCTTGCTTCGATCGTGAAAAACAGGATTCTTACTGAGAGCGATTGCTGATTGGCTGTCCATTTTTAGCAGGAAGGCGGCACGCTGCTTGCTCTGCAGGTCAGCCAAGAGTTGCGCCAGCCAGATGCCTTGGCACGCCGCCGCCGTCCCTGCGATGTACTCCGCCTCGCAGGAAGAGAGAGCGACGACCTTCTGCTTCTGGGACTGCCAGGTCACCGGGCTTGAGCCGAGGAAAAACAGCACACCAGTGGTGCTCTTCCTGGTATCAATGTCGCCTCCCATGTCAGCGTCACTGAAACCAAGCAGCTTCAGCTCCGCCCCGGTGCGTCTGAAGTGGCAGCCGTAGTCGATCGTTCCGGCGATGTAGCGCAGGATCCGCTTCACCGCGTTGAGGTGCTCGGAGGTGGGGCGCTCCATGAACCGGCTGACGTAGCCGACGGCGAAGGCGATGTCCGGCCTTGTGTGCACCAGGTACCGGAGGCAGCCGACAAGGCCCCGATACTCAGTGATGTCCACCGGCGCTGCAGTACTTGCCTTCGACAGCTTCAGGCGGGGTTCCATCGGAGTATGGCACGGGTTGCAGGTACCCATGCCCGCACGCTCCAGGATCTTGCATGCGTACGCCGCCTGGGAGAGCTTGATGCCATCGCCTCCCTGTTGCACCTCAATACCCAGATAGAAACAGAGTAAACCGAGGTCACTCATCTTGAACCTGGAGCTCATCTGCTGCTTGAACTTGGCGATCTCGGTGGCGTCGCTCCCGGTGATGATGAGGTCGTCGACGTAGACTCCCACCAGCAGCCGAGCAGCGCCCTCCCCGCGAGCATAGACCGCGTGCTCTGACTCACTGTGGCTGAACCCGAGTTCCACCAGCGTCTCGTCGAGCTTCGCGTTCCACGCGCGCGGCGCCTGACGGAGGCCGTAGAGTGCCTTGTCTAGCCGCAATACCTTGTCTTCATGCCCGGCGACGATGAAGCCGGGAGGCTGGCGAACGTACACTTCCTCGACCAGCTCCCCATTCAAGAACGCAGACTTCACGTCCATGTGATGCACCTGCCACCCCTCCTGGGCGGCGAGGGCGAGCAGCAGGCGCACTGACTCGATGCGAGCCACAGGCGCGAACACCTCGTCGAAGTCCACGCCTGGCTGCTGGACGTAGCCTTTTGCCACGAGGCGCGCCTTGTGCTTGATCACGTTCCCGGCGGCGTTCTTCTTCACCTTGTAAACCCACTTCAGCCCAATCGGTCGGTGGCCGGGCGGAAGGGGCACCAGACGCCAGGTCTGGTTGCTCTCGATGGAGTTCATCTCCTCCAACATGGCATGGCGCCAGGATTGATGTTGCTCGGCTTCAGCAAAGGTGGCAGGCTCCTCCTCGATCTGCAAGTGGAGCTCAGCGGCCACCTGGCGTGCAGCGTAACCCGGCGGTGTCGCGGCCCCGAGAATGTTGTCGACGGTGCGGTAGCGTGGCTCGACGTCGTCGTTGTCGGCGTCCCAGTACTCCTCCGCGTTTGGAGGTGGTGAAACGAACTCGGGTTGGGGCAGCGGGGACGCCGGCGGGGCTGGAGTCGCTGCAGCAGGTGTGGAGGTCGCGGGCGACGTCGCAGGCGTGCCCGCTGCTGGTGTCGCAGGGGGTTCTGGTGAGTCAGCGACAACGTCGGCGCTGAAGTGCCCGTTTCCCAGCTCCATTGCGTGGTACTTGATGACAAGGTCTGCAGCCTCGCCCATGTCTTCATCCTCCCAGGTCCAGGACACTGGCTCGTTGAAGACCGCGTCCCTAGACACGACGGCGCGCCGTGACGCCGGATCATAGAAGCGCCACGCCTTGGCACCGGGTTCGTAGCCGATGAAGACTGCTGGTGTACCGCGATCATCGAGCTTCTTCAGATGCGGCTTCGTCGCTTTGATGTACGCGACGCAGCCGAAGGTGCGCAGGTAGTGGACGTTGGGCCTGCGACCATGCCAGGCCTCATACGGGGTCATCCCGTCGACAGCCTTGGTGGGCGCCCGGTTCAGCAGGTACACGGCGGTGGCGACCGCCTCTCCCCAGAAGAATGCCGGCATGTTCCGGCTCTTCAACAGGCTGCGCGCCATCGTGACGACTGTTTGGTTCCTCCGCTCGACAACGCCGTTCTGCTGCGGTGTGTAGGGCGCAGTATGCTGCCGCTCCACACCGTGCTCGGCGCAGTAGGTCTCGAACTCGACGGAGGTGAACTCACCCCCATTGTCGGTGCGCAGGACGCGCAGACGCCGACCCGTCTCCACCTCGACACGCGCCTGGAACTTCTTCACCGCGGCGAGAGTGTCGCTTTTGGCGGCGAGCAGTGCCACCCACATGTACCTGCTCCGGTCATCAACCAGGAGGAGGAAGTACTGCTTACCGCCGGGGGTCGCCGGCATAATGGGGCCACACAGGTCGCCATGGACCAGGTCCAGCAGCCCCTTTGCCCGTCGCTTCGCCTGCGTTGGGAACGGGCTCCTCTTCAGCTTGGTGGTGACGCAGTCGGCGCAGAGCTGGTGGACGTGCTCGACGTGGGGCAGCCCGTGCACCATGCCTCGATGCTCGAGCTTGCGAAGGGCGTCGAAGTGGAGGTGGCCGTAGCGCTCGTGCCAGAGCCACGCACTGTCGCTCGTGCGCGCGGCCAAACAGAGCGGCCGCCCGATCTTGACCCGCAGCAGGTACAGTCGATTCGCCGAGCGACGGACTCGCGCGATCAGCCGGTCGTTGTCATCGCGGATCTTGAGGATGCCGTGCCGCGCGTGGACATCGCAGCCACCTTCGTCGAGCTGTCCGAGGCTGATGATGTTGGTGGTCAGACTCGGGATGTAGTACACCCCCGTGAGCGGGATGTGCTCGCCAGTCTTTCCCTCGAACAGCACGGTGCCGGAGCCCTCGATCGCCACCTCCGAGCCATCTCCAAATTTGACGGTGCCGCGGATCGCTGTGTCGACGTCGATGAAGGCGTCGCGGCAGCCGGACATGTGGTTGGTCGCCCCGGTATCAAGGTACCAGAGGGTGTTGTCGCGGTTGGAGTCGCCATCGAGTTGCGCAAACACCTTGGCTTCCACGACGCGGAGGGGACGGTGTTCGGACGGCGGTTGATCTGTGGCGGCGGCGAATGGTGGAGAGGATGCGTTGGGGAAGAGAGTTGCTCGAGCCATCAGCAGCGTGGGCTCCCTCTCCTCATCAGCCTGAGCCACATGGGCCTCGGCTTTGGGCTTGCTGCGGCAGTCTTTGGCCCAGTGGCCATACTTGCCGCACCGCCTGCATTGGTCGCGATTGGTGGCCGGCCCAGCGCCCGACTCGCCCTTGCTGGCTTCGCGTGACGAAGAGCGGGGGCCATCGCCCCGGCCGCGTCCACGCCCGCGTCCGCGGCCGCCGCGCTTCTTGCTGCTGGTGCCACCAGAGCTGGAGCTACTCCCGCCGCCCTTGCCTTCGGACTCGCGGAGCTTCAACTTGGCGAGCCACTCCTCCTCACAGAGAAGCAGACGCCCTTGGTTGTCGAGGACGGGTGCCGGCTTGCGCCGCTGCTCGACGGCGCGAAGTCTTCCGGTCACCTCCTCGACGGAGATGGTGCTGATGTCCAACAGCGTCTCGATGGAGATAGCTACCTGAGCAAGGTGCTCAGGAACGACCTGCAACATCTTGCGCACGATCTCTGCGTCGGTGATGTTGTCGCCGAGGATGCGAAGGTCAGCGGCGAGCCCGGTGATGCGGTTCGCGAAATCCTCCGCGTTCTCCGACTCCTTCCACACCAGGGCGCTGAACTCGCGTCGGAGCTGTTGCGCGTTGGCTTCGCGCACTCGCTGAACGCCGACGCGGATCCTCTTGATCGCCGTCCACGCCTCGGCCGCGGAGCTCCTCCTCTCGCGCAGGCTTGACAGCATCTCGGGCGGCACCGAGCGTAGGATCGCGGCGAGCGCCAGGCGGTCGTGGCGGTAGTTGATCTCCTCCCCGTCCTCCGGCTCGACGGCGTACCACCACCCAGCAGCCTCGAAGTTCACCTGCATCAACATCGCCCACTCTTGATAGTTGGTGCGTGTGAGCATGGGGAACTGAGTGCCGGCGGCGGAGTTCTCCGTGACGTTGCGGTGGACGACGACCTCGCGGCGCCCTCTGCGTGGCGCTGGCGACGGCGAGACACGGCGCTCCCGGCGGCGACCTCCAGGCGGCGCCGAGAGGCGATCCATCTTCCCGGCTCGTACGGCTCTGATGCCAGTTGTCAGCCGGACTTCTCACCGGCGGCCGGAATGGTTACTCCGGCGAACTCTCTATCTCTGTTAAGTCCGGGTACCGTATGTTGGCATCAGCTGAAGCTCAACATCGCTCTTTTGTACAAAGGAGGGCGGCTCACTCCAACCATTTAAATGATCCTTTGTGGCAGAAACTATGGAAATGCAAAGTGCCCCCAAAAGTCTGAGTATTTTGGTGGCGCATTCGCAATGAGTACATACCGAGCAGGGCCAACCTACATCGACGACACATTGATCCGCTCAGCACTTGTGATACATGTGGAGCGTGTGATGAAACGACCTACCATGCTCTACTGGAATGCACTTATGCACGACAGTTCTGGACTCGTCTCCGCAAGCTTACTGGTGTCAAACTACCAGCCCTGACGCCGGAATCGTGGTCATCAGCACTGTTGGAGGATAGAACCTGTGATGAGAAGTACAGAGCGATAATTTTATGTGGAATGTGGTCGGTATGGCGGTCAAGAAATGATCGTCAGCATGGAAAAGCCCCTATCGACATGCGGGCGGCGATCAACTGGGCTATCGATGTATGTTTCAACTTGATTTCAATAAAGGAGAATGAGGAAGTTGGCAGACGACCGACGAGAGATCAGCGCTGGCAGCGACCGGCGAGGAACACGCTGAAGGTCAATGTTGATGGGGCCTTTACAGCAGAAGAAAGATCAGGCGCCACCGGGGCAGTGGCGAGGGATTCTGACGGCAGCTTTCTGATGGCGACAGCTAGACGTTTGACGGCAGTGTCATCAGCTCTGGCAGCAGAAGCAGAAGCATTGCGGGAAGGTGTGTGCGCCTGGTTCACTCGGTGACAACAGGCTCAGCGGTGATGGAAACTGACTCCCTGGAGTTAGAAAGCTTGTGGAGTAAGAGGGCTATCCAGCGTTCGGAGCTTGCACCAGTTTTCTATGACATCAAGGAACTTGCTGCCTCTTTCTCTTCCTTTTCTGTAGTGCATGCTAGGCGCTCAGCTAATAAAGCGGCTCATGTTTGTGCTAAGTTTTGCTGCTTCTACTGAATTTGAGGTTTGGGCGAATGACCCACCTACTCCCTCCGTTCCAAATTATAAGTCATTCCAAAAATCTTGGAGAGTCAAACCATCTCAAAATTTGACCAAAATTATAGACAGAAACATAAAGATTTATGACATCAAATAGGTATACTATGAAAATATAGCTAACAAAAAATCTAAAGATACTTAATTGGTATCATAAATATTATTATATTGTTATATAATTTTGGTCAAACTTGAAAAACTTTTACTCTCCAAGATTCTTGGAATGACTTATAATTTGGAACGGAGGGAGTGGTTTTCTGATGCAAATTCTGCACGATGATTGTAATCATGTAGATGAATGAATGAAATCAGCTGTGCCCAAAGAAAATATTTAAGATATCAAACAGACATAGCTAAGTTTATCTGGCTACAATTTTAGACGTGTGGTTAAAATTTAGCTTTAGCTACTTCTAAGCAAAGTCAGATCAAGATATGCTAATTTTGCCCTAACCTGAAATACTCACGGGTCGGCTTCAGCAAAAATGAAAAAAAGGAAAGAAAAAGAAAACAAAGTTCGGACAACACTGGAAGTCTTGAAGAACCTCGACCGACGGCTACACTCGCGCGGCGCCACGCGTCAAAAGGCCACGTGCGGCGAGCGGTGTCCGGCCACGGCCACGGCTATAGATGTCCAAATGGGCCGTGTCAGATGGGCGGTACAGGGCACGACATTTAAAAACATGACACGACATAGCACGATAGATTTAATGTTAGTGTCAGCACGAACATGGAATAGTGTAGCGTGTGGGCCGAACCCCCAGCACGCAGTGCCGGCATGGACACGACATGGATAATGGGTCGGCACGGGTCTGGCACGGTACCTAACTAGCCCATTACCAGTCATACTAGCAATTAGGTCCCTTTCCCACCCGGCAGCCCACTAACGACCCACCACGGCGGCGGCCCGGCATACATAAGAGCCTCTCCCCACTTCCCATCAACCATAACCCTCCCCCTCCCTCAACTCGCCTCGCCTGGCCGCCGCCACAGGCGCGGCCTCCCGTGCCGCTCGCCGTCCCCGCCGCCGCGGGCGCGGCCTCGCCTAGTCGCGCGCCGCTCGCCGCCGCCAGATGTCGTGTTTGTGCCGGCACGAAGCCGCCGAGCCACACGTGCCACCGGCACGGCACGGCACGGCTCGCGCCTTTTAGTGTCGTGCCTAGGCCAAACTGCCGCCACGTAGTGCCGGCACAGCACGGCACGACTAAGCATCGTGCTGGCCGTGTCGTGCCGGAACGTGCCTGTGCCATGCCGTGCCCGTGCCGTGCCCTGTCGTGGGGCACGTTTGGACATCTACAGTCACAGCCAGAGTGCTGCCCGAAAAAGGCCCGTCTCCAGCAGTATATAAATGCTGTCCTTCCGCCGCCACCTTCCTCCCATCGCCACAACAAGCGCAGCGACACCAGCGCCCACCTCGCCGCGCGCAACAAAAAGCAGATCAACACCATAAACCCGAGACAGGCACCCATGGCTCGTGCTCGTGTCGCCTTCGCCCTCGCCGTGCTCCTCTTCGTCGCCATGGCCGTGGCGCCACTGGCAGAGTCCGCCGACGGGCCAGCTGCCGACAGCGGGCCGGCGGCCGCTCCTGGCCCCGAGGGCATCGACGGGCTCTCCGACGACGGCGACGATTCGCACTGATGAAGTGATTTACATGGTTTGCGGTCGGAGCCAATGATCCGGTTGATTTGGAACAGGGTATGGAAGAGAATCAAGATCAGTCGCTGGATTTAGTTTTAGGTAAAGACCTATTTTGGGCCTGCCGTAAATTGGATTGATGGTACGACCGCCCCTGTCAGTAATGTGTGCATGCATGCACATAATTTCGAAGATAAAAAATACTATAGTTTCAACACCGAGCATCGAAATCAAAATCCGATTGCACAGGTGTGTTTGGTTCAATAAAAGCTTCAAAACAAGATCTCACACCACTATGTTTTGATGATATAAATTTTTTGAGAGAAAGTACTTTTTCGCGTATTCTAATTTGCTTATCATATTTACAGAAATTGCTGATAGGTTTACATAATGTTGCTTTTGCATGCCCGAGTTCAGTTAAGTGGATATTGGTGTTCATGTTGTGAAGATAGAATGCTTAGTGTCAATAGTGGATAAGAGTAAACAACTTTGTTAGGTAGGTGAATGTTGATCGCATGATCAATGATAGGCAACTTTAGCTGATCGACTGAGCATTTTGACTAATTGATTTTGGTATTTTTTTCACAATACGTAAAAGCAATTTATGTGTTTTGAAAAGTATCGTCGAAATATATTCAAGTGGGGTCTTGTTTTGAAGGTCTCCTCGAAAGAGATACAATTGTGCAATCGGAATTTGAATTTGATGGATGATTTAAGAACTACAACTTTTTTTTAGTTTTGAAGTTGCTTGCACGTGTCACTATCCCGCACGGTGGTGGCGGGTCGCTTGGACCACGTGATCCAAAAGCAGCCACCTGGGCGAGGCCTGATTAGGAAAGTATAAACCATATAATTAATAATTTTACCAAAAATAGAAAGGCTGTACTATGTGCAACTTTTACGGCCGGCCGTAGTTTTAAACGGTATGATAATAAGGTGTAGGGCAGGGCGGCCTGCTAGGATGGCCATCCCCTGAATCTGTTCTTTCTTTCCTTGTATGTTGTTCGTAGTGCCTAAGAATTACTGTTCGATCATTTCTGTGTTTCTGAGCAACTGACATGGCATGCATGTTAGTGTACATGCATGGCTAATGAAGCAAATTTTACGCCTTTCCTCTGTTATTTTGTACTAGCACAACAACACGTTATCTCGCATCTGTTTACGGCTTTACAGACAAATGTACATTTGATGCATAAATTGTTTCGACGTTGTTTTCCCGAACTTTGCAACCACAAGTACTGAGGGCTTCAGGGTTTTCAGATTACAGTTGTGTAATTGAGCTATCGTACGTTCACAAGCAAGAATGTCATTTAGCCAAGGGCCAGGGCGATGACAGGAGAAAATGCAGCCTTGAACAACGAAATCACTCTAGGATCTAGATCCCTTCCGCACGCTATTTTCCTAGTGGCATCTGCAATGTTGTGACACTCTCAAGGGTGACCTTAAACTTGAGGGTCAACATAAGAGCATCTCCAGCACAGCACTTCTCTATTGGCTTTGTTTGTTTTTCCCATTTTATTTCATTCTACAAAAAAAATCTCGCATGCATTGTGTACTAAATGAAGTCTATTTGCAAAATCTTTTCAGGGATGGGTGTAACTTTTTGCGATGAATCTAATGACGGTAATTAATTGATGGTTTGCTACAGTGATGCTACAGTAACCATCCTCTAATCGCGCGGTCAAAGGCCTCATTAGATTCTTCAGGGTCATTAGCGCGGAGGTTCTGAAGTTGGTTTTGTAAACTGGCTTTATTTGACACCGTAATTAGCGGTCAAAATATCACTATTCACTAGCACAACACAAACCAAACAAGGCCATAAACATCTTTCAAAAAAATAATGTTAAACAATTTTAATACTACTTTCATATATTATTGGAAGATTCCCCGATAACCTCATTCCAATACAACTAATATATTGGAGAGCCAAATCTCTCCTTTTATTTGAGAGGAGTTAGGGTGAAATATTAGGACAACTCAATAATTATTGGGGAAATGAAGAGGATTTAGGGAGCTGCTATCTGCTATAGTATATCTTCTTCCTAATATTATCAATTTATTTTAAAAAGGGAGACCGATGGAGATCTCTAAGACCCAATGTGACAAAGGAAATAAATGCTGAAGAGTTTTATCTTACCTTAGTCCAATCTCAATTATGGAAGTGTCATAAATATTAAATTTGCTGATATGATAGAAGAAAGAAGTGGGAGTGTCATGGGATGTGAGAGGACAGAGGAGCCAGCTTAATTATCTAGTTCACCATCTCGATAACTGTGCAATGACATTTCTCCGGCTCGATTACTTAATTTACAGTAAATTACACAGTACGAACTTTTTATTGGTGTTTCCTACATCTGGGATCAGTGGGAACCGGAAGGCAGGAATAATCCTCAACAGTTCAACGTTTCATTTGCCACATCCAAGTCCAAAGTTCTACCAGGAACTCAACATCGACCATGGACGCAAGGCATGCTGGAATGCACACTTGATCCTTCAGCCAGCGAGAAACATGGGCAAACGATTTGCCAATTTTGCGGTGCCTCGTCCATGGTCAGGAAGCAGCACTGCACCAGGCCGGCACTCACCACTCAACCATCGGATCGCCAGAAAAATCGCCTCGCCTCGCCTCGCGCGCACGCCGGGACTGGCCGACCGCCAACCGCGCCCGCCCGCCCGGCGCCCGCACGCTTGCGCGCGCCTGCGCCTGCGCTCCCTGCTCCCCGCGTGTAGCCAATTCCAGCTATCCCAGACGAACCAGTCCGATCACCACGCACGAAGCCGTCGTCCGCTGGGCATCCGGACAAGATGCAAATGTCTCGCGCGCTCGCCCTCGCGGACCTCCTGCTGGCCGCCGCCGCGGTGGCGCCGCCGCCGGCCTCCGCGCAGGGCGCGGAGTACGTCCCGGGCGCCAGGGTGCTCGCCGGCGAGGTCGGAGCCGATCCCGAACCCGAACACGCCCTCGGCATGCCGGCCGACCCGGCGCCCGACGCGCGCCCCTAGGAGGAGAGCGCGCGGCGTCCTTCCGCGTTCCGTTGATGCGTCTCAGCATCTGACGCGTTGATGGTTAAGATGTACGTACACGAACACGACGCCTAGCTTGCTCAAGTGTTCATCATCCAGCATGTGTGTTTGCTCGCGTTTTTCCTTTGGTTGTCGCGCCGCAGAAGTGAGCAGCTGTCAATGTGGAAGCGCCACCCTGACGCTTGGGTTCGTTCCATGTATATATCCACCCTCTACAGGCCTAGGGATGGCAACGGGCCCGATCCCCGACGGGGATTTCATCCATTAGGGGATGTAAATGGGGTATTTTAGTCCCCGTGGGGATCTTAACGGGCCAAATATCATCCCCGTCGGGTGAATCAGGGACAGGAACGTTCCTTGTGTCCCCGTCCCCGTTACCCGTCGGGGACCCCGGCAGCAACACCAAAGAAACCCACTTGCCACTGAAACAAAGCCCAGGCCCATGAACACCGTATAAAACTAGTGTTGTAACCCTATCTCATTTCTCTCTTCTCCCATCTCCAGCAGGCGCCGCCGTCCAGCTCTCTCTCTCAGACGTCACTCTCTCTCACAGTCTCTCTCCCTCAGTGCCTCTCTCAATCGTCTCCACCCACGAAGCTGCTGTGCGCCTCCTCTCCTCGCCCAGGTGGCACCACACCCTCTGGCCCTCTCTGCGCGCGGTGCCAGCATGCTTGAGGATCTGCCACAGGCCGCAAGCCGCCTGCCGTCGCCGGTGAGTGTCGCTGTTGCAGCTGCTGGATTCACCATCGAAGCCCGGTGCAGCCCGCATGCCATCGCCAAATCTGTCACTGCTGCAGTGCTGCTCTGAGCCGACGAGCACGCGACCACGCTTGCTTTGGGGGAGCAGCGGTGACGCCAGCCGCGGACGCGAGGACAGCGGTGCCGGTGGGGCGCAGCGGCGCCGTCGACGGGCGCAAGGACGGCAGCGGCCATGCGTGCGCTCAGGGGGTGCGAGGACTGCAGGCCTGCAGCAGAGGACCTTTGTCCGGCTGCGGCCGGGGATTATTTGGGGACGGGTCCCCGTCGGGTCTGCTTTCCCCGTCGGGGACGGGGACGGGGAACGGGAGATTCTCGAGCAGGCGGGGGCAGAACGTTAGGCTGATCCCCAGCGGGGATAGCCCCATTGCCATCCCTACACAGGCCACTGCTGGCTGATTTCCGATTTCTGATGTGATGAAATAAACTGGACATTTGATTGTTGGGAATACTCATCCGTTTTGAGATCGGCGCTGCTATGTTTTCAATCTAATGCCATGGTTCCCAATAGACACCTTTCCCTTCATCTCAGGATAACATATGATTATATATGTTCGAGCAAAGGAGTTCAGAGTCTAAGGCAGATTAAGCACGTCATTGACATTTAAACAAACTACTTTATTTTAAAATGAACCAATAATTTGCTTGGTCTGTTTCTTTTAAAAAAATAATTTGCTTGTTCTACATGTCACGACATAGTATATTTCAAGAACAGGAACATGTGAACACACTGCAGATTCATATGGAGTATTCATTCATCTGGTCCAAGAGATCGGCCAACACAACTCAATACAATCAAATTTTTCGCAGAGCGTGCATGCCATGTGCGGGCTTGATCAATGCGACAATGCCAGCTTCCATCCAACACCTCTTCATGCACAATGATCCCTGATTGTACAACGGATCTTCCGGAATATCATCTCCTGTAATCGTTGATCACACGCGAGATGATTTTTTTTTTCGAACGTGCCTGAGCACGTATTTTATTAAGAGAAAAGTAAAACAATCATTACAAATCTTAATAGACAGAGGCTATTAAGGCAAAATAGAGCCACCACCAAGCAAGTGGCAGGGGACCTGAAGAACAAATAGGAACAGCAAGAAAAACGAGGGATACAAAGACGACCTCGCAAACCTAGACACGACTACAACTGAACCTGCTAAAAGAAACTACAACGCCAAAGGTACAAAGATCAGCAACACAACAAAGGTGGCAAAGCATCCACCCGACCCACCAAGGTGGCAAAGCATCCGCCCGAAGCGATCACCAATACAACGACGACGGCAAGGCGGCAAAGCATCCGCCCGAAGCGATCACTAATATAATGACGACGGCAAGGTGGCAAAGCATCCGTCCGACAATGACCAATGCAACCCAGACGATGTAGACGAAACGAGCAAAGGCAGGCGCAGAAGAGAAAACTCTCCGGAGAGAGCAGACGACCACCACCAGCAGAGCTTCCAAGACGACGCCTCCAGGCAGGGAGCGACGCTACCAGGGTCGTCGCACTACTACAGATAGGCCTTTGTTCCAGGCCATTTGTCCCAGCAGCCTTTGGGCCTGGGACAATAGGTGGCATTTGTCCCGGGTCCAACGGCTAGCCGGGCCAGCGGGGGGATAAGGGCCTTTTGTCCCGGTTGGAGGCACCAATCGGGACAAAAGGCCCCCCTTTTGTCCTGGTTGGTGTCTCCAACCGGGACAAAAGGCCTTGGCCCCCCTTATCCCCTTCCCTCTCCCCCCGCCCAAGCCATTCAGCACACTTGTTTCTTGCTGTTCTTGGCTCGGGAGAGAGGAGTTCTTGCTCATTTCTTCACCACATTTGTGAAGATCTTTGATTCCCCGTCCATCCATCGGCGCTAAAGGTTTGGGGTTGTTTTTCTCTTCTTCCTTGGCTTGTATAGCTCATTTCATGCTTTAGAAATAGAGAAAATGTGTAGCTAGCTCATTTCTTGGATATTTAGCTAGATTGCATATGTAGGTGTGATTTTCTTTTAGATTTAGATGAGTATGTGGATAGTAGAAATTTTTAGAATGAGTGTAGACACTTCATGTGATGTACTTGCATATATGACCATATTGTGGATAGTCAATGTTCCACAAGGCGCTATTCCGCGCTCGCCTAGGCTTGCTTATGCGCTAGGCAGCGGGGTACCGCCTCACCTAGGGGGTAGGCGGAACCCTAGGCGGGCGGAGCACCTCCGCTGGTCTCCATCTGCACCGGGCTGCCGGTCTCCCGCGCGCGGGGCTGCTGCTCACTCCGGGGCTGCTCCCCTCTACTCCTCGCAGTCGCAGATCCCCTCCCCTGCTCATCACTCCTCTGCTCACTACCTCCTCCATCCCTGGATTCTTTGGGCCACCGGTCTCCCTCCGCATGGGGTTGCTGCTCCCGCTGGCTGCTCCCCTCAGCGCGGTGCTGGCGAGGGAGGAGAAAGCAGTGGACGGGCGGCGGCGGCGGCGGCGGTGGAGGAAGAGGCAGGGGCAGGCGTGGAGGAAGAGGAGGAAGGGTGGAAACAGAGGCGAGGGAGAGGCAGATGGCATCGGGAGGGGGAACGAGAGGAGAGGTAGGGGGCGTCGGGAGGGGGAACGAGAGGAGAGGAGGGGAGGAGATAAGGTGGCTGTTGGGCTGCTGGGCTGTTTTGATGGGCCTATTTTCAACTCAGGGTTTAGTGGTTCTCTGTTTTTCTTTTCTTTTAGAGGTGTATGATGTATATGACAATGGTATACGTATGTATATGGCACCGCCTAATAAATCACCTTGAAACGCCTAGGCTCGCCTAGGCTCTAGGTGGTGGGTCACCGCCTAGAAACCGCCTAGCGCCTAGCCTAACATTGTGGATAGTTGATTTTTGTATTCATGAATGAATTAATGAAATGAGTATATTAGATTTTTTTGTATTATGAATGGATTATTTTGACACTCTAGTGATGTATTTATTCAGACTCACATTGAAACTATCTAGAAGCTAAAAAAATCTTTATTTCGAAACAAGTATACGTCGTTAATCTCCATCCAACGGTGATGGCACTACCTTTCGGGGATACACGATACGCTATAAGGACGTCGCGAATCAGTTGGTCGCATCACCAGCACTTCCGATTGATAAGAAGACAGCATTTGACGCAGTCAGCATGGCCGTTGTTGTACTGAGAGCATATCAACGAGCACGCTGCCTGTACCAAGTGCTGTGCCTATTAATCGTAAATGTTGGTGCTGCGACTGGCCGATTGGTGACATCCTTGTACCGCACTGTGTCCCCCCGAAAGGCAGTGTCATCACCGCAGGGTTGAGGTTACTGACATATACATTTTCAGAAATAAAGGTTTATTTTTCTTCTAGAGGGTTTCTGGATATTGAAAAGAGTGTACTCCTGGAATTGAGGCAAAATAATTAGAAGTTATAGAGATTTCTTTCAATTAATTAGATATTTCTTAAGGATTAATGATACATTTCGTCTTTTTATATGATTTCATTGTTATTTGCAAGAGTTATTAATCTGATCTTTGTAATTGTAATAGTAAATAATTTTTGCATTGTAATGGTAAGAATTTATAATTTTGTGGAAAATAAAGGTATTCTTCAGTAAAATATGGCTTCAGCAGCTGGAGGGAGTGGCGCCGGTGGGGTGATCGTTGTCCTTCTGGAGAGAAGGGCACAACTCGAGTAGGTCGTCGGTCCAAAAAATCTAGTGCTTGTCATAGGGCAGCGCTCCGTTATTTGGAAAAAGAATATAGATAATGTATGGCAAGGGGCGAGGAACCTCTGTTTGATCTCGAGGATTTATTGCGGCGTTACGGTTCGTCACCACCAAACTCGGAGGTTTCAGCTCCGCCATCTTCTTCTGCGCCAGCAAGAAATCCGTTAGAGCATTCTGCGTTCCAACGCAAGGACAGTTGAAAACCTATGTGTTGTTGTCCGAATTTTTAAGTTTCATGTATAGTACTCCTTTGTTAAGTTCTGTAATGGATTAAGTACTCCTTTTAATTAATCAAGATGTATGATGGATATTGCATATCTTTTAATTATTCATATTATGTTACATTTAGTTTAATTTAGGTTTGATATATTTTATTTATTCGATACGTGTAAAGAATTCAAATCAATTTATTTAAAATGCAGATGGACCGGCAATGGATGTACAATGCTGACCGACGTTCGAAATAATTCATTGATGGCCTGCATTATTTTTTGTCTGTGGCTAAGGCAAACAAGCAGAATTGTTTTATGTGCTGCCCGTGTGTTCATTGCAACAATAACAAAGATTACTCATCTTCAAGAATCCTACACAACCACATTTTCGCAAATAGTTTCATGGAGAAGTATGTTTGTTGGACGAAGCACGGAGAATAGGGGGTTACCATGGAAGACAATGAAGAAGAAGATTTTGACGACCACTTTCCCGGGAATGCTGGAATCGGTGCATTCGATGACGATATTCCCATGGAAGAGCCCGAAATAGATGTAGCAGAAAATGATCCCAGCGACGATCTGGGGCAGGCATTGCACAATGTGCAGGCAGACTTTGAGAGTGAAACAGAGAGGTTGAAGTTCCAGAAGTTGTTAGAGGACCACCGTAAGTTGTTGTACCCAGATTGTCAAAATGGATTGAAGAAACTTGGCACCACCTTGGAGTTGCTGCAATGGAAGGCGACAAATGGTGTATCTGACAAGGGATTTGGTGAATTACTCAAACTTGTTAAAAAATGCTTCCTAAGGACAACAAATTGCCTGCCACAATGTATGAAGCCAAACAACTTGTTTGCCCTTTAGGATTAGAAGTGCAAAAGATACATGCATGCCCCAACGACTGCATCCTCTACCGAGGCGAGTACGAGAATTTGGATGCATGTCCCGTATGCAGTGCATTGCGTTACAAGATTAGAAAAGATGATCCTGGAGATGTCTTCTGGGGAGCCTCCCCAGAAGAGAGTTCCTGCGAAGGTCATGTGGTATTCGCCTATAATACCACATTTGAAGCGTCTGTTTAGAAAAAAGATAATTCTAAGTTGATGCGATGGCACAAAGAGGAACGCAAGAAAGACTCGATGTTGAGACACCCCGCTGATGGGTCGCAGTGGAGAAAAATAGATAGAACGTACCCTGAATTTGATTTGGATGCGAGAAACATAAGGTTCGGTTTGAGTACTGATGGCATGAATCCTTTTGGTGAGATGAGCAGTGGTCATAGCACTTGGCCTGTGACTCTTTGTATGTACAATCTTCCACCATGGCTCTGCATGAAATGAAAGTTCATCATGATGCCAGTGCTTATCCCGGGTCCAAAGCAGCCCGGAAATGACATTGATGTGTACCTAAGACCATTGGTCGAAGAACTCTTATTGCTCTGGGGCGATGAAGGTGTACGGATGTGGGATGAATACAAACAGAAAAACTTCAACCTACGAGCATTGCTGTTCGTAACGATCAATGACTGGCCTGCTCTTAGTAACTTGTCAGAACATTCGAACAAGGGATACAAAGCATGCACACACTGTTTAGATGATACCGATAATATATGGTTGACTCACTGTAAGAAGGTTGTATACATGGGTCATCGTCGGTTTCTTCCCATCAGGCATGCGGTACGAAAGAAGGGCAAGCATTTCAAAGGCCAAGCGGACCACCGAACAAAACCGATGCATCGTAGTGGTAAAGACGTCTTCAACATGGTAAAAGATCTAGAAGTTATTTTTGGAAAGGGATCTGGTAGCCAACCTGTTCCGAATGAAAACCGAATGGCGCCCATGTGGAAGAAGAAATCTATATTTTGGGAGCTACCATATTGGAAAGTCTTAGATGTTCGTCATGCAATTGATGTGATGAACCTCACAAAGAATTTTTACGTCAACCTGATAGCATTCTTGGGAGTGTACGGAAAGACAAAAGATAGAGTAGAAGCACGTCAAGAATTGCAACGTATGGAAGAACGAGATGTCTTACATCCACAACAGCGAGATAATAGACGACAATACTTAAGTCCTGCCAACTATACTCTTAGCAAGGAAGAGAAAGAAACCATATTTAACTGCTTGAGCAGTATAAAGGTTCCATCTGGATACTCATCCAATATAAAAGGAATCTTAAATTTGGCAGAGAAGAAATTTATAAATCTCAAGTCCCATGACTTCCATGTGCTTATGACCGAACTTCTTCCGGTTGTGCTGCGGGGGATTCTGCCTGATAACGTCCGGTTAACCATCGTGAAGCTATGTGCCTTCCTCAACGCAGTTTCTCAGAAGATAATTGACCCGGAAAATTTGATAAAGCTGCAAAACGATGTGGTGCAATGTCTTGTTGGCTTTGAGCTGATATTTCCACCATCTTTCTTCAACATCATGACACATCTTCTAGTGCACCTTGTGAAAGAGATTGATATCCTCGGACCAGTATTTCTACACAACATGTTCCCATTCGAAAGGTTCATGGGGGTACTCAAGAAATGTGTTCGTAATCGAGCTCGTCCAAAAGGAAGCATCGCCAGTGCCTACGGAACTTAGGAGGTCATTGACTTTTGTGTTGACTTTATTGATGACCTTAAACCGATTGGAGTCCCTGAATCGCGATATGAGGGGAGACTAACTGGAAAGGGTACATTAGGAAAGAAATCTTATGTCTGCACAGATGATTTCTCATTCAAGAAAGCGCATTATACGATTCTTCAGCAATCATCCTTGGTTGACCCATATATCGAGGAACACAAGAAAATTTTGCTCTCCAATTTCCCGGAAAAGTCTGAGGCATGGATTACACGTGAGCACATGAACACTTTCTGCAGCTGGTTGCGGAAGCATCTACTGCATAACATGGATATAAGTGAACAACTGTTCATATTAGCTAGAGGACCATCTTGGAATATCTTAACATACCAAGGGTACGAGATAAATGGAAACACATTTTATACGATAGCCCAAGATAAAAAGAGTACCAACCAAAACAACGGTGTTCGTATGGATGCCACGAACAATAATGGAAAAAAGGACACATATTACGGCTACATTGAAGAGATATGGGAGCTGGATTACGGTCCCAATTTCAAGGTGCCTCTATTTCATTGCCAATGGGTTAAACTATCTGGAGGAGGGGTAACAAAGGATGAGTATGGGATGACAATAGTTGATCTCAACAATTTTGGGTATAGAGACGAGCCATTTGTCCTAGCCTAGGATGTCGCTCAGATTTTCTACATTAAGGACATGTCTAGCAAGTCAAAGAAGGGGATAAACAAGCAAAAAGATGAGCCTAAGCGACACATAGTTCTATCAGGAAAGAGAAACATCGTTGGAGTGGAGGACAAGACAGACTTGTCAGAAGAATATAATAATTTTGTTGCCATTCCACCTTTCGAAGTAAATGCTGATCCATGCATCCTGCTAGCCAATGATGATGCTCCATACTTGCGCCATCATCATAATTAAGGGACATTTGTGAATAGAAAGTCTGTTACCGCTAATCCTTCATGTACTTGAATCATTTTATATTATTGTATAAAAACGTAATCATAATTCGAATACTTTTATTATATATGTATTGTACAATTATACTTTATGTGTTATATATATATATATATCATTTTTTATATTTTTCACTTAATTACCAGACTCAATTATAATTTTCATTCAATAATGGATTACTGAACTAATTTTATTTATTTCATGAAATTACATTCACATTAACACACTATACTCTCTCACTAACACACACACTATCTCTCAAACTCACACACTACTCATTAATAGCATGAAATTACTTAATTTTATGTAAAATTCACTTTTTAAACGTTAATATCGTGATAGAATCCACTTTCTGTCGAAAAGCAATAGTTTGAAAAAATTTGTTCACATAATATATTTTTGCATGGTCAAAATAACAAATATGATTTCAAAAAAATTAGATATTTCGTTGACCCAATCACTTGAATGAAAATTAATTATTTTTGTTGCGTGTATCAAGTTTATATAGAGATAAGAAATTTTATTCCATAATTTTTGGAATCAAAATTTATTAACTGAATTAACAAATGAAAGCCTATTTTAAAAGAGAAGTAAAAAGAAACAAAAACAAACATAAGATTTGGCGGGAATGAGGAAAAACAGGCCCCTTTTGTCCCGAGTGGTAGATCCACCCAGGACTAAAGGTGGGCCGCGGGCTGGGAATTTTCCTAGCCCGCCCAAAAATACCTTTTGTCCCGGGTGGAGCCACGACCCGGGACAAAAGGCCCTTTTGTCCCGCGTCGTGGCTTCACCCTGAACAAAAGGGTCCCGGGTGGTGGATTCACCCGGGACAAAAGGGGGGGCCTTTTGTCCTGGGTGAAGCCACCACCCGGGACAAAAGGGCCTTTTTGTCCAGGGTCGTGGCTCCACCCGAGACAAAAGGCCCCCACCCCTATATCTCCCTTCTTCCTCCCCCTTCCCCAACACTTGGTGGTTTTCTTTATCTGCGTCGCGCCGCCGTCGTCCCCTGTTCCCACCGCGCCTCCTGCTCACTGCCGCCGCCATCCCCGAGCGCCGCCGACCTCCGCCGCCCGAGCTCCGCCGACCCATCGCGCCGTCGGTGCCGAGCTCCGCCGTCCCCGAGCGCCGTCGACGTCCCCCATCGTCCCCCACGAGTGCCGTCGGGCCGCCTCCACGAGTCGCCGGTGAGGTTCGCCGCCGTGTCCTCCACCCTGTGCGTGCCTCCCCTGGCCCGCTCCGGCCCCGCCTCCGTCGCGTCGGCCGTCGTGTGCCTCGACGCCCCCGCCCCCGCCCCTGCGCGCCGCCGACTACGCCTCGACGTCGCCGCGCCGCCGGCTACGTCTCGACGTCGCCGCGCTGCCACCTCACCACTACTCCACCCGCCGGCACGCCTCGACGCCGACGCCGCGCCGTCGTCCTTGTCCCTGACGTGGTATGGGCCGGCCGCCGGCCATTTCTTTTACTATAGAATTATATATATATTATTTGTTTCTATTAGTAAATATTAACTACAATTTAATTATAGAGATATTTTTGTTGAATTTAATTAAGGTATAAGGTTTCCATTATTTGATATTATCTAGAATTTAGTTATTAGATATAGTGAGAATTATGGAGAATTTAGAGAGAAATAGAGAAGGAAATGCTTTTAATTATTTAAATAGAGAGTGTATAATGTATTTGAGAATTAGAGAGTGTATAATGTATTTATTATTTAATTATGTCATTCAAAGACTTTAATTATCTTGTCTTCATTATTTACATATGTCATTCATAGACTTTAATTTATCATGTATTTATTATTTAATTATGTCATTCAAAGACTTTAATTACATGTATTCTTTATTCTTAATTGAAAGGTGTCATTTATATTACTTCTTTATATTCACCGACGCTCTCTCCTTCTCACCGACGCTCGCTCACTCACTCACTCACATACACACATACTCACTCACTCGGTCGCTCACTCATTCAATACTCAAACCGTTACCGAACGTAGTCCCCTTCTCGTTACCGCTTGGAAATGGTTAGAGTATTTGCCATCTAAACGTCCATGTAAACGTAGTCCGATCCAAAAGTAGTCCCCTTCTCGACCTCGTCCATGTAAACGAATTTTGATCCAATCCTCGCAAATATGTACATTTTTTAGAGAATTTTTTATGGGTTTTATTTGTATTCATATTTTTGTTACGATGGACCCGCGACACACAGACGCGGAAGACGAACAGTTCCTGTTGAATATGATTGGCGAAGGTCAAGGAGATGTCCCTGAACAAGCTGATGATGGCAGCAATACCGACATATATTTGAATATGTCCGGTGATGGAATTGAGCCACCATCTATTCAGGATGACGCTGCTGGTGAACAAAGTTTTAATGTACATATCACAACTATACTTTTTTATAGTGAAAATCATATTTTCATCTGAATCTATATGAATACTATGAATGTTTTTTATAGCTGTCTGGATCATCGTCGCAGCAGAAAAAGACGAAGCGAGGCCCGACAAAAAACTGGAAGGGCGGTTCATTATAACGGAAGTTGGTCCAGATGGCGAACCGATCGCTCCAGAAGATGCTGCCAAAAAATTCATAACACAATCCGGATGTATTGTCAGGGACCACATCCCGATCAGCTTCAGGCTATGGAAAGCTTCCAATCCAAGAGAGGAACGGGATGCGGTACCCGAAAGAGAAAAAGAATGGTGCTGGCGGGAGCTTAAGAAAAACTTCACAGTTCCAGCTGAATCCGAAGAGATATGCAAGCGCAGGACCCTGAGTAAGATGGCCGAACAGCTGCAATCATTCAAGAAAATTTTGACGAAGAAATATATCAAGACCGGGACCACACCCGTATTTACCGGCGAGATCGAAAAGCTCAGGGTCACTGGGATACATTTGTGGAATACAAGTCTTCAGAGCTTGGGCTTCAGAAGGTGCAGAAGGCCAAAGACAACGCCTCGAAGAAAGTGTACCATCACACTCTAGGCCAAGGAGGCTACAAGCTTGCAATACCCAAATGGGAGAAGATGGAGCAGGATCTGCTTGACAGAGACATCCAACCTGCGACCATGAACTGGCCTGAAAGGTCAAGGACCTGGTTTTATGATCACGGGGGAAGCTTGGACCCATTGACTGGTGACTGCATCTATGGGCCAAACATCCAGCGAGCAGCCCAGAGACTATAGGAGGCCATACAAGCAGCGGACGAGGGAACATTCCAGCCGGATAGAGAGAGGGACGAGCTGACTTACGCCCTTGGGAATCCAGAGCATCCGTGCCGCACAAGAGGCAAAGGCGTGGTTCTGTGGAAGTATGGGTTCAGGGATTACATTGAATCATATAGAAGCCGGCAAAGAAGAAAGAATGATGAGCGGGAGCACTTGCGAAGGCTAGAGGAATGGCTCATGTCACATGATCAAAGACTGGAGGAAGAGGTTCAACGCCAAGTGGCCATAGCAATGAGCCAGCAACAGCAAGCGCAAACGGTGCCTCCAGAGCCTAATGTCGCAGCCGATCATCTGTCTCAGCGGAAAAGCAGCTGCGCTTCCACAGACGTCGCCATCACCGAGCCAACGGGGATCCAGGCCGCAATTGAAGCGACGGCCCCGCAGCGATTTCCAGTCGATGAGATCACCCAGCGAACACCTTGTGACCTGCAGACTGCCGTTAAGAACTTAATGTTCACTGTTGCGTACGGTACCGCCATGCCAACCCAACCAGGCGACGTGTATCACGGGCAGTAAATCTGCTAGGATACACAATAGTTGGCGTGGAGCAGGTGTGCCAGGGTTGGGAGACGCTCGAGCTTGATATTCCTGGAGGCGATGGGGAGAGGACACTAGCAGAAGCCATTCATGGCTATATCCTATGGGATAAGCGCTACATTGTCCTAAAGTCGGATGATCAAATACCAAGACTAGTATCTCAGCATGCCTCTCCAAGGCTGGCATCTCCGCAAAACTCCCCAAGGGCAGCACTGTCTCGGCAAGGTTCACCGGCACATTCGGCATCACCATCATCTCATGCACCGATGAACACTCAAGCGTCACTGTCGCCTCCATGGTCACCCCCTCCGACGTCGGCAAAGAAGCAAAAACGGCCGCCGGCAAAGAAGGTAGCTGCACCGGCTAAGGAGCCTCCAAAGAAGAAAGAAAAGGAGAAGAAAACCAAGGAGGCTCCTATTAAACCCTAGGACATGAGCCTTGAAGAATGCGATCGAATAACTCAAGAAAGATTTAAAGAGCACTTCAAGCCAAAGCCGAAGCCGGAGCCCGAGAAAGTGATAAATCCGATAGATTTGAAATTTTTAAGGGAATGTGCGAAGCAAATAAGAGAAAATTCATTCCGAGAGACCCCCCTTCAGACTACGAACGCACAATTATCAAAACTACTGAGAAAAAAAAGAGACAATCAAAGTCGTCGTCGTCCGACGTTCCACAGCTCGGAGCCCAAAAGAAACAATCAATAGAGCCTCTCTTAGTGGGACAGACGACGCAAGAACAAGACTTTGTTACATTTTTGAAAGAATCAAACCTGACGGCGGCTCAGATTGCCGGGGGAGAAGATATTCCAAAGGCCGATGTGGTCGTCAAATGGACGTATGAGATCGTCAAATCTCTTGTACCCCCGAAATAGTGTCAGTGCTTACAACACAAATGTATAAGCTGCACCAGCACTACATGCGTGCAATGGCCGATTGCATCTTCATGCAGGGCGCTAAGATTAAAGATGACGATTTCTTACGGGGGGAGGCCATTATATGGATAAACTGGGAAGAAATTTACCAACTATTCCATCAGGAGGCCCTCGACATCTCTATGGTCGGCTTGTGGGTTCTATAAGTATTTTAATCTCCTTACGTATTGTTTTGCATGATCTCAACATACTGATCTCTTGATTAATTCGGTATAATGTAGAATGGAGATACAAACTTGCAGGAGAAAGGGATACTCTCACCTCGGCTTCATCGACCCAATTACTTGTAATTGGAGGATTCTACGCGACACTGCCAATGAGCTATACCAAAACTTGTTCAAGTACATAAGCGTTCATCACAACAAGCAAATGATATTGTTTCCTTACAACTTTGCGTGAGTGATTCCTTCCGTCTAACTCTTTCTATTCTGTAATCGAATTGTTTAAACCTTAAATACCAAGAACTACCTCCGTATAATCTTGCAGTGAACATTGGGTTCTAATTGTCATAATTCCTGAGAAGAGCCTACTCGTGGTTATGGACTCATTGAGGAGACCTCCAGAACAATACGAAAATCTTCTTAACATGATGAAAAAGTAATTCTACCACTACTCCGTCGATGACCGATAATTTGAATCACTTTGTTACTTGACTATAATTGTTAAATCATCCAGGCAAATTTGACAAGGAATTGAAGATCAAGACAGATTTTGCGGTACACACTTGGATGATTCGTTGCACGATTTATTAGCTTTATTATATATTCATGTAAATACCTTATAATTTCTTCTCTCTTAAAGTGTATGAGCCAGAAACAAGGCACTAATTTATGCGCATACTATGTATGCGAGAACATACATGGTCTGGTAGGTCCTTCAAAGGGCTGGACAAATTGGGAGGAGGAAGTAAGTAAAAAACTTGTTAATATTTGAACTCGTATTTTAATTAGTCGAAATTAATTATCCCCTTTTTTCATAGGTCGAGGAGATGCGCGATAAACTCATACCGGAGGAAAAGATTATGGCGATTCAAGAACAATTGTCCGAATTTATTGTTGAGCAAGTCCTCGATCCAAAAGTCGAATTCTACTATGATGGACTATCTAATATTGACAATCACAGCAAATATGATAATATACGCGTATATATGTAATTAAGAACGAATATACCTATGTAAATATATATATATGTGTGTGTGTATTAAATTTCTATTTATGAGTATGTATATATTATATATATAAGCACTCCAATAATATATATGTGTATATATATATTTATATAATATTAGTCTTAGACATTTTCATATGTAAAGGAATTTACATGTATAGATATGTGTATACATATATATATATATAAGTGAATTAATTTATATATGAAAACTATCTATGACAAATATTATATAAGTAACTATATATATATGTATATATTAGTGGAGATCATACACACTGAATTCCAATACATAAGTTTAATTGAAATGAAAAAATATAATTGAAATAGAAAAAGAATTGAGAAAAGGAAAACAAGAAAAAAAAGGGACCTTTTGTCCCGGTTGGTAACACCAACCGGGACAAAAGGGTGCGCCAGCCACGTGGCCGCTGGCAGCACCTTTTGTCCCGGTTGGTGTTACCAACCGGGACAAAAGGTCCTCTTTTGTCCCGGTTGCCAGACCCGGGACAAAAGGGAACTGACTGGCGTTCCCGGATGGGAAACCGGGACAACAGGGGTTTCTCAACTAGGACAAATCAATGTTTTTATAGTAGTGTCGTCATCCGACCGAAGGTCAAGGCTTTCACCCGGACAGCTCACCGGACAGGAGGGAGGAGGGACAAAGAATGATACCTTCAACAAGGTAAACGGCGCTCGAGGACGTCGTCGTCATTTGTCCGCGAGCAGACCAATGGCTTTCGCCACACCCCCATCCCTCCTGAGAGCCGAAGGTCGAGAAACGACGCCACACAGGAGAGACTGTAACACCCAGGTGTTAATCCTTGGTAATTAATTTAATTAAAGTCATTATTTTTAAACTCACACGGCAAAGCACAAAATCAAAACATCTCCTGTCAGCCTCGGCCGGACCGGTCTGACCGGTCTCGGCAACCGGTCTGACTGATGTCAGCCGTTTTGGGCCCCACAGCATTTAAAATCTCTCTCTCACTCCCAACGACCCACTCACCCTTCCCAGCTCTCTCAGCTCGCCCTCCCGAGCTCTCCCCCTCCCATGTTCTCCCCAAACCCTAGAGCCCAAAACCTCCCCCTCCATTTGATTCCAAGGCTTAGAACGGATCAAATTGGCGTGGGGAAGCTTCATCTCCTCGATTCCTCCCCTTGGGTGCTGTGGATTCAAGCTCTCCACGGGGGAAAGCTTCTCTCAAGGTATTTTGCTTGATAGGAATCGATCTCTTATTCTAGAAGATTTTTTGGTGATATCCTCTGGTCAAAAGCATCCACATGAACCCCTGAACTAGATCCTAGAAGGTATTTGGCGTTGGTGAGCGATTTCCGCTGCACCAAGGTTCCTAGATTCTGGTCTGGCTAGGACTGGTTTGACCGGTCGGAGGGACCGGTCTGACCGGTGTCACGGTAGGTTGAGTAGGACCGGTCTGACCGGTCGGGTGGACCGGTCTGACCGGTGCTAGCAGAGCTGACATGGTTCAATTAGGGTTAGTTGGTGCAAATAGTTAGAATTTAATTTGGCTATTGGTTACTTGTAACTTTTATGAAATCATGCATACATTTCTCATGTCATATGCATATGCATACGTATAGCAGCCGCGGCAGATGAGGTCGTATACGACGTGGTTGCGGAGCCACAGGAGCCCCAGGGGCAAGCCCCGCAGCAAGAGGATCGTGGGGAGTTGGCCCAAGGCCCCACTCACCCCAGTGTTGAGCAGCAGGCGCAAGGCAAGCCCCGGTGCATATCTTTTTATTTCAAATTATGACACCGATATTTATGTTTCTATTACTTGTGCATTAGGTTCAGGAATTGTTTGGAACCCTAGTTGTATGATCCCTAGGTTTCCTCGAGTTATACTAGTATGTAGAGGATGATAGGAATGCTATGCTTAATAGGACTCGGTAGAAGACGAATGATTTCGGGTCACTCGCGAGATATAGGGTATTTAGTTATTTTGAATTTATGGAATATTGAATTAGGTAAGAAAGGAAAAGAACTTGGACACCGGGCGGGGAAAAGTTAGCCCCGTCTGTGTCGGTTAAGGACCGTTCGTTGTCTGGCCCTGTGATTGAGATTGAACAGTACTAACCACATACCGGGAGTAGGAGGTAGTCGAAACCGGTAAGCCGAGTACTGCTTTGCTTCGAAAGTATAGGAACCCGCACCCAACTCCTGGGGCGAGTCGAATAGTCGCGGAGAATTGGGATGCATATGTTTATTTTTGGTGGTCTCACGTTGAGCTCGGCTGACCATATGTCGTTGGGCTGGTTCCTGTAGTTCGAGGCGAGGAGGGGAAAGGTTGGTGTGTGGGGTCCGACTGGGCTTTTGCGTGCCGTGTTGGTTAGGTCCACCTTGCAAGGTTAAATCGGATCGATTCGCCGTCAGTCGCTCTCGGATATGAGCACCTTGATCGCAGCACCGCATCGTAGTAATGCTATATGGAATTTTAAGTGATGATTGGAAATGATTATCATGAATTATTATCCCATGTTTGTCATGATTTGCTTAGCAGGTGCAAATACTAGTTAATGATTTGTTGTATATTAAATTTGGAGCTAAAAGTGAAAAAATAAAGACTTATTTTAGAAGCTTTTTATGCAAATTAACCACCAGCCAGAAAGCTTTGCATGTCTAGATATATGGGCTAAGTTATACCCACTGGTCGGGTAACCCTCGTATTAGTATACTCAGGGTTTGTTGCCACAATTATTATTTCAGGACACCCGGACGTCGATTTCTGCCCCTGCTGCGTTAAATTTATCCGCAGAGATGCAGAGGGGTGTGAAGTGGTGGAGAGAGACTCTTAGGCTAGGGCTTTGTCGAGTTGTACACTTGGGCTGAGTGTGCAGTCTCTCTGTTTTGCGCAGACCGGTCTGACCGGTAGGGTCGACAGGTAGTGCTGACCGTTTCAACCGGTTGGGAGCACCGGTCCGACCGGTCTTGATGGATCAGAACTGATGTAAGCTAGAGTAGTTGTAGGATCTTTATTTTCTACTTGAGTCATATCCATTGTAAAAGTTAGCCTTGTAAATTATTTATGTATTTGAACTCAACTTGTAAAAATTAAATATCTCGTGTCGTGATCACTCTCGTATTTTAAGTATTTTCTTGTGCTTGTGCCATCTGCGCCCAACATCGCGTGGGACTACCGGTGTTGTTTCGATTGGGCTGTGGGTTGAGAAAGTATCGCCAAATTAAGCCGTTAAGCTAATGCGCCCGATGTGTTCAAATGATGGCCATTACGCTAAATTAGAGTTTTAATTTGGCGGTTCTGTCACAGAGTCCGCTGGCAAGCCACCGAGAAGAGCAGCCCATGGGCGCCAGAGGCCAGCTGCCGGCAGCCGGCACCCAGCCTCCACGCAGAGTGAGCACCACAGGAGGCGACGCTCCTAAGACGGCGGCGGCGGCGGCGGCAGCGGCAGCGCCATCGCGACCATGGCCGCGGTCCCCGCCCGCAAAGCACCCTGAACTACCTCTTCTCCCAAGGAAACTACTTTCTTGGTATCGACCGTAAGGGGCAGCGCAACGCGGCCAAAGGCCCAGGCCGCCGGAGCGAGCGGTGGCAAAGCCACGAGCAGGCCGAGCCCAGGCACCACACGAGCGGAGGCGGCACGGCCTAGAGCTCCGGCCACAGGGGACGGCGGCAGACCGCGCCCACCCAAGCGGCGGTGGCATCAGAGCGCCAAGCGGCAGATCCGGCTCGGGGAACGCCGGATCCGGCGATTGAGAAGCCGGAATAGGCCCCGACAGCCGGTGGAGGGGCGTTGAGCCGAGGTTTGGAGGCCGGCGGAGGGCAACGGGGAGGACAGCTCGAAAGGAAGAGGAGAGGGGGGAGGGGCGAGCCGAGCTGACTTCGGCTCGGCCGCGGGCTGCCGTCGCCGGCCGGCCGGTCACCGGCGATGGCGACGGCCACCGGAGGCGGCCTGCGGCGGGGGGCGGCGCGTGGTCGCCCCCGTGTCGCCTGTTGAGCGACGCGGGGGTCGGGAAGCCGCGTGTTAACACGCGAGATGCTTTTGTGGCATGCCTTGAATATACTTTACTTTCCATCATTGCTCCTGTACGGGTGAAGTGGCTTCTCTAGCATGATCCCTGATTCCTTTCTCGCAAAAAAAAAAAAACATAAGCTCGAATTGGGAAACAATTCTCTAATTTAGGAAGAAATCTGTCGGTACCCTGCAACAGGGATACCCACTCTTACTGCAGCAAAGCAGGACCCGCGTAGTTATCCGTAGCTGCGCGGGAGAGACGGAGTAGCCAGGCCCCACAGGCCAGGCTTTTCCCTCACCAGGCCAACGGCCCCGGACCGTTCCCCGCCTGAGGATGGGTCCGGTGGCGCCACGTGTCTCCATGGAAGGGAAGCTCCAAGCTGACCGCCGAAGCCTCGGACCCCCAGAGGGGTCCGGGACCTCCTACGCCCGTCCGGACTCCCCTCACCGTGTAGGGGTCCGAAGCCGCCACGTGTCCCGGAGGCGTGGGATCGTGCGCGAGCCTTCCGGAGGAAGACTCGCCCACCTACCGCATTTAATGCGATAGACAAGGCGTGCTCTGCCGCTGTGGTACACAAGACAGCCTTTTGTCAGGCCCCGCTGCGCGCCGCGTATTACCAAGGAGCACAGTGCAGCCGCCTGAGCCGCGCCCGCGCAGAGCCTGCCTGTAGCATTAAACGGATACGACAGCACGGCACTTTTCCATCATGCCGCCTACGCCGCAAGCTACACCGCCCGCTTAAGCAATGTGACGGGCGGTGTCACTAGCTGCGACGGGCCTGACCTGACAAGACGACGCTAGGACATGATGGACGAAGGGCTCCGGGAGCAGGCGAGGGAATCCAAGAGAAAGATCTCCTTTGCCTGCGACGCCATAATGCATGAACAGTGCGTTAGGTTATACTACATCGTTGGACCCACCTGTCGGGGATCCAACGACTGTGTACGCGCCCCCTTGAGATATAAAAGGGAGGCGCTCGCTGTGCACAAAAAGATCCATACAGACTCAAGCTCTCGCACCTCCTCACGCTTGTGGGAAGGCAATACAACACACAGTGGATGTAGGGTATTACGCTCCGGCGGCCCGAACCACTCTAAATCCTGCTGTGTTTCTTGTGTTCTGAAGGGAGATCGATCTAAGACGAGCTACCCCCTGAGTACACACCCTCTGGGCTAGGGCGGGTGCCTTCCGCCACCCGGCCGTGGTTTGCAGCACCACGACATTTGGCGCGCCAGGTAGGGGCAGCTAGCTCGTCGCATTTTCATCATCCGCTTTGTCCCCATGGTTCGTGTGGACGACGTGGAGATGACGGAGGGGGTGGCGTCCTCCACGCCACACGCCCCTCGCGTTACTGCTCCAGGGGCAACCGTGCCTGTGGAGCAGCCACCGTTGGCGGCGGCGCGAGCCGCCCGCCGGCAAGAGTCAGGGCGCCCATCAAGGGCCCCCTCACAGACTGCGAGCGGCGGAGCTCTAGCCGCGGCTAGGGAGTTGCTTCGCAACCCTCCGGCTGAGGCAGCCTCGCCAGACGCCCTGAGGCAGTGGCGAGACGACGTCGACCGTCTCCTCCACCTGGCTCAGGCCTCCCCCAGTTCTGCAAAGACTGGGCAACGACCTCCGCCTGGCAACGCGGTGGTACCTTACCACCAGCGTCAGGGCGGTGCGTCGGCATCTGTGCGCTCCCCCACCGTGAGGGGTGCACGAACAGAAGACTTGCGGGCGGAGCTCAACCGCCGGCGCGCGGGGGAGGATGCCCGCATCGCTGTCGAGAGGGCGCGAGAGCGCCGTCTCAACATTGAGGGACGCAACCTCAATGTCGATCTGGACGCGGCGGCACCCAGGCCTCCGGTGAACGCCCGGATTCAGCCAGGGGCACCGGTGGCCGGGGTGGGCTGTGCTGCGCTTGCGGAGCACCTCCGCGCCGTGGCGTGGCCACCCAAGTTCCGCCCCCACTTGCCGGAAAAGTACGACGGTACTACTAACCCGTCGGAATTCCTGCAGGTGTACGTTACTGCCATCACAGCAGCTGGTGGCAACGGCGCCGTCATGGCAAGCTACTTTCATGTAGCCTTGTCCGGGCCAGCCCGGACCTGGCTCATGAACCTCACACCTGGGACGATCCAGTCCTGGGAAGAGCTCTGTGCAAGGTTCACAGCGAACTTCGCCAGCGCCTACCAGCAGCATGGTGTGGAGGCACACCTTCACGCCGTGAGGCAAAAACCCGGGGAAACGCTTCGGGCTTTCATCTCGCGCTTCACTAAGGTACGGGGTACCATTCCTCGTATCTCAGATGCATCTATTATTACTGCTTTCCGTCAGGGGGTGCGTGATGAGAAGATGCTCGAGAAGCTGGCGACGCACGAGGTGGAAAGCGTCACTACGCTTTTCTCCCTGGCAGACAAGTGTGCCAGGGCCGCCGAGGGCCGTGCATGGCACTCAGCCCCCCAAGACGGAGACACCAAGGCTGGTGGCTCCAGCGCTACCGCTCAGGGCGGTGGCAAGAAGAAGAAGAAGAGCCGGGGTCGTGGGGAGCCGCATTCTGGCGGACCAGTCGTTGCAGCAGCAGCGCCACCAGCGGCGCCGGCTGCGGCGGCAGCGGCTGGGGGCCAGAATACACACGGCAAACGCCCTCGCCCGCAAGGTGGGAGCGGAGGTTCATGCCCAGTGCATCCCACCGCTCGCCACAGCGCTGCTGACTGCCGCGAGATCCAAAAGCTCGCGAAACGGGTCAGTGGGCGGCGGGAGCAGTCCTCTAAGGATGACTCACCCCCTCCTCGCCAGCGGGCCGGCAAGGAGAAGGCCTCTGACAGCAGGGCCGCAGCCGGGGAGAAGGAGCTGGGGTACCAATCCCCCGCTCGAGAGCTGAAGGGCGTCTATCACAACGACGACTCCGATTCCGACAACGGCGACCGCCGCAAGAAGCTGTACGTGATGTATGGCGGGAGCTGGGAGCTTGTCTCCCGGCGGGACGTGAAGACCCTTCGCCGGGAGGTCCTTTCGGCGAAGCCGGGGGTCCCGAGGGCGGCGCCGCACCAGAGGTGGATGAACACCACCATCTCTTTCGGGCCATCCGACTGCCCGGAGAATATGGCTGGAGCTGGTGTGCTACCTTTAGTCACGGCTCCTGTCATATCCAACGTGAGGCTCTACCACGTGCTGATTGACGGTGGGGCTGGCCTCAACGTCATCAGTTATGCAGCATTTAAGCAGCTGCAGATCCCAGAGTCCAAGCTGACTCCCTCTCGCCCATTCTCCGGGGTGGGCCCACATCCGGTGTTCCCCCTGGGGAGCATCACATTGCCGGTCACGTTCGGGACCGAGGAGAACTTCCGCACAGAAAGCGTCATGTTCGATGTTGCGGAGGTGAACCTCCCGTTCAACGCTATCATTGGCCGACCGGCACTCTACCGCTTCATGGCCATTGCCCACTATGGGTATTTGGTCTTGAAGATGCCTTCCCCTGCCGGAGTCCTCACCGTGCAGGGCGACCGCACCGCTGCCGTTGCTGCAGTTGAGAGACTGCACACTCTGGCGGCAGAGGCTGCACGCCCCGAGGAGGATCCGTCCACCTCGCAACCCAGGGCGCCTGCAAAGGCTCCCAAGGTCCAACCATCTGATCCGGACCAAGTTCCCGTGAAGTCGGTACAGATTGGGGCAGACGCCACCAGGACCACCCGCATCGCGGGGAACCTGGAGGAGAAATAGGAAGACGCGCTCATCGCTTTCCTCCGGGCAAATGTCGACGTGTTCGCCTGGGAACCGTCGCAGATGCCCGGGATCCCCAGGGAAGTGATCGAGCACAATCTGAGGATCTACCCCGACGCCACGCCGGTGCGCCAAAAACCTCGGAAGCAGTCTGTGGAGCGGCAGAACTTCATCCGCGAAGAAGTCCACAAGCTCCTACACGCTGGCTTCATCGAGGAGGTCCACCATCCCGAGTGGTTGGCCAATCCGGTCGTCGTCCCAAAAGCCAACGGGAAGCTCCGGATGTGCATCGACTACACCAGCCTCAACAAGGCATGTCCAAGAGACCCCTACCCTCTTCCGCGTATCGATCAGATCGTGGACTCCACCTCCGGGTGTGATCTTTTGTCTTTCCTAGATGCATACTCTGGTTTCCACCAGATTCAGATGTCTAGAGAGGATAGGAAGCATACTGCCTTTGTAACAGTAGATGGGCTTTATTGCTACATTGTCATGCCGTATGGTCTAAGGAATGCCTTACCCACGTTTGTGCGAGCCATGAACAAAACCTTCTGTAATCTAATTAGAGATATTGTTGAGGTTTATGTCGATGACATTGTGGTCAAGACTAGGGTAGGATCAACACTAGTGGAGGACCTGTCCCTCGTCTTCGACCGTCTTCGCGCCACCCGCACGAAGCTGAACCCAGAGAAGTGCATCTTCGGCGTCTCAGCAGGGAAGCTGCTGGGTTTCCTGGTCTCGCATCGAGGCATCGAGGCAAACCCAGCCAAGATCAAGGCGATCGAAGCAATGAGGCCTCCTGGCCGCATCAAGGACGTCCAGAAGCTTACTGGATCCCTCGCTGCTCTTAGCCGCTTCATATCGAGGCTGGCTGAGAGGGCCCTTCCCTTCTTCAAGCTGTTGAGGAGGTCCGGTCCATTTTCATGGACCGAAGAGGCTGAACAGGCCTTCCAGGAGCTGAAGCAGCACCTCACCTCGCTGCCAGTATTGGTGGCACCAGAACCCGGTGAGCCGTTGTTTCTGTATCTTGCTGCATCTGCGGAGGCGGTCAGCATGGTGCTGGTCGCCGAAAGGATGGAGCAAACCCGCCAGGGGAGCACCAAGGTCCTCTTGGCCGAGGATGGTGAGCCGGACCCCGGACACGGGGGCCCGTCAGCCTCACCCCAGCTTGAAGGTCCGGGCCCCGCACAGGCAGGTCCGGAGGAGCCTCATCCCATTGGGAGCCCAGAACCACTGGGGGCCCAAGGGACAGATGCGGTGGACAAGGGCGAACCGGACCCAGGAACTAGGATTCGGACCGTCCAAAAGCCAGTCTACTACGTCAGTGAAGTCCTCCACGAGGCAAAGGCCAGGTATCTTGAGACGCATAAGCTTATCTATGCAATACTTGTTGCGTCCAGGAAACTGCGCCACTACTTTCAAGCACACCGAGTTGTTGTAGTGACCTCTTACCCATTAAGAGCGATCCTACACAATTCCAACGCCACAGGCAATATCGCCAAGTGGGCAGCAGAGCTGGCAGAGTTCCAACTGGAATTCCAGCCACGCCATGCGGTCAAAAGCCAGATCCTGGCTGATTTCATAGCGGAGTGGACTCCTTCCCCAAGCAACCCTGGAGGTCCGGCCATAAATGTTGGACCCCCGGAGCCGGAAATCAGGACACCAGCCTTCACCGAGCCTCACTGGACACTCTTCTTTGATGGGTCCGCCCGCGAGAAGTGGGCCGGAGCTGGTGTGGTCCTCATCGACCCAAACGAAGATCAGCTGAAGTACATGGTGCACCTTGAGTTCAAGGCCACCAACAACATGGCGGAATACGAGGCTCTGATCTTCGGCCTGACCCAAGCCCTCTCATTGGGGGTCCGGCAGCTTCTGGTGAAGGGGGACTCCCAGCTAATCATTAAGCAGGTCCGAGGGGATTGCAACTGCAATAATCCCCAGCTCGCGGCATACCTCATACACGTGAGGAAGCTCGAGAAGGACTTCGACGCTTTGGAACTACAACACGTTCCCCGCGAGCACAACTCAGCAGCAGATGATCTCTCTGCGAGAGCATCTACCTGGGCTTCTGTGCCTGAGGGTGTCTTTGAAAGACGGCTGCTGAAACCTACCGCCCAGCCTCCCGAGCCGGGTGACGGGAATCAAGCTGGCACCTCGAAGCTAGCGGTCCCGGCAGTATTCCACCTATGGTGCCCAACTAGGGCTGTGTGTTCTGTTGAGGAGCCTGTTGTCCTCACAGAACCACCCCTATCTGCTTTGGGAGCTCCCGATGCATGGATCTCCGAGATCCGGGACTACCTGAAAGATAACATCCTCCCTGATGACGATGTGTCCGCTGAGCGCATAGTCCGATTGGCTAAACGCTACGCGGTGGTAGAAGGGGATCTCTACCGCCGTGGCGCCAACGGAGTCCTCATGCGATGCATTTCCCAGGGAGAGGGCCGCGAACTGCTTGCGGAGATCCATGGAGGCGAGTGCGGAAGTCATTCCTCCTCTCGCACGCTTGTTGGCAAGGCCTTTCGGCACGGCTTCTACTGGCCAACAGCACTCCAGGATGCGGCTGAGCTGGTAAGGTCCTGCAAAGCATGCCAGTTCCATGCAAAGCAAATACACACCCCAGCTCAAGCTCTACAGATGATTCCGCCCTCATGGCCATTTGCTGTGTGGGGTGTGGATATCCTGGGGCCTTTCCCCCGGGCTGTCGGCGGGTACCGGTTCCTCTATGTTGCCATCGACAAGTTCACTAAGTGGCCGGAGGTTACTCCTGTGGTGAATATTACTAAGAAATCAGCAGTCGCATTCCTCAGGTCCATTGTGTGCAGATTTGGCGTCCCAAACCGCATCATCGCGGACAACGGGACCCAATTCAAAAGCAGACTTTTCCAAGAGTACTGTGAGGACATTGGCATCCAGCTATGCTTTGCGTCCGTGGCACATCCCCGTAGCAATGGACAGGTTGAGAGAGCGAATGCAGAGATCCTCAGGGGACTCAAGACCCGCACCTACAACTGCTTGAAAAAGCATGGTGCCAAATGGGTTGACGAGCTTCCATGTGTACTATGGGGCAACCGGACCACACCCAGCCGAGCCACCGGGGAGACTCCGTTCTTCCTGGTCTACGGGGCTGAAGCATGCCTTCCCCCAGAAATTCACCTGGGCTCACCACGGGTCCAGGCCTTTGACGAATCCATGCAGGAGCAGCTGCGGTGCGACGACGTGGACTTCGTTGACGAGCGAAGGTGGCGAGCAGCGATCCGAAATGCACGCTACAACCAGGCGCTCCGGCGCTACCGTCAACGGTTCGTGCACAGTAGGGAGCTCCGGGCTGGCGACCTCGTCCTCAGACGGATCCTGAACCGAGCGGGGCTCCACAAACTCTCCCCCAGCTGGGAGGGGCCTTTCAAGGTTACAGAGGTATGCCGGCCCGGATGCGTTCGCCTCGCCACAGAAGACGGAGTACCGCTGCCCAACCCGTGGAACATAGAGCATCTGCGTAAGTTTTACACCTAGGCAGAGCAGGGAGATAACCTTTCCTTTGTAATAAGATAGAGTTAGCGTGCGGCCCGGAGCGGTTGAGGGCCACCCTCGTAAACCCGACCTCTGGCATCCATCGCACTAGCGGCTAACGCGCGGCTCAGAGCGGTAGAGGTCCGACCTCATAAACCCGGCCTCTGACATCCATCGCGCAAGCCATGTACATCGAGATTGCAAAGGAAAGATTTTTTCCTAATTCTGTCTTTGTGTCAAAGTTAAATTACGCATTTCGATTCTCGTAATTTTCGCTTTTTTCTAACCCCCGCGGGACCTCTACTCTTGTTGCTGCAACTAAGATCTGCATTGAGCTGCTGGACTACCGTACAGGTCCGGACCCTCTTGCTGCAGGAGCGGGGTCCGGACCCCTAAGGACCTACTCTGGGGAGCGGGTACTTGTTTCCTGGGGTGGTTCGGAGCCCAGTGTAGCCGCTTAGCTGGTTCCGTACCCAAAAGCCTGCACTCTCCACCACCCTGTAACGAGTACTCTAGTACCTGGAGCCGGGTAATTGGGGGCCCGGACCTCGTCCCAGATCAAGAGCTGGCTTCCTAAGTCCAACACGGCGTGTCCAGCACCATATCTCAAAGGATCGAGCACAGCAAAGTGACCTCACCCACTGCTGCGAAGGGTCTAGGACGAAGAAGCCAGGTCCGGAAAGATCGTACTGTTTCCTGGAGTGGTCCGGAGCCCTGCGTAGCGCCTTAGCCTGGTTCCGACCCTAAGCCTACGCACTCCCCCACTCTGTAACAAGCACAGAGCTACCTGGACCTGCGCATCTAGAGTCCTAGACCTGGTACCAAGCCTGGGATTGGTCAGGAATGAGCCCCGCGGGTCTGCTCTAAGCTATAACTTTGAGGTGGTACACAGGTTCAAACCTGGCCGGTGGTAGACAGTCTCAAACCATTGAGCCTATCTACCAGGGGGGCCGAGTATCTGCTTCAAAGCTTTCATGCAGGATAAGAGCCAATCTCGGTGGTAGACAGACTCACAGCAGCTGAGTCTCTCTCCCAGGGGGCCCAGGCATCCGCTTTGTCCCACACATCATGGATGGATTCTGCATGCGTCAAATAGCTAAGTTGCAGTATCATTGCTACCATATAAGCAAATTTGATTCTTCTCTCTGTACTCCTGTATACTACGCAGGGAACAAGGCGCTTGCTCGCCTTGCAAGCTATGTGACACCTATGCCCAAGGTGGCAGACAGGTCCAGACAACTGAACCTATCCGCCAGGGGGCCAGGGCGCCGGGGTGCCGCATACCGCAAATCAACAACCGCCAAACAGCTAAGTTGAAGTTTCTTCTATTTCAAAAACTTTCAACTGATACAATGTTTGTTACATAATGCAAAAGAAAAAAGATACAATCCCCAGCCTAAGGGTCCGCAGGCTCTCGCTTGAAGTAGGCGGCGACGAAGTCAACGACCTCCCGCACGCTGTCCCGAGCGGCGGCCTCCGTCTCTGCTACAGGGCCATCGACCACGGGCGCCAGCGAGATGGCCGGGTCGTGGCTCCGGAGACAGGTCAGGATGTGCTCCGCCACCATCCGGATCAGCTCGCGGCCCTCGTTTTCAAGCTGTCCAGTAAGGACTGGCCCCAGGCGCTGGAGCCTATCCGAAGCGGAGCTCAACACTGGGAGGGCGTCAGCTATCGAAGCTGGCGGCTCCGCCACCTGGATCGGGCTCATTCCAAATGGCACCAGTGCGAGGCTCGCTTCGGCCGCCCAGTCAGCGATCCGCTGGGCTCCAGCGCGCTGGTCTTCCTGGTGCTTCTGGACCGCCTCCCGGACAGCCTCCTGCACCCGGGTGTCCAAGGCCGCCTTGGCCACCTCCACCTCGCGGGACCTCTCCTCGAGCTCGCGGGACCTCTCCTCGAGTCCGCGGGACCGCTCCTCCAGCTTGGTCTCCTTCTGCTCCGCGTATACCTTCCGCTTCTTGAGCGACTCTCGCTGGCGCTCAAGCTCCTTCTCTATGGCGGTGGCGTGAGCTTCCCGCTTGGCAAGAGACTTCCGGTCCTCCTCCAAGTCCGCCTCGTCGGCAGTCAGCTGGCGGGCTCTCTCCTGCAGTTGTTCACGCCATCCCCGCAGAGTCGCAGAGAAGACGTCGAGCTCCTGCCTCCGGACCTCGAGGTCCTCGCTGCGAGTCTCCAGCTCTGATTGCTGGGCTGCGAGGTGAGCCTCGAGGTCGGACCGCTGAGCAGCAAACCCAACAACCTCCAGGGTGAAGTCCTGCTCCCGCTGCGCCAAGGATTTCTCTCGGCTTGACACTGCAAGCTCTCGGTCAAACACCTTCTTAAGGTTGACTCGGTAGGCCGCTTGGTCCGCCTTGAGCTTTGACCGAGTTTCCGCGGCGTGGGACGCTTCAGCCTTCGTGTGCGCCTCCAGGCGGGTGTGCCAGTCGGAGAGGCGCTGACGCTCGCTCTCCAGCGCAGACCACTCCCGCCGGAAGGCCACCTCGGCGGAGGAGGTTGCCTCCTCAATCGAACGCCGAACTCGCAACAGCACCTGAGGAAGCGGGGTCGTATCCTCCTCCGGGGATTGGAGCTGCAGGAGCCGCCTGCCAAACACCACCTCCAACTCTTCCTCCGCAACAGGACCGGAGCTGGAGGTAGGGGCTTCCGCTTGCGGCACTTGTCTCCGGCGCTTCCACTGCCGCCGAGTCGGGCGCGGCCGGGCCCAGCTCCGGCGCTTCCGCTGCCGCCGAGTCAGGCGCGGCCGGGCCCAGCTCCGGCGCCTCCGCTGCCGCCGAGTCGGGCGCGGCCGGGCCCAGCTCCGGCGCCTCCGCTGCCGCCGAGTCGGGCGCGGCCGGGCCCAGCTCCGGCGCCGCCGCTGCCGCCGAGTTGGGCGCGGCCGGGCCCAGCTCCGGCGCCTCCGCTGCCGCCGAGTCGGGCGCCGTCGGGCCCAGCTCCGGCGCCTCCCCTGCCGCCGAGTCGGGCACGGCCGGGCCCAGCTCCGGCGCCCCCGCTGCCGCCGAGTCGGGCGCCGTCGGGCCCAGCTCCGGCGCCTCCCCTGCCGCCCGGGCACCTGCTGATGTGCCAACGGTGGTAGAAGAACCGCTGGGGCGGGAAGCCCTGGTAGCAAAGCAGAAAAGCCGTCAACACAAAAAAAACAGAACACCGGCGCAAGGGAGGAGAGCAAGATGACACTAACCCAGCAGAACCGGGGACCCAGCGTCCCCGGAGCCCGGGCCTCTTCTCTTGCAGCTGCTGCTGTTGCTGTTGCTGTTGTTGCCCCTGCAGCTGCGATACAGGCGTAACCCGGGCCTGCGCCCGTTGCTGCTGTACCTGCGGCTGCGGCATGGGTGCAACCCGGGGTCGCTCCTGTTGCTGCTGCTGCCGTCCGCGTGCCTGCTGCCGCTGCTCCTGCGGCTGCTCCTGCTGCGGCCGCTCTTGCTGCCGGCGCGATGAATTCTTCGGCGGCGATGGTGGTGGTCCAGTTACACCAGAGGACCCGTGGGGGCCAGCAGCCCGGGAGCTACCCTGGCCTGCGCCCTCGGAAGACCTCTGGCGCTTCGCGGCGGGCTCCGACACCAGGGTCCCGTCGCCCCGGAGTAGCCTCCGCCGGCCTACGTCCCCTGACGACGCACCGGAGCTGCTCTGGGCCCGGCTGGAGCCGGCCGCAGCCGCGGCCTGTTTCCCCTTCGTAGTGGCACCGGACCCTGCAGCGCTTAGCGTAGCCTGATCCCCGGACGAGCCAGGGATCCGGAGCCCACGGTTCGGGTCACCCCCGGTCTGCCGCGGGGCCAGTCCCCCGTCGTCCAGGGTTGGCAGGGTGGCCAGCACCGCCACCCTCGCTGGGTCCTCGCAGAGGGGGACTATGCTCTGCGGGAGGATCAGATTCTCTGCGATGAAGGTGTCTCCCGTCACGTTCCGCACCAGGACCTCCAAGGCCTCCTGGGTCAGGTCGCTTCCCTCCCCGCGGTGGGTCCTGCTGCAATCGTTGAGGCCGGTGAAGCTCCACGCCGGTCGCGGCCGCTGCTTCAGGGGGGCGATCCGGCGCTTCACGAAGTCGCCGAGCACGTGCCACGAGGTGAGGCCGCTCCCTGCCAGTGACCTGATCTTATCCAGCACGGAGTCGAACTCCGGCTGCAGCGATGGCTTGGCCCTCCAGGACGCTTTGTCGGAGGCGGGCCCCGCGGTCGGCAGGACAAGGCGCTCGTTGGCTTCGGTGGTGGCAACCACCCAATCCCTGCGCCACTCCTCCCACCTTCCGCCAGCAAGGCCCGGAATGTAAGGAGTCGGCAGGTCGCTCCTTATCTGGAAGTAGTACCCTCCCACTTCGTCCTTGCTCCTTCCGGACTTCACCAGGATGAAGAAGTAGCGGAAGAGGATGACGCAGGGACGCACTCCTACGAACATCTCGCATAAATGCACAAAGATGGACGCCAGGAGGAGGGAGTGGGGCGTCAGATGCTGAAGCTGGAGGCCGAAGTCTTCCAGCAGCAGCAGCAAGAATGAAGAAATCGGCAGCCCCACGCCGGCGGAGACGTGCGAGGTAAATAGCACGAACTCCCCGGCGCGGAGGTTGCCAAGGGGAACCGAGCCTGCTCGCACCCCCCAGCCGGTCTCCTGAGCGCTCCACCCGAGCAGGCGGCGCACTGTGTTCAGCTCTCCCTCGGTCTGGAAGCGACGGGGATGAACAAGGGATGCCATCTCCTGACGGGCGAGGAAGGAGCCTGTGTAGGGGGGAGAGAAGGTCAAGGAAGGCTCGGAGGCAAAGGGGCGCAAAGGCTGGAGGAAGAAGACGAATGCGGGAAAGCAACCATAGGATACGGTATGCCCCGTTATAAAGCCTGTCTCAACCAGCGCGCCCCGGAACCGTCGCCGGAACTCAAGCGACGCTCGCACCAGGAGTTAGCCGCCCAGTCCATGACGTGAGGGGCCCAGGCCCACCTGTCAGGGAGGGTGGGTAATCAACGGGGGTGCGAAAAGGCGGGATCCGAACCGTCGCCCGCGCGCGTGAAGCAAGGCGGAAGCCGAGCTGACGTGCGCGCATTAATCATAGGCGTGGCCGAGCTTTTCGGGAGCTGCGCCGGTGGTAAATGATCCGTTTACTCCGGCCGCAACAATGCCAAACGTCGCGCGTGTGACTAAGTGAACCGCTTATCGTGGGGCCCTTAGTCAGTAATCCGTTGCGACGTGATGAGGCAGCAACCAACCCAATGGGTAGTCAAAGCCGGTCAAGACCTGCAGAAAGGAGCTTCAAGCTATATAGTACCAAATCGCAGAAGTGGCCCCACCTGTGGGCTCGTACCTCCCCCAAGGTGGGCCCGGGGGCCACTGTCGGTACCCTGCAACAGGGATACCCACTCTTACTGCAGCAAAGCAGGACCCGCGTAGTTATCCGTAGCTGCGCGGGAGAGACGGAGTAGCCAGGCCCCACAGGCCAGGCTTTTCCCTCACCAGGCCAACGGCCCCGGACCGTTCCCCGCCTGAGGATGGGTCCGGTGGCGCCACGTGTCTCCATGGAAGGGAAGCTCCAAGCTGACCGCCGAAGCCTCGGACCCCCAGAGGGGTCCGGGACCTCCTACGCCCGTCCGGACTCCCCTCACCGTGTAGGGGTCCGAAGCCGCCACGTGTCCCGGAGGCGTGGGATCGTGCGCGAGCCTTCCGGAGGAAGACTCGCCCACCTACCGCATTTAATGCGATAGACAAGGCGTGCTCTGCCGCTGTGGTACACAAGACAGCCTTTTGTCAGGCCCCGCTGCGCGCCGCGTATTACCAAGGAGCACAGTGCAGCCGCCTGAGCCGCGCCCGCGCAGAGCCTGCCTGTAGCATTAAACGGATACGACAGCACGGCACTTTTCCATCATGCCGCCTACGCCGCAAGCTACACCGCCCGCTTAAGCAATGTGACGGGCGGTGTCACTAGCTGCGACGGGCCTGACCTGACAAGACGACGCTAGGACATGATGGACGAAGGGCTCCGGGAGCAGGCGAGGGAATCCAAGAGAAAGATCTCCTTTGCCTGCGACGCCATAATGCATGAACAGTGCGTTAGGTTATACTACATCGTTGGACCCACCTGTCGGGGATCCAACGACTGTGTACGCGCCCCCTTGAGATATAAAAGGGAGGCGCTCGCTGTGCACAAAAAGATCCATACAGACTCAAGCTCTCGCACCTCCTCACGCTTGTGGGAAGGCAATACAACACACAGTGGATGTAGGGTATTACGCTCCGGCGGCCCGAACCACTCTAAATCCTGCTGTGTTTCTTGTGTTCTGAAGGGAGATCGATCTAAGACGAGCTACCCCCTGAGTACACACCCTCTGGGCTAGGGCGGGTGCCTTCCGCCACCCGGCCGTGGTTTGCAGCACCACGACAAAATCCTTTTTGCTGGATTTAAGTGAGCTGATGCCAACTTCAGATCTCACTAGTTGACCCAAGGAGGAGGAGCTCTAGATTTGCGCATCGTGAATTCGTGATGCATGCGATTTCGATAATATGCTTTAGTACACCCATAGTGCTTATCGCCAACGCTTTGTCGTATCGTATCTGCACTTATGATTAGAGGCAACAACGTGAGCATCATAGACTAATGTTTTTTTAGATAAATGCAAGCCACGACCTTTCTCTTAAGTTAACTGTCGCAGCCATATGAATGATGATGTCTATTTCTTTCAATGGCCTTGTTTGGATAGTGCCTACAAGTTTCTAGAATGGACTTTGACCGTCCATTAGAGGTGTTAAACAAAATCAGTTTACAAAACTAACTCCAGAACCCATGTGCTAGGAACCCTGAAGAATCTAATGAATTCTTTGGTCACGTGATTAGATGATGGCTACTGTATCATCACTGTAGCCAATCATCGATTAATTACCGTCATTAGATTCGTCGCGAAAAGTTACATCAATCCCTGTAAAGGTTTTGTAAACATACTTCATTTAATACTTCATACGAGCAAGATTCTCTTCTCGGGAAACGTATTCTAGGATTTCTAGAATAAACCAAACACGACCATATCTTTAGCAAGCTCTTGTTTAGATGCACCCAAAATTTCAAAACTTTTTGAAAATGGACCACTCTTTGGAATTTTTCATCTAAACGGGCCTCATTTTGGCCTGTAAACTTTCCGGCCCGTTCTATCCCGTATATATCTCCCAGCCGCTGCTCCAACATCTCATATAGCTAAATTCTTTCTCAAAAAAAAAATATAGCCAAATTCTTCAACGAGACATCTCCTGCCATAGGGTGAAACCTTGTCGCAGAATCATGAACTGATGAAATGCTTTTGGTACTTCTCTCGCAAAGATAGAAATATCCGAAGTTGCCTAATCTGACATTGCAAGCAACAAGACCAAGGAAACGAAGGGGAACCGGATCAACATTTAATCAATCACTCAACTAACTCAAAAAAGAAAGATCATGTGATGTGAACTCGCGAAGGGCAGCGCGGCAGAGAAGACGACCTCGGAGCCGGACAACCTCTTCACTGGAGGCTGCAGCCGCAGGGTCATCTTTACAAGGAGTCAAGGACTGCATCTCATAAGTCATAACCCAACAGGGCAACAGCCAACAGAGCATCAGGATCCAATCACTGGACTCCTCAAACACACTAAAAGCATCACCATTTTGCCGCTACGTTTGCTGATGAATCCGGCGGTGCCCATGACGAGTAGGCGTGGTAAAAGGTCTTAATTTTCAGCATAGATAATTTAAAGATTGAATTCTAAAAGGATCGAATTTTAATTTTATCTCATATAATTTTAAACTAAAAAAATTAAAGATCAAATAAAATTATGAAGAAAGCATTATAGCCCGTTACCACCCCTGGTGATGGGCCGTCTTGTTGTGGAGGCGCTCCGCGACCCCGGCGGACTGCTAGACCGAGATGAGGGCGGCCGAGTGAGCGAGCAGGATGAGGACGGCGGGGTCCGTCGGCAGCAGTGGTAGGCGCGGCGGGGTGGCGGGGGGATGAGCAGGATGGGGGTAAAAATTTAAAAAGACGAAAAGTTTCTCCTCCGTCCGTTCGCATCACTGACAGGTGGGACCCACCAGGCACCCTCCGCGCGCGGCACGAGACAGATCGAGGCATCGAGCCATTCGGAATTCCAGGCCGTCGGATCACAGATCACTGATCCCGCCCCCGAAGCGGTCATCGCCGCTCCTCCTCGGCTGCGTGGTGACCTCACTGCCCCCACACAGATCTGGCCCCGGCCGCCCTCCTGCCCGATTCTGCGATTCAAAATTTTCGAGCCCTCCGTCTCCACACCGGCACACCGCGGCACTAGCCGTTCCTCTCCCACCTCCATGCCCAAACCCTAGGCGGCCACGCGGCGACCTCCGCGAGAGCCGAGCCGGTACGCCATGGAGCAGCTGTTCATGCAGGCCTTCGAGCGCGGGGACTGGCTGGCCGCTCAGGTGCAGCAGCAGGTCGACTCCTACTCCCAGACCCTCGCCCGCCGCCTCCTCGCCGCCGGCCACAGCCCCCCAGAATGGCTCCTTCCTTCCGCCACCCTGGCCCAAGGTGCGCTCCCCCTCCCCCTCCCTTTCTCTTCCGTCCCCACGTCAGTGCCGCGGATTCGGGTGGTTCGTGAGCGGAGCGGGGTGGATTCGCTTGGCCGATTGGGGCTGATTTCGATTCGGATAGAGATTGCGTACTTCGACTTGAAGGGTTAGTGGTTAGTGGTGATTTGAGCTTAGATTGCCCTACGGTTGGTTGTGGAGCATTTCTAGTGCTAGCATTTGTTAAATCGGAGAACGTTCGTGGTGTGGTGTCAAAACAATCATGGGGGCGGTAGCCGGTAATTGCCTAAGGAAAACAATGTGGTTGGAGATTACTTAGTTTTACAGAATGTTTCCTGCTGTCATGACTATATCAGAACAATAACATAGCTAAATATGCATGCCATATTTTGTTGTTGCAGTATACTGAAATTTTAATAATTCAACAAGCAATAAAATTTGCAACTAAATGAAAGAAAAATAAACAATTATACTCTGTTTGTTCTTTTTGAAATGTCAGACTACCTACAGGTTACACAAGTACCAGAATCATTGTTGAATGTTCGTATGTCATATCTAACCGTTTTGCTGTAAATATTGTTTCATGATCCTTTCTGTGCGTTGCTATCATCTTTCTTTTTATTCATATACTGAAGTAATCCATTTATGTGTAGAGCTGAATGGCAAACCAATTGTTCTCACTGGAAGACATATTACAACACCAGCAGTCAATAGGAGTGTCTTCCTGCCTCTAGCTGTTCCTAGCACTTTGTCCAGAAATTCGGAGGTTCCAAATGAATGTGCCTACACAGACACCAATTGTACTGCTCTGGATACTAGCCAACATGAAGAGGAGCAGCAAGATCATAATTCACTTAACCAGGACATTTCTGAGACTTGTACCGCAGCCAAAATGTTTTCAAGGATTCAGCGTTCCAGGTCAAGGCAAAGGCATATTGAAGATCGTCTACATGAAAAGAATCAGGCTGCAAAGAGTGGAAGCCTTGATGGCATGCGTAAGTCTAACCTTGGGACTTTGGGGTCAAACAGAGCTAATGCATCATCATCATCCATACCATGTGATGATGTTGCAAACAATGCTGAAACAACGTCATCAGCTCCAGGTCAGGGTAGTGGTTTTTGTGCCATTCAGGGGAGATCAATTAACTCCTTGAAGTGTGGTGACAATCTTGAAAATGAAGGAGTTCAGTCAGATGGTTTCCCACCACAGATAGTAGAGAGAAAAGTTATCTCTTCTAATAGTGACATTGGGGTCAGTAACAAACCTTCTGTTAGAGATTCATTTAGTGTGCAACTTCCAGATCTCTCTAAGCCAAGCTTTACAGATAATGTGTGCCACCGAGTTCCTGAAACTCCCATGTTGGTTGAGCCAAAAAAACTTCAATTTGATGGCGTTGAATCAGTTTGTGTGGATGATACTAGTGAACAAACAGGCCAGCAACAGGAATCTGGTGTTAAAAGTGACCATCTTGATATTGCTGGTAGAATTCCTTCAAGTGAAAACCCATCTTCTACCAGTTCTCAGGGACTTCATTCGGTGGGCAAGTTGTTGCTTGATCATGTTAGGTGGGGACATTTGAACCCTGACGTTGCACCAGTGGAGCATCATTACAAATATGCTTTAGAATGTGGCCATCCTGAGCCCACTGGTATGCATTCTCCAAATAAGAAACCATCTCTGATGTGCCCTGCTGAAGCACCGGATTCTATTGGTGAACCATCGCTTCAAAAGGATTCTGGCGATGTTCCTGAAACCAATTCATTGGGAACAGCATGCCCCAGAGTCAGCCGACCACTTGAAATGGATACATCAAATAGTGATGAAACCAATTGTTCTCAAAGGCCTTGTTCTGTGGTCAACCCGCTGCTCACAAATGATACATTGCAGGCTATTGAGGATACTGAAAAACTGCCGAGTTCCAATTCTCAATTCTCACCTCCATACAGTGGACATTTGCAGATATCTACCAAGCTATCTGGCTCAAGGTTTGGGGCTCATGCATCATCAGGAACATCACCAAACAGTTTGTTAGGGGAGGATGGGCATGGACAGCTTTCAAATTTGCCAATAAATGACAGAAATAGCCGATGCCCCCATGGGAGGTCTGCTTTAAGTCTAGAACTGCTTCCAACTGAAAATTTTAATTCCAATGATGTTTGTCAATCAAGCTTCTTATCTTATAGAATACAAACTAATGACAATTATTCCGATGGTTGCACTGCTGTGAATAACTTTAGATCTGCAGATAATGAGTTATCTCAGGAACCATATTTATCGGTCAGACCATCTTTGGAATTGAATGGGAGTATTCCAGATGCCGAAACTCCATTAGGCCATGGTCCTCTGGACATGGAAAATGAGATGCTCAAAGAAAACCCAGTATCTGACTCGGTCAACTGTTATTCAGGAGAGTTGGGTGATGATGCTCAGACCAGCAAATCGTATGGTGGTTCTGCTGATAACAGAAAAAATGAGTCTGTGGTTCTGAAAGTTATGCCCAGTAATTCATCTCAAAGACCCAGAGAAATGCATGGAAGAGAAAGGAACAGTGTGGTTTTATCAGAAAAATGCAATGAATTCCTGCGACAAGGTATCATGATTGCTCCTTGTAAATCATTATCCTTCTTTTTTTTCCCTAGCAACTGGCACTCTGATATATTCTTACGTAACTTGCAATCTTTCAGGAAAAGAACAAGAGACCCCTCATGCTGAGGATGATGTGCAAATAAATGCTAATTCATGGACAGCTGAGAGTGTTGAGAAAAGAAAATCTGAATGTACTTCAGAATCGTGCGAGAAGAGCAATAAGCAAGAGGACAGAAGAAGTGCTCAGAAGAGGTCAGTTGCAGATGGTGTTCAGATAAATGGGGGTACATCATCCAAGAGAAAACGAATAAAATGTCAAGACATTGCACTTCCCAGTTCTTATGACACGAAACCATTGTCTCCGAACCACCAAGATGTCATTGGCACCCATGTGGTAACTGCAGAAAATTTCTCAGGGAAATCACAACCTTCAGGTCGTTACTTCTTAAGGAATTCAGGATCTGGTGAGTTCATGCCTCTCAAGTCTGAGACAAAGAATGATACCATGAGCTGCAAGATGTCAGGTGCAAGTGATGTTCAAAAAAATAGGAATTCTATTCCTGAATTAAGAAATAGGTCCAGCTTATCCGAGGTTGCCCTCGGCAAGTCTTCTAGTGTGAAGGCTTTATCACCTCATTTTGGTTGCGGTATCAGCAGCAAGATTGCAGTTGAAGAAATGGACCTCCAAAACTATCAATCACAGTTACAAAATATTTTGGATGTCGCTACAACTCCTTTGCCTACAAGCTGTGATATTGCACTTGATAACATGGAGCTCTGCATGCCAGAGGTACGTGTTCAGCAAGTGTTCCAACTCTTTCATTCTGAAATTGTGAAAATATCAATCCAAAAGACTATTCTTCGGATTACCCAACCAAGTGCAAGTTAAGAGAATTGGATGGTTTCAGTTTTATCTAAGTGGAAATTTGGTTTGTGGCTGATTCTTAAAGATATTGTTAGGCCTGTTGCCTTGTTGGGTAACTGAATTTCATTTGCTACATTTTTAGATGGTAGAGTTTTGCAATGTTCGGTCTGAAATCTAACTTACAGTTTTCTGAATATGTTCGTGAATTCCAGAGCGTTGACAACTTTTCTTCTTTGTTGGCAGGAAAATCCTTACTTACAAGGTGAGGACCTAAGTGTTTCTGATTCCAGTGTGGAACATCAGCAAATGGCTCTTAAGATGGATGAAATATTGTCTAATTCTGCCACTGATTCAATACATATATTTCCGAGTTATGGATCGGAACAACATGATAAACAGGCATCTGCTCCAGTTGTATTTGCTCATGAGAAATTAAGTTATGGCTCTGGCATAGAAGTTGATAGGAAACTTAGAAGTGAAGATCTAACTGGACCTTTGCTATCTGATTCCTCCATACCAAGACAAAAAGATGATGAATCTGTGGACTGTAATGATACAATGCCACAGTTCGAGAGCTTTGATTTTGCTACCTTTAGTTATGATGAAAAACGACACAATGAAAGTATTGATGGAAGAATAACAGATGTTTTTGGTTCATGTGGATTGGGACATAATGGTTCCTTTTTTACTTCTGATGTTGTAGCCTCGTGGTCTTCAAATGATAGCGACAAACATGAGAGTAGTGAAAATCAGTTGACCCCTGCAGTTGAAAAGTATAGTCTGGGGAAACTTTCAGGGAAAATTGGATCTGTTTCCGAGCATATGGGTTCAATCCCAGAACTTTCATGCTTCCGAATTGATGAAGACAGTGACATTGCAGAAGAAAATGAGTACCAAGACATAATACCTGGATCTGTAGGTGTCCAGAGGCAATCGGGCAGAAAAGTATTTCAGGATATCACTGGATTATGTCAAAACACTGGGAATTTTGCCGCTTGTTCCATAGGTATCATGGATACAAGTGACACAGACTTCACCACAGAAACTTGCAGTGGTGAACTCAATCATCTTCCAGGTCTCAGGAATGATGGTGATAACAAGAAGCCCAAAGAAAGTTATGCTTCTTTAGTAAAGAAAGGAGGAAAAATATCTCATTCTCTCCGTAACAGATTAAGCAAGACAGAAGCAAGACACATGAGTGAAACAAATACTGGCAAACACTCTAAGCCTTGCAATATTGTTGCAAATGTGGCATCTTTTATACCTCTTGTAAAACAAAAGGTGCAAAACACAGCAGTATGTGGTATGTCTTATTTTTTTACTTACACTATTTAACATTTATTTAATTGCTAAAGCTATTTGGCAAATGATCCTTTGAGTTATTTATTTGAGTGGTTCTCACAAAAGGCCTCTACAAATGACTTTGTCTTGTAGTGAAAAAGGATGTTAGAGTGAAGGCACTTGAGGCAGCTGAAGCTGCAAAACGTCTTGAAGAAAAGAAACAAAATGAGCGTGAAATGCGCAAAGCAGCCGCAAAACTAGAGCGTGAGAAATTGAAGCAGGAGAAAGACTTAAAGCAAAAACAGGAAGAGGAACAAAAGAAGAAAAGAGATGTTGATGTAGCGACTAGAAAGAGGCAGAGGGATGAGGAGGGAAGGAGGGAAAAAGAGAGAAAAAGGAAATGCGTTGAAGAAGCTCGAAAACAACAGAAGCAGCCTATGGAAAGAAGGCATGCCGACAGTGAGAAAGATTCTCACCCAAAAGCTTTTGTGAGTAAAAGCTATATGCTCGATCTCTATCCAAGTGTTATTTAAGATATATATTTATTATGAAGTATTTTAGTCATTGCAGGATAACAAGAAGTTGCCGAAGAATTTGGCTGAATCTGTGAAAGGCCAAGTGAAACCTAATGAAATGACACGCCTCGGAGATAATGCCACTAAAAGTAGTAATGAAAAGGTTGTGGCAGCTGATGAGAGACCTGCAAGTTTTGGTTCTCAATCTCAGGAAAATATCCACCAGAGTCTTGAAGAGGTAAGTTCTGTAGACTAATGTTACTTCATCTGTGTGTGGGTGTGTTGGGGGGGGGGGGGGGGGCAGTGAGGGGGCTTGCCTGTAAGTATCCAACAAGCATGTAGGGTTTTTTTAGACTGGTCACTTCAAATTCAAGGTATTGCTTATAACATCTTAAAGTAAGTATCTGGAAGATATTGCACTGAATTTCTTTTTTTAATCTGAGGCCATAGATCTTAGAAGCTGTGCAAAATGCCGCAATGCACACACTGCACCTTAATTTTTGGATGTGGAAAATGATGTGGATAGCCAAACTTGGCTATTTTGATTCATAATTGTGTTATTTCACTTCGGTGTTGATGAAGATTCTAATTATGAATTCTCTGCTCCGCGGTTTGTTGAACTTTTGTAGTCTTACATGATGACTCCATATAAAGATTCTGATGATGAAGATGATGATTTTGAACTTAAAGAAGAATCAAGACGAAGAAGGAAATTGATTCCGTCATGGGCTCGGTATGTGTCTATCTTAAAATTACAGAATCCCCTATTAGCCTAGGTCTGTTATTGAAATATGTTATCTTGATGTGATGTCTGATTTGGCAAGGCAAAGCTCAGGAGCCACAGCTTCCTTTTTGCCATTCTTGCAAGTTTACATAAATTTACACTTACCTTCCTGTAGAGCTCAACGTAAGGGGGCTCATGGGATGATTCAATTTGCATAAATGAATTGATTAGCACTCTGATGTAACTGAGAAAATGGCGGCATCTCTTTACTGCTTTGTTTATTTGATTATACTTCTCATTTTTCCTTAAGGCTGCTAATGACATGGTCTTCTCTGATTTGCAGGGGAGAGAACTTGGAAAAGATCTTACTATCCAATTACGCTTTGGACCATAGAGAAATCTTTTCCCGAAAATGCTCCTCTAACCTATCTGAAAGTAATCTTCAATCCATCAATATCCTAGTCGATCAACTTTACTATGCAAGGTGCTACCACTTACAATGTTGTTTCCTTTGCAGTTTGTCCAGTCCATATTCCACAACGTGGTTTCAGATGAGTTTCTTTTTTTTTATTAAGAAAAAGGGGGTTCCAGATGAATTTCCATTTGACGAACTATTGGTTATATGCTGCTGTCTTTCTTCAGCATTGCCACTTGGCTTCTGTCAGCAGCATGTATATAAGCTGGTCACACCATTCACTCGTTTAACTATGTAGAAGAACATTCTTGTATTATCAGGCAACTGCGGCAACAATTGTTGTTGTACATAGTTTCGGTTTGTTCACAAATACTTTGTTTCGGTTGCACTATTCTTTGTGCAAGGAGATAGGCTCTGTTTGGCACCGCGAGCACCAGCAGCGCGTCGCTTATACGCGAACGCAGCTCGGACGCCGTTTCTCCGCTTTTCCCTCGCGCAGTACAAAGTTTTGCTTTTTTCGTTGCGGGCGTTGCCTAGACGCGCGTCTCACGCGAAGCGTTTGGCGGGATTATTTCCACTTACCGCGTTTAATCATTGCCACCGCGGACCCAAACAGGGCCATAATCTGTTCGTTGATAAGAGTAGCATTCTTGTCTGAGCACTGTGCTCAAAGGTAGCAGTAGGTGTGTGTGTACATTCCTTCCAGACTCTGTAGCATGTAATGCCATGAAGTAGTTTTAAACTAAACATGAAAGGAGAAATGTGTGCCGTGTTTTACTCAAAGAAACGACGTCTTGGAATGTTGAATCAGGTTAGAACAAGGAAGCAAAGCGTTCTTACTGAATAATGGGGCTGGATATTCTCTATCTCTAGAGGGAAAAAGGACGAGGAACGAGCCAGCAGCATGGAACACCCAGATGTCACAAGAATATTGCAGTCAAATACTTGTATTCCCCGGAAGTTGCGACGCAGCATATCTGGCTTCCGGCCATGGGGCTGTCATGCTCATGCCTTCCCGTGCAAAGACGAAGACAAGGCCCGTGAGAGGTCTAGACGTCTAGTGCGGCGAGTCGGTGACGACGGCTGAATGCAGGTCGACGATGAGAGAGGACACCCTTGAGGATGGCCAGCGCCCAGCGGGCGCACAGCACGTCGCGCTCGCCTCCATGATCGCGCCGCGCGTTCAGGTAGAACCACCGCCGTGTGCCGCTGCTCACTGATCCCGCGAAGCTCGCCTTGATCCCTGGCAGAATCCTCGCCGCCGGCTGCGCAACGGCGCCACCTGCACGCGGCAAGTAGCGCACATGAAACACAACAACCACAGAATGCGTTGCGTTGAACCAACCAACCCTCGAGAAGAAGCAAGTCGCATGGGCACGGGAATGGTCGTTGGGTGGCCGGACGGCGATGACAGTGAGAGCAGAGAGCACACGGCCCTCGCAGAAGCGAGGCTTTTTCCTCGCTGGTGCTGGGTTGTGCTCTCTCTCTTCTGTCATCACTCTCGAGGTCCACTCCACCGTTCACCATGCCAGGGCGGCGCCGTCGTCCCCCCTGCCGGCCGCGAGCCCTGAGAGCGAGGAAACCAAGCGGTAATCAGAGACGCCATCCACATCGGTGCCAGGCCATCCATCTATGATCTACCGACACGACGTCCATGGTTCGCCATGCCCCGAATCAGAAGAGTGCGGCCGGAGTTGCTTAGCTTCCGCGGCGAGGACGAGAACGAAGCGTGGTGACTGCAGAGTCTCTCGCTTGTGCGCGCGCGTGTGTGCTTTCAGTGTGCAAGCAAGGCTGGAACTCTGGGAGCGAGGTGGCTGGCTTCGTGCTGGAGAAACGCTCGCGGCTCAAATAAACGCCGCGCGTTCCGGGCCGGTGAGCCACGGGGGCGCTGCTGCGGCGGCCTGGAACGCGGGAGGCGTGTTTACTCGGGGCAGGCCGCCCCGAAACGGCGCCGAGAACGTGGCCCTGCGGCCGCGCCGCGGCAGCGCCCCATATCGGGGGGCGGCGACGGGGAGAGGCCGAGCAGAGCAGAGCAGGCGCGCGTTAACTCCGCCTGCAGATTCAGTCTGGGGAGAGCGAGGGGTCCGCGTCCGCCCGCGCGCGCGCGCGGGGCCTCGGCTCGGCTCCAGTTAAACCCGCCGCGCCGCGCGATGGCCGCCTGCAGGCCGCAGCCGCTGCGGAGGCGCTCGTGCACGTCGCCCTCGCGGCGCGGCCAGGCTATGGCTGTGCGTGCGCGCGGCGCCATGCGTCACGCGCGCCGCGCGCGGCCGTGGTTCCTCCGGTGCCGTAGGTGGATCAGGGGCAGGGCGCACGCAATCGCATGCCACCTGCGTGCCCGTGCTTGCTGAGCGTGGTGATGCCGTTCTTGCGTCATTGGTTGGTGCATTGATCAGCAGGCAGGCAGCAGCCGCGTGTACGAACTGCTGCGTGGCACACGGGATTTTTTTTATTTTTAACCTATTTTTCAATTTTGTTTTAAAAATAACTCATCCGGGCAAATATTTACAGATCTAACCCATTTGGCCGCACCAGTCCGCGTGGCGTGACAAAAACACGCTGTCGCGCCACATGCATTGGCATGACAAGGTGTGCCACATTGCCATCCTTTGTAGCGCTCGGAAGGGGTCTGCCAGCTCATATTCCACATGTCAACCTTGTCACGCCACTACCACCGGCGTGACAGTATAGCCTTGTCACGTCATCCCCGCCGGCATGACAAGGTCCAACCTTAGAAAAATCATATCTTTTTCATACGAATTCGGATGGAGATGATTTTTATATGAAAATTGTAGCTCTCAACGAGATCTACAACTTTGTAGTTTTGAGTTTTTTCATTTTAAGTCATTAAGATATTTAAATAATTGATTTAAACTTTTGACAGCATATTAAGCACTTTACCCCTGTCAGATTGTCTCTAACTTGACATGTTTATCATGGTTTTACAAATTAAGTTTTATATGATGTTTGATATATAAAATAATATGGACTAAATAATAATAATTTAATAAAAAATACAACGAGAAATCAAATTATATCATTATTGTATATAGAATATAATGTAACACCCTAGATATTATTAATTATAGCTCTAACTAGCGAGTTGGTCCACACTAACAGCGTGACTAGTTTTGCTACATTTTATCTTTTTATTGTAAATGCTTTGCTGTAGCAGTCTATTTTGTTTGTTCCTCTTGCCTTTGTTCTTTAACCAATATGCATCACTAAGCCTTATTATACATATTTTCACATTATCTATCAAATTATGTGCATATACATTATATTTATTTTGTACGAATTAACTCCGAAGCTACATGTGCATATGTACAACATCTAATCAACATCATGCGCTCGTAACTACATGAGAAAAACTCGAATTAGCTCATGGAGGAAAATTTTGCCAGCATCACCTGCATGAAGATTTGTCTACTACCGTTGTGCCGAATTTCTTATGGTCCTTGACGTCTTTGGAAGCCTATATACGGATAAGCATACAAAATAATCAATAATTGTGTCATCGTTTTGTGTTCATGTATTAGGTCGTTTTGATCCCATCATCGTGCCCCATGGGCATGGCCAAGGTCTAGTTGAATTTGTTGGGGCAGGATTGTGTATTGGTTGGTAGGTCAGAGAACCGTTTGCTATTTTCTTGCTTTGAACCATCATTTTACTTCCATCTATCAAGATCAACCTGTTTTGATCCCTATTAGTCGTGCCATACGGCGTGGTCTTGGTTGGGTGGGTAAGTCTGACTAATTTTTGTATTCGGCATGGACTCTTTGATTATACTAATTTTTCTTAATTTTTTAATTCTAAAATTAGATTTTTTTAATTATATTTGATATGGACTCTTGAGTCCATTTAGACCGTTAGATCTTTGTAAAATCCAACGGTGTAAATCAATCTCTTTTTTAGATTAACGTGAAAATTTCTAAATCATCTCGGTGAATAGGATGGCTCTCTTTTTTTTAACAACACTTCCTTATTAATATAATAGATATATAGTGTAGTGGGATCCATGGGAGGCACCTCAAGCGATGGTTTTGGTTAGGTCAAGCAAGTGGTGCAATGATGAGCGGCACGCTGACCAAAGGATGGAGATGGTATGGTGGAAAAAAGACCATAGGATGGAGAACAACCGAAAATATTCATTTATCTAAACTACTGAAGTACTAGTATAAAACCTACACATTTGTATTCTTTTCAAACTGTTATCATATTTTAAGGTCTTAATTTTTCAAAAAAATTACTTGATCTAGCTTATAGCTACAATTAGTATCTAGGGTGTTACATTATATTCCATACACAATGATGATATAGTTTGATTTCTCGTTGTATTTCTTATCAAATTATTATTATTTAGTCCATATTATTTCATATATCAAATATCATATAAAACTTAATTTATAAAACTATGATAAACATGTCAAGTTAGAACTTAATTTATAAAACTTAATTCATATATCAAACATCCCACCAGGAACCATTCTGTCTTGGAAACAGCTTCGCCTCGAGTTATGTGCAAGTTTCCGCGCCATGAGGCCCGACGAAGTCACATCTTACAATTTTCATGATCTAAGACAAGGAAGCATGACCTTGCAAGAATATCTTCAGAGTGTCATGAAGCTTCGCGCAAGAGCACCAAATGTTGCCGACCAGAGCATCATCGATTCGGTGGTGAAGGGGATCAACCTGGGACCATGCGGAGAATACATATCCCGGCGCAAGCCGAAGACAATCACGAAGCTATTCGAGATAATGCAAGAATATTGCATATCCGACCGTGTGAAGGGAAGAAGGCTCGAGGAGAAGAACGAGCAGAAGAAGTCGCGAAGCAGCGAGAGGTCCCATACAAAACCGTGGCACGCTGACGAGCCGAAGCAGAAAAGAATAGTGAACAACGTGTCTGAAGAAGAACCCCGAGAGCATAGACACCATCACAGGGGCAAAGGCGAGGGGGACCGCCACAAAGAAAGATCCAACCGCGATGATCGTCACCATTGCGAAGAATGACACAACAAAGGCCGAAGAGACAGCGGCGGTCGAAGAGAAAAAATTCCATTCTGTTTTTTCCACGGCAAGGACAAAGGCCATTGGACAAATAAATGCCCCTTTGCCATTGAAAGAAAAGAAGAGTTTGATCGGCAGAACTCCCAGCCAGCGAAGCCAGTAAATCATACCTCGCAGTTCCCACCACAGTCTTCGGCAACGGCAACCACTTGGGCTCCTACGCCAAATTGCCCGGTGTCATACCCAGTTTTCAATTACAACCCGCTACCGTATGCACCACCTCCGCAACAATCAGTACCAATGCTACCACCTCCGCAGTACAGTCAGACATGGTCCAGAAGCTCCACACCATTGTCTTGAGACACAACAAATCTACCTCCACCTCCGAAACTTGAGCCGGGGCAGATTCTAGAGCGAGCAATCGATGCACCTTCGGGCAGCAGGGTGAACATCATCAACGCCATCTCCGGAGGATCCAACGAACCAGGGCTTGAGACAAAGTGGCAGCGCAAGGAGTACTTTAGAACTGTTTCTCATGTCGGTGAGGGCAAATGCTTCCGAACAACTTGGTCGCATGCCCCGATATCCTTCACACAGGCAGACCTTCGGCTGCAACACTACCCACACAATGACCCCCTCGTCATCAGGGCCAACATCAGCAAGAATTCAGTGCACTTCACATTGAACGATGTAGGGAGAATATTGGTGGACAATGGGAGCTCCGCAGACATCCTCGTATGACAGTGCTTTGTAAAAATGGGTTTCATAGAAACAGCCCTGCACAAGTCACAGTATCCGCTCATTGGCTTTGGAGGCAAGAGAATCAAAGATCTCGGCAAGACAGAGCTCAATGTCACATTCGGCGAAGGAGCAGCACAAAGAACCGAAGCAATAACCTTCGATGTAGTTGACATCAACTACCCATATAACGCCATCTTCGGGCGCAACACCTTGGTTAAATTTGCAGCAGTGATTCATCAGTCCTATCTATGCATAAAGTTACCTTCGACTGGAGGAATTATCACAGTCTTTGGCAACTAGGAAGAAGCAAGAACATGCGAAGACAATGCATCAATTGACAACAAGAATGTCCATGTCATTGAAACACAAGACGAGGATACCGATGCTGCAAACAGCGAAGAGCCAGAGTCAGGAGGAGTATCTCTGGCAGAACACATGAAGAAAGTACCATTGTGCGAGGATGTGCCCGACCAAATGGTGATCATCGGGAAAGGGCTTGAAGAGGCCGAAGAGGCAAGGCTTATACAGTTCCTCCGCAACAATCAAGATGTGTTTGCATGGTCCTCGTCGGATCTGCGAGGAGTTAGTCGAGAGGTCATCGAACATGAACTCAGGGTGAACCCGAAGGTGAAACCAGTAAAGTAGGGCCAAAGGACAATGTCCGAAGAAAGGCAGAAAGCAGCTCAAGCCGAAGTACAAAAATTGCTGGACGCGGGCGTCATCCGCGAAGTCCAGTATCCGGAGTGGCTAGCAAATGTTGTCATGGTGCCGAAGAAGAATGGGAAGTGGCGAATGTGCATTGACTTCACAATCTTAAACAAGGCGTGCCCGAAGGATGAATACCCACTACCACGAATTGACACCTTGGTTGACGCAACAGCTTGCTCGGAGATGCTCAGTATGTTGGACTGTTTCCCAAGTTATCACCAGATATTCATGAACAAGGCAGACAAAGAGAAGACTAGTTTCACCACCCCCTTTGGGACATACTGCTACGTGAGAATGCCTGAGGGCCTTCGCAATGCCGGATGCACCTTCAACAGAATGATCAAAAAAGTATTGGGGGATCAATTGGGGAGAAACATCTCCGCATACGTCGATGATGTGGTTGTAAGAAGCAAAAAGAAGGAGGATCATATCCAAGATCTTCGCGAAACATTTGCGAATCTTCGTCGCCATGGCCTCAAGTTGAACCCAGAGAAATGTGTCTTCGGCGTGTGAAGTGAAAAACTATTGGGCTGCATGATCACCAAAAGGGGAATCGAGGCAAACCCAGAGAAGATCGAAGCCATTAGGCGGATGAAGCCACCTACCGCAAGTAAGGGGGTGCAGAAGTTAACAGGCAGGTTGGCTTCGCTGAACAGATTCATCTCGAAGTCAGCAGAGAAGTTCCTCCCATTCTTCAAGGCGCTGAAAGGCTCTGGCAACTTAGAATGGGGTGAAGAGCAGGCGAAGGCCTTAGGATACCTCAAGCAGTACATTGAGAAATTGGCAATCATGTCCAGCCCGTCGGAGAAGGCGAAGTTGTTGTTATATAACTCCACATCAGGTGCAGCCGTCAGCGCTGCCCTCGTCGAAGAGCGCACAATCGAAGGGGAATTAACACAGGTGCCCATATACTTCGTCTCCGAAGCATTGAACGGGTCGAAGTTGTTGTACTCAGAAATGGAGAAGATGGCATATGCGGTGGTCATGGCAGCACGCAAACTTCGTTACTATTTCCAGAGCCACAAAATTAAAGTTCCAACCTCTTTCCCACTTAGGGACATGTTTGAAAACAGAGAAGCCTCCGGCTGGATAGGCAAATGGGCTACGTAGCTAGCCGAGCACACTATCGACTTCGTTTCCAGATCAGCAATCAAATCATAGGTCCTGGCAGATTTCATCGTAGACTAGACCCCAGCTGCACCTTCGCAAGAACAGCCGAAGATAGAAGCAATATGGCAACTTGAGTGCGATGAGGCTTACCAGAGAGACGGAGCAGGAGCTTCGGCTGTATTGATGGCACCCTCGGGCACACAACTGAAGTACGCAGTAAGACTTGGTTTCAATGGGTGCACAAACAATGTCGCAGAATACGAAGGCCTTCTCTTGGGTCTTCACAAAGCAAGAGCACTGGGCGCGCGAAGATTAACGATCAGGTCTGATTTAGAGTTGATCACAGGCCAAATAAACAAGTCAAACAGGGCTCTCAAGCCAGAATTGGCGAAGTACCTGGCAGCAGTGCGAAGCATAGAGAAATACTTCCTCGGGTTTAGTATCCGCAGTTTCTCCAGAACAAAGAATAAGCAAGCCGATCAACTGGCGAAGGCAGCAGCACAGTTCGATTCATTACCACTAGATGTGTTCTTTGAAACTTTAAAGCAGGCCTCCGTCAATTGTGCTGAAGAACTAGCCAAATTCGTCAACGCCATAACCAGCGAAGACTGGAGGGCCGCCATAATGGCCAACCTTCGCGGACACTTCATCCCGAAGGATGAGAAGGAAGAAAAGAGAATGGCACTTCGAGCCAGGAATTACAGAATCATAGGCGAAGAGTTATACCGAGGGGGAGTCTGCGCACCACTCCTAAAGTGCATCTCACGTGAAGAAGGCAAACAGCTGTTTGAAGAGATACATGCAGGGATGTGTTCTTCGCACATCGCAACGAGGACCCTGGTCGGCAAAGCTTTTTGAGAAGGATTTTATTGGCCCTCGGTTGTGGCGGACGCTCACGATGTGGTTCGCACATGTCCAAATTGCCAGAGGCATGCCCCATACAGCAAATTCCCACCCGACGAGGTGCAGCTACTACCTCCGGTATGGCCCCTCGCACGATGGGGCATTGATATTGTTGGATCAGGAAACTACAAGTACGCTGCTGTGGCGGTAGAATACTTCTCCAAATGGGTCAAGGCCAAAGCACTCAGGGACATCACAGGAGGAGCCCTACAAAAATTCTTTTGGCAGAACATCGTCTGTCACTTCGGGGTCCCGAAGGAGGTTACAGTGGACAATGGCAAGCAGTTTGACTGCGCAACTTTCTGGGAGTTCACCACTCAACTTGGCACCAACTCATGCTTTGCGTCGGTCTACCACCCGCAGTCCAACGACGCTGTGGAAAGGGCCAACGGCATCATCTTCGCAGGCATCAAGAAAAACATCACTGAGCTGCCGAAGGGGAAATGGGCGGATGAGCTGCCGAGGGTCATATGGTCTCATAACACAATAGAGTCCAGGACCACGAAGTTCACCCCGTTCAAGCTACTATATGGCAAAGAAGCCGTAACACCCGAGGAAATCAAACTCAAATCCTGGAGAACAGCCGAAGGGCCAGAAAACGCCGAAGAAGACATCAAACCCTCAATCGACACAATCGAAGCTGGCAAGATTCAAGCAGCAATCAACTTGGGAAAATATCAAGAAGAAACGCGAAGGTGGAAGAATAAGAAAGTGAAGCCCAGAGATATCAAAGAGGGGGACTTGGTGCTTCGAAGAATACCGAAGGCCAAGCAAAAGGGCAAGATGCACAGCAAGTGGGAAGGCCCATTTATCGTCGCATCTATGGTAAGGCCAAAGGCCTGCAGGCTCCGCACGCTAGAAGGCACCGAAGACCCCTATTCATGGAACAAGGATATGCTACAGAAGTACTATGTGTAGGAAGTGTGTAAAAGCCACCAGAGGGAAATAACCGAAGGGGCTTGTAGGCAAATTTTTTCTTTTTGCATCTTTCCTTTTTTTCTCATGTGTAAGTCCGCACAATGTACCGAAGGGCCCGTACTCTTTTCCTCACGTGGGAAGCTTTCGAGTGTCCACTCGGGCGCCGAAGGTGTGAGGTTTTTAACGAGGTGGAACCCTATGTAACCCCTTGTGAAATATAAACAAGGCCCCCACAAAAGAGTCTCGAAGGAACAGGCACGCTGCAAAGGCACCGAAGCGTCTATCCCTCTTCGTCAAAGCGATGAGGGGAGTCATTGGCGCGAAGTACAAGCCATAATGCTTGGAAGAAGTAAGCACAAGGTGCAATCCCGATTAGGGGCTTCGCTCCTCTTAGCTTCACTTCTAAAGAAATAAACAAAAATCTTGTCGCATGAAAGCGAATGGTGGAAAGTCCTGTCGCGCGAAAGCCGAAGGCTAGGCACGACCTCTCCGGCTAAAGAACCGAAGGTCCCCTAACAAAGTCCTTACGTGCGAAAGCCTAAGGAGGAAAGTCCTGTCGTACGAAAGCCGAAGGCTAGGCGCGACCTCTCCGTCTAAAGAGCCGAAGGTCCCCTAACAAAGTCCTTACGTGCGAAAGCCTAAGGCGGAAAGTCCTGTCGCACGAAAGCCGAAGGCACGGCGCGACCTCTACGGCTAAAGAGCCGAAGAACACTATGAAATTCCTTATGAGCAACGCCGCATGCAAGACGTGCATAGTTGAAACAAGAGCCGAAGAATCGACGGATGTCATCCTCCCCGCCAATCGAGCGAGGGGGGGTGGCGCTTTGCAAAATAGATACACGTACGATGCCGGTGATGATGAACGAACCAAAACGCGTTTGCGACCTCGCCCGCGCAAAGGGGGGGTGGCGCTTCGCAACAGTACATCCATGCACAGTCGAAGGACAAACGGGAAACCGGCATACATCCGTTATAAACAAGAAACTTCAATAACATCTGTTACATTGTTACAATAAGACACCTCGCGAAAAAGCGAGAAAACCAATAAGTTACATTGTTACACCCGAGTCTTCTTCCTCGAAGACCATGCGGTCCACCTCAGATATAACTTCGCGGACCGCAACACCCATTATTTCTTCGGCTGTCTGTCGAAGAAACGCCTCAAAGTCGTCGTCTAAAATCGAGGGCAACACAAATTAACTAGAACTCTCATCGAAGATGCCTTTGCGACGATACATGAATTCATGTGGTGACAGGGGCTCTTCATCCACCGGCTCCGGTTTCGGTTCACGGAGACCGGCGGGAGCGCTATAAGGCCTATCGGTATCGAGAATCTGTTTTATTTCGCAACGAAGCACGCAGTCAGCAAGGATCTTCGCGTATTTTTCTGGATCACGCTGAAATTCGGCAAAAAAATGCTTCGTATCGGCGTTTCGAAGATCGTAAACGTGCTCCCTATCTGCCCAAAATTCTTCAAATGAAACCGAAGGGTAACAAATGTGGAACTTCGCCCAGGGCGCACCAGCGACATAGAAATTCCCTCGCTTCTGCTGGCGAGGCAACACGCCTTCGGGCACCTGCGCAGGGGCCAACGCAGGGTCCTGCGCAGGCACCGAAGGTGTTAGTTTCAAAAAAATCATAATTATAACACAAAAGTAGACTGTCACACAACCACGGCCCTCACTCCTCGCCAGCTGCAGGGTGAGAAGAGCCCCCCGTGGTTTGGTCTTCGGCCGCCGGGGCTCGGTCGGTGGCCCCACGACCGCCGCCGGCATTTCCTCCCTCGCTGCCAGCATCGCCAGAAGGCGGCGTAGCGCCTCCACCGGCTCGGTCGCCACCACCTTCAGCATCAGCAGTTGGAGCTTCGGCAAGGATGGGCTCCGCAACAGCGTCGGCTTTGGCTTGAAGCTAAAAAACACGAATTCTCGCAGATGTTAAGATGCACTTCAGGGCGAAGAAAAGGCACATCAAAAAGAAGACGAAATTACCTGGGCCTTCATTCGTTCAACTTCGCGACGCACGATCGCGCTGCCTTCGCCCTTGAAGAAGTGGTCCATGAAATTTTTGGCAATGTTCTTCGCAAGTGCGGGCAACGCCTCCAGGCGAACTGCATCTTCTCTTGACTAGGGAAAACCTTCATCGCGGAGGAAACGGAGCTGGGCCTTCTCCACAGTGCTGGCGCTGGCAGCTTCGGAAGGGAACAAGCTGTACACCGCAGCACTTAGCGTGCGAACGGCGACAACACCGCTTATATCCTCGTTGAAATGAGCCCCAACGTCCAGCATAGCAATACATGCTCGGAGTCACTTGAAGAAGTCATCAACCCCAACGGTGTCCCCCGAAGATACATCGGGAGCATCAAGCCCGTACTTCTTCAGGATGTCCGGAAGCTTTTCTAAACCTTGGTCGCCCCAGTCCTCACCGACTCCATGAAGGAATGGAAACGTTCGTGCATAAGAGCCCGCCGTTTTTCGGCGTCGTCTTCGAGCAACTTCGCGGCCTTCGCTGAATCCTCCGCCTTCACCGCAGCTGCCGCCAGCAGCTCCGTGGTGAGGGTCGCCTTTTCCTCGGAAAATTTGTCGAGGCGCTGTTGCAGTGCTTCTTTTTCTTCCCCTAAAGCAGCCACCTTCGCCTCCAGATCTGCGACGACAGCCCTTGAGCTCTCTTTGGCCGCCAACTGTCGAGCGGCACAGCGCGCAACCACGATGGCCTTCAGCGATAAATCTTGCACACTCTCCGGCATGTTCATCAGTCCACTCGCCATCAAGTCCTTTTCCATTAGAGGGAAGCAAAACGAGCCACCCGCCTCGGCCAGTAGTTCACGCTCACGGTCCCGGCTATCAAAACGAAGGGACTTGACGATCTTGCCGCCAAGACGCACGGCCGTGGGCTTCACTCCGAGCTCCGTGGCACCAGCTTCGGGGTCAGCATTGCGGACGAAGAAGCTGCTGCTGTCCGACGTGCTGCTTGACTCTTCGCCAACACTCCCTTTCGTCCCAGAGCTGGACGCAGTGTTCTGCTCAGGCAACTTCTCGGCATCTTTGCCGGGGGCAGAGACTTGGGGCGGCGCGGACGAGCGATGGGGGGAGTCGATGACGATGTTCACTTCCTCGTTGCCTTCCTCGTCATCACTCTCCGGAGCGGTGCTGAACTCAAGATCCAGATTCGGAGGGACCACCCTCAAGGGTGGCGCATCTTTCGGAACAGCGAAGGGTGGCGCCTGGGCAGCCTCGCGGTTGCTGTCTTCGCTCCCATCGTCTTCGGAGTCCCCCTTGGTTTGCAGGGGAGACTTCTGCAAGATGGCGTCGATGAGTCGGCCTCTCTTCTTCGGCTCTGCGGACGAAGACGTCCGTTTCCGTTTTGCTTTTTCCAAAGCCTTCGCCTTCTCCGGGCCGCCCTGGCCCTCAGCAAGCTTCAACTCGGCCGCCCGCTGAGGAGCGGAGAGGCCCAAGGCGTGGAACACCCGGTTCCGTCGAGCCCCGCTAAGATGCCCGACAAGGGCTTTGTACTCGTCCCTCGAGACCGACCTGACCATCTCATCGGCCCGGCTCTCGATAACAATAGGGTCCACCCCTGCATCGCCGAAGAAGCACAAAGTGTAAGCAAAAGAGCAAAGCATACACCACAACAAGAGCTTAAGCATGAAAACTCACATTCGGTCCGAAGGCTGAAGACGGTCGTGAAATCAGGTACCGGAATACCTTCGATCCAGCGGTCCTCGGCCAACCAACTGGAGATGTCCCAGCCGACCCTGACGGGAAAGTAGCTGCACGCGATGAACTCTTCGATGATGTCGCGCGTGCTGAAGGTCTTCGATAGTTTCCGCAGCAGGGCGAGAAGAGCCTCATCTTCGACTCGGACATGACAGGCGGCTTTCGGCACATCGCCAAGAGCAGTAATGTGGTCGACGATGAGGGGATGGGTCTTCGTGACGGGGTCCAATGTCACCTTGTGATAGAACCAGTAGGATGACCAATCGTTGGCCCACTTGTTCTTGCTCGCAGCGACTGGACATGGAAGGTTCTTGTGGAAGGCGAAGGTATAGCAACCATATTGGGGAATGGCCGATATCTCCGCACCTCCGGTTGATTGTAAAGAAATCCTCTTCGGTTGATAATGCACTCTGAAGGCATGGGCAAAACCTTCGGTGCTTGGAGAAAGGCGGCAGGTCTTCGACAGCCACATGTAGAGATTCAACTGCACGATCGAGGTAGGAGTCATTTGATGCAAGTACACCTTGAACAGACGGAAGATGTCCACCACCACGGGGTTGAGGGGCATCCGAAGGCCGGCGGTGAACAAATCACGGAAGACGATCACTTTGTCTGTGCGAGGATGAGCTATGGTCTCACCCGTCGGATGAGCACGGACATCATCCGCAGAGACGAAGCCCCAAGGAGCCAGGTCATTGAGGAGGGACGGAGTCATCTTCGACAAGCCAAGCACAGTTGTCGTCGGCCCTTTTGATTGATCCCTCTTCGGAGCCATCTTCGAAGATGCAGAGTGTTCTGAGAGCGCCACTCTTGAAGTTCAGCACCAGATTAGTTCGAAGAAAATGACGCTCAGAAAGAACCTTCGCGAAGCAAAAAGAGAGGAGCCTGGGAAGCAAGGGCAGTGAAAAGTAAAACACACAGTCACGGCGCCGCTATTTATAGGTGGGGGGCAAGCGCGAGACTTACCACGTGCGCCACCGCGAAGTGGAAAGACGCCAAAACCCCACGCTACACACATAAGATTAAGAGACCGAGGGGTATCTCTGTCCTTTCAAGTCTACGAGCGAACACAAGATTTCCCGCCAAAGGTCGAATCTAATAATTTGGGCGCGAACTAACAGTTATGAACATGAAAATTTTGCTTCCTCGACGGGAGTGCAACTTTTTTACAGGTGAACACGAACTGTGCTTCGCCGGCTACCGTCGCGGCGCCCAGCCCGAAGGGTGGCGCTTCGGGACACCGACGGCGCCCACGGAGTCGAAGCCGCGCCCCTCCCGAAGATCGGACCGAGGCTCCGAGGGGCTACTGTTGGGGACACCACCTTCGGGCCGGTCGCCGAAGGTGCGCGAAGACAAGACGTTGGGAACAATGAAGCCGATGCCAAGAGCAAGCGCGGAGATGGCCCGTCTTCGTGGATCTTTGGGTCGGAAGACGAAGAAACGCGAAGACCGGGCGACACAAGCGCCGTGACGAGGTGTAATCAGTGGCCCCACGATCTTTGTCAATCAGGACGAAGAGGGCCGCCTGGAGTTGTGGTCCCTTCTGAGCTGTACCGCACCCAGGCTGTGATATGGAAATCACGTGTACGTCCAGGAATATTTCAGGTATATGACCGTTGTAATGGTGTAAAAGAGTAATTGTATATTGGAGGCGTGACACCACCTATAAATACCCCTTGTAATGTTCATTGATGGGACACATTGAATAGAGAGAGAATATTACTACTTGAATTGTGTGCTTGTCCCTTACTGTTGTAGTATCCGTCCGTCCCAGAGACACTCTCCACCAACAGTCTGCCCCTGCTGACATGCATGCCTCGCTCGCAGAGACATCCGAGCCAGAGATGAGACACCTTGAGCAGGCCGGCACCGGGGACCACAACCTGCCGGAGCTCCACAAGCTGCGCGACCTCGAGGATAGGGAGAGGACGCCAGAGAATCATGGGAAGAAGACGCACGATGGAAAAAAACAACCGCCGGAGTTCGGATTGGGAGCTACAGAATCGTGAGCATATATAGGTACAAAGAAGATGAACTTGCCAATTGCTAGTAGATGGGAAATTTGGATGGGAAATTATTGAAGAGTGTTTTTTTTTCTTTTTTCCAAAAAATCAAGAATGGGGAAGAGAGATAGGAAACTTTGGAGTTGGAGATGCTCCTAAATCCCTACCAGCACCTCCAACTGCCTAATCGCATGTTTCAGAATTCAGATAACGGGGAAGCAACAAGAACACGGGAAACGCTCAAACAAATCAACCGGTTAATGATCTCTGCCAGAATGTTTACAAGTAGTCTTTCGAACATGCATATAAATCATTAGAAGTTAACAGGATTTACACAAACCATGCTAACAATTTGTTCTCCCAATCACATAGGATAGCTTGAGACTCGAGACAATTCATGAACTATCACACAAAAACAGAGACTGTTATTAACGGACGAGCAACGGATCCGGCGGAATTGAGCAACAGCTAGTAGTATCCTGGAGCCCGGGCCTGGTTCTCCATCTCCGGCAAGAGGCTGCAGATGAGGCGCAGGTTCTTCCCCCCGGCACTGGACGCATCTCCTTCTTCTGCGTGGCGGCCACGGTGGTGGTGGTGTCGGAGGCGGACGAGCTGGGGGCGCTTTACCTGTACGGAGGTAGGGACGGCGGCGGAGTCGTCGGCGATGGCGAGGGCTTGATCATTCTGACGTGTTGGCGCGGGACGTGGTCGGTTCCGTAGGGGTCACCGGGCGGCCAATTGCCGTCGTAGACGACCTCGTAGCCTCTATGGATGGGCGACACAATCATCCCTCTGAGCCACAACATGAGATCCTCCCCAGTCTTCAGCGTCGTGGTCCTCATGCGGACACTAACCTGAGTGCCGGGACTGATGTGGTTGTCAGTGCCGAGGGTGGATGGGCTTGCGGACCCGATCGAGGATGAGGCGGATCGGGGTGGAGGAGGAGGCGGCGGCGGCGACGTGGAGGGAGGGATGGCAGTGGGGTTCGGCGAAGGGTAAGGCTGAGGCCGAGGCCGCAGCGGTCACGGTACGTGGGTGCCAGCAGAGCGTGGTGGGGACTTTGAGGCGGTGGACGACGGATCCTCGTGTCGTGGTGGACGAGGGCGTGGCTCCCGGCCCTTGTAGGGCTCATTTGGCAACCCACTTCCCTGCGGGGTTCCCGGTCGTTTCCCCGCGGAGGAAGGCCACGAGGAAATCTTCCACGAGGTATTTCTCGGATCTATTTGGAAGCCTGCGACGAGGGGTTTTCTAACCCGATCGAGTCTGTTTTTCACGCGGAACCATGCCCGACCTACAGAGGTTGGGTAGGAATCCCCCTCTCCTCCCCGCCGCCGTTGCGCCCGACTCGACTTCCTCCATCACCGTCGACCTGCCGCCGCCGCCGCCACCAGCGCGCGTTGCCTCCGCTGCGCTCTCCTCCGTCATCTCTGGCACTGCGCGCGACTCCACTGCACCACCGCCTCCGCATCAGGTGAGCCCGCGTCTCCCTGCCTCCTCACATAGTTTCTCATAGATCTTGAGGAAGAAAAGCTGCGACCACGATCTGGAGCAGCAGCGCTCCATTGAAGCACCCACCCTGTCCGATGAGCACAACAACTGCAGCTCATTCCCATTCCAACTGTGAAGAAACTTCCTTCTGGGCCCGTCTTCCCGTTCCTACCAGCCGTCGTTTCACCCTCATCCAAGGTTAGCAGTTCAACACTTCCCGCTTGGCACACATGCAACATCTCTCCGACCTTCAACTAGCTATGGCCTGTTTTAGATCTATGTTTATCTTGGCACTTCAATGAGAAAAGGATTTGTTAGTGGATTCGATCGAATATATGAGCCATAGCTAGGACTATTCCGGTTGTGCAATATGATCTGTGCAACAAAATCAATGCATAAATCATGTTTGTTTGAGAGTATAACTCAGGCATGGATTTGTGGAAAAGCAAATAACTGTGGATAAATCTATTTGCACTTTGCAGCTCTGAAACTTATGATTTGCTTTCAAATTGGAATTGGACTTTTGAATCTGTTCATCTATAAGTTGAGGTGAGTTGTACAATTGGGTATTGTATCTGCAATGGCAAGTTTGCAACATTGTGTACCAGTTCATACTTTGTTTATCCTGTAGTTATGCTTTGCAGGTTGGAAAGCAAAGGAGAATGGAAAGCCCAGTGTACTAGTTAGATATCTCGTCTTCGTGGAGAACTGGATTTACTTTCAAATGATCTCTTGATGCTGTCAACTGCATCCCAAGTAGGTCAGTGTGTTACGTTTGGCTTGAAGCTTGAACTGCATGGACAAAGTTTACAAGTAGCGATGAATTTTGTCTTGAATTTGCGCTGGTGCTCAAGTGGAAAATCAGCTATCTTTGTTTTTCTCACTGCTTCTTTTAGTAGATGCAGTCTGAATAATAGGTCCTTGGATGCAACTGTTTCAGTGTTATCACAGCTCTGGTAAATCACAGATGCTTGGATGCAAATCTTTTGCATGCAGAGAACTTGGTGAAAGCAATCTGAGAAGCCCTGCTTCCTTGTTCTATGTTGTTAGCTTGTTATACTTCTTTATGCCAGTTGGGAACACAAAAGAAAAGTGAAGCGGCAAGACCAATGTGAAATTTGTGAAAGAAGTTAATGTCATAATCTGTTCTAGTTCCGATGTTCTTAGTTATCCATTTGAATTTTTATTATCTGTCTGGATGTGTGAATGGAGATGACCTGTGATGTTATGATGAATGGATTTGCTTGCTTGGATATTGATGGTACTTCAATTAAACTTCTGTATGCATCAGCCATCTCTAATAATTCACAATATCACATAATTATGATGTGTTGATGCAGGTCTTCACATGTTACTCATTTTCAGGAATTTTGTGATTTTTCATTTATATTTTTTTTCAAAACATATGTATCATATCTTCCAAAACAGCAGGAAGAGACAGTTCGTGATTCCTCCCCGTGGAAAAAACCTTCCAAACAGCAGCAGGGACATTCTCCTATTCGGGGATATTTCTCCTCTACGTGGAGGAGGAATCGGTCATCCAAAAATTTCCCCATGATGAGTTTTTTCCCTAGGTTATTTAGCTCCTGCTGCCAAACTAGCCCGTAGCGTGCACCCTCAAGCGGCGGCGGCGGGGATGGCTTGCTGGCGGCCGATCTCCTGGGCGTCCCGCCAAGGGCTTGAGCCTCCTTCACTGGAGCTCGCGGCGGATGCTCTGCACGCCGGACGAGGAGGAGCGCGGCGGCATCACCATGGGGATCAGAGCCAAACTGGATCGAGTAAAGGGGAGAGGTGGAGGCGGCGAAGGCGAAGGCGAGGGCGCAGAGTTGTGGCCCGTGGGGTGGATGAATCGGATCGAGCGGAACAGAGGAGGAGATGAGTGGAGGAAGGCAAGAGAGAGAGCAGAGGTGGGCGTGGGGATTGCGCGCGAGGGGAGAGCGTAGCATTTAAGCAGATGATTTGCAGATCGGGCCGAGACAGGCGGTTTTGGACGAGTCCGATCGGAAGTAGAATTGATGGGCCAGTTTTCGTGAGTGCCATGTTGAATGGACTGGGGCTGGATGGTTTCCAGCTATTGGGCGGGGATCCATCTGGCCGGGGGGATCATCTAGCTGGTAGTCTAGGCCACTGGCCCATTAATTGCCCTACCTGTTTTCATTTCAGATCATCCCATTCGATTGAGATCAACTCTCCCATTCAAGTCAAGAATTGTTAGGCCTTGGGCTATTGTAATAGAATAGAAGCCCACAAAGGTGTGGAGGTGCAGCGTGTGAGCCGGGCGCATCACCTTCGCCATAACCGGAGGTGATGGAAATTCAACCCTCGTTTAGTTTTTTAAAGTAGCTGTCACATTAAATATTTGGATGTCATTTTGGAATGCTAATTTAATATAAAAATAATTGCATAAATTACAATTAGGGATCTTAACAAATCTATTAAGTATAATTAATGTATGATTAATAAATGATTATTGTGGTAATTAATGGTCAAATTATGGACTAATTAGGCTTAATAGATTTCGTCTCAAAATTAAGTCATGAAATTAATTTTATAATATGTTTATATTTAGTACTCCTATTTAGTGTTTAAACATGCAATGACATGTGACGGGATTTATGACTTAAACTGGAAAAAAACATACGGGGCCTCAATGATAAAAACCATTTTCATGATCCGAAGACTACTTACTGCCCATGATATGAAGACTACGGCCAATGAACTTCCCCTCCCCTTTTTCGCCCCCACGCCACTCACATCTCAAGCGGCTTCCACCACCAGATCCGTGTCTGGCCTCTACTCCCATCCTAGCAAGCACTTCATTTTCCCCCGCGCCCTTCCCTGCTCTGCGCCACCACCCTCTTCGTCTTCGGCGGTTCCCGCCACCAAAGCTGCCGCTACCAAATTTTGCCACCGTCTCTACCACTAGCTCCATTATCGGTGAAACTTGCCACACTCTCCCGTCACATATCCCGCTTACCAGATATCCTCTGCCATGCACGACCGATGGCGCCCTCGCTGTCTCGCCGTTCCGCCCACAATATATTGTCGACCAAGGACTCTCCCTCTACTACTGGGGGACACCATAGATGATTACCCAGATTCTGAAACTCCCAACCCTAACGTACTGTGGTGAGGAGACTGGCAAGCTCGAGGAGGAAGAAGAAGCTGCTAAACTGTTTGGACCGAATTTGATTCGCTTCGGGTGATGGCTCCTTCATTCGTAGCCATGGTGCTATGAACCCATACAGAACGTGTATAAATTTTTTGCTATTTATAACTGAACGAGCTGCCAAGTAATAGAATTCAAAACCCGTTCCGTTATAGTACGTTTCCATCCGAGTTCTTGCTGCTCTTCCTCAAATTTCTCCCGATTCTCTATTTGATCTTGCGTATCCAGTAGAAGTACTCCCTCCATTCCATTATATTAGCATTCCAAGAATTTAAAATTTTTATCACAATGTAAGCATTCCTAGAGTGTGAGTCCCACACCCACCTTATCCTCCCAACCTTGCATCTACTGGCCCGCCTGCTCGCCGTTGTCCTTTTCCGCTCCGCCCATTGCGTCGCCCGCCTCCCCTCCCGCTCAGACCGTCGGCTCCCGCCTCCCTTCCCGCTCTAGTCGCCGCGCAGGGGTCCGCCGTGCTGCCCACCTCCCCTCCGCTCCAGCCGCCAAGTGGGGTCCGCCGCGCCACCCTCCTCCTGTCTTGCTTTGGCTGTCACGCGAGGGCCCGCCGTGCAGCCCTCCTTCCCTCGTGCTCCGGCCGCTGCACGAGGTCCTTCGCGCCCCCATCCTCCCGTCTCGCTCCGTCCGCCGCGCCGCCATCATCCCCTCTCGCTCCGGCGTCAGTTACTGCTGTTGGTGTGGCGACGCGCGCGTGGAAGCGTGCGGTAGTGTCCCCGGGAGTGGTGCCACTTTGCCATCTCACCCACCTCAGGGGCAAAAGCGTCATTTCCTCCTTCTGCTATTTTTCTTTTGAATCTTTGGAATGCTAATATAGTGGGACGGAGACAGTAGCTAGCAAAATCATAGATTTAAATTACTCATTGGTATGACTACCCGCAATTAGGAGTGATAATAGATCATGACAGTAGTGATCTCTTCAAGATCCAACTTGATCTTTGTATAATTTTTAGCTAAAAATTGTATAAGGTAGAGCTCAATCCTTTTCAGATTCGACCCTTAAATTAGGCGACACAGTCACAGATTAAGAGGGATGGACACCCATGAGACGTGAAATGAAAACGGGATCCGACCATGCAGAGAGCTGTTCACGCCGTGCCCGTGCACGTGAGAGCAGGTATAATAATGCTTAGTAAGCGGGCGACTGGCAATACACGTCAGAAAAAAAGTACAACTGGCATAGGGAGAAGGTAAAGAGAGAGAAGGGCGAGCGACTCACCAGCAAGGTTTTTTTTCCTGACCGGTTTACCAAAACCGGCGCCCACCGGTTCCGGTTTACTGGACCGGTTTGACCGGTTACCGGTAGAAACCGGTCAAATTCAAATTTGAATTCAAAAAACTCAGTTCAACCGGTTCGTACCGGTATACCGACCGGTTAGACCGGTTTATCGGTCGGTTTGATCGGTTTGTATTCAAATCCAAATTTAAAATCGCATGTGTAACCGGTTTGGACCGGTTTACCGGCCGGTTTTACCGGTTTACCAAGTGGGCCTTAATGGGCCGTCTTATTTTTTCCTTTTCTTTTTTGTTCTAACTTTAAATGCCCGAAAAGTATGTTAAACGAACAAATTTTTGAGAAAATTTGACACCATTAGATTCGTTGCACCTTGAAGTATTTTTAGAATTTTTTTGGGTATTTTTCATTTTTTTGAATTCAAATTTGAATTTTGAATTTGGGTCAATTTGATACCGGCCCAAACCGGAACCGGACCGGTTTGACCGGTAACTGGTCAAACCGGACCGGTTCCCACCGGTAAGGTGAACCCTCACCAGTCGCTAGCTCAGACGGGCGTACGAGCACCTATAAATTCTGATTGGTTCATGGTAACACTGCAGCAAAAAAGACATTAATGATGTTGGGACCCACCATTGCACCAGCTCAGCAGCTCAGGTGAGCTGGAGCGCGAGTCGCCGAGCAGCGGACGTATCTATTATCCCTGCCCGGAAACACGCAACGTGGGGGAGCAGCGAAAGGCCAAAGAGTAAAGTTCATTTTTGGCCATCGAACTATCGACTGCATCCGGATTTGGCAATGCAACTCTAAAACCGGACATTAGCAGCCATCCTACTCTCAAAAAAGTTCACGTTTGGCCATAGAGCTGTTTTGCAAGGTGGTTTTGCTGAGTTGGACACCACGTGGCGGTGGCCCCACCTGTCAGCCCTCCTCTCTTCCTTCCCTCTCTTTCTTCTACCCTCTCCCTCTCTCTCTTCTCTCCTATCCCTCTCCTCTAACCTGCACCGGCCGCCGCCCTCCTCCCATGCGCCAACTTCGCCGTGGGCCACTGCTACTGGCTGGGCGAGCCAGAGCTCCGCCACATGCCAGCGCCATAAGACCCTGGCCCCTCCATTCTCCCCACTCGCCCCCTCCTTTCTTCTACCTCTCACCACGAGCATGAACAGAGTCGAGCCACCACCGGACCGTGTCGCCACCGCCGCGCCACCAAACTCAAATCCCCCTCTCCCAACCATCCTCCACCCTCCCTGCTACCTCCCAAGCCTGCTCCCGACGAGCTCTGACCCATTCACAGCTGGGAATCGAAGTTCTCCGTCCGCCATTGGCGCCGGCGGGACCGAGATCCGCCCGTAGGCAAACTCCCACCTCCGGCTCCCATTTTCCTTGTCCAATAGCTCAAATCAAATGTAGGCGACCTCCAAAAGCTCGTGCCCTCCACGTTCCACAATGTTCCACCGGTTTCCGCGCTCATCTATGGAGCTCGCCGCCGGCCGGAACCCCCTCCTCGCTGCCGGCCATGTTCGGTAGTTGCTTCTGACGCACATCTCCCACCGTTGAACTCGCCTCGCTGCGTAGATGCTGTAGGTGCTACTACCCGCCGCCGCATGGCTCGCCACCGGGGAGAACACACCGGGCGAGCTCCGCCATGAGCCAGAGCCGCCAGCCGTGCGAGCTGGAGCTCCGCTGAGGGCCCACACCGCTGGCCGAGCGAGCTCGAGCTCCACAGCGGGCCCGCGCTGCTGGCCGGGTGAGCTGGAGAGGCGTGCGCGAGAAGGGAGGCGGCCGACATAGGGTCAGCGGAGTTGGATAGGAGAGAAGAGAGGTAGAGGGAGAGAGAAAGAGGAGAGAGGAGGGAGAAGAGGGCTGACAGGTGGGCCTCACCGCCATGTGGCGTCCAGCTCAGCAAAACCATCGTGCAAAACAGCTCGATGGCCAAACGTGAACGATTTTGAGAGTTGGATGGCTGCGGATGTCCGGTTTTAGAGTTGCATTGCCAAATCTAAACGCAGTCGATAGTTTGATGGCTAAAAATGGACTTTACTCAAGGCCAAAAGAGTCTAATTGGTTGGCTACTAAAATTATGGCATGCCAAAATTTGGACATTGCCAATTCTTAAACTATGATTTGGTTTGGTACCAAAAGATGTCCACATCTCACATTTATTCTACCAAAATAGTGGTAAAGTTTTTTGCCTAAATTTTGGCTTGCCAAAACTGTGGCATGCCAATTTTTTGACAACAAACCAATCAGGCCAAAAGTGCGAAAGCAGAGTAAGCCTACAAGAGAGGTGAGTGTTCTAGACGTGGACACCTGGGCGGTGTTGCGGGGAGGATGCACTGTTGATGAACAGTAGACGCACTATCGCGCCATCAGGTACTTGCGAGCCTGCGCAGCTGTGGTGCCGCTGCTGCCGCCGTTTGGTTGTCCGGAATGCATTCTGGAATGTATATTTTAGGCTTCGCAAAGTATTAAATAAAGTGAGGAATATGGAGTACTCACTCCTGGTTGTGATGTGTGAATTGTCAACCGTGCGGTGTGATCATGTGCTTGGTCTTTGGTTGCAGGTACACGGGCGTCAAGTGTCGACGGAGAGCTGCCGTGGAGGTGCTGTGGCCGATGGACCGTGCGGTGGACGGCGGTGAAGGGCAGCTGGGACCGGAGCTCGGGCCGGGCGGCAGCTGTGGCGTCCACTCCTGGATCGAGGACACAAGCACCGACGGAAGGCGGATTTCTTGGTTTGCGCCACAAAACCAAGCTGGCGGACGGCGGTTGAAGATGCCAAGTCATGGAGGCACGGGCGTCGGTCTCGGGACTGGCAGAGGAACGGGCATCGACGGCGTCTAGGGCCTCGCTGCGGGCGAGGAGGTGACGGGCGTCGGGCGGCGTATAGGGCCGTCAGGAGGCCGAGGCGGGAACGGCGTCTAGGGTCACGTCGTGGAGGCGGGAATCTCCCCGCGCGTGGAGTTTTGGCGGTTTTCTCAAAATCGGCCACCTACCCGGGTTTCGCGGACCCTCCAAAATCGCGGACCGGATCTTCATCCCCACGGCGGCATCGCGGAGAAGACTTCGACTCGAAGAAAGAACCTTGGCCGTCGGATGAGTCCTTGTATCTCTTTCCGGTTTTGCCTCTACGGGCTTTCTAGTGTCTAGTTAAGTATAAGGGTAGTTTAGTCTTTTAGTACTAGAGTTAGTGGACTTAAATATCTCTCACCCACTCTCTCCTCGCCCTCCCTCTCCTAGTCCAGCCGCCTGCCCCTTCGTCCCGTGGCCCTCTCTCTCTCTCTGTTCCTCCCTCTTCCTCTCTCTCGGGTAGAATTTCATCCATGGAATCTTGAGACTTTGTACTAAGATTGATCGGGAAAGGAGGCCCTCTCCTCCTTGTGCCCTCGGAGGTTTTGAATTTGAATCAATCTTGTACTTTGAATGTCTTTTGTGTGATGAATTTTGGTTCTCCCATTTTGTTCTTTGTGCATGAGATTGAGGGCGGTTTCTAGATGATTTTGTGACTCCTTGGGGTGCTTCTAATCCATCTAGCCTAGTGCTAAATTCCCTGGAATCACGAGTCTCCACGAATCGAAGTTTTTGCGTTCTAGAGAAAACCCCGCTCCTGCTCCGATGTCTTCCGATTCCTCTTAACCCATAAGGACTTTCGTTGAAATCTTTTGGGGATGTGTTCTTGAAGTCATCATCTTCATCTCCCCAAAATTTGAGCTCCTTTGGACTTGATTTGATCCCCCAATCATCAAGATTTCCAAAGGTCGCGAGCTGGAAAAATTGTTTCTGGGCACAGGCAAACTTTTTCCTATCACCAGTTAAACCGACGCTTGTGATATGTTGCGTCGGTTCAACCGGTGAGTTGGTTTTTCGCACTTTAGGGTTTTTGGACTTTCTGCTTGGTTACACCGGTGCTTTAGTTCCACGAGCATCGGTTCAATCGGTGAAGCTTTACTAAACTGTCTCTTCGTGCTGTTTTTGCTCGTTGCACCGGCGTATAGAAGTTCATCAACGTCAGTTCAACTGGTGCTCAGTACAGTTTGTTTTGTTGCCTCTCTGGACAACTGCTTTCTTTCCGCTCTTGATCTGATCTCTTCGCGGCTTGCTCCTAGAGTTTTTGCTTGGTGTCTAGCTCAGCTATAGCTACACTTCGCACACTCTAGAAGAGAGGGTTTGGGTGTACTCTTGGGACTTGACCAAATCGGTTTCGCTCGTGATTTTTTAATTGGCTCCCATTCACCCCCCCCTCTGGTCGCCTTTTCGGTCCCTCAATTGGTATCAGAGCTTGGTTAAGGTTTTCATTACCCTAACCGGCTCGAAAACCACTTGGCGACCATGGCAAGTCTTGGAAAGATCCCTGTGTTTTCCGGCGAGGACTATACTTATTGGAAGGTTCGCATGCGAGACTTCTTGCAAAGCATGGGAGCTGAGGTTTGGGATATAACCAAGAACCAGGCTTACGAGGTGATTGCCGTTCGGGTCACTCCTCTTCAAGTGACTGAGCACGAGGCTAACGCCAAGGCTATCAATGCCTTGTTCGCTGGCGTTTCTTGTGCGGAGTTATCACGCGTCCAGGGTTTTCAGGAAGCCCACATGGTTTGGACATGCCTTGAGAACTACCACGAGGGCACACCTCACGTTAAGGCTAGACTTTTCGAGACTCACCGGCGTGAATATGAGAACTTCACACAGAGGCCGGGTGAGAGCATTGGCAACATGTTCAGTCGGTTTCAATCGATTGTGAACAAAGTCAGTGCTAACTGATCTGCTGATGCCTTTGACTACACAGAGCATGAGAAGGTTCTCAAGTTGCTCTACGCACTTGACCACTCTGTGGGATTTCAAGGTGAACATGATCATCGAGTCTGCAGGCTATGAGACTCTGACCGTGAATGAGCTCTTCAGCAAGCTCAAGGCCACTGAGGTGGATAACCAGACATGAGCCAAGCTCAATGGTGCCCCTCCTTCCAAGAGCATCGCTCTTGTGACTGGCCCAGGTGGATCGAGTTCTAATGCTAACTCTGCTTTTGGTTTTTCTCTTGCCTCATTGCTTTCGGTTACAGATGAGCAGTTGGAGATGCTGGGCGACGACGACTTGTGCCTCCTCATCAGCAAGTTCCAGCGTGTCTACCACAACAAGCAGAGGCGAAAGAACCCCGGGTGCTACCACTGCGGCGATCCGAACCACTTCATCGCTGACTGCCCCAAGAAGTCCGACGGTGGCCAGAACAACAACTTTGACTACTACCGCCACCGCGACCGCGACGAGGGAGGCTCCAACAAGGAGCGTCGGTGCCACAAGCACCGCAGCCGTGACCGGGACAAGGGAGGGCGCTTCGACAAGGAGTCGATCAAGAAGCGCTTCTAGTACAAGGCCAATAAGCGGGAGAAGGCTTTCTTGACGCAGCTCAGCGACATTGACAAGAGCTCCGACACTGACCGCTCTTCTTCATTGACCTCCGACGACGACGACGAGAAGAAGAAGAAGAAGAAGCGGGACAAGGAAGCCACTGGCTTCATCGGCCTTTACATGGCGGCCGGTCGGCGCAAGAGTTTCTACACCATGGCGGGTGAGGCCAATGGTGCTCGTGTGTCTCCAGGTGGACATGCTACACCGATGCACGATGACTCTTCTCCTGGATCCGAGAGTGATTCAGAGGTAAACTCCACTATCGACCTGCTTGATACTGAGATTAGGGAGTTGTACGCCGCTCTCGACAATCAGAAAAAGCTACTTAAGGAAGCAGCTAGAGAGCATAAGCGGCTTAGGGCTGAGCTGGCTTGTGCTAGAGAGAAATCTGGTTAGGATGAGTGCACTGGCTGCATATCTCACATGAATGATCTTGTTGCTCTCCATGCCAAGCATGATGAGAACGTAGCGAACATGGATGTTGACAAGATCTCGCTGGCTAACGTGTCTCATGAGCTAGCTAGGGCTAAGCATGAGCTTGAACTAGCCAAGGACGCTCCTATTGTTACTGATGTGCTTGAATGTGATGAGTGCTCCATCTTTAAGTCTGATCTAGCTTCTTTGCAGTCTAAGTTTGCTACTGTTGTGTGTGAGCTAGAGGAGCTTAGGTCTAGGCCTGTTTTGCTTGGTGCTTGTAAGTTTTGTCCCACGCTTAGGTCAGAGCTAGATGAGAAGAACGCCTTGATTAAGTCTTTGGGGAAGACTAAGGTCGGGGAGTCTAGCCCACCTATTGATTGTCATGTTTGCCCTAGTCTGATTTCTGATTTGAATAATCTTGTGGTAGAGAAAGCCAACTTGGAGAATAAGAACACATATCTTAGGGCGATTATTAGTTGGGTTTCTAGTAGTGAGCCGCAGTTGGGCATGATGATCAATCAGTTTAAGCGTGGTGATGGGTTTGGGGTCGGTTACACCTACACAAAGTCTGACTTTGACATGCTGTATGGTAAGATCGGCAAGGCTGCTGGAGTTCTAAGTGCTCTAAACACTGCTAGTACGAGCACACAACCTTCGCTTGTTGACCCCGTGGATGGTGTGCTGAAAGAACCACAAAAAGCACCTCCACAGAAGCAGGTTTGGGTTCCAAAGCCCAATGAGCTAAGGAATCCCCTAGATACACTCCTTGCTACCACAGCCCAGGTTGCCCAGAAGAAGGGGGCTGCTCCTTTCCGTCCAAAGGCGGGGCCTCCACCTCCCAAGAGAGAGGTGAGGTACCACTGCGAGTACTGTCACAGAGACGGTCACTTGGAGGAGTTTTGCTTCAGGAGGAAGCGTGCTGTGAGGCGTGAGCAGGAGAGACGTAACTCAGACATGTACTCTGCTCGAGTACATGGTCCTCCTCGGCGTGGTGGTAGGCAAGATGTTAGGGCGCACCGTGTAGGTGGAGGACAGGGAGACGGTGGTGATTACCGTGCTCCAGCGGGTGGTCGCTTTACCGGTCGTGCTCATGGTCGTCCTCAGTACGGCTATGGACCACGGGACCGAGACTTTGGAGGAGGTTACGAGACACCACGTTTTCCTCGCGGTGGTGGTCGTCAGCCTCGCGGTAGATGGGACGGGAGATACGCTTTGCCTGATTTTGCTAACCCTTCTGTAGAGCAAATGGCTCGACACCGGTTTGCTTCACACATTGCTAACCCCAGTGTTGAGACATTTGCTCAACCTTTGTCTCGCTACTGATGTGCAGGCTGGAGGCTTGGAGAACAGGTGGATCATGGACTCCGGTTGTTCGCGCCATATGACCGGTAATGACAAGTGGTTCTCCTGCCTCACCACGATGCGCTCAAAGGAGTACATTGTGTTCGGGGACAATGGAAGAGGAAAGGTACGTGGAATTGGTGCTGTTCGTGTTTCCGATCGCTTTACCCTGAGAGAAGTTGCTTTAGTTTCGAACCTTGGGTTCAATTTGCTCTCTGTTTCACAACTTCTTAATGAGGGGTTTGAAGTTCGCTTTAAGGAGGGTTGTTCTCGTGTTTTAGATTCCAGAGGAGATTTGGTTTGCCGGATTTTACCTCGCGATCGGGTTTTCTTGGTTGACTTCTCTGGAACTTCTCTTGGTCCTCCTTGTTGCTTGTTGGCTGGTCCTTCTTCTGATTTGTGGAAGTGGCATAGGAGACTTGGACATTTGAGTTTTGACTTGTTGTCGAGACTTAACTCACTTGGCCTGATCAGAGGATTGCCCAAATTGAAGTTTGAAAAGGATCTTGTTTGCCACCCGTGTCGCCACGGGAAGATGGTTGCCACCTCTCATCTGCCGATTAATCAAGTGATGACCACTCACCCTGGAGAGTTGCTACACATGGACACAGTTGGTCCTTCTCGGGTGATGTCGGTTGGTGGGAAGTGGTACGTTCTTGTGATCGTGGATGACTTTTCTCGCTATTCTTGGGTCTTTTTCATGAGAACTAAGGATGAGGCTTTCAAGTTTGTTCGAGACTTGATCTTGAGGTTGAAAAACGAGCTACCCCATACCATGAGAGCTATTCGCAGTGACAATGGCACATAATTAAAAAATGCTCGTTTTGACACCTTTTGCAGTGATCAAGGTCTTGAACACCAGTATTCTTCCCCCTACACTCCACAGCAGAATGGGGTTGTAGAGCGGAAGAATCGAACGCTGGTTGAGATGGCTAGGACGATGCTCGATGAGCATAGGACTCCTAGAAAGTACTGGGCTGAGGCGGTTAACACCGCTTGTTATGTGTCCAATCGTATTTTCTTGCGTGCTTTCATGTACAAGACTTCTTATGAGTTGCGATTTGGACGCCAGCCCCGTGTTGACCATCTCAGAGTGTTCAGTTGTTGGTGTTTTGTGCTGAAGGAAGGAAATCTTGATAAGTTTGAGTCTCGATTGTCTGACGATATTTTTATCGGTTATGCTTCTCACTCTAGAGCTTACCGTGAGCTGATTATTGATACTAACATCGTCAGAGAGACTTGTGAAGTCACTTTCGACGAGACTGCACCGAGCAATGCCTCTGTCTTTGAAGTTGCAGGAGATGATGAGCTCAGCACCTCCATCTTTGAAGATGAGGAGGAAGAACCTGCGGAGGGTGATGCTGAGGCTACCACGCGTGCTGTGGACCCAGCTGCATCCGCCACGAGCTCGGACGATGATGACGGCCCCGACCCGACTACATCTACTACTCGAGGGCCGATCGAGCAGGTGATTCAGCCTTCATCAGCTGCATCTGATGACACACCAGTTTTGGTTGAGGAGGAGGCGACTTCGTCAAGGGAAGCACCGCGACACATTCAGCGTCATCATCCACCTCAACAGATGCTAGGTGACCTCAACGAGCGAGTCACACAGTCCAAGGTAACAAGTATCGCTGGCTTTGCTCATTCAGCGTTTGTTGTCTCTTTCGAGCCCAAAGATGTTGGACATGCACTTTCTGACTCCAATTGGGTCAATGCCATGCAAGAGGAACTCGAAAATTTTGAAAGGAATCAGGTTTGAGTTTTGGTTGAGCCTCCGCCTGCTTGTAACCCCAAAAGAACCAAGTGGGTTTTCAAGAACAAGCAAGATGAAGATGGGTTGGTAGTGCGAATCAAGGCTCGACTTGTAGCGAAGGATTTTGCCAAAAGGAAGGGATAAATTATGAGGAAATTTTTGCCCCGGTAGCACGCTTAGAAGCGATTCGAATTTTTTTTGCATTTGCTGCTTCCAAGGGTTTTAAAGTTTTCCAAATAGATGTGAAATATGCCTTCTTAAATGGTTTTATTGAAGAGGAAGTTTATGTGAAACAACTCCCTGGTTTTGAAAATCCCAAATTTCCAAACCGAGTTTACAAACTTCAGAAAGCTCTTTACGGTTTGAAACAGGCACCTAGAGCTTGGTACGATAGGCTTAAAAACTTCTTGCTTGCTCAAGGTTTTAAAATGGGATGTGTTGATAAAATCTTGTTCCTCATGCGCTCTGACTCTGAATTTTTGTTGGTTCAGATTTACGTGGATGATATCATCTTTGGTGGCTCTTCTCACGCTCTTGTTTCCAAGTTTTCTGAGCAGATGTCCCGGGAGTTCGAGATGAGCATGATGGGTGAGCTGCAGTTCTTCCTCGGGATGCAGATCAAGCAAACTTCCTAGGGCACGTTCGTCCATCAAGCCAAGCACACCATGGACTTGCTGCGGAAGTTCGACATGAGTGGCTTGTCTCCTCAGCCGACTCCGATCAGCACATCGACGGCGCTTGATGAGGACTTGGATGGCGAGGAGGTGGACCAGAAGGAGTACAGGAGCATGATAGGCTCTCTCCTGTACCTGACGGCGACGCGGCCGGACATTCAGTTCGGTGTCGGCCTCTGTGCGCGGTATCAGGCTTCGCCGCGCACCTCCCACAAGCAAGTGGTGAAACGCATCTTCAGGTTCCTCAAGTTCACTCCTGAGTTCGGTCTTTGGTATTCTGCGGATTCATCTCTTGTCTTGGTTGGTTTTTCGGATGCCGATTTTGGCGGGGTCGGCTGGATCGCAAGTCGACTTCCGGCACTTATCACTTTCTCGGTACATCGCTAGTTTCGTGGTCCTCTCGCAAGCAAGCTAGTGTAGCGCTCTCTTCCACAGAAGCCGAATACGTTGCCGCTGCTAGCTGCTGCTCTCAGATTCTTTGGATGAAACAAACCTTGCAGGATTATGGGTTGAGTTTTGGTAGGGTTCCCATCTTTGTAGACAACATGTCTTCCATTTGCATTGCAAAGAATCTAGTGCTCCACTCCAGAACCAAACACATAGACATCAGTTTCCACTTCCTGCGAGATAACCATGAGAGAGGCCACATAGACATGATCCATGTACCATCCGAGAGGCAAACAACAGATATCTTTACCAAACCACTTGAGCATGAGACTTTTGCTCGCTTACGAGGGGAGCTTGGGGTTTGTTACCCCTTTTAGTTGCTCGTTTTCCTTTGGTTAGCTTTGTAGGTCTTGGTTCCTTGTTCTCTTCGTTTTTCTAGGTTTGGTAGCTGCATTTTGTACTTGCATTGTACATTTCAGCATTTTTGCATTGCCTCACTTGCACTAGCATTCTTGTATACATTGCTATGACCTCCTAGTGCTTGCTAGTGTGAGTTTATAAACGTGATCATGAATAGCTTGCTCCACTGTGTATATGATATCCTCTGAGTTAAGCTATTTTGATTTGAAAATTCAAAAACATGGTCACCCTGTCTTGGCTACTAGCATGTTAGGGCGTGTTGATATGCTTTGCTATCTTATTCATGCTAGTGTAGCTTCTTGATACTTAACTTGTAAAATTGATAAACTTGCTTGAATTGTGCTTGAAATGGAATGGAAAGATCCAGGTGGGATTGCTTGTCGCACTGATCGAGCTTTCGGGACGGCTCACTTTGCACTTGTGAGAACCCGGGCAAGACTGTGCATGACTGAAACGAGTGTCTTAAGCTTCTGATTGCCTTTGGCATAGGCTTGACCTCGTTGCTAAGTAAAGCATGACAAACTTTCAACCCCTGGCATTAATAATTGCTTGATATAATTTGATTGCAAAATGGGTGTTTGCAACATGTTTTGGCTGCTTTTGGCTCACCTGTATGAGTTTGATTAGCACTGATTTCCATTCCCTACTTGTTAGTGCTAGATCATGGGTGATGCTTTTATTTCTGCTAAACTGAACTGGCTAAGCTCTAGACATGATTTGATATACCCTGTTGAGCTAGATGCAGGTCTTCTTTATGGATGCACACGTGCTTTTGACTAGATGTTGCTCATATCCTTGTTTCCCTGAATGCTTTCACTTACACCTCCTGCATTGCATTCATTGCATAGCATAACTTCAGGGGGAGTCTCAGTTTCAGGGGGAGTCTCAGTTTCAGGGGGAGTTTTAGGTCTGTTTAGCCTTGATGTGTGCATGTGCCAACAAGGGGGAGAAGTTGAGTGATCGAACAAGGGGGAGAATTGTTTGATTTTTGAGAGTTTCAAAAACTTGTTGTGCACAGGGCTTTGAGAGTGCATACATGTGGTGAGAGTTGCACTGGTAAGGGGGAGATGCATTTCAGTGGGAGTTTCTGCTTTGTTTAGCTCCTGGTTTTCTCTTTGCTTCTGGCATGACTGTGTCGAGCCCTGCCTCTGTCTTTGAGGAGTCATGTTTGTGTTTGATTGATTGTATCGAGCCGTTGCCCTTGTCTTAGAGAATCGATCTTTACTTGGTCAAGTGATTTGTTCTTGATTCTTTCAAGCTTTTGTCACTTGTTCAAGTTCTTCATCTTCTTTGTTCTTCTCAGTTTTTGCTTCTCTCTTAGTTCGTTTTTGGTTCGATTGTGGTGTGTTGACAATGCACTCATCAAGGGGGAGATTGAGGAATGTGGAGTACTCACTCCTGGTTGTGATGAGTGAATTGTCAACCACGAGGTGTGATCGTGTGCTTGCTCTTTGGTTGCAGGTACACAGGCGTCGAGTGTCGACCGAGAGCTACCGTGGAGGTGTTGTGGCCGATGGACCGTGCGGTGGACAGCGGTGAAGGGCAGCCAGGACCGGAGCTCGGGCCGGGCGGCAGCTGTGGCATCCACTCCTGGATCAAGGACGCAAGCACCGACGGAAGGCAGGTTTCTTGGTTTGCGCCACAAAACCTAGCTGGCGGACGGCGATTGAAGACGCCAAGTCGTGGAGGCACGGGCGTCGGTCTCGGGACTGGCGGAGGAACGGGCGTCGATGATGTCTAGGGCCTCGCTGCGGGCGAGGAGGTGACGGGCGTCGGGCGGCGTCTAGGGCCGTCAGGAGACCGAGGCAGGAACGGCGTCCAGGGCCACGGCGTGGAGGCGGGAATCTTCCCGTGCGTAGAGTTTTTGCGGTTTTTTCAGAACCGGCCACCTACCCGGGTTTCGCGGACCCTCCAAAACCGCGGACCGGATCTTCATCCCCACGGCGGCATCGCGGAGAAGACTTCAACTCGAAGAAAGAATCTTGGCCGTCGGATGAGTCCTTGTATCTCTTTCCAGTTTTGCCCCTACAGCCTTTCTAGTGTCTAGTTAAGTATAGGGGTAGTTTAGTCTTTTAGTACTAGAGTTAGTGGGCTTAAATATCTCGCACCCACTCTCTCCTCGCTCTCCTCTCTCTCGGGTAGAATTTCATCCATAGATTCTTGAGACTTTGCACTAAGATTGATCGGGAAAGGAGGCCCTCTCCTCCTTGTGCCCTTGGGGCTTTTGAATTTGAATCAATCTTGTACTTTGAATGTCTTTTGTGTGATGAATTTTGGTTCTCCCGTTTTGTTCTTTGTGCATGAGATTGAGGGCGGTTTCTAGATGATTTTGTGACTCCTTGGGGTGCTTCTAATCCATCTAGCCTAGTGCTAAATTCCCCGGAATCACGAGTCTCCACGAATCGAAGTTTTTGCGTTCTAGAGAAAACCCCGCTCCTGCTCCGATGTCTTCCGATTCCTCTTAACCCGTAAGGACTTTCGTTGAAATCTTTTGGGGAAGTGTTCTTGAAGTCATCATCTTCATCTCCCCAAAATTTGAGCTCCTTTGGACTTGATTTGATCCCCCAATCATCAAGATTTCCAAAGGTCGCGAGCTGGAAAAATCATTTCTGGGCACAAGCAAACTTTTTCCTATCACCGGTTAAACCGACGCTTGTGATATATTGCGTCGGTTCAACCGGTGAGTTGGTTTTTCGCACTTTAGGGTTTTTGGACTTTCTGCTTGGTTACACCAGTGCTTTAGTTCCACGAGCATAGGTTCAACCGGTGAAGCTTTACTAAGCTCTCTATGCGTGCTGTTTTTGCTCGTTGCACCGGCGTATAGAAGTTCATCAACGTCGGTTCAATCGGTGCTCAGTACAGTTTGTTTTGTTGCCTCTCTAGACAACTGCACCGACGCTTGAGTTTGATTTTGTCGGATCATCCGGTGTACTATCGCCAGTTGAACCGACGCTGTTTAAACCGTAGCGTCGGTTTAACCGGTGAGTGATTCTTATCTACTGCCGGCTCTGTGACGTCGGTTGAACCGGTGAAGATTTTCTTCGTACGTCGGTTTAACCGGTGTTCATATACCGTGCTACCTTTGCTGCTTGCTCTCCGCTCTTGATCCGATCTCTTCGCGGCTTGCTCCTAGAGTTTTTGCTTGGTGTCTAGCTCAGCTATAACTACACTTTGCACACTCTAGAAGAGAGGGTTTGGGTGTACTCTTAGGACTTGACCAAATCGGTTTCGTTTGTGAATTTTTTAATTGGCTCCCATTCACCCCCCTCTGATCGCCTTTTCAGTCCCTCATAAAGTCTATTTGTAAATTTTTTTTAGAAAATAAGTATAATTTTTCGTGATGAATCTAATAATAGTAATTAATTAATAGTTGGTTATAGTGATGCTACAGTAACTATTCTTTAATCACGTGGTCAAAAGATTCATTAGATTTTCCAGGGTTCGTAGCACTGGGATTCTCAAATTAGTTTTGTAAATTAATTTTATTTGACATCCCTAATTAACGATGAAATGTATTCTAGCACATTTTCGAGAAAAACCAAACAAAACTTTATCCATTGTTGGAAGTCCCGACGAGCACATCTGCACACACAATGGCAGCCAGATTCGCTCTCTAGAGCCCTCCCGCTTTTGGGAGGGGTACAGTGCCGACCGGCTGAACCTTTTGATGCGCTGGTCCGTGCATCTCGAATCATCGATCATCCGGCCCCAAATCAATGTTACTGCTCCTTTTTCTTAGCGGATCGGATTATCTAGATCATCCGACACAAACCAAACGCAAAGTATACGCACTCGGTACTCCGCAGGCTCCTCTACTACGTGCAGCACCCACTAAAAAAAATGAGCATTCGTCTAACACATCAGTATCGATATATTTTCATCCGATACTAAAGTACGAAATTTCCAGTCCTCAAAAATTATTTATATTATCTTTTGGAAAAAGTCTATACTACCCTCTAAACTTTTTAAAACCGGTCAAATTACCCTCCAAAATAGTTTTAAAAAATCATAATAAACCACAGAAAAATCATAAAATAAAAAATCTAATTATGTTGGACTCCAAATGAGTAGATCTACACAATGAATATATAATATGGTATGGTTTAATATATTTTTTTACAGCTATGAAGAAAAACATGGATCTAAAGCTACAGCAAAAAAAATATACTAAAACATATCATATTATATATTCACTGTGTCGATCTACTCATTTGGAGTCTAACACAATTAGATTTTCTATTTTATGATTTTTCTATGATTTACTATGTTTTTTTGAAACTGCTTTAGTGGGTAATTTGACCGGTTTTGGAAAGTTCAAGGGGTGATATAGACCATTTCATAAATTGGGGGTTATATAGTCGACCCCCATAGATGAGGGGTGATATAGACTTTTTCTATTATTTTTTAGTACCGGCTGGTGCTTTGATCCGGTACTAAAATAGAGTGGCCATTTAGTATGGTCAATAATATCACCCGGTCGGTATTTTAGTTCGGTATACTAAATGGTCCTTCATGTATTACTTTTAAAAAAAAGAAAAACATCTTCCATTTAATTACATGTAATACATACTAGATGAGATGGTAAAAAAAATAAACGTGATACGAAATCATGAGTTCGAACCCCACGACCGTGCACGCGCAAGCGCATTTACCCAGTTACAGCAGCTAGCTGTGGCCGTAGCCTCTTCAGCCAACTGCATGCCAGGCCACACCATCAATCTCAAGAGATACACAACCGCCCACTGGTTTAGCAAATTTCTTTTCTACCCATTTCCGTCAAGTACGTACGTACTAGTAGAGCACGATGCCTACAAACGGAGAGGAAAACTAATACCATACACGAGAGCTTTCCCGAAGGGTCCCTGATGCATGGGGTCGCAGTTAGTAGCATGCACGAGGGACAAGTCAAAATTAGCAGTCAAAATATCTATTATATTATTAAAGGAGTGTTAAAAGAAGCCAAGAGAAACCTCCACGTTCGCCGAGAGAGTCTAGAAATTCCCACGTTAATCTAAAAAGAGAAGGATTTGCATCGTTGGATTTTATGAAGATCCAACAGTCTATATTATTCTAAGAATTCATTTCATATTAAAAAATTCATACCACACAAAAAAAAATCCACATTGGATTAGAACTCTATCATGCTTCATATACAGCTAGGATTAAAAAAATAAGAAAATGTCACATCATAAACATGTACTAGGACTCTATCATGCTTGGTTTATGGAAGACGTATATTTTTTATTTTTTTAATATTCTCATAAATATATCCGTTTCTATCATGTATATTTTCACGTTCATCAAAGCTTTGGCTCAGGTCCAAGACCGACTCTGTCACGTATATGTAATAAGAACACTAAAATAATTGGTACAGTTAACTTTGTCTTGCATAGCTTTTTCGAGCCGAAAGAATTTCTCAATCGTTTCTCAACTAGATCTCTCAAACAACTGGCCCAGGGATTCCACAACTGAATCACAAGTATTTAGAGAGCATCAATCAGGTAGCTCATCAAGTTTTGAGCCTATATCAATTTGGAGAGCATCAATCAGCTGATAGCACGTCAAGTTTTGAGCAATTGACTCGCACACTAATTGACTTCCACTTTAATCTAAAAAGGAGAGGGATATTACACCAAAGAGTATGTCCATATTAATTTGGTATTTCCTATTAGAATTAGACTTTATTAGTTTTTCTAATGTGAAAAGGACTCGGACTCCATCTTTCCGTAGTCATGTCTCCGTTCAGGTTTAAAGAAAAAAAAGGAAAGTTGACATCATAAAACATGTCTGATCCATTTCTAATTAGGCGCAAATAAAAGAGGAAACATTAAAAAAGGACATTCCTGTTTTTTTAGCAAATCAAGGTCAGGTCGATCAGTTCTGACCCCTCACCAACGCTGGACATAAATATGCTCACCCTCATCAATAAATAAATGTTTACTCTATAACTATATTCATTACTTTATTATTTCATACGAAATTATATATAACCAAAGTTGTTTCAGCTGCAGCTGGAGCCCTGCCTAACTAGCTCTAACTCGATAGGCTACGAATCTACGATACATAACAAATTATTCAAATCAGTCGCTGCAATTGTTCTTCTTTGCTCAGAAAAAATAAGAAGCTCTGAGGCACAATCTAATCTAAACTCAGTAACTGAGTTGAACTAAATAGGGAACTTCTCCATTATGTGCATCGGACATGAAACACACTAATCGATTCTTAATGTATGGAGGAAAAAATTGAAGATGGAGAAATTAGCCGAAATAGCTTGAGAAAATGAAGTCAAAGAAAAGAGTTAGAAACAACAGCAAAAATATGCATGGAACTATAAATCGATGAGAGAACAAAAGTCTGAAGTGGACCAATTTATACAGTCAATCAAATGGGCTAAAAATAAATAAGAAATGTACAGTAACCAAAGTGAAAAAATAGCCCTAAGTCAATAGCCTACGAATCTGCGATACATAACAAATTATTCACATCACTGCCGTTCTTTCTCTTTGCTCAGAAAAAATAGCAAGCTCTGAGGCACAATATAAACTCAGCAACTGAGTTGAACTAAATAGTGAACTCCATTAGGTGCATCAGACGTGAATCAGACTAATCAATTTTAAATGTATGGAGGAAAAAAATTGAAGATGGAAAAATCAGCCGAAATAGCTCGATGAGAGGACAAAAGTCTGAAGTGGACCAATTTATGCAGATAATTAAATGGGCTAAATATAAATAAGAAAAGTACAATAACCAAAGAGAAAAATACCAATAGACTCCGCTGAATAAAATATATAGGGGTGCGCTATTTAACACGCCGCAGCCACTAACCGGAAACGGTGAATCATGACAGAAAACTGTTGAAGGGAAAAAAATATCATGCTATCTTGTGCTCCGTCCGAATAAAGCTATGTGCTAAAGAAATATTGGAGCATAGCAGAAAAATGAAACAATGACAAGTAAACTGTGATTTGTATGGTGGCCAGCATCCACTGCACTAATCGAAAATTGCAAGAGGAGAGAAGAATCTATAATAATTTACTGGATTATCAACTAATGATTTACCATAACAATTTTGTTAGGCTAGCAACAATATGGTACTAGAATGCATTTGCAGGACTTGGCCGGCAATACTGACATACAAAGCTATCCTCAACCAAACTTCCATTGGTTGAGAGAAAACCTGTCTCTAAGATGACCTCCAGCCATTTTTGCCATAGAGCATATTCTCATGGAAGGTAACACAAGTAAGGGTGGTGGTGTCGGTGTCCTGACCCGGGGGTCCGGATCCCAACAAGTAAATACCGCGTGTTTCCTCGTCCCAGATGTTGATGCAAGAGGCAACACAGTAATGCACGAGTTTATCCTGGTTCCGACCACGGGGCCGTATGTCCAGCAAAGGGGTGTGCGAGGGCACTGTATTATCTTGCACCCGGAGTGCTTGTAGTAGGGGGTACAAGCGAGGCGAGAGAGGGAGTGAAGCTCCCAAGTCTCCACTAGAAGAGGAGTCAGTTGAGGTGAGAGCTCAGTGGTGCTGAGAGGTGACGATGATCGCGAATGTGGATGACTGTATCAATGATGTCCCAAACGTCCCCCCCTTAAAGGAAGCCCTCCTCCTCCTTTTATAGTCACAAGGAGAGGCGGTGTACAAGAGTAGGGGAACGTGGAAGTCGTCGTCCTCCCCCGAATCGCGGGGGTGCAGTGGTCGGACACTGTAGGAAGTACACTGTGGGGGCGTGGCGTCGGGCGTGGCGGTCATCCTGGATGTCGTCCATGATCTTGCGGAGATTGCGCCGGCGTCCTGCCAACTCCAGCAGGCAGTGTGGTCGTCACTGTGGAATGTTTAGTCCTCCGGATGTGGTGTTCCGCGGGCCCTGTAGGTCAGGGTCTTGCGTGCTCTAGCGGTGACGGGGCACACGGCAGTCCCGGTCCCCTCTTAATAAAGTGCCAGTGTGCGCATTAAGGAGGTCCGAGGGTTACGTGGAGGTCCCGGACCCCTCGAGGGGGGAGGTCCGGGACTCCGGCTGTCTATGTTGTGCGTCCCTCTTGGAGGGGCACGTGGCATCACCGGACCCCTTCCCAAGTAGGAGGTGGGTCCGGGGCCATACGTGTGATGAGGTGGAGTCCGGACGGCCAAAGTTGGCAGGATAGTACGGGGAGCAGTGCCTAGTGCGTCTCGTCCTGCGCCGCAGTTCTCACAGTGCTGCCACAGCGCCCGGGATGGCGGAGCAGTGACCGGAGTTGGCGGATGGTACTCCGGTCACTGCCACTGTGGGGAATGGCGGCCTGACGCCGTCTATCCTGAACACTGTGGAGGAGTAGTTGGCATTCAATGTCTCCGTACGACGGGCAGTTGAGCGGCAGGGCCCTTTGTCCCTTATGCCGAGGGGTGGCCTCGAGCGAGGCGGAGATGGTTTGCTCGCTCGAGGGTAGGTTCGCTGCCCTCGAGCGAGGCGGAAATGATTTGCCCGCTCGAGGGTAGGTTCGCTACCCTCGAGCGAGGCGGAGATGCGGGGCGCAGTCGAGGGGCCTTGACGGGAGCCCTCGAGCGAGGCGGAGATCGTCCCGCAGGTCCGAGAAGGGGGCGAATGGGCCGTATGCTGGGCTTCTTTGAGTTCTTTCCTTTCTTTCAGATCGGAAGGAGGCCGTGGGCCTTCGTGGGCCCAATTGCCTTAATCATGTGTTTTTGTTTTAGAGTGATCTTAGTACCCCGATTAGGGTGTCTCTAATCGTGGTACTCGACAGGTGGATAGCCTCAAAATTTAATCTAGATAATCTAGGTGTCATGCTCAAAAAGGGCCGAGCTCTTATCTTATATAATTTGAGCTCAAAATATAAGGACCATGTTAGATTGTGAAGAGACCAATAGGACTATAATCTCTTACCACCCACAAGTCCTACTTACCAGTGTGCAGTGTACAAACTAACTTATTATATAGATAGCTACAGTGCGGATCACCGTTGTGTAATGATGGTCACATACTCGAGTTCTAACCCTAAATAATGATATAAGCTAATAAGCATATATATTCCAATGATAAATAAGATTTAATTGCAGACTTCTTCATCCTCACACATTAGTAAGTCTCGACTGACCTAGGGTAAAATTTAGAGGGAGCACACCTCATTAAGGGCAGCTAAATTTTAGAATTAAGGATTAAACATTGTAAAATTTTATTTATTACCATAACTTTAAATTAAAATTTTAAAATAATTTAGTAAGCTCATTGTATTGTGGATGCGCAATGGAAAAGAACATTAGCCAAGTTGGGCAAAGTGTGTTATGAAAACTTTTTTGGAGGTATGACAACATTGTTAGGGCATAACTGGAGAAGCACAACTTAATAGCAACAACTTAATGAAACAACCATATAGCATTATCATAAGTTGATGATAGAGAGCTAAAAAATTTTACAAGTGAGAAAATGATAGAGGACAACCATTGTGGAGTGTTGTGCGAGATCTAGAATAAATCAACTTGAAAATCGATATGACATGCACACTCATCCATTGCATGCCACAGGTAGTGTTCAACAAAACATAGTGACGTGCAGTCGTGCACTATCAATGACGCATCTTTGATTATCGTGGTATGGCGTGCAAAGAATTTGGGAGCATAATGACGGGAGATAACTATAACTAAGACAATATGAGAACATGCATCACATGGCTATATCAATGAGTGGTTGGAGGATAATAAAAATAAAGTAAATTATACTTCTGGTGTGGTATATGTATTGAACCAATTAACTAAATATAATTCTTCAAGTCTAAGGGTGATTTGTTTATCACGTATGGTAACTAGAACAATCAAGAAAAAATGTACATCGCAAGTATTTTCTAAAAAATAATATTATAGTAAATAAATATATAAATATTTAGTACTTCCAGTGTTTACATAAAAATATTTAATTTTCTCCTAAATTATTATCCAAAAATATACCATAAAATATAATAAAGAGCTTAGAAAAAAAGCTCTGACACAATCTAAACTCACCAACTGAATCGAACTCCACAGGAAACTTTTCTTTTAGGTGTATCAGACACGAAACACACTAATCGATTTCAAATGTGTGGAAGAAGAAAATGACAGAGAGTGAAATTGGTAAAAATAGCTAGAGAAAATGAAAGTCAAGAAAAGAGTTAGAGATAACAACAAAGACATGTTTGAAACTATCTATTGTCAATATGACACAACTCTGAAGTGAGCCAATTTCTGTAGTTAGGTGGGCCAAAGACGAAAAATGTACATAAACCAAAGTGTGAAAAATACAAATAGGTTAGACCGAATAAAAAACTTATATATAATTTTTCTACGGTAGGTGAAAATAAATATAATATTTTTTAGAACCCCAACCTATTTTTTAATATAACTTTTTATTTAATCTATGCCTGTTTTAATTACTGTAATGAGGAGTGAAATCTAGGTTTGTTCGATGCTATCCATATGCTCTAAAAACTAGATCAAATAGGCTTGACTTTTTGCTTAGTAAAAATCAAATTATTGCAAGTCACAAATCAAAGTCCACCATCTAAGTTACAAGTTGTAGGCTTTGAAAATAACACGTACACGCACACATATATAAATGTATCTAATAACTACATAAAAATTAGAAAAAGACAAGCATGTATTCAAGGTGACCCTATATTACTATTAATCATCAAACTTAGTATTACGTGGTACAATATGCAACTATACTTATGGTGACCTAATATTCAATTCAATCCTCAAATTTAGATATTGCAAGTTAAAGTATTAAAATATGTCAACATTATATGAAACAAAGCAACTTAAAAATTGATGATTGATATGAACGCCTATACATGGAAACTGCAGGTAGTACTCTATGAGAGCGAACCAAAGATAAATAAAATGCCTAATACATCTCTTCAGTTAATTTAAAAAAATATTAAAAAAATATTTAAAAAATACTAGCTACCCGCGCTATTAGCGCGGGTCACCTTGCTAATTATTATTTATAGCACAAAAACTAACCAAACAAGGCCCCGGTGGACTCAAACCTTTTGCCACCCAACATCCGCTCATCATGGACACGTCAAAACAGTGCCCGCCACTCCGGTCGGGTCTACTCAGCATGATCCCTACTCTACCCAACGCAACGCGAACAAGGAAAAAGGATAAAGGATAAGCATCAGCCGGCCACAGCAAAGCACAGGCTCGCTCCTCAGCGTCTATATATAGTGGGCTGCGCATGGTCAGGCTCCGGCGCAGCGAGCTGATTGGTCAGTGTAGTCTGTAGTGACCATCCTCGTAGTCATAGTCGGCACCGGCATCATGAGACTCCTCCCGCTCCTCCTCCTTGTCATCTGCTCGCCGTGGCCCCTGCTCCAATCCGCCGACGCCGGGAGGACGCTGGCGGAGGCAGGGGCGGCGCGGCGGCCGCGGGTCCGGGCGGTGAGCCTCGGCGGCTGGCTCGTGACGGAGGGCTGGGTCAAGCCGTCCCTCTTCGACGGCATCCCCAACAACGACCTCCTTGTACGTACCTCTGTATACAGAACTGCAATCACGAATGGCCTACCGTACCACAAAGATGTGTTAACTACTGACTGCACGCTGCGTCTTTGTGCAGGATGGCACCCAGCTCCAGTTCAAGTCCGTGGCCCGGAACAGGTACCTCGCCGCCGAGCAGGGCGGCGGCGGCGCCATCGTCGCCGACCGGGAGCAGCCGTCGGGCTGGGAGACCTTCAAGGTCAGTTGATGGGTCGTCGGAAATGTCGCATGAGCGCCGTCACACACAGCCAGTTCGTTCCTCCTTGCATTGTACATACTACTGATGATCGCATTTATTTTTTTCCCGATCCGGTCCGTCCATGCAGCTATGGAGGATCAACGAGACGACGTTCAACTTCCGCGTGTTCGGCAACCAGTTCGTGGGCGTCGACATCTCCGGCAGAGTCGTCGCGACGGCCACCACGCCGGGCCCCTCGGAGACGTTCCAGCTCGTGCGCCGGGACGGCGACAAGACCCGGGTGCGCATCAGGGCGCCAAACGGGCTCTTCTTGCAGGTAATGAATATAATTAAGACAGTTAGAATTATAGTTGTCTAACATTCATTCAAAGAAGCTCATCTAACATTCAGAATTAAAATTTGTAGGTTTATCTGTGCTTGACAATATAGTGTTGATTTTTCATATGCTGTCAGGCAAAGACCATGGATTCGGTGACAGCGGACCACAGTGAGGACACAAACTGGGGTGACGATGACCCGTCAGTTTTTGTGACAAATAGTGTTGCCCATCTACAAGGGGAGTATCAGTTATGCAATGGCTATGGCATAAGAAAGGCCAGACAGGTGCTCAGGGTAAGAAATGACAGTGCTCATCTTATGTCAGCCTCCAGCCCTCCACCTGTTCTAAATTTATTTATCTGAATCTTTCATCTTTGACATCTTGGACATGCATACGATGTCGCACACTCTGCTTCATAAATTGAAGTGCGTGGAGTGGCTGCTCTGTTTACCCTTTAGAAACTCTTCTTTTTCGAAAAAATAATATTTGAAGGCTAGTACAACGGAAAAATATTATTTGAATGCAGTACCCACTTTGAACTTTCCTGTTTGTTTTGCAGGATCACTGGCGCACATTCATAACCGAGAGCGACTTCAGTTTCATCGCGTCAAGCGGGCTGAACGCGGTGAGAATCCCCGTTGGGTGGTGGATTGCCAGCGACCCGCGCCCTCCACGTCCGTTCGTTGGAGGATCTCTCCGGGCCTTGGACAATGCATTCCGCTGGGCAGAGTAAGTGTCAAGTCTCTCCAGATTTTTTTTTCAGTTGAACAAGGAAACACACACATACAGTATATATCAACCAAACTTTCTCTTTTGCTCCTTAAATTGTGTGTCATACATAGGAAGTACAACTTGGATATTATTGTGGACTTGCACGCTGCACCGGGGTCCCAAAACCCCTATGAGCACAGTGCAACCAGAGACGGCTCGCAAGAGTGGGGCACCAGAGATGAAAGCATTGCCCAAACCGTGCAGGTCATCGACTTCCTCGCATCAAGGTAACTGGATCACTGCACCATCATAACACTACTCCCTCCGTCCTAAAAAAAATACAATTCTAAGACCAAACACACAAACCAATAATAGTGTAAGATTACCAAAATACTCTTTGTCCTTTGTGGTGAGTGAATGAGATGTTAGTTGTCTTTTATGAGAATCTTCTAGAAACTAGCTTGTCTTTAGTGGTTGTTGGGTCAAAGTTAATATTTTTTGTGAGACAAATTTTGAACTCTAGAATTGTATTTATTTTGGGACGGAGGGAGTAATAATAAACTTAAGAGTTAATTGTAATTCCATTCTCATATTAAAGCTGAACATAGCCCATCAATTAATTAATGAAATTGATCGCGTGCACGATGGCCTATACATCGTCCAAATTTTTACCGGACCACCGGACGGACACTGCAGGTATGCGGAGAGTCCAAGTCTCCTGGCGGTGTCGCTGCTCAACTCGCCGCTGGCACCGGGCGCGACCCTCCGCAGCCTGACGAAGTACTACCGGCTCGGCTACGACGCCGTGCGGCGGCACACGCGGACGGCGTACGTGGTCATGCCGGCCAGGCTCGCCGCCGACGACACCGAGCTCCTCGGGTTCGCCGGGCGCTTCTCCCGCGCCGTCCTCGACGTGCACTACTACAACCTCTTCAGCGGCGCGTTCGATCGCCTCACCGCCGACGACACCGAGCTCCTCGGGTTCGCCGGGCGCTTCTCCCGCGCCGTCCTCGACGTGCACTACTACAACCTCTTCAGCGGCGCGTTCGATCGCCTCACCGCCGACGAGAACATCGACTTCGTGAGGAGGAACCGCTCCTCCGACCTCGCGGCCGTCACGAGGCGGAACGGGCGCCCTCTCACGTTCGTGGGTGCGTAAGCAAGCTCTGGACACTGTGTGTGTGTGTTTAAAAATTGTTTTCGATCTCTTGTCACGAACAGGAGTCTAGCGAGCTGAGCTCGCCTTCAACTTCAATTCCTTGGATTCCTCGTGTGGTTTTTATGTGATGTGCTGACTGATCTGCAGGGGAGTGGGTCGCCGAGTGGAACGTGCGAGGAGCGAGCGAGAGGGACTACCAGAGGTTCGCGCAGGTGCAGCAGGACGTCTACGGGCGAGCGACCTTTGGGTGGGCGTACTGGATGCTCAAGAACGTCAACCACCATTGGAGCATGCAGTGGATGATCCAGAACGGGTACATCACGCTGGACAGCTCGCGGAGCCGTGCGATCATTTCACCACCGGACGGTGATGAGCAGATGGAAATGGAATCAGCAGGGAGGCTGAAGCAGGATGCTGTTCAAGCTAGTTGAGGGCCAATGGTTTCTGCGGGGCCTAGTCTCGTCTCTTTGTTCAATTAGTCAAGCACTCAAGCTGGTACGGTGTGTTGTGCGTTTTCAGTCCGTTGTAGTTAGGAGTGTCTAAGTGGGGTTATGTTATCGAGTATTCGAGTCCAATAAGGGTCATGTGTCAGGTCAGGTCTATATGGTGCCTGCGTTTGCACGTGTAATCAGGGGCAGCGTCCCATGGCGTTGTATTGTATTATTGTGAGGAGCATCGAGGTGTTGGGCTGTTGGCCGTAAACAGTTTTTTTTTAAAAAAAACATGAGTCAAGCTCCTAATGGTTCGGGATGCACCTAGTTTTAATGGTTTGGTTTTGATATTTGGGCTGATGGGCTCTTTTGGTTCAGTGTTAGATGGGTTGAGGTGTCTATTGGTCTGGTTATGTTTAGTTTTTCTTTCACAATGGACTGATTTGGTACAAATTGAGCTTCTGTTTTTGTGTTCACTTTGCTTGTTGGTAGGGTGTGTTTACATCTTTCTGGTATAAATTTTTGGAAGAAAATTTTAATATTTCGGAGCACTAAATAAAATCTATTTACAAAACCTTTTTGCACGGATGAGTTGTAAATCGCGAGATGAATCTAATGAGCATAATTAATTCATGATTAATTTATAATTAGCGAATGGTTAATGTAGAATCACTGTTCGAAATCATGAATTAAGTAGACTCATTAGATTCATCTCGCGATTTACAACCCATCTGTGCAAAAAATTTTACAAATAGATTTTATTTAATATTTCATGTATGTGTCCAAACATTCGATGAAATGTTTTTTAGTGTAAAATTTTGAGATCTAAACAAGGTCTTAAAGGGATCGCTTTGAGCAATTAATGTAGCTGCATAGGCCTGCAGCGTGTTCATGCGAACGTGAACATCCAGCCTGTTCGGATGAACTGGTTGTGCTGACTAGCTGGGTACGAAACGAAAGTGGGTGCGCTGGGATCTGGACGGCACAGCAGCGGGTGCAGCAGCCCAGCCAGTTTAGGTCATCCGAACAGGGTGATTGTGTGTGCAGATGTGCTCGTCGGGACTTCCAACAACCAGCCATCACCTGAAGCGAATCGAATTCGGTCCAAACCGTCTAGCAGCTTCTTCCTCCTCGAAATTGCCAGCCTCCTCACCATAGTTAGGGTTTGGAGATTCAGAATCTGGGTTATTGTCGATGGTGTCCCCCGGCTATAGAGGGAGGGTCCTTGGACGGCACTGAACCGGCGGTGGCAACATATTGTGTGGGCGGGCGGGACAGCAAGAGCGCCACCAGCCGTGCATGGCGGAGGATATCTGGTAGGCGGGATATGTGGCGGGAGAGTGTGACAAGTTTTGCCGGCTAGTGGCAGAGACGGTGGTGAAACTTGGTGGCGGGAGCCGCTGGAGACGAAGAGGGTGGCAGCGCGGAGGCAGGGAAGGGTGCGGGGGATAGTAGTGTGTGTGAGACCCGCAATTGTTTATAATCATAGAATGTTCTAAAATAAGATTTAGCATATGGATGTACTTTACATCTTTTGTAACTATCTAAATAGGCGTAGAATTAGTTGTAGTACAAGAAAACTACCCAACCAGATTGTAGTTAGACTCTGACAGTACTTGACTAGGACTTTACATGTAACTCTGTCCCCCAGAGTACATAAGGGCAGGTAGGGACCCCCCTCCAAACAAGAGACAATCATAACAATCAATCTCTTAGGCAGTACAAGCAACCACACAGGACGTAGGGTATTACGCACATCGCGATCCGAACCTATCTAAATTCTTGTGTTCGTTGCACCATCAAATTCCCGAGCTAGTCAATCTTTTGCCTACAATCCTATTACTAAGAGTATCTCTGAGCAGATTTGGCGGCTAAACACCAACAGAGTGCTTGCTAGGACGGGAGTACTGATCGGACGCGGATCTAGTGGCAGAAACCAACCATTGGAGATAAGGAGGGGGGGGGGGGGGGGGGGGGGGGGGTTGCAGCAGAAAAAGGAACGGAACGTTCATTGGCCGTAGTCTTCGGATCGTGGTCGTAGTCTCAGATTATGGAAATGGTTTCCTTCGCTGAATTTCCATCACCTCCGGTTTGGTTTCCATCATCCAATTTCTATCACCTCTGGTGACGTCGAAGGTTTTTTTTTTTTTGAGGGACCGGTGACGTCGAAGGTGATGCGCCCGGCTCACACGCTGCAACTCCACACCTTTGTGGGCTTCTATTCTATTACAATAGCCCAAGGCCCAACAATTCTTGACTCGTTTACCTTTGAATGGGAGAAAGTTGATCTCAATCGAATGGGATGATCTGAAATGAAAATAGGTAGGGCAATTAATGGGCCAGTGGCCTAGTCTACCAGCTAGATGATCCCCCCCGGCCAGATGGATCCCCAACCAACAGCTGGAAACCATCCCGCCCCAGTCCATTCAACTTGGCACTCACGAAAACTGGCCCATCAATTCTACTTACGATCGGACTCGTCCAAAACCGCCTGTCTCGGGCCCGATCTGCAAATCATCTGCTTAAATCCTACGCTCTCCCCTCGCGCGCAATCCCCACGCCCACCTCTGCTCTCTCTCGCCTTCCTCCGCTCATCCTCCTCCTCTGCTCCGCTCGATCCGATCCATCCAACCCACGGGCCACAGCTCTGCGCTCTCGCCTTCGCCTTCACCGCATCCACCTCTCCCCTTTCCTCGATCCAAATCGGCTCTGATCCCCATGGTGATGCCGCCGCGCTCCTCCTCGTCCGGCATGCAGAGCATCCGCCGCGAGCTCCAGCGAAGGAGGCCCAAGCCCTTGGCGCCCAGGAGATCGGCCGCCAGCAAGCCGTCCCCGCCACCGCCGCTGGAGGGTGCACGCTGCAAGTGCCGGGAGCCACGCCCTCTTCCACCACGACACGAGGATCCGTCGTCCGCCGCCTCAAAGTCCCCACCACGCTCCGTCGGCACCCACGCGCCGCGACCGCCGTGGCCTCGGCCTCACCCTTCGCCGCGCCCCACTGCCATCTCTCCCTCCACGCCGCCGCCGCCGCCTCCTCCTCCGCCCCGATCCGCCTCATCCTCGATCGGGTCCGCGAGCCCGTCCACCCTCGGCACCGACGACCACATCAGACCCGGCACTGAGGTTGGTGTCCGCACGAGGACCACGACGCTGAAGACTGGGGAGGCTCTCGTGTTGTGGCTCAGAGGGATGATCGTGTCGCCCGTCCATGGAGGCTACGAGGTCGTCTACGACGGCAATTGGCCGCCCGGTGACCCCTACGGCACCGTCCACGTCCCGCCCCAACACGTCAGGATGATCAAGCCCTCGCCGTCGCCGACGAATCCGCCGCCGTCCCTGCCTCCGTACAGGTACAGCGCCCCTAGCTCGTCCGCCTCCGACGCCACCACCACTGCGGCCGCCGCACGGAAGAAGGAGATGCGGCCAGCGCCGAGGCCGACTACCGAGGGGAAGAGCCTGCACCTCATCCGCAGCCTCTTGCCGGAGATGGAGAACCAGGCCCGGGCTCCAGGATACTACTAGCTGCTACTCGATTCCGCCGGATCCGTTGCTTGTTCGTTCATGAACAGTCTCTGTTTTTGTCTGATAGTTCATGAATTGTCTCGAGTCTCAGGCTATCCTATGTGATTGGGAGAACAAATTGTCAGCATGGTTTGTGTAAATCCTGTTAACTTCTAATGATTTATTTGTATGTTCGAATGACTACTTGTAAACGTTCTGGCAGAGATTATTAACCAGTTGATTTGTTTGAGCGTTTCCCATGTTCTTATTGCTTCCCCGTTATCTGAATTCTGAAACATGTGATTAGGCAGTTGGAGGTGCTGGTAGGGATTTATCATGAGTTGATCTGCTGGTATTCTTGATCTGTAAATTGCTGCATTAGTCACTACTTTTAAGCATATTACTGTAAATTGCTATCTCCGTTTTTTACTGATGCTAGCTTTTGATTAAATAAGTCAAGAGTCGTGCTGTTCGCTGTTGCTGCAGTCAGGAATCAGTCATTTTGTCAGTTTGCAGAAAGTATGTGAAATTATTCAGTCACTCATCTCTGAAATATTCCTGTTATTTGATCAAAGATTTGAGCTCTTGGCTATTACCGAGAGAAAGAGCTGGTCAGTGGCTCACTGCTGTTAAATTCTTGCCAGGTACTAAACCCCAACCAAATAAGCTGAAACAAGCACGGCGTAAATTTAAATTCTAGGTTCTTAAATTCATATAACTGCACCCCACTTTATCCCTCCCATTGCTAGGAGCCAACTGCCCTTTTTCCCTGTCTCAGCTGCAGGCCTGCAATGTGCACAGAGGGAGCTGACTGGTGGAGTTAGCCGGTTGCATGATGCATGTGGAATGGTTTAGTTTGGTTTTGAAACATGATGGTTTGAAATGATGTGGTGTGGGATAACATATATTAATAAAAATGATTTGGTGCAGTTATGGTCTAGGTCTTTGACCATTACCACCTGAAAAGCGAGTCCCTATGCAAAGACTCGTCCTTCGTTTTAAGACAACCAAATTTTTTTTCAAGAAAACAGATAATTTTATTTTTTTAGAATTACACAGTACAACGTAGACGCCCACAACACGCACGCACGCTCACCTCTATGATGTATAATGCCGGTAAATCCTAGGATTAACTCTGGTGGATAGCGTCCCACTGGATCATCCTACCATTGGACTACAAAGCCAATTCGCACAAATAATTTTATTAGGAACTGGCAACGAGGCAAGAAACCAATTCATCGATGGGCCTGTTTACACATGCCTTAGTGAGCGACTCGCATATGGGCCTCTATGAAGAGAAGACCGGCCCGAATCAGCGAACGTATTATCTCCTCTCCTCTCGCTGCATTTCTATCGTCACAGGTTCAGCGCCACGCCTTGGCCCTCGCCTCGTCCCCCGCTCGTCGCCTCCTCCCCAGTCCCCAGCAATGGAGGGGCTGGCGCCCGCCGTCGCTCTGTTCCGCCCGCGCTCATCCACGCGCTTCCCCGTGCTCCTCGCTGCGGATTCCGGTGCCGCCCGCAGCAGCCCCGTTGCAGACGGTAATTCGAATTGCCGCGAATCGTGCGCTGTTTGGTTAACTACGAGCGCTCGTGTAGCTTGAACCATTGTGGGTTTTTTTTTGGGGGTTGGATTTTTGAAAGGGAGGAGCCGGGTTTCGAGGCGCAGCCTTGAGGCGTCTCCGCCTGGAGCAGGTAAGTGGGGCGACAGAGTTGCCGCTTCTATTTGGTTGGTTAATTTGGACCGTCCGGCTTGTTTATTTCAGCCCGTGTAAGATTTTCTCCTTTTATTGGAAAAGGGAGGAGCGCGGTGCGGAAGCACGGCAGTACCGAGTCTGCGCCTCGCCGATCAGGTAAAAAGTGCTGACGACCACAGTGATTGTGTTGAGAATAAGGTTTGACTGCCTGATTGACCAATTAGCCAGTATTGCATGTCTGAAATGTGGCAGTAAAGAAAATGAGGATAGAAAAATTGAAGCGTGTGCCTATCCAATGTAATGTGCACCGATTTGAATGATGCAATATTGCACTAGCATTGCTGTGTCTACTGATGCATTTCCTTCCGTGAAAAATTAATGCACCTATTATTTTAAAATGTTTGTTCCACAATATTGAATGCTTGTAGATATTTAGAATATGCTTATAGCTACTTTTTTTTTGCTGACTGTTGAGTTTGACTGCCTTTAGACGTTTCATGTGGTAAGTGTAAGGTTGTTTACCACTACCATAATCTTAATTCGGCTACATTTTCAAATATCTCATTTCCTGCTACATGTTCTTATATAATTTTGAAACTTGAAAGTGACATCTTGAGATATATCGCGCTATTTGAACCAAGAAGTTTCTGTTCCTGGAGTTATGAGTGTCTTTCAGGGACTGCTGCAGTAAGATCTTGCTAGTTCTTGTGCTTTAAACATACTTTATGAAAATCCCTTGAGCACCTGTGCCTGGTGAAATGTTTCCTTTTGTTTCATAGTGCTTGGAGGCATGTTTTTTGATCGACTTGCTGTGAAACAAGGGAAAAAACCTGTTCTCAGAAAGGATATTTCCTGTGCTCAATAAAGGAATTAGTGTGCTTAATTGTTGTGTGATTCTAACTACCAATCCAAATCTCCAAATGCTTTTCAGGAATCACTAGAGTTCCAAAGCTTGGCCCTGCAGTTTCAACTAAAAGAGCAGGTAAAGAGTGCTATTTCAATAGCTATTAACTTAGTTACTCACTTGTATAATTTAAATATATGTTTTTCCCTCTTAGGGAGGCGTAAGGATCCACTTATTAATTTGGAGGTCTCTCATCATAGAGCGGGTAAAAAGTTACTGTCACAGTTCTCAAATTTTGCTATTCACAAGTAAATTTCTCATAAAAATCGAAGCGAAGATATAATTTGTTGGTGGTTTCATTTAGTCATTAATGTTATCATGTCACCAAAGCAGTTGCAGCAGTGAGGTTGCTAAGAATTGAGAAGGGGAAGGCATTTGTTGACCTTTTGAATGAGAAAGCAAATGATTCTGGAGATAATGAGATGGGGTATGTGGAGAGGACACTAGGTTTCAGCACACGGTATTTGGAGGACAGGGATATAAGACTGGTACAAGTTACACATTGCACATGTTGAATTGGTGATTCTATTTACACATTTCTATTTGTTTAAAAGGCACACAATATAAGATTGATAGAAGTTACACATCAAACATATTGAATTATGTTGCTGTTGACTGGTTTTAATTTATCCAAAAAACACACACTTTTGCGATTGCTGGGAAACTAAAATTATATCCACCACTACTACCACAACAAAGCCTTGTAGAATGCAACCATATATCCCTTTAATATTCGATGAACATATAGCTAATCAGTTCTCGTGTTTGGCATCTTAACCAATGTTCTTAAGGCGTCGCCTAGGCGTCAAGGCGCTCAGGGAGGCCAAGGCGTCGCCGACGCCCAGCTAGAAGAGAGGAAGAGCAAGGGGAAGGAGCGACCGAGAGATGAAAGGAGGAGCAAGAAGATTACCAGAACTAGCAGGCGACGACCTCCGCCTTCCTCATCCTCGACGGCACCGGCGCCGGCGAGATCTGGCCCCCAAGAAACTGGGGAGGTGCGAGGACTTGAAGGGGGAGCGGCTGCGGTGCTCCATTTGAGCAGCTGGAGGGGACGCCGGGGTTCATTGCTGCACGGGTCTGCTACGGCTGCAGTCGATGTGCAGGGGAGCGCCGGCGGAAGGGAGGAGAGGCATGCGGGGCAGAAGGGAGGAGTGGCGGCACTGCTGCGAGGGAGGAAGAGAGGAGCGGCGCTGCTGCAAGGGAAAAGCGGCGGCAGTTTTGGACGTAGGGTTACGGGGAGGATGGGGTAAACACAGATAAGGTGGTCATGGGCTTGTTAGTGGGCTGGGCCTTACCTTCTCCTTGCCCTTTTCTCCCTTTTCTTTTTCTTTTCTCATTTGTTTTCCTTGACTATGGCGTCGCCTAGGCGAGGTGAGGCGTCGCCTAGGCGTTGTGGCGGGGGTAGAGCGCCACAGCTCGCCTCAACGCCTTAAGAACATTGGTCTTAACTTGTTACTGCTTGCATGTATAGAGTGTGATTGTGATGATAAACATGTTGTGAGAATGATCTGTAACTACGTTCCAAGACTTGTATATGCCTGTACAATTGGGTTCAAAGCTTCTAACTCACTCGTATGCTTTCATTGTTAGGTTACTGTCATAGTTGCTGGAACTGTGCGTTGGAAGCGCTACCTTGATTATCTTATCATGTCGCTATGTAGTGAGGAGAAGATGTTCAGGGAGATGGAGCCACTGCTTCTGCAGGTCTCTCTTAGTCTCTTACTCTTTGTTGAATACCCATTACAATAGTTAATTCCACACTTATAAAACCTTAGAATTTTAGCACTTTGTGATTTCAGATATTGCGAATTGGATTTTTTGAAATTCTCAAGCTTGATGTACCAGCTTATGCTGCTGTCGATGAGGTATTTTGATTTCTCTTTCTTTCCTTTTCCTTTTTCCTTTTCGATGACATGTTGATGGACTATGGATAAAAGCCCTCACCCCTCCCACTATAACACCTGGGTTTTATGGTCGGGTTGGCTAGGTGGGGCGCGCTAACATGGTATCAGAGCCGAGGTCCCGGGTTCGAACCCACCCGGCCACGCATTTCCGCTGCGCGATTTCCCCTGCGCCTCTCGTGTGCTGAGACCTGCTGCGGGCTACGCCGGGCACTAGAACCTGCTGCGGGCTACGCCGGGCTCGCACGCCGTAGGGGGAATGATGGACTATGGATAAAAGCCCTCACCCCTCCCACTATAACACCTGGGTTTTATGGTCGGGTTGGCTAAGTGGGGCGCGCTAACACATGTAATTAAGTTAACTCTTCGTGTAGCTTTTCATTAGTAATGATTCTTTGTCAGTCGAAGAGTATTATTATCTGTTACATGTAAGTTCCACAACACAAATATGATAAGCTAAGAATGCATTGTTCTTGTCATATTTATTCCATGACAGAGAACTTATTATAAATGATGTTGATATATAGTGATGGCTACATGCTATTGGCCAATTGTGCACATTCTTTTCTGCGCCCATTCAAACATCAAATGCCAACTTTAGTTGTTTCACTTTTCCTGTATGCAATGTCTATGATATGTTCATGGATAACAGTGATGAAAGTAATCTTTTGAAGTTGTCTGTACTTCTTTTTTGCACAACTTACATTGTTTTTATATTAATGATCACACGTAGTACGTTGAATATAGCTAAAAAACGTTATGGTCGTGTTCTAGTTTCAATATTCTAAAAGCAATTCACTTTTTTGACTCATCTTCATTAACTATTTTTCAACCTTTTTGTGTCCTTTTTTTTGGGTATGCATATTATATAATATATATTATTATACTACTAATATCAATGTTCAACAGACAATTGTATATATGCTTATCATTGTTAATAAAACGTTGATAATTTGATATGACCATCTATCCTGCAAATCTGAATTTTAGACCATCTATCCTGCAAATCCGAATTTTAGAATGTGAGACTCGCTAAAATAGCTTTAAGGCCCGGTGCTGGGAACATGGTGAATGCGATTCTGCGCAAACTTCTATTGCTAAAGGTATGGACAATAGACTTGATCTAATGAGCCTGATCGATAGGACAGTGTTGCAACATATTGTTTTGTTTCTCATGATAATTCAGGAAACAAACTCTCTTCCTCTTCCAAAGATAGAAGGTGATGATCGTGCCCAGGCTCGTGCTCTTTCCATAATTTATTCTCATCCTGTTGTAAGTTTTCTCTACTTTTAAGAAATAGATATCTTCTTTTATATGTTTTTTCTATTTTGCTGTGTTCTTAGCATACTCACATTTTTTTAAGTAATTCTTTTTATTGACCAATATCTCTATTGCCTGAAGTTGTCTAGCTATGGGGTGTTCAGCATACTTGTTCCTTCTATCTAAAATCTTTGCAGGAAACCAATACATACAAGATAATTATCTGTTAGAAATTTTAAACTATAATATTTGTTCTGCTCTGCAGTGGATGGTGAGAAGATGGATACGATTCCATGGAAAAGACGAAGCTATAAGATTGATGAATTGGAATAACAGTGATCCCCGTTTCAGTCTAAGGTTTTACCCAATAGTGTTCCATAAAATACTGCAATCCACCTTATCTGTTCATGCATCTGTGCCTTGTTGACTGATCTTTATATACTTTGGCTTCCTAGGGTGAACACATCGAAAGGCTATACGAGAGCTGACCTTGTAAAACGATTGGAAAGTTTACAGGTGTTTTCATTAATCTTATTACTTCTTGTTCCGTTGCGAGTGAGTTCGAATAATTTCTCAGGACCACAAATAACTGAATGAGTATAGCATGTGCCTTTTGTGCTTCATGGATGGCATTTGCCTAATCCATTTTAATTCACATGGGAGAATACCAGTCTTGATATAGAGCTAGTTAGTCTACCTGTATGTTATGGCAAGTGGAGCCAGTCCAGGGCCCGTGCGGTACTGTAGCGCGTAAACAGTACCGCGTGGGCAGTGCCGGGAATAAAGGATTAGTTGGGTTTGTTAGGAAGGAGATAAGTTAGATTGATTCGGTTAGGATATTGCTTAGGGGTCAAGTCAGTTGTCTCTATAAAAGAGACTATCATGTATCAGTTAGAAGCAAGCAAGAAGAACCCTAAAAGTAGTCAGAGTCTCCAAGGGAGGGCGACGAACAGGTTCTTCGTGCTATCCCTAGATCTCCCTAGATCTACCATATCACTGTAGTATCATATCCATGTTAATATCAATTCTACGACAATTTTGCAAGTTAATCTGATGGATGATTTTTTATAGGTTCATTATGAAGAGTCAGTTATGGATGAATTTGTCCGCATTCGGGAAGGGATGCAGGTAAGGAAGCTGAATAGATCGCTCTTTCTACTTTTTTCTAGGTACCTTTCATGTGTTGTTTGTTAAAATAACATGATCTATTGATCTCCTCTATAAACACTATTTTTGCAAGCAACCTTTTTCCTCATATGGGTTCACTGTTTTCATTGGAGGAAGCACCATTTTGTAATTTATTGATCATGAAATCCGCTGATTTAATTTTTCATCAATGAAGTTATCTACCTTGATTTCATTTTTCATTAATAAAGTTATCTACCTTCTGTTTTCTTCTTGATTTTGCCAATTATGTTTGATAACTGGATAACTTAATTTCTTCCCTGTATAGGCAGTCTTACAAGCTGGATTACTAAAAGATGGCATGTGTGCTGTGCAAGATGAGAGTGCAGGCAAGTTATATAGTTATTTCTTGATGACTAAGCCCTGTACCTTAGTTCTCTAAAATGGGAATATGGGATTACTGCACTAAATGATGCCCTTAGCAAATAATGTTGCTCATGGCTCTACAAAGCTATTAAACTCTTGGCACATCCATTTATTTGAGAGTGATAGTAATTTTCATTTGAGGAAGTTATTGCTAGCCTGTGTTGACATGAAGGACCTTATTTCAGGTCTTGTAGTTTCTGTGGTTGACCCACAACCTGGGGATACCATTATCGATTGCTGTGCTGCCCCTGGCGGAAAGACTCTGTTCATGGCATCACGATTGTCAAGACAAGGTAAGAAAATGGAATGGAGAGTGGGCTTCAATGTTCAACTGGTAGAGTGGGCTTCAATGTTCGAGTGGTGCAAACTGTAATAAACTTGTTTTGCTACTATCTCATACTTCTTTAGTTTGCCATCTCATTTGTACTGTGTTTCGTTAGCATGTTTATGATTACAATGAAAAATATGTGAGCGAATATTTGTGAATCGCTTTCCATTTCTTACTGCTGATAGCCTGATCATATGCAGCTTCAGCATATGGTATTTGAGACTTTCCCCAAAAATTAACATTTGTTAATGCTTGTATTCGGCATCAAGTATATAGAGCTCTGAAAGTCGTTTCGGGATTCATTACTTTACCAACACATTCTGTATATTCTGTAGCTTGGAGAATCATCATAATAGTGTACTCTGATACAGGGAAGATAAGAGCTCTAGATGTAAACAAAGGTCGCTTGAGAATACTCATGGATGCAGCAAAGCAACATAGTCTTGATGATATGATCACTGACATCCATGCTGATCTTCGACTATATGCTGTAAGTTCCCATTAAAGTTCGCTGTTGGTAATCCAGAAAAGAGAAAAGAGTAAAAAGGACAATTTTTCTTACAATGCTTGTCCAATGGAAATGTTTAAGAAATATGGCTAGTATCTATTAATTTTCGTTAAAAAAACTACTGACTATTATGGTTAACCACATGTATGATAAGGAATTTGCCCATGTGTGTTAGAATGTAATTGTGACAGCCCATATTGGGCATGCGGCCCATTGGCCTTGTACATTGTAACCCTAACCTATTAGGCTATATAATGAAGGTCACCCCCCCTGATTAGGGTGTGTGGTGTTTCTCTACATGGTATCAACCCTAATTACGTTCCTTCCTTCCGCTTTCGCTTCTCCCCTGCCCGTGCGTTCTCTGTGAGGACGCGCGCCACCGCACCAGCCCCGGCCGCCGCGCCCTAGCGCCGCCGCCATCCCAGGCCGCGCGCCCTCGCGCCGCCCCTGCCGCGCGGGCTTCCCCGTGCCGCCTCCTAGGCCGGGCCGCCGCCACCACCAGGCTGTGCCCCTCGCGCCGCCAGGAAGCCGCGCCGCCCCTCCGCCTGCGTCGCCTCTCATCTGATCGGGCTGCGCCATGACGTCCTCCACGTCTTCCTCGGCCACGTCCGGCGTTCTGGGCTCCGGAACCGCCGGCGCCCTTGGAGATGGCGTCGCTCCAGTCTTCTTCCCCGCCTACGCCGCCGTCAACGTGAAGCAGCACGTCCCGATCGACCTCAGCCTCGAGCGTCCCAACTACTCCAAGTGGAAGGCCTTCTTCACCGCCCTCTGCGGCAAGTACGGACTGCTCGGCCACATCAACGGCACGGCGGCCGCGCGCCCGGATGACCCCTCATGGTCTCAGCCCGACGCTTGCGTTCGCGGCTGGATGTACAACTCCGCCGAAGACGCTGTCCTCGACCTCGCCATGGAGCCCGATCAGGACGCCCACGCGCTGTACGTTTCCATCGAGGCCCTGTTCCAGGCAAACAAGGAGTCTCGCGCCGTCGTCCTCGAGCAGGAGTTCCACAACCTGTCCCAGGGTGACCTCTCCGTCGATGCCTACGCCCAGCAGATGAAGCGCACCGCTGATGCGCTCCGGGAGGTCGGCCACACCATCTCCCCCGCACAGCTCGGGCTCAACCTTCTGCGCGGCCTCAACTCTCGCTTCGCCAACACTGCCGACATCATCGCGAACACAGCGCCGCTCCCCGACTTCAAGTCCGCCACCAACATGCTCCGTGTCAAGGAACTCCGCCTCGGCACCGAGCACAAGGAGGCTTCGGCCTCAGCCCTCGTCGTCTCCACTGCCTCCTCCTGCACGTCGCCATCCTGCCGCTCCACCCCCTCTACCTCCAACAGTGGGGGCGGTGGCAAGGGCAAGGGCAAGGGCAAAGGGGGTCGCGGTGGCAATGGTGGCAGCGGGAGCGGCAACAGCAGCGGTCGGCGCAACCAGCAGCAAGGCGGCGGACGCCAGGCTCCCCCGCCGGCTGGTCCTTGGGTCTGTTACAACCCTTGGGCCGGTCAGTGGGCTCCCCCGGCCGGCCAGTGGCCCCCTCAGCAGCAGCAGTGGGCGCCACCCCCACCTCCTCCACAGCAGGCACACACCGCCTTTGCGCCAACACAGTTCTCCGCCGCGGGTGCTCCTACAGGCGGCTGGAATCCGGCCGGCCTGATTGCTGCCCTCAACCAGCTGGCGGTTCAGGAGTCTTCTCCCTGGGTAATGGACAGCGGAGCGACATCCCACATGTCCTCCAACGACGGTATACTTCTCTCCCATCTCCCGTCACCACCGTCCTCCATTACGGTCGGTAACGGGCAATCCATTCCTATTTTCGGTCGTGGCACATCCCTTTTACAAATAGCTGATCGTCCTTTTCATCTTGATAATGTCCTTGTCGCTCCTCAGCTTACTCGTAACTTGATATCTGTTCGACAGCTTACTCGCGACAATAACTGTTCCATTGAGTTTGACGCCTCTGGTTTTTCTGTTAAGGATCTCCAGACCAAGACGGTCCTCCTTCGGTGCAATAGCAACGGGGATCTCTACACCATTCCACATCGCATGCCGCCTCGCTGCCATGTCGCCATCGTCTCCCCGGAGTTGTGGCATTCCCGTCTTGGTCATCCAGCACCAGTCGTCGTCCAGACTCTAAATAAACTTTCAGCTATCCAGTGTAATAAAGCAGCTCGCCGCATTTGTCATGCCTGCCAGCTAGGCAAACATGCTAAGCTGCCTTTTGCTAGCTCAGTTTCTAGTACTTCAGCACCATTTGAACTCGTTCATTGTGATGTCTGGACCTCTCCAGTTTCGAGTATTTCTGGCTATAAATATTATCTTGTGATAGTTGATGATTTTACCCATTATTGTTGGACATTCCCCCTACGCCATAAATCTGAAGTTCATGAGCATATTGTTCAGTTTATTGCTTACGCTCACACACAATTCAGTTATCCTGTGCGCTGTTTTCAGGCAGATAATGGGACAGAGTTTCTTAACAATGCCACTGCCGCCTTCCTGGCTGGCCGCGGCATCCTTCTTCGCACCTCGTGCCCCTACACATCCGCCCAGAACGGCAAAGCTGAGCGGATGCTTCGCACACTGAACAATGCTGTTCGGACGCTTCTGATTCATGCCGCCATGCCTCCCTCTTACTGGGTCGAAGCTCTTTCCACCGCCGTGTTTCTTATCAACCGGCGGCCTTCATCGTCCATACATAATGGTATTCCCTATCATCTTCTTTATCGCAAGATGCCAGATTACTCACTCCTTCGAGTTTTTGGTTGCCTGTGCTATCCGAACCTCAGTGCCACGACTCCCCACAAACTGTCTCCTCGCTCAGCAGCGTGTGTCTTCCTCGGTTACCCTCCTTCCCAGAAGGGCTACCGGTGCCTTGATCTTTCCACTCGCAAGATCATCATCTCTCGCCACGTTGTTTTTGATGAGACTCACTTTCCGTTTGCGGCTTCCAAGCCCCGACCGGACTCGTTTGACTTTTTGTTGCAGGACATACTCCCCGCGCCTGCCCCGTCTACCTCAGACGCTCGGCACACGCGGGCCTCGGTCGTGCCGGCTTCATCTACCTCGGATGATACCGGCGACCCTGTCGGGCTGGACCCGGCCATCCTGTGGCATGGTGCTGCCTACCGGCTGCCCCAGGTGCCCCGGCAGGCTGCGCCTGTGCTCTCGGCTCCTGCACCAGCTGGTGCCGGCGCCGGCGCCCCGGCTCCTGACGCCGGGCCCCAACGGCGGTTCGGTCTCCACTACAGCCGTCGTCCGCATCCAGCCCCGGCTCCACAGCCGCAGCCGGAGGTTCCACCGGCCCCGGCGTCGCCGGCAGTGATGCCCTCGGCTCCAGCACCGCAGGCGACAGCCCCCCGGCCTCCAGAGCCTCCTGCGAGGGAGACTCGTTCCCGGACGGGCTCCCTACCGCCGCCCATGCAGCGGTACGGCTTCACTGCGGCAGCCTCCAGCCTGGTGTCGCCGTTGCCAGGCAACACCCGCGCCGCGCTCGCCGATGCAAATTGGCGCGCGGCGATGACTGAAGAATACAAGGCGCTCATTGACAATGGCACCTGGCGTCTCGTTCCTCGCCCGCCTCGTGCCAACGTCATCACCGGCAAGTGGGTCTTCAAGCACAAGTATCGTGCTGACGGCTCCCTGGCTCGCCATAAGGCCAGGTGGGTCGTTCGTGGTTTTTCGCAGCGGTACGGCATCGACTACGACGAGACGTTCAGCCCGGTTGTCAAACCGGCCACCATCCGGGTCGTCCTCAGCATCGCCGCTTCTCGCTCCTGGCCGATCCATCAGCTGGACGTGAAGAACGCCTTTCTTCACGGCCATCTGAACGAGACGGTCTACTGTCAGCAGCCGCCCGGCTTCGTCGACCCAGCCGCTCCCGACCACGTCTGTCTCCTGCAAAAGTCCTTGTATGGGCTCAAGCAGGCGCCCCGAGCATGGCACCAGCGCTTCTCCGGCTTCGTCCAGCGGTCTGGCTTCACTGCGTCGACCTCCGACACGTCCCTCTTTGTTTACAAAGAGGGCGCCGACATCGCCTACTTGCTACTCTACGTCGACGACATCATCCTGACAGCCTCGTCGACCAGGCTCCTTCGTCGCATCACCGAGCTTCTTCACTCCGAGTTCGCCATGACAGATCTCGGGGATCTTCACCACTTCCTCGGGATCTCTGTCACGCGTTCCTCTGACGGCCTCTTCCTCTCCCAGCGTCAGTATGCTGCGGATCTGCTCCAGCGCGCCGGCATGGCTGAGTGTCACTCTACGGCGACCCCTGTAGACACTCATGCCAAGCTGTCAGCTACGGACGGCACCCCGGTGGCAGATGCCACTCAGTACCGCAGCCTCGCCGGAGCTCTACAGTACCTCACGCTGACACGTCCGGATCTCGCCTATGCCGTTCAGCAGGTGTGCCTCTTCATGCATGACCCGCGAGAGCCTCATCTTGCGATGCTCAAGCGCGTCCTGCGGTATGTCAAGGGCACTCTCTCCACCGGACTTCACATCGGCACAGGCAGCATCACCAGCTTGACTGCCTACTCTGATGCCGATTGGGCGGGTTGTCCAGATTCTCGGCGCTCTACTTCAGGGTACTGTGTCTTCCTCGGCGACAACTTAGTCTCTTGGTCCTCCAAACGACAAACTACGGTCTCTCGTTCGAGTGCGGAGGCTGAGTATCGTGCTGTTGCGCACGCTGTTGCTGAGACTTGTTGGCTTCGTCAGTTGCTCCAGGAGCTCCATGCACCCATTTCTTCGGCGACGATTGTCTACTGCGACAACGTCAGTGCTGTCTATATGACCGCCAACCCAGTTCATCATCGTCGCACGAAGCACATTGAGATAGATATTCACTTCGTCCGTGAGAAGGTTGCTTTGGGACAGGTCCGGGTGCTCCATGTCCCATCGTCTCATCAGTTCGCGGACATTATGACCAAAGGGTTACCTGTACAGTTGTTCACTGACTTTAGATCCAGTCTTTGTGTTCGTGACACTCCCGCTTAGACTGAGGGAGGGTGTTAGAATGTAATTGTGACAGCCCATATTGGGCATGCGGCCCATTGGCCTTGTACATTGTAACCCTAGCCTATTAGGCTA